>NC_137454.1:352840961-353469184 GCF_964235325.1 Thermobia domestica | reverse complement strand
GGGCTGTGTATGTAATTACTTGCTAGTATATATTAATTTGGTACCTTGTGGGAAGTCTTTGTACGACAGTTCAAGGAATTGATTCCGGGGATCGAACCCATGCTATCTGGTATATAAGTATAGAATCGTATCCAAGATTAAAAACAATGGCTGTAGGTGGTGATTCTAGTTTCTTTCTTATGAAGAGTTTATAGACGAAATTCCTGTGGATGTTAATGAGTTTTTGAATATGACTATAGAAGAAAAGCAATCAAAAATAGTTTCTATGAATGAAAGTGACGCTAAGAATCTGTTGTTGTCCATAACAACTGCTAGCAGCAAGAGTGCACCTGTTGGTTCGGGTGTTGTAGTAGGTCAAGGTAGAGGCACTGATAACACAACCACAAAAACGCCAAGGTTGAAGTGTGTGTGTACAAACAGCTGGCAGTCAGCCAGGTCATTTACCTTTTAGCTCAGTGAACGATAAAGCTAGAGCTGAACCTCTATCTGAATTGACTCAAACAACTGTTTTAATAAGATGGAACAATCATCAGCATTTTTAGTTTTACCTTTATTCATGGAATCATTAGAGAATTGTGATGGTGCGGATCCCTTAAAATTGTATCAGTTGGTGAGTTTTGTACCATAGAGCGTTTCCCTTTTTCTGCGGTTTTGTATTCATTGCGTGGGAAAGTTAAGGGTCCACTGCAGGAAATCATGAACGAGCTGCCACATACGTGTAAAAGCTGGGATTTTGTACGTGATTTTGTTTTTCATAATTTATTATCAGAATGTGCTATTCAGAGAATAATAGTAGAATATATGTATCGTCATCAAGAGAATAACGAGGATTTAAAAGCTTTTGTTAAGCGTGTAACCACTGTTGATAAACTTTTGAAGTTGCGTTGTGGGGACGAAAAGCTGATTAGTTTTATTACTAGTGGCGTTCTTCCGAACGTAAGGGAGCGGTTGTTTTACCAAAGAAAATCCCAGACAATAGATGAACTTAATAAACTAGTTAGTGAATACAGGTATCATGAACTTTATATGAAGCAGTTTACTTATAAAATGAGGTCCCAAACAGGGTTGCCGGATGCTCCGGTAGGGAGTGACTTTCAGAATTCTCGTAGAACTATAAGCTGTTACAAATGTCAGGGTCCACATCCAGTGAGGCTATGCCAGAAAACAAAACTTCGAAAACATTTTCTTCTTTTTCAAATAAGACTAATAGGAACTTAAATCGTTTAAATAAAAAAGATGATGCGGCGTGTATTGAAGTTAAAGTATGTGGAATTGCAGTGAATAGTTGTTTAGATAGTGGGTGTGTGACTAATCTTTTGAATTTGGAGCACTTCAATAAAAGTAAAAACTCTAGTGATGTGCAAATAAATTATAAATAGTGTTTTAAAGGAAATACTATAAATAACGAATCTATGGTGTTGAGACCTTCACTTTTGATTCTGTTTACGGTGAATAATTACACCTTTAAATGCAAACTGTTTTTGTTTAAAGATTAGGCTATTTTGATGGGACTAGACTGTTTTCGTCAGGAAGGAGTTTTAGTGGATTTTAATGAATCTAAGGTTGTTTTTAGTAAAGGAGATGTTACTACCCCTCTTGTTGACTTCCCCTCCCCCTCAGTTTTCCAAATGAATTATTCTGCGGCTTCTTGTCATTCCAGGGGTCCTGGCGACTGAGGGTCATCCGCTAGGCTTTTTTTGGGAGATCTTTCTAGTCCCGGTGGTACGCCCTGGAGCAAAAGAAAGAACAAACGTGGAGTAAATAGGCAGTTGATCTTCGCTCGCTCGAGTTTTCCTGAAACTACTGCTGATAGAGAGAGCGACACTGGAACTTCGTCTGGTGGTCCAAGGATGTTTGGTAATGGAGAGGAAAAGAACAGGTTTGACAAAAAGCATTCATTCCAGAAGAAACAACTTAAAACAGTAAACGGTCTGAGAAACAATAAACATTCGGTTGCGGAACTAAAAGAGAATTCCAGCTTTAATTCTAATAAAAAAGTGTCGCGGATGTAGGTGGCTCTGTTAGTTCTATATCAATAGAGGGAGAAAAACAGTGTGTTAATAACGATGTAACGTCTTGTTATAGTAAGGAAGATTATAAATTTTCTGATGTTTTGGGTCAGGAAGGGGATCCGTTACTATTAGCATTTTACAAATGTAAAAGTGATAAATGCGAAATTAGTACAGATGAAAAGGTTAAGATTTTGAATGGTATCGATGACGATATTGTGAAACAAGATCCTACCTTGGTTCAGTATGTAGAATATTTATTAGATAAATATGCGAATGTCATTACCCACCGCATTGGTACTATCAGTGGCTTTGAATACACTATTCAATTAAAGTTTGATGAAGTAGTTCGGGAGCGCCAATATCCTTTTTCGAAAAATCAGCAACAAGAGTTATCGAATTTAATTGAACACTTATTAGAAAATGGTGTGATACAACCTTCCAAGTCTGAATATAGATCTCCATGCTTCCTAGTGCGTAATAAAGATGGGTCACATCGATTAGTAGTCCACTACTCTAAACTGAATAGGCTCATTTGTGGGGACGGCTTGCCATGTCCTAATATAGAGGAATGTATCAGTTCGCTCGCTAAAGCTAAATATGTAAGCAAGATCGATGGAAACAAAAGCTTTTTTCCAGTTGCAGTTGACTCACGATAGCCGTAAGCTCACAGCATTCGCCGTACAGGATAAATTATATGAATATTTGCGAATCCCCATGGGTATCTGTGTCGGAGTACAAGCACTTATGAGGGCCTTTTATGATATCCTGGGAGACCTACGTGGGTGTGGGGTAGAATACTATGCAGATGACATTGTGATCTTTGGTTCTACAATCCAAGAACATAAGTGGTTATTAGAAGAAGTCTTATCGCGTTTTGCGGAAAGGGCTTAACCATCTCACCAGATAAATGTTTACTTTTTAGGAGTAGTATTGAAATTTTAGGATTTCTTATTAAAGATGGTGAGATATTTATGTTGCCAGATAGCTTGCAAGCCATACAGGATCTCCGTCCGCCTGTGAATCGCCGGGGGTTGTGTAAAATGTTAGGATTTTTAAATTTCTACACTAAATTCTGCGATAATTATGCAGGTATCGTAGAACCGATGAATCGATTAAGATCTCCGAAGGTGAAGTTTGAGTGGGGTCCGTTACAAGATGCGAGTCTTGCGCAAATAAAAGAAGCTTTTGCTCAAAAAAATATTTTGCGTATTCCAGACATGAATAAGCGCTTTTACTTGCATACCGATGCAACTTTACATTGCCAAGCGGCTATTTTGTCACAAAAGGATGAGCAAGGTTTATTGCGTCCTGTTTGGTTCCATAGTAAAACTTAAAACCAGCTGATTTTAATCGCACTATTTTTCAACTTGAACTTCTTGCTATATATAATGCGGTAATGAGATTTCGCCCGCTTTTGTGTTCAGAGTTTACTATTTTCACCGATAATAGCGCCTTGGTTAATATGCTGCGAAACCCTAAGAACTTAGGAAGATATGCCAACATTGTGCAGAACTTATTTGAGTTCAGATCTAAAATAGTGCATGTCCCATCTTATAAGAACTATCAGGTAGATTTTCTTTCAAGGATTTATGAGATAAATCCGAATGATATTGATGTTGATCCTTGCCCTTTAATGACTCAGAGGGATATATGTATAGTCTGTGGAATTTACCACTAGCACATGAGGACATTAAACAGTATCAGCAATCACAGGCAGATACTAAGGATATTTATGAGATGGTAAAGAGCCATGGGGGAGAGCATCAACAATATAAGTTAATGAGAGATACTTTATACATAAAAACCAAGGCCAAGGTGTCGCCTTATAAAATACTCGTCTCGCGTATATTGAGACCTTCACTACTAAGTTCATATCATACTTTATTGCCTAATGGCGGGCACTTAGGTTTATTGAAGGTATACAAAAAGATTTGTAGATATTTTCCTTGGCCAAATATATTCAACGAAGTGCGACACTTCGTTCGCTCGTGCCATGAGTGCCAATTAGTAAAGGCACGAAATACTCTTCCGCAAGGACAACTAATTTCGGAATATTGCAGGGAAATTAACGCCCATTATTAAGCAGACTTAGCGGGGCCGTTGCCTTCTAATTTCGGGTATCAGTATGTCCTAATGTGCTTAGACAATGAGAGTCGTTATCTACATTTAGTTCCGTTACGCAATGCTACTAGTAAGTTAGTAGTTAAGGCGTTATACGATATTTTCTGTAAATATGGATTTATTAGAGCTATTTCTACGGACCGGGGCCCTTGTTTTTCATCGGCCTACTTCAGAAATTTTATCTTTGGTAATGGGATAAAGCACACACGCTGTTCTCCGTATTTTCCAGGAGGGAACGCAGGTGAAAAATAAGTGAGACTGGTTAAAACGAGTCTTCGGGCATATCTGGATGGTAAGCAGGAGAAATGGGTGCGTTTCCTGAATGAACTCCAATTTTGTCTTAATGCTGCGGAACATGCGGAGCTTAAGTTTAGTTCATTTCGTCTGTTTTTTGGGAGAGAACCGGTGGATACGTTAATGGTAAAGTGGAGTATTATACCTGAGGATTTGGAGGGTCCTAATAATGCCCAAATATGGGAGCAAGCTTTCGTTAATATGGATAAAGCATGGGAAGCAAGGCGTCGGTTGTATAATAAACGGATGCTTCCAGTCACGATTGCTGTCGGAGACAGGGTGTTGGTTAAGTCTCAGTTAAAATCTTCCTTGAAAGATAACGTAACAAAGTCATTGACGCCACAATGGTGGGGGCCAATGACAGTCGTATCTAAACCTACTGCCAATACACTTCAATGTAAGACTGAAGATGGTAAAATGGTTGTTACCCATACAAGTTTAGCAAAATTATATAGAGAACAAAGAAATGTTAATAACATCAGTGCCAATTGAAAAACATAATGAGAAGTGAGGGTACCGGTTTTGTGTGTATATTTTGTTTTTATTTTACACCTTCATAATCAATCAATTATCTACTAACACTTTTTTTCATCATCATTTCATTCATCTTTATTGAAATATGTGTTAGGTACCCCTCAAATCTGGTTAAGATGATTTAATTTGTTTTATTTAATTGAAAAATTGGTCAGTAATGAAAAATTTCTTTGGGTAAAATTTTTCATCTAAGCAGGGGAATTGTGACGACGTGGATCGTCACGGATATGTGGGTCACTTATTATTATGGATTTATTTAGAAATAGATGGCGCCATCTTTTATTAATATGGATACATATGACCTTATTCTCCCTTGGCCCTTTTCCATCCTACCTTTTTGCTCTCAAAATCAGGTTTGTGTGTAGTAAGAAAATATATATGAAGATCTGGTACCAGCTGGTAAGGTAAAATGACGAGGTCCTCGTGATGTAAAATCCGGATTGTGATTCGTTGGTTTTGAACCCGGAATGGAAGATATGGATCAACTGACGTAGATCGTCAGTTGGTCACTGTTCGAGGTACGTAGTGTTTCTTTTTCAAATCTGTTAAATTAAATTATAGTTTTTTGTGAAAAATTTGAGAAATTTAACATCAGAAATTTCGTGAGTATACTCATAAATGTATTTGAAAAATGATAAATATTTATGGACTGTCATATTTAGTAACGAGCAAGTGTAAAATATTGCTGATTGAAAAGTTAGATTACTGAATAGACGAAAAATAGAGGTTGGTTTAGGCCATGTTGGAATGGCGACTTTTTTTATATATGTATGCCAGGCTGTTGTTCCATCAGAAACAGTAAGATTGTTTATTCTTCTTATTATTATTAATATCCAACTGTTAATATTTTGTGTACTATTGTTTGTACTATAATAAATTGTTTGTCCTTGTTAAAATTGAAATAGTAGGTTTTGCCATTGCTAATCAACTTCCTTAAAACAACTGAGAATTTTTGCTTGCAGTTTTCGTAAATTAAAGGTGAGAGTTATACCTATACATATTGTGGGTGCGCTACGCGGCATTTTAATACAGTACCGGCGAAAACTCTCCTCGCTTTTTTTCAGGATTATTTCCCCGTTGGGCGGATCTGTATTTTGAAATTTTTTTGTGTGCTGTTCTTTTCATTCTATTCAAGTACGGATTTTGGCCCGGGGTGATCGTTCTGAAAAGAAAGGGGGGATTAAAAGTGTTTTTCGTTACATGTACCTTGAATTTTTTCCTCAACAAAAAGACATCATTCTTGAAAATAGTTGCAACGCAACGTAATGTAGAAATCCGTCAGAAAAATAACATTGTATGGTTCAGATGTGTTCCATTTCACAACCATCGTGAAAATGAAATAAAATGACTAGAGGCAAACAGTACTTTCACATCATTTATTTGACCATGTTTTCTTTGTAGAAAAGTTGTTGGACAGTTGACTGTAAATAATATTACCCAATAATTGCAAATAATTTGATCAGTCCTTCATTATAGTATACGGCCTAGCGGAATAAGGATGTGAAAACTGCCCTCAAATATATATGCAACAAATTTACTCTTTCGATTAACATTTATGAGGAACTCAATTTCCAAAATTTTCAACAACTCCAAGCGCTTTTGAAGGAGGGGGGAGGAAAATTAAAATTATTTTTTTCTCCTGAACGGCTCAGCCGATTTTCATGAAAAAAATATTTTGGGTGTTCTCAACAAGAGAATAATCAGAAAATATTTCTTTGAAATTTTTGGGGTTGAAAATTGGAGTTATTATTTTAATAAAAAAATAGTAGAAGACTAACTGGGACACCCACGTTGTGTTTGCAAGTTTTATTTTGTTTTCATTTTGTTTGTAAGTGTAACTCATAATGAACCTCATATTTCGAGTTTTTCCTGTTGTCAAAGAAATACAAGAGCAACTAAGAAAGGCTCTTCATCAATGCCCGTTGTCCAAAGTAGAAGAAAAATGTTCTTAATAATTTCGATTGCGGAAAAGGTCCAGCACTGTAGCCGATTCACTATGCCGCAGTATTGCTAGATCCATCATCAAAGGGGTTTGACAAGACTTCAGAATAATATGTCGATGGATTGGAGTTATTATACAAGGGTGCAGAGGACATGAAATCAGATGTTGTAAATGTTATAAAGGATTTCGCACAGTACAAGATAAAGTAAAGTTTGTGAGGAAAGAAGTTCATTTGAACAAGTTCTGGTGAAATGAACCCAGTAATTTGGTGCCAAGTTTTATGTGGAAGTACCCATTATATGACATGAACAGCATCGATATCATCAGCCGCCACAGAAAGATCCTTTAGTACCTTCTCAAAAATTCACACTAAGTCAAGGAATAGACTGACTACTTCCAGAGCCGGAAAACGTAACTGTATAGCTTATAACTAAAAGTTGTATCACCGGGAACTGAAGCCAAAAGTGTCAACACAGCGTAAAGAAACAGAAAAGACTGATGAGTCAGAGCAGGAGAAAACTTATCGGGAGATCGGGAAATAAGGTATCGGGAGATACAAGTTCATCACACTTAAAATGCACCATGGTAGCAAGAAAAAGCAGAACCCTTGAAGAAGACAATGACAGTGACATTTCTTCCCTGTGAAAGATAGATGTAAACATTACTAGCGACGATCCCACATATTCATTTAGTGTATCCGGTGAATCTAATGAGTAATATTGGTAGAAATACCCTCTCATTATGAGATAACGTTTTGCCCTTACGTGTATAGAATATTTCGAGAACATTACTTTCATAGGTGGAGCTAGGAATTTTCTACTGGGGGCAGACCTTTTGATCGGTCTCGGAGGTCTTAGTAGGTGGCCATCTTATAGGTGGTATTTATATTTTTTGTCAAAAAGTCGGGGGGAAATGCCCCCCATAAGTCCGCCCATGCCTCGAACGTCCTCTACGGATGGCCGCCATGTTGGCTACGTACATGCTAGCGACTTACAATTTCCACAAGTGGTCTTTATTCGAGATTACCTTTCAAGCGAGGTACCACACGATGGGGGTTGCTATGTAAAATTTTTGAGTTACCCCCAGTAACCCCCTTTAGCCCCCCTTGTGAGGGATTCTCCTTCTCAGCATAATGTTGCCTTCTAAGTTCCTTGAAGGTTCCAAAAGGTTTCATGTTTCTATCTGCTATCGTTTCTTCAGGAGATGGACCTTACTGTTATTCGTGGAACGCACTGATATATCATCATAAAGGAAATACGAAAAACTTTTTGAAACAAAGAAAAATAACATACAACTTTACAAGTGGTGGCAAAGAAACCTAACGTAACCAGACTAAAGACAAAACACTTACACTCTAATGATTGTGGTTCAGTTGGCAAGGCGCTTGACCAGCAATCTGGAGGTTCTTGGATTGAATCCACGTCTGGCATCTTTTTAATTTACGTAAGGAATTTTGATGGTGATTGATCAGCAATGACACACGTTTTATTATATTCAGATATTTGGATATTCGGATGTTTCAATATTTGAAAAATCAAATCTTCAGGAATAACAATAGTAATAATAATAATAAATATTTCGTGAAAAGTAATATAATTAACGACATATTAATTTATCGATATATGATGGTTTCGTTTTAGGTTAATATATTCTGAGTCTGCTGTTTCACTTTTGAATGGAATTACGTTTCCCTGTGTTTTTTCTCTGTATATTTTTGTGAAAAAAAGTTAATGAGCAATAGAAAATACAACTGTTTTCAATTCGTATTGGTTTGGTTTAACAGCTTCAAAAAAAATCATTACGTTTAATGTCCAAGGATAATGCCTCTTTGGTTGAGGAAGACTATGATTGAAACAAGTGAATTATAGTGGGCGATTTGGTGGAATGAGAAAGTGGAAGTATCTCGACCAAATCCACAAGCACGTTGTTTCAGTCTCAATCTTACTTGCCTTGGGAACGAACCAGGTTATTCACCCATCAGATAGTTCAGTAGGAGGGGTCTCAGTTTCGATTCGCGGTGGGAGAGCCTTTGGAATATTAAATTTCCTCGATGTATCGCTGTTCGTGTCCCTGTCGTTCAAGGTTACTGGAAATAACTGTACACACCTGTTCACAAAAAGGTGGAAACTTTTTCAGAAACTAAGTCTGAAATGTGAGCCTAGATCCGTCACAATTCCCGATGATCTATACACAGGGATTTTCATGTCCCCACCGTTCTTTACATAGACTCTAGTTTCAAACCGTACTATCATCCGAGCGATGTGAAAATTTGAAATCAAAATCAAACTACTTATTTTTGAGATTAATAAAGATTTCAAACCTCATGCACAGTTCCAATATGCAAAATCAACCATTATCTTAAGTAGAAATTGCTGAAAACGACAGAAAATGGATATTTACTCCTCCAAGTAGGAACCTGTGCTGGAGCGATTCCATTATCAATATTATAACACAATCTCTTGTAAGTTGCGTCTGTGGTCAAGCGGGTTTAATACTGAAACCGACATATTTGAAACGAATGGCGACGGTTCTAGTCTCCGTGCGTAAAGTCAGAGTTTTCTTCCTATTTTTTTAAAAAAAATTTGAGAACTTTTTAAAAAATATAAATTTTTACTGTGAAGTGATTGGAAACACATAATCCGACAAAATATCACTTTACAAATCCCTGTCACATTTACTAACTGGACATGTCCATAATTCATATACGAAAACGCCAGAAATGAGAAATGTTAACACAGATGAATACCTAAAACCAAACGTCCAAAATGAAAAGTATTCATATATATATATATATATATATATATATATATATATATATATATATATATATATATTTCGGGGGGTGTTGCTAACTGCATTCTTGGAAATTTGAACATTCTAAAAGATATTTCATTCACTTTAGAATATTTTATTTGAATAAACATAGAATTCCGGGGTGGGTGGAATCAAACCCTGAAGTCCCCTAAAATACACATCTCTCTCTCTCTCTCTCTCTCTCTATATATATATATATATATATATATATATATATATATATATATATATATATATATATATATATATATATGCTTGTATTTTTTGCATTACAAAAACTTAGGGTACGTCATAATCTCTATTCTTGTACAGCAATTTGAACAAGTATTTAGAAAATATGCAGTGCTTAAAATCGGATTAAATCGCGATGCCAGTAATCTGTAATATCTAACAGCTTTATTCATTTACATTGAATGTGTACTTATTTTATACTGCATAGCATGAATATTAGTTGCTACATAAGAAACAATTATCTATAACTGAATTTAAGTAGGAAATCAATATAGTTATTATAAGAAGAAGCTTGTGAAAATTAAGTTTATAAAAATGGTTGTATTTCAAATAGATGTTGCGTAATGGTGTAATTGGTTACCGCACAAGCTTTGGAATACTGGGCTTTTCAAACTGTCCATTCTTAGGGATGCGAAGAGTCGAGTCGAGACAGAATGTTCCTGACAAAATTTGAGTCGAGACCCATTGAAATGTTATCCAATAGAAAAATATACAGTTTTCGAGTCGAGACATCACTTTTACAGCATATTAGCGAGACAAAACGGCCTCAAACCTTGCCTCGTGCCCATCCCTATCCTCCTACCTACAAAAAATCAATTTTGAATGCGATTTTTCAATTTCTTTTAACGAGAATTGTAATCTACGAAGCAGTTTAAAGTAAGATATTGGCTTGAACTGCTTTATTATCCACTTAACGGTACTGAATTTATATATAAGTTTTGCATAAATATTTATTATTCTTTGAATTTAAACACTGAAGAATATATATTAACACACAATGAGGAAGAACTCAATGCTCGTAGTAATTAACAAATCGGTTGCATGTTTATTTAAAATTAACTTTCTTTAAATCTAAATCTGCATTATTAGAAAGAAAGGAGGGGACCGTTTTATTAATTTGGACATATTATAATAGATTGGTGAATGTGTATTTAATCGCTCAGAATATATGAAACATAATGGAATGGCATGGGGAACCGAACTTGAAGCAGGATAGGATGTGTAAATGAAAAATGAAAGAAATCAATGGTTAACAGCAGTAGTCACTACTTACAGAGACGAGTGAAATCTATCTCCTCCCCGAAAAAGTTCAAAACAATTCTGAAAAATAAGGCCAACACATTTTCTTCGTTTCCTGACAAAATTTTGCATATTTTTCATATTTTGCATATTTTTCATCTATACCGCTCCAATATAGTTAGCTAACAAACCAAGTACGATCGACTGACTGGACGTCACGTGACTGAAATTTATATAGGAAGTTTCGATACAGCGTTCACGTGACGCAGATGTAGTGTTGAAGCATATGATAGGTCCTATTTCGTAATGGATTTTAGGTAAGTAGGATTTTTGATACGTATCAGAAAGCACTTTAACTCCATACTAAAGGCGTGTCGTATGATTTATTCAAATCGTCGGGTATTCGGATAACCATGATCCCAATTCGTTTTGGTTTACTGCTCACAAATTTAACTTAAATTTAATAAATTCTTACGTTTCCACGGAAACACAAACTGTTGGAATGCTCATTTTATTATGGGTGTATTGTATAATTCTGCAAGTAATAAAAATTTTCGAGTTCGTGAGAAAAATATTAAAGGCCTACACGTCAATTGCAATTTGAAGGCAATAAGTAATGTGATTATGTTTGTCGGAAAGTAGTACGATATTTATAGCAAATTATAACGATTATAAATCAAATATGTCGCGGAGTGTCGTAATGGCGTATTGGAAAACTTCTAGCTTTGCACGCAACACTCCCACGTTCGAGTTTCTATTGTCTTATCCTTTTTGCAATTGAGTGGTGATATTTCACTTGGGTTACTGTGATGCACATTTCTCTCTCATGAGATTTAATGGAGACATGAATTAGGAATTACGGTCACCGAAAGTGCTTTTTTGAGAAACGTGACGTACCCTAAGTTGTGAATATACAGACCTTTATTCACATAATACTTAATGTAAAATAAAACCTTACAGATTTACGTCCCACGATTATGCCGAGTAGGCTAAGAGAGACAGTAATGATGAAAATAATGAAACGATGGAATGAAAGGTGTGAGAGTAGAAATAAGAACCCCAAGAAAACACAACACACCGTGTTTTTCTACTACGGAGACCCCTGGCGCGAGATGGGATCGAACTAAAAACAACACTTACAAGAGGTGATTCCTCTATCATTGTGGTATAGCGACCCGCAACACTTAATGTAAAACAGCTATTGTTTAAGCACATTGCATAACTACAGTGAATACGTTCAATACTATAGTATGTAAGTAAATCTAATGTGTTTACACACGTATCTAGAAAGAACCGAAATTATTTTGCAAATCCAGAGTGGGGGCAACTTTGACCCCCGCAGTGGGAACACATGGTCCCACTTTCCCCCTTTATTTGTGCTAATTTCATATGCATGTCTAAGCTATTCAAGTGTTGTTGCTTCAGAGATTATTATTATTGATCATCATATTAACCGAACACTAATTTGGAGCACTTTGTGGTATTTGTTATAAACGTGCCCCCTCGGAAGTTGTGGATTTTTAACCCATTTGTCTCGGAACTATTCTCAAGAGAGAAGGTGCAACGAAATCTTACCTCAATTCTTATAAATATTTTTGCAAAGTTTGAGTGGAGATCTTTGTAACTTAAAAATTGAGGTTCCCCTCCTGGGCCACGGGTGATAATCCCTTCACGTATTTTGGCGAAGTTTTTTCAACATTTATCATTATCCTTTTCACCACCTAAAAGAGTTTATGTAAATTGTTAACGAGATTTCTCACCTTCTCTTATGAATTTCACTCTGATTTGCATGTCTCATACATAGAAAAATTTGATTTCGAAGGGTTGTGACTAAACGTTCATTTGGGGGGAGCCCAGGGATTCACCAATAGATAAATTTTGAATAAAACCGCAATCTTAGGGTAAAGACATACTTAAGGGACCTTCCGATGTCGAGGTTAAAGTAGTGTTCGCTACGTCGATGTCTGGGACTAAATGGATCTGGGGTGCACATAATGAGGAGGTTGCATCCCCGCTGTAAATCCTCAGTTTGAGGAGAAATATTACTGTAACATGTCTGAAATTATTGCTTAAAACTCACTGCAAAACAACATATTGTAATTAAAGGACCAAGCAGTTTATACATAAGGATTGACGCTAGACGAGTCATGTGAAATGCTAAAATTCCTTCTTGTTTCGCAAAAATATCTGCGTCTCATCTCTTGTCCATCTCTGTCAATAAATAAAAGACTTTTCCTTTTTCCAATTTTCTGTGAAGAAATGACCTCATTCAGCACTGAGGCCGGAAATCATTTACCAGTAAAATAAAAATTAAAGAAAAACAGGTATGTCTTCAGGATTCGGTTTGGAGGCGGTATTACTCTAGCAGATGAAGTTTCGTCACAGCAATTCCATTATCCTACATTTTCTACTTATTGATATGTGCCTGTCTTTACGGGTATTGCTTTACCTGGTATCAGTAACGATTTTAGAAGAAAACATTTTTTAATAATCTCGGAATTGGGGGAGAGGAGTGGAGTTTTTAAACATTTGTATAATTAACAGTAGCTTTTTTCTTTAGAAATCCCCCAATTTACGGACTTCAGCCCAAACGCCCCCTTCCTGTAAACGCTACTGCTTTAACAATAAGCTACAGTATAATTCCCAAATAAATATGAATAGCCTACCTGACATTCACATTTCAATTGCTATTTTCTTTCATTTTCTATTTAAAACGTGTCTATTATGAGGTTGTTTGTGTTTCATATCCAATATTGCTGGAACATTCCTCACTAGTTCTAATAATTAGTGTGAGTATACACATGCAGAATCCTCTGCAGACGAAATTTTAAACAAATGAAGATCTTATTCCAAGAAGCGCTTCAGGGAGAACTAAAGAGAACATGACACACAGCGACATTCCGCTGAACATTGATGTAAAAAAATACGCAGTTGCTTACAGTCGCGACCACTAATTGACCCTCACGGTCGTCCTCTAGGTCGCGATGTTGTATACATCTTTGGCATGAGCATACCCATTTGATCCATGTGTTTGTAGCAGTATCGAGGGTGCGACCGCGACTTAAACCTCGACTTCGATCACGAGGTCTCTTCGGTATCTATGATTCACCCTTAGGTCTTATTTCAACAACTTATGCAAATGTCAGAGTTTCCATATTTCTTGGCTACACCACTGCTTGGTAGCATACATCTTCCTAAACACCATCAGTCGCTGTACACTTCCACGTTCAGCCATAATTTTATTATTTCAAGCCAAAGATAATACATTCGTTCTCCTTCGCATTTTGCGTTCTTAGGATTAAAATTACGTTGTAATTAAACGTGCGATTTTGCCGTGTTCAATGTACATTTCTGTCCCCTTGTCCGCAAAACATATCATGGACGAAACTTGCGAGTATGGTCCTTTCGGTTTCAAATAAAAAAATGAATTTGGATGTTTTCTGCAAGACTATTGGCGAGATATAAAATTCCATATTCAGTATTTCTTTTTACTTGGTACTGGAATTAATAGAATTGGATACTGGAATTGTTTCCTGTAAGTATAATTGTGCAGAACAGCCATGGATAAATGTTTTGTGCTGCTATATATAAATGGTACAGAAATTAAGTTCGTGACAGGGAAAGAACAACTAGAGCCGAGGAATTTCTTTTGCTATCCCCATTACAAAAACGTTTTGTAAGAAACAAACGTTCTGTGTCTGGTGTACGACTGCCTATCGTCCGGTGTGGCTTCGTGGATGAGTGAGTAGAGTCGTTACTTGATAATCATGAATTTCATGGATCGAGTCCTGTTCAGGACTGCCGATTTTTTCATTCTTTGTTTCTCATTTTTGAAGATGTTTTTCCCCCTTCGTAATCATCAAATGCTCTGAACTGAGTTATCCACTTGAATTCAACAATTAGTTGTGGGATGCTCTCAGTTTCGGGTGAGCCTTTATATGTCTACTTACCAAATCAAACTTTTCGACAAAATGTGGATGCTATCCGATCATTTTATCTCAAATTCTAAATTTGCGCATGTGACTGTATCTCTCTTTCATCATATTTGAATCTCTTGTTCTCCATTGTCATCAGCTATGACATAAGATGACTTGAGAGCAAGGATGGAAATCATAAAAGTGCTATACCAATGGGCTCACTCTCACTAAGCATTTGATTAAATGTATGTGTTTTCACACTGAAGGAGGGGGTATCCGCTCTTCCTACCCTCCTGAAGTGACAGAATATTTATTCACACTCTGCAAAGTAATTTTAGATCAAACGACTGAAAGAGTGTTTATTCCAAGAGCAAGAGGATTGGACTTTAATTTTTTTATTTATCTTCACGAATAGGACAAATATAAAGTAATATGTTTGCCCTAAGAACTACGTTTGAGTTTCACCTCATTGTGGAGAAATGATGATGTAGACGATAGAGGGGGATTTCACCCAAGTGTACGGTAATTTTCAGTGACTGGCGATTATGCCACCCGCCCTCTTTTAAAGTAAATTGGGATGCAATACTTCCCGGCAAATGCTTCGGACTCAACTGGTGGAGCACTTAAGCCGTAAATCTCCATACAGAAATGCCCCTTATTGTACCAGTGATTATACATAAATTATCACGATAAGACTCCCATTTGTTTATAAAGAAGCTATTTTGCAATAAATGGCAAATAGAATTATACCTAATTACGAACAACAATACATATCATTTAGCAAAAAAACTTGGAACTATCTAATTTAAATTTATAGGTTCGTTTAGATTTATGGCCTTGTCAAATTATCATCCAACTCAAAGAGAGAACAAATGACTCACAAAGAACATTTCTATCCTGGCGACAATTGAAACTTGGAAGAAAGGTGTTTACCCGTGTGATTATGATAGTGACTGGGATACGTTTACACAGAGAGAATTACCAAGGAAGTATTCTTCAACAAGCTTAGCAACACACATATAAGTGATGAGGACTATCAAGTTGCAAAGAACCTATGGGATACATTTAAAGTCTTACATTATGTACCCAGATGCCAATAACCTCTAAGGCTGTTCTATGAATCAATATATCCCGTATAGGGGATTTAGATGGTTAAGCGAAGACGACATAACAGACAGATTTCACAATTATATCTGCTAATTTTTATGCTGGTTATATATTAGAAGTAGATCTTAAGTATCCAAAAGAAATACAGGACTATCACAAATACTAATCATTAACTGTTCAAAATATGTGCCTACCTGGTTCAAAACAATCAAAACTATTAAAAACCTATATGCTAAAGAAAAAATGTGATTTACTATCGAAACATAAACCAATGTCTATCACGTGGATTAAAACTTAAGAAAATACATAGAGTAATAGAGTTTGAACAGTAGATTGACTAATACCACCTCAAAGATTTACATAGATTTAAACGCAGATGTTCACTAAAGCAACAAGTTATTTTGGAAAAGACATTCTACAAGCTCATGAACAATTCAGTAATCGGAAAAATAATGTAAAATATTAGAAAGAGATGTAAACCTATAAAACTTAAAATTCACCCAATAAGATTAGAAAAACTACTTGCTAAACCGAATTGTAAAGATATAATTATTTATACAGTGAATTTATGTGCCATAATAATGAATAAAGCCAAAGTGAAAAAAAAATGAAATGAGATCTTTGTATTTTACGTACCTCGCTTATGCCGGTTAGGCTAAAGGAGACGGTGATTATGAGAAATGAATGAAAGGGGGAATGAAGAAAGTGGGAGGAAACGGGAGAGCCATGAGAAAACCCACGCACACGGTGTTTGATCACCACAAAGTTCACTTGGCAGGGGCTGGGATCGAACCTGGGACCCCAAGCACCAGAAGTGAACGCTCTACCACTGAGCCACCTTGGCCCTAAAACCAAATTTAATTTCAATAAACCTATATATGCTGGAATGGGTATCTTAGATATATCAAAGTATTTAATATATGACTTCCTTTATAATGTGATGAAGGAAATAACCAAGACAAAGTGGAAGTATGTTATACAGATACTGATAGATATATATATATATACCATATTCAAACAGAAGATGCGTAGGAGAACATGAAAAATTATATTGATTACCTCGACACAAGTGATTGCCCTAAAGATAACAAATACAAGATACCCCAAATCAATAACAAAATACTTGATAAGATGCAAGACGAGGTTAAAGGTACCATTATAGAATGGCTTGCAGGTTTAAGATTTCAGGTGTACTCAATAAAAGGACCTCAAATGGACCTAATTGGCAAAGGCTTTAATGGTAAATTCGATTAGGTAAAGTGTTGTAAGAAAGCCAAAGGAGTAAATAAAAGTTTTGTGTACAAACAATTTACATTTGATGAGTATAAAGACTGTTTGTTCAATCAAATGGACCACTATAAGAAGATAAATTTGATAAGAAGTTATATTCATGATATACATAGCACATAAATAAATTAGTTTCAGTAGTGTAGATGATAAGATATGTGTTTTAAGTGATGGAATACATACCCTGCCATTGTGACATTATAAGATAGAAGAGTTCTAGATATAAGTTAGCTATAGGTTACTTGCAGGGTTAAATATAAGTTAGTTGTAGTATTAGATATATAAGTATACTTTATGGATGTAACTTTTAAGTACTGTGAATTTTTATAACTAAGTACTGCGATAAATAACATTTGCTAGTGGCGGATCCAGTACGTATAGGCAGTCAGGAGTAGTGGGCGGGGAGTGGCCCATAACTTAGGTTTCGATACGATTGGGAGAAAATGTCAGAACCGTCTGTCTAGCTGTTTGCTTTAGTTTTCTTCAACCTCAAATTATTGCAGTGACCACGGAAGTATTTGCATTGTAGCAATATAGGAAAACAGTCAAGAACTATATAATATGATTCTTGGTGTTTCATTACAGCGCTTATTTTTGTGTGTGAGGTCCCTGGTTCGATCCCCGGTCAAGTAGTGGACAACACTGTGTATGTGTTTTCTCGGAGTACTACCGCTTCTTCCCATATTATTATTCTACTAATGATTCCATTATCAATCACTTGCCTTTATCATCGTCTCGTTTTGTTTACTAAGACGTAATTCTGGCACATTAAATTGAAATATTATGTTTCATTTCAAATACGATTCTTAAGATAAGAATAATTTAAGCAATAGTCTGTTGTAACCACTTGCTAATACTTACATTAAAGAGAAGAATCCTTGTAAAGTGTGCAGTGGATAATTATGTTTTAAAAAGCATTAAGAGTGTTTTAACCTTTTGACATTTGCGCCAAATTTAATATCGTAACTACTCGCGCGTTTGCTTTTTTCCTACATTGACATTTTGAGATACAAACAATATATTTAGTAACATTTATTTGAAGTAATGCATGCAATTGTTGAGTAAATTACTAGAAACTTTGGAATTGCTGCTATTGCTGTCAAAATGTCTTGATCCGTGGCAAAATTGGGAACTAAAGCTCAACCCATCGCACACCCACGCGTTGAGCTCATAAGGGTTCAACTCTTGCTAAACGAGAGAGCCTTGTGGAATGGGAGTGGATTCCTTAGTCGATAGCAGCGCTTGGAACAGAAGACTAGGTGTCAAGTCAGTGTGGTATATCAATAGCTTGTCAATATCTCTTCTCTGACTTCGAGTTTTGAAATCATCGAATCTATTGCTCTGAGTAGCAGTAAAAAGCTCGTGTAACTCATTGCTCCTATTACGATTGGAATTCCTGTTTCGTCACATGCCCACTATGATCTTACATCATCAAGTGATCCCTTCTTCTTGGCAATCAAATAAAGACGTCGAAATAAACCCATTAATTCCGCTCTTGAAGTTGCTGCATAGTTCCAGTGCGTTCTTCCTCGAAACTTGTTCGTAATTTGTCCAAATACTTTCACAATTTCATCAATCACGGCAATATATATATATATATATATATATATATATATATATATATATATATATATATATATATATATATATATATATATATATATATATATTTAAAAAGCATCAATTTACTCAGTGATATCCTTAGCAGTATGTTTCGGTCGTAGTATCTCTTTCACAATGTTTTTTACATTTTGTCTTTGCCGATGCTGCCAGTTACTTCTTCCATGTTCTTTTTCTGTCTTTCCCAATGAAACAATCTTCACTAATTTCACTGTAACTGTAACTAACATCCATATCGTTTGCATCTAGACTGTTCTTATCTGCTTCACTATCATGATCAAAATCATCTTCATTCACTTTTTCATTACTTAAATCCGCATCACTTTTAGCAGCCACTAATTTTCGATAGTTAGCATCAGACTCATCATATTGTCAAGCCACTTCTGTATCTCACTTGTATTCAAGAAGGTAAACTTTGCTGAGAAAACAAAACTTCGCTCCAAAATAGTAATTATTACATGACCGATCGTGCGCTGGAAAATGTCAAACTCCATAGAAATATATGATTGTTACATTTATCACGGAACTACTCGCGCGTTTGAAAAAAGCAAACACAGACGAAACTTTTTCCTAAACCTGTACTGGAAGCTACTACAATTGCAGCACGTCAGCGAGATTTTAGGCGGAAGAGGGGGTGGAACCACTTGAGGAATAGCAGTGAGTGTGAATCCTCTAATGCAATCGTTCGTAAAAATCATAGTTTTTATTCACCTATTTGCTTTTTTTCCAACAGCGCGAGTGACAAAATGTTAATGCAGAAAGTTCTATATTTGCATACGTACTTTAATATGGACTTTCCACATGTTCAATATGAATGCTGACAAGTACTCAAACTTTATAATAAGAGTTGAAGAAATGTATAGGCTCCGTGAACTTCAGCGAAATTTTCAAAATAAAGGAATGCAATATTCCTAGCTATAATATAGTAACTTATTCTCAAGGTTTATGTGATTTGTTTTTAATGTGATTTGATGCAGTAGTTAGAATCTTACTATTTCTAGTCTAACAATATAATAATATAACTGTGTTGTTATATATATATTTCTGGTGTTATATATATTTAATATTTGTAATGATTGAACATTGCTGATCATTTTAATGTAATTTTAACTAGGACAATAGATCTTATCAAGATTTAATTTTATAGTATTCTACTTGCTTTCACTATGCACTAAATGTATTTGTAGTTCACAGTAAATAAATACAATATGAAAGGATTCTCTGAAGCTCACGCCAAAACCTTCGTTTCTGTAGGCATGACGTATGTAGTTCATTTCTGCATTGCTTGAAGCGTTAGATCTCCTTAACTAAGGAAAATTTTTCTGAGAATTTTGTTATATATATTATACTAAATATTAGTTCTACACGATGGTATCATTAAATTAAAACTTTTGATCAGAAAGGCAATGTCCATTTGCTAAGTGTTATAGTTTCCTTGACATTTCATATGTACTTTCGAAGACTTATTTCAGGCTCCTGTCTTCATCGGAAGACCATATAATATATACAATGCATATTGATTATTCTAATTTTTTTCTTAAAATTGGCTGGATTTAGAAGGTTCACTAAGAACATATTTAAAAATTGGACTCAGTTTGCGTATTGTCATCTGTTCTTTGTTCATAAGATTTTGTAGAAATAACATTTCTCTTTTTTTTTGCCAAAAGAAACTTCTCACTACTTATGCTAAATGGGACACAAATTTGGTAATGGTCAGGGCCATTATATAGCACACTAAGAAGGAAGAGCTAGATAGCTTTTTGTATAACTTACTTTCATAGTTTCTAAGTACATGAATAATATTATCAAATACGATATACCTCAACGAGGTACATATAAACAAAAGCTCTTAATAGTTTTAGGAGAAGCTGAAGTTGGAGTGTCAGCAATCCTTGGTCACTCCTTATCTGCAGGACTAGTCATGCTAATTTATTTGCAAAAAGTTGTATCACAAAAATAGCTTTAAGGTAATATGATCTGAGTTTATTTATAAAACTTAACGTAAAAGTATATCAATACAAGTATTGTATCGTCTTCCATTAACTGACATAACTACTCTTCCAATTGTGAGGACAGATACGTTCTGCTCATGTATATTGCCCTCGTACTACTCACGTAGCTAGGATGAAATCTTAGCTCACTGTGACTACTTCGTGCCATCCTAAAATTTTTAGATGTTTCTGAAGATAAATACATGTTGAAAATATAAGCAGTTAGAAATGAAAAACTATCCCAATTACCCTCAACCAATTATTTCCTTCACCTTTCTTATAGACTTACGTTGATTTTCAGTTTAACGTCCCGTTCAGCATTGAGGCTGTATGGAACTAGTGATTAACGTGGAATCCGAACCACATGAGCTACCTCCGGGAATCGAACCCAGATCACCCACGCTAAAGACGCGTGCGCTAACCTCTTAACCACGAAGTGGTTCCCCTGTATGATTGTTCTGTCTACGGAACTGTATAATACTAAATTAGTAGTAAATGAAACAAATATAATAAAATTAAGCTTCTTCTCGTAAACTGAGTTTAAAATGTTTTACATTTTTTTACTAGAAAGGTAAATTTGAGTTTCAGTATAGAGTACATTGAAACTGACTTGAAAATAATTGTAGTACAAACAAAGTTGTTCTATTTGTAAATTTCACATAACGACATACCTGTGTGGTTCATTCTTGCATTAGTCAATTACTTTTTTTAAAAAAAATGCTAATATCAATTATATGTATTGTTATAGTAGTGAGTAAACCTACCATAAGAAAGACTACTTTCATTTTCTATTTTAATAACTACATTGTTAAAATATTTTCATTTGTGCTAATTTTCTCATGGAATACAGTGTTATGCTTGGCAATTCTCATTCAAAAGTTTGCTCTGCGAAAATAGCAGTAGTGTGTTTTTCATAAAGTTTCCATAAATGAAAATAAATTAATATATATTTACTTTGTATAAACCAATGATAATAGTGTTTATGTTAACTTTTTAGAATAATTTTATGGAGCAAATTTTATCCTCAAACTGTATTTTATATATTCTCCTCAAACTGTATATCTACAATCGCACTTCTAATTGAAAGTAAAAATTGAATTATGTCATAACTTTCATTTTGGGACCAGTTTTGCATTGAATATGTACGAGTGTATGACAAATACATGCGACTCAATGAGAATGATGCACTTTGTATATTTTTTACCTACCATCTCGTTTTTTCTAAAGTGATATATTGCACGGATAAGACAAATTTGTGCTCTTATCGAGAAGGATGAAAGAAATATTTACGTGTATGTGAACCCAGGTTCGATTCGCGGTCGGTGAAAACGAAATTGTAATTTCACAATTTTTCATTTTGATGAATTATCCATATATTTTAATTTCAGGAGCATAACCGTTGGACGTTCAACTAAAAACATTAATTCCAAATGCACTTGTTTACGTTACGTCGGATTAGAGTTATATTTATTAAATACCAGCGTTGGATATATACGGTAAACCTTATAAGGTAATTAGGATACAGGTCGTAAGTATTCAGGTCAAAAAGAAATTTTACTGTTAGAATTGAATTACTTCAAAAGAAAAATCTGATCCTGATCTGAACCTGATCAAGGATTGCTATAGTTGACAATGAATGGAAATAGTAGTTTATACTTCTGAGCCAACTCTGCATATAATCTGCCTTCGCTCTGTCCAGATTCATAATTCTTAGGGCTGTCAGAGCAATTCCTTCCGCAAGGATACCTAGCAAATGAATACATTCTCTAATATAATAAAGAGAGGGCATGTTAGCTCAGAGGTAAGACGCTCACATCTAGTGCGAGGGGTGCTGTTTCGATGACGAGCAACGCGAGTTTTTGCTGGACAACCTTGTGTCCGTGGTTTTCTCAGGGTTCTTCAATTTCCTCGCACATTCCCATTTTAACAACTACTTAATAGCCTCCCATAGAATTAGTCTGTTTTGTGTAGTCTAGACAGCATAACTGTGAGGTATAAAAGTAGAAAAGCAATTTTCCGAATTGAATAAAAGTACAAACCTTCCTCCCCCAGTGAGATTTCAAGCAGTGGCACGAAGGCAAACATTCCTCAGGAGATATGAAATTCTTTCCCTCGAACGATATTTCCAAAAATTCTAAGCGAGGGTTACTAGTTTGTTTATGTTGACTGCTTTCACCCCCTACACTTATATTTCAGCCTTCTCCGGGAGAAATCTACTGAAATAAGTTGTTCTCATTGTGTAGATAAAGTGCGTGTCGTTGTTGCACAAGGTCTTGGGTTTGATTTTCGGTAAGAGAGAGTCAAATACAATCCAGTAGTTCATATTCAACTTTTAACTGTAGGTCGTATTCTAAATAGACTCGCTCTGAAATACAACTTAAACAAAAATCAACAAATCTGACAAACAGCAAGATTTTAGAAAATTAACAATAGAATTTTGCAAAATTGAGAGTTATTTATATTTATAACCATAATGCTATGCTATAGGTTCTATATTTACTGTAGAACGGTGGGATCTCATGTGGTTCAGTTTCCATATTAGACTATAGTTCCAAGTCTGATATAGCCTCGGTGTTGAAAGATACGCTAAAATCTGATTCAAGCAATCAATCAGGTAATATATGATTTAAGAAAAAATCTGTGTAGGAGGTACAAAATATGAGGTCTGAAGACAACTGAATGTTATTTTCTGCAAGACGACATGCATCTTTAGCCATAATACATTGATAATTTGTTCATATTTCCTAAAACTATGTTTATGACCATAATATGTATACTGATCTATTGTAAATTTCCACAGAAATATGGGAAAACTATAAAGAAGAATAGAATTCCACCCGGCAGAACATCTATTAACCGATAGAGCGCAACTCCAAATCTAATATATGAAAAACTCTCAGTACGTTCCAGACAGCAAAACAATCCAATGGAGGTCCATTTCTTTAAAAATTTTATGACTTAACAAATATGTGATTAGCTTATTTAACCCTAGAACGCAGAACATGGGTCAAAAATGACCCAGCAGTAATTTATGTATAGATTATTGTCTGCAATATTTGTTGCACAGTAGTTTTTCTCCGTGACATCTTCTATTGGATTGTGTACTACATAAAAATAATGTATTTAAGTTCTTTGTTATGTATTTATTTTTTAAATTTCATTACATATATATTTGTATATGTAGTATACATAACATGTGTCATTTCTGACCCGCGGTACATTTTGTATCAGATTACTATTATATATTAGTATTAGTATATAATACTAATACTAATCTTTATAGTAATATTAGATTAGTTCTTTGCTATAACAAATTAGTATTTGTTTTACTAAAATGTTATTATATTTGTATTAGTATTACTACTACTACCTGTACCTTGAATTGGATTTTTTAGAAATATATACTCTGAACACACTAATCTTTATGATAGATCTTAGTAACAATTCCTTCTCTTGAGTTTTCTCAACTGTCTGAAACAATCTCGTGTACTAAAGTACAAGTATTTTTTGGTATTTTAAAGGTTCAATTACCCTTTGTTCATTGCAAAATAAACTTTCAGCTATTTTACGCAATATTTACAATCTGCAATACATTCTAAATATGTTCTATGTAACTTTTGTTTTACTCTTTCCTTGGCATATATAAGCATCTCTCAACACAGAATAATTTGTACTGATATACTGTGTAGTTGTTTTTGCCGACATCTGGCGGATAAATCTGTAACTTGTGTCATAACGGTGAAAATAACAAGGTCGGCGAATCAAATTGAAGTGTAAGGCAATGGCTTATTTAGAGTAGAAAGATATTCAAGCTATTCTTGATGAAAGTTACTGTGCTTTAGACAGTGGAGAGTTATGTGTCGGGTGATGCGGGAGAAGATAAGGAATACCACAGTGATGAAAGTGTTGGCATCTGTGATAGTAGTGTAATATATAAAGAAACCTAAGGACATGAAGATTTTGGTATTGTTCACAACCGTAAAGATTGCAGACAACACAAGAACTGCATGGAGTAATGTGCTACCCAGTCCGTCATAAACAAGAACCCACAAGATTTTTACAAAGAAAAAAAACGGGTCCAACATCGCGTGCCAAAATCAACACACAAAAAGAAGCTTTCGAATTGCTTTTTTGCCCGAAATCGTCAAAGAAATAAGAATGAGTACCAACATTGAGGGTCGCCGCGTTGCAAAAGAAAAGAAGCGGCAATGGAAAGGAGTAACAAAGGAAGAATAGTTTGCATTTTTTGGAATGTTACTTTTATCAGGTAAAGAACAGAGCTGTGATGTGGGAGTTCTTGATGTGTTTCTGGATTTTCTGTCAAACCCTATGTATTGAGCCCCAATGGGTGTCAAAAAACTTGAAGACATTGGAAGAATGTTAAGGTTTGATGACAAACACGAGTTACTCGTGAGTAGAGTGACAAAGTAGCTGCTATCAGATTTGTTTTGGAAAAGTTCATTCCAAACTGCCGATAACTTTTTATTGCTAATGAGTGCGTTACTGTGGACGAACAGTTAAATTAGTATCTTTTCGTGGCCGCTGTAAGTTCTTACAATACATGCCAAACTAACCAGGGAAATATAGTATCAAGATATTCTTTACTTGTGATTCCGCGACGTGTTATGCTATAGATCTGCACAGCACGCAACCCTGGAGAAAAAAGAAAGTGGGAACATCAGTAGTGAACAACTTGTGTAATCCGTTTACCAATTCTGGATTAAACATAACGGAGAATTTCTTTACAGATATTGAATTAGCACAGGAATTGTTGAATAATGGATTTAAGTTGTTGGAATATTTCGCCAAAACAAATAAAATATACCACCAATTTTGAAACCTAACAAGGATCGAAAAGCACGGTCATCTGTTTTCACATTCAATAATAATATTACACTCACAGGCTACGTACCTAAGGAGAACATGTGCGTCACTCTACTAAGCACAATACCCCATGATTTTCCGATTGACTCTTCCGATGATAATTCTCTACTATAAACCCGAAATAATTCTCTACTATAATAAGACAAAATCAGGGGTCGATAATATGGACAAAATAGTCAATACCTACACAGTCAAACGGTAAACTAGTAGACGTTATACGTAGGTCTATGGTTATTTGGTTCAATATGTTAGATTTTGGAGCTCTGAACGCCTACATTTTATTTGCTGCACTACACCCAAACTACTACAAGAACTTGACGTATCAGAGAAGATTTCTTACAGACGTTTGTGACTAACTTGTCAAACTATGCGTCATGATCAGATAGAATACACCTAGACTTGAAAAACATGTTCTGGTAGCTATGGAAAGGATTGGAGTCATCTTCGATGGAAAATGGTCCTCAACCAACAACGGCAAGTAAGAAGAGGAAGAGGTGTCAGAAATGTCAAACAAACAAAGGCAAAGTCTTCCAAAGTTTGCATAAAGTGTGAAAAATGTGTGTGTAGTGAACATTCAGTAGCATAAGTTGCTTGTAAAGACTAGAAATATTAAAAAGAATTGCCATCAATGTAAATACTTTGAAACTGTTTTAAAAAATATTTTAGGAATTGTTAATTGCTGGACATAAGAACTTCATCTTGATAACTACATTAGCCAAAAATATTTTTTTCTCTGTAACTGGACACAATACTTGCTAGTGATAGTCAAAACAATACATAACGCCTTGAAATAAAAAAATAAAATGGATTATAAATAAAGAACTCAACCAAAGAGACATTAAATTAATGAGAAAATATGAATAGGAATGTCTTAAACATACCAAATTCACTTATACAATCGAAATTGAGTATGGGTCAAGAAAGACCCATTTTATGGAAACTAAGGCACAATTCAGATCATGCGTTCAAGGGTTAAACACACACTTGAAATATATAAATATAATCACTTAGATGTCGGCCCGTGAGTAGGTAAAAACATACAGTGTTTGACCTTCTGTACACTTTCTTTCGAGGTCCCTTCGTGTGTCGCGATTTCTGATCATTATAAGTATTCCCAACTTCAAGAATGACGTAGTTTAACTCATAATTGCATTATATTAGGATTTGACTACTCTTAACCCGCTAGCTTTTTTAAAACGTTTGCTTTCAGATGATTTCCGTTAGTCGTTTAGAAGGTGTGTGGGACCTGCGTGTACAGTGGGCAACATGCATTTTTGAGATTCGAAAACAGTCAGATAGGCAGCCCAACTACGCCTGCTCCAGGATTAATTACGCCTGGTAGAGTAGTTAGAACAGCAGGATGAAGTTGTTCCTACCTCTAAAAAGAACAAATCGTAAAGAGTGTTTTTCCTCACCAGTGAGGCGAAACGCTGGCTGACGAAATGACAAAAAGGAGTTTTGGATATTTGTACTCACAGGCAAAAGCACAGTACTAGAAAAATAATATACATACACCAGAGGCGACGATGAGAACAGTCGGGGGACTTAAATAGTCTCTTAATTAACTCAAATGAGGGATTATATAAACAAGTCAACTTACTTCAAATGACTATACATATATGCATATCAAATAATATACGGATAGATTATTCGGTAAATGTGGTAGGTTAATTTAAGTAAACACAACGCCTTGCACTGAGTTTGAAACTATTAAGAATAGTGCTACCAGCAAACCAATAAAGTATGGATAGATCATTCGTGGGAATAACGCAGCCCCCAATGAAATTTCGGTAGTTTAGCAGGCCTGAGTTCATATATCCCTGCGCCACTGATTGATACGTATTACTAGTTCGAAAGAAGAACTTGTCCAAATTCATTATTCATTAGATGGCTTTTTAAAATGCTAAATATTGGGATCCAGTGATTTATTTGTAAATATTAAAAATGCAAAATTCGATAACACTGAAACAAGATGGAGACATGCGTACTTAGCGTAGTTCCCGTTAGGTTGTAAATAAAAGAAGCAAATAAATAGTTGCGTTGCCTAACTCACAAATTTTGTACCTCAAGAATTTATATGGCTCACTCTACAGGCACATGGTCCGCAAGTCGGTGCATGCTGACCTGTATGTGAATGTATGTATGTATATACTTTTTCACAGCACATTTTACAGGAAGAGTTATACTACGTATGTTATGTATATTAATATATTTCTTCTGTAAAGTGTTCTGACACAAACAAAATATGTCGGTGTCTGTGCACGAACATTCAAATAAGAGGCGCATTTCCCTTGATTACCATTGGCTTTGATGGATAACCACACTAAACAAACAGAGACAAGTATTCTCAAATTTCCCACCGCTAGTAGCTGCAAGACCAAAGGGTTTTAAACTGTTTTACTTTTGAATTTCTAAAAGCACGAAAGATTTCGAAAGAGGAATTTTCATTTATGTAATCGTTACGACATAAGGACAGTTAGATGAAGTTATTAGGATTATTTAACTCATATTTTCAATGTGATTCTTATACCTGCCTAACCAGGTATATAGACTTTTTCATGAAAGAATTGTCTAATTTCCTTAGAATATTTTGAATCGTCCTCTCATTGATATTTAACTAACTTCGAGTGGGAAAGCATAATTCACCAAACTATTTACTCGGAACTGTTCTCTGTGACTGGTTATGTCAAGAATAAGAGGGTCTTTCTAAGTTTTACGTCGTTACTGCACACAGGAATAGTTTTTTATTCACTCTATAAGCAGGCATTAACAACAAATTGAGCTATTGCTGTTTCTTGACTTTCGGGGTAGAGATTAACTAAGACGATGCTCAGTACTGTGACCAATGAAACAAAGCAAAAGATCTTATATACATTCCAGTACGGGCTTAGACAATGGTATACTCAACTTTCTGACTGAAACACAGAGGCAATGAACTCGTGCTTACCTCACAAAAATATTATCCTGCCTCCACTTGATAACATAAGGAAAAATTCAAAGTTACTTTCGAAAAGAGTAATTCCTTTTAAGGCAAAATAAGTATAGACGTGGTAGTCATTTAACAGATTCGTTCATCAAAAGATATGGAAAGGCAGGATTTACTGTTGAAGCATAAGGTGGCACCAGCTGACAAGGTCCACTGTATAAAAGTGAAAAACTTCCGAAGTGTACGGAATAATGGAAACGAATTCGTCTTTACCAGCACGTCTAAATTAAGAATTTAACATCTAATGGAACCGTCAAATATCAGTCTATTTTCAATGCGTAATCAGCGTAAACAATGATTTTAAACCATACGCCCAACCGCAGAAGTTTATTTAGTTACTATTGAGTTCTATGGTAGTATCATCGCCTTTCTTGTGCGAAATCATACCATCACTGCGGATCATTACATTATTAATGTCAATGAATTGCACACCAACCTGTTTGCTTGCAACCAGAAATGATGATCGACAGACGTAGTTCTAAGGTTAATTCATATTAACCTTATATTATTAAGTTCAATACACGATCTCAAAGTAGGGGAATATTTTATGATCTACAAAATAAAACACTCTTAAACCATCATATTCGCTTGAGATGACATTTCGACCACCGATTGTCACACCATTCGATGTTAAGATCACTTTACGTCACTAAAGACAGTAATGTGTAAACTGAGGTTTACTTCTTTGCATCACTGACTCAAGAGCTTATTGGTCACGGATTACAGTCTTTGCTAGAGTTATGTCAAAGGTGTGTATTTTTAGCCTGAGAATGCTGAGTATAGTAGCAGCCAGTTTGTTTTACTTTTGAAAGTGGCATATGTCAGTTAGTAGTTTCACTGGCACTATTACCATTTTGTTAGTATATCTTCGTGACACTGATTTCTTACTTCGACTAATTTGATTTTGTTTAATTATTTCTCACTTATGACAACATGACGTCATAACTTTATCGCTGAATCAACATCATTTAACCTAAACAGTGAATCGAACCCGAAACTATGCACTTTAACTGCATGGTCAGAGAAAAGGTACATGAGAGTTTTAAATCCGATTTGGTTACTAATATTGGGAATGCGTTTAATTAAAAAAAATAATATTGAAAAGAATACCCAAAGAAACAGAAAATGATAGTTTGATTTTTTTTTAGAAAAATGATACATTACTAATCTGTTCTCACTCTACAAAAGAAGGGTTTCTCCTGATCTTTTTGTAGTATTTAATGTCAGTATATTACTTCCAGTTTAGAAGATTATATGATTCTTGTTTAAATGTATGTTATTATTTCGAGCCAGTATTATCTAATGTACCTCAATTTACATGAATTATTTATGTAAAAGATAATTCTTCACTCCTTACAGAAACTAGTGATTACGATCTAACACCTGATTAAAAGGATTTACAAGGAAATAAACATTTTAACGTACTGAAAACTTATTTGTCTCATCTACAATAATTTCCCATCAGTTGATTTGATAACAGCCTTTCCTATTTCATTCATTATGCTATTACTGCACAAACGAATATCTTCAATTATGTTTAACGTTCTGTTTTCCTAGGTCCTTCTTCTTCGAAATGGAAGTCTGCGGTCATCGAAGAGGATAGAATAAAAGGAGCAAGTATATAAAAACTATTAACGATAATACAGCTTATGAGTTGATACGTAGATTAAAGGCAATATTTTACAAAATTAATTTCTTATTGTGTTCTTTTCAATTCTTATGGATATAAAAGTCTTAAGGTATCTTATTGCAAAATAAATGGAAAGTACAAGGTAACTCCTATGGGACAATAGGAACGGAATAGCGAACGGGACACAAACTGAATATAATGGAATAGTTTGCAGTCTTCGTATCTACTGGCACATCCACGAGAACTCTGGTCAAGAGAACTTCCCACTTTAATATATACAATGGGTCTTTCTACCAGTACCTTCTTGCTTCGAGCCTCAATAAAACCGTTTTTAGGTTTGTTTCCACTTTAATCTATATTATGAGCTTTATTATCAGTAGCGTGTTGCTTCGAGCTTCAATAAAAAGAGTTATTTTGGGTTTGTTTCTACATTTTTTAAGAAATCTGGATTACAGAAATCATATTTTTGGGACAAAATTCAGATACTAGGTTTGATTTAACATTTTACTGCCTTTCCTTCCTCCCTTACATCTTTGTTCTGCTTTGTTACTGGAAATATACGAACTTTAATTCGCTGTTATAACAATTTCTCCAAAGTACGACTGCGTATTAAAACTCAGTAAAGCTATTTTTGCATACACTTATACTGTTCTCATAATATTTGCAGTAACATTGTCATCGAACAAAGTGTAAGATAATCTACTGATATTAATCATTAACTTTAAGTAAAGGTGGTGAGAAAACTGTAATAAACGCAAAAAATCGTGAATGGTAGTATCTACGCAAGCTTTACTGACTATATGTTTGCAGTCAAGGAAACTTCATATTTTCGACGCATAGAAGTACTCATGTCCTCTGCGTAGATTTAGTATACACAGCAGATTAAATTATTACTTTTTTGAGGTATGTTTGATAATTGAATTCTTACTTTAAAGATAAGCATCTAGTTTTTAGAATTTGAGATTTAGTTTTTAGAATTTAGATAGAATTTAGATAGTAGAATTTGGAATTTCTGAAGTATTGTAATTTACTTCCTTCGAAATAATAATGATTTCTTTATATCACAGAAAGAATCAGCAACTAAGAAACAACACGAATTTTTGATCTGTTTCACAATATTTGTCAGATAATATCTTATATATCTATGTTATTAAGCTATGGACCATCGCATCAAGAAACTCATTTAAGAGTGGGATTCTACTAAACTTACCCAGCATTTCAAGGTCTCCGAACATTACGTCACGTGAGAAACGCATCTTGGGAAATTCCATCATTGTAAGCAAAACTGCATAAAACGGATTTCTAAAATAAGGAAAAAAGATTTATTACATCGTCAGTAGAATATATATAGTCGTTGTCAAATTTCTGAATATACATAAGCTTTTTTCAGATTTTTTCGAAGTAGAAGGTCTAGTGTCCATAGAAAATTATGTTTATTTTACCCGTTTTTGGAATCAAAAATCGTTATTCGTATAAGGGCACGACAATTTATGATGTTTTGTCCCAGATACTATTTTATTAATTAAAGTTGGTTCTCAATAATCACATAACTAATGAAAACACAACTAATCTCACGCTTTGTTTGATTGTGCATCCAGTGCATCTTGTGGTGTCTGTATTAACTACTGTCTGTACTTGTTTCTTACTTTAATTTACAATTGTATATGCTCTATTCAATCGCGTCGCAATATGGGCAGAATTGAACGCAAAAAAAGGTACAATCGTAATATACAATCGTACAATCGTAATAATTTTATTTGAATATTCGAGTTGAAGAGTATAAAGCACAAGCAAATACTAAAACATTCAGGAAAGGAAGTCTTAGGTAAAATCCGAAACATGTGGTGAAGCAGTTATTATGAGAAAAGAGTCATTCTCTGTGAAAAAAATGACAGTGATCTGACAGAGCAACGCATCGAACTCTTGAGAAATACTCACAAAGTGATGTAAGTAGTACAAGGAAACGCAAATATGTTGTAAAAGTTAAAACTTATTTTATGGACTTGTGTACCTTAAAAAGTACAAATGCCATAAACCTTAACCGCTCCGGTAGAACCAATAGAACAATGGAAGATAAGTTTAAAATAGATATAAAAAAAACGGTGGTATAATGCCTCCAGATCAATGGTCTTGACGATGAATTTGCGGAAAACAATTTCTTCATGCAGAAAATAAATAAAAAAACGTTTCTCCAGTTTAATAAAATGCAGTAGAATTAAGACTTGAACTACAAAGTATTGAAAAGAATTACCTACACCTTTAAACTGAATTCCAAATTTTCGCCGTCCAATGCTAAAATTTGTGCTATGTCTTCCCAAAGTTTGATTTCATCGCTATAGTGTATAACTACCGAAAGGCAAGGGATGATATTCTCGCTGTTTGGAGATTTTTAGAGACGATCATGTTGATAATTAGGTTCGAATTAATGGAGTAATCAGAAAACACGTGTTTCAACAACATTTAAGTGAGAATTGAGATTCCATTCGAATAGTGGATTCAGCATACAAATTTGTTGTTAAACAAAATTAAAGTCACAAATATTCTTCTCAGCAATGAATTAATTATTATTTATGCATAGAATACAGTTGCCACCAACATGTGAAATAGTCTCCACCGTCAATGAATTTTTCACCATCGAACTCTTGCAAAATGAAATTGACAAGTAAGTCTGTAAATAGAAGTCAAGAAAAAATGAAGGTATTTCGAAGGCTTTTCAGGCTTACTAGATTCGAATGACTTCACAAAAAGTGGACCAATTAATCAAAAAAACTACTTGGAATTTCCAAAGCTCGTATCATGACCATCGTTGGTATTTCATTGGAGATATATATAGATTTTAACATAACAACAACATATTAATTGTAATATTATGTTTTACTTAAGCTTATTATATGTTTGGTTGAATTTCGTTGAAGGATATACCCGAAATAGTTTATTAAATATTGTGTTTTTCAACAAAGCATTGTATGAAGTTTGCTTTAGTATTAACCTGTGAAATTGGTCGTCACGTATATTCGGACTAATATTAAAACTCTATATATATATTGCTAGACAATATTATTGACTACGTAGATAGCATCATTTTTATAGCTAAACAACGCTGAATTTAACCCTTAACAGAAACACCGGTCTCACAAGCCTGTGGTAATTTTTAAATTTTCAGATTCGCAACACTGTTAAGCCAACAATCACCTCCACCATTCTACCGTACCAGTAAACCCTTACACACAACTCTGTATCGTTGGTTGTCAGTTTAGAGTTAACAGGCTTGTTTATCGTGCGCTTTTGTAAACAACTACCGTTCTGAAAGACTAGATGTTTCTGATTACGTGTGTTTTAACTCCGGCCTAAAATACCGTATGTTTCGGCTAACATTAACATTTTTGGATGCTGAAGTCTGTCGTTGGGACATGATTTTAGTGGTTTGCTCATTTGAAACATTTCTAAAATCATTTTACATTGGATAGGCTTTCAGCTGGTGAGTCTAATAGAAGAACTTCCACAATTGTGTCTAGCACAGATTTTGAACAACGAATCAAAAAGCTAGTGTGGCAAGATACTGTATCAGAGAACGAATCTGAAGGCTTGGACGATTTTGATGATTCAGGCAATGTCCCTGACTGTTATTCCGGAAGAACCAGAAAAAATTGGTGGAAATACAGTCGATCAAGAAGATAATACAAGTGACGCAGATGAGAATGACCTTTTAGAAGCAGAAACCTCAGTCTTCTCCATAGAAGTTGTTTCTGATACGAGTAATGATCGGGGTTTCTACGGTCGAAATAAGTTGAAGTGGGAAAGTAAAGAATCATCAAGAGCAACAAGGACACCAAATCATAATCTTATAAAAGACCGACCTTTGCAAGCACTGATTGTAAAAAGCCAAAGGATGGGAAACCCGAGCGCCAGTGAGATATGGGGGACTCTGTTTGATGAAAACATGCTTCAAGAAATAGTACTTCGTACAAACGAAAATCTGAAATCAGTTAGGTCCATGGTCAAATTTAAGTACAATCCTTCAAACTACAGAAATATATATTCTGTTGAAATTAAGGCGTTGATTGGTTTGCTAATGTTACCACCTATTTTAAAATCTGGTCACGAAGACATGTACTCGTTTTTCTCTAGTGATTCTACAGGATAACCTGTTTTTAGAGCTACAATGTCGGTAAAATATTCGAGATTCAACTAATGTGTCTACGATTTCACGATTCATCAAGCCGGGACGAGAGAAAGAAAACTGATCGTGTTTCCGCAATATCCTACATTACTGAGAAATTTATCTCTAATTCCCAAGTAATGTATTGTCTCAATTCCAACGTAACAGTAGACGAAATGCTGGTAGGATTTCGAGGAAAGTGCGCTTTCAAGGTGTACATGCTCAAAAAACCTTCCAAGTATGAAATAAAAATCATGTGTATGACTGACTTTTACAGCTTGTACCTTTTTAACGCATATATATGACCGAATGAGAGTCACCGAATAGGACTTTCAAAACAAAACCATAAATTGCTGAAGCGTACTCAAGTATTTTTACGCTTGTGCAGACCAATTGAAGATTCTAATCGCAAAGTTACAGCAGACAATTGGTTTAGCTCTGTTGAACTAGTCGAAACACTTAAAGAGATATATCTCACTTTTGTTGGGACTCTTAAAGAAAAAAACAAATGAGAGATCCCACCAGAATTTCTACCTCAGAAATTAAGACCTGTAGGTTCAGCACAGTATGGTTTTTCAAGTGACACAACTCTTGTCTCAGTTGTTCCTAAAAATAAAACAGGGCTGTTTTGCCTTTATCGTCCACGCATCACGGCATCGAAATGGATCCTTTCAAAAGGAAACCAGAAATAGTGTGTTATTACAACAGTACAAAATCTCGTGTAGATTTACTGGACTTCAAATGTTCGTTATACTCTGCCAAAAGGAGAACCAGACGATGGCCATTAGCAGTATTTTATGCTATCACCAATATCAGCAGTGTAAATTCCTTTATTCTCTATTTGTGCTACAGCCAAAAACCTATTACTACTCGATTTCACTTTTGTCAAAGGTTTGGCTCAGTCGTTATTGAACCACATCTCAGAAGACGATTGGGAGTTCAGAAACTTCCCATGGAAATCAGAGAACTAATTTGCCACTGTCTACCACCTGAGGACGACATTACCGCTGCTGCGACTGGAGTTCCTAACAATAAGATGGTAAAAAGGAAAACGTGCTCCAAGTGTCCGTCTTCCGGAGGAAGAAAAATAGTGTACAAATGCATTAAGTGCAACAGCCCAATTTGTCTTGAATGCAATTGAAAAGTGTACATCACATGTGTGGAAAACCACTAGACAAACGAATCACATAAATTGAAGAAGATTCTAAAAGTGGAAACAGTTTCAAGCATTGCATTTTGCTTAATTTAAGGTAATGTTTATGAGAACAATTTTCAAATGAGAAGCATGTTATGAAAACCATGTTCATTTTACATATTTTTCACCTGATAAATCCTAATGTATTCACTTATGAATTGTTTATATTAAGAATGTATACCTTGTTTTTCAGTAGTTGTGGAATATTTAAGCGTTACAATATTAGTTGTAAAGTTAACGGCTAAGATTTTTTACACGGTCTCAAAGACCAGATGTTTTTGCATATGTAGTATTTAATAATGTTTCTGGTTAAGGGTTAATGAACATCATTCTATGATACAGTTGAACATTTGTGACAAAGGTGTAAGACAATTAAAGTGGAAGTCTAAACTTACAGATGTTGGTGTGATATTCTCATTTCGCTGAATATTTCTTTAAGTTAGGTTTCAAAAGATTCCAAAAATTTATTAGTACAAAACAAATGCTTGAAACTGGTGCATTAGGATGGTTTCCAAGGCAAAAAATAAGAAGATAATGCTATTAGTTAATTTTATTGTCCTTAATATTGGCAAGTGTTGAATCTACAGATTCTAGAGATTAACTTCACAGCTTATATTTCACTGTTTAACGTGATTTATTGGTTTCGAATATACTACAGAACTCAAACATTAGGAAATTTTATTGCTCTTCACATTAGTCAAAATATTATCCACTGCGAAAAATGTGGAACAAGATTACAACAGCCATGACCCGAAAAGCCTGCAAGAAAGTTGCAACCTTTGCTGGTGCCATCTTAATATGACACTAAGATAGTATAAAACCTTAAGTAAAATCATCTTCTGTTCTATTATGGTTTGACAATTGTTTAGTAGAACTATGTGAGGTATTCTCGTATGAAATTTGATATAAATTATTGCTGAAGTTTTTAGTTTATTGTCTTAGTTAATTAGAAAGCGATAAGTGTCTTCCAAAGTTTAAAACGAACAGTAAAAATAGGATCAAAGTACAAAAAATGTTCGATATCACCTCAACACATACGTCGTACAATGTAGTTCGGCGACATCTGTACAAGAACATCGGAATCAAACTGTGGTACAATAAACAGTCGAATTTAAGACTGCCCAAAGGCAAAGTGTATCTGACATTCAATTTGTATACAAAACTCTAACTATTCAACAGTTATTCTACAAGAACAAGAACATTTGTAAAATAATACTAACTTGTTGTCAGAATGACGATTCGTCTTCTTGGCGTGCGCTTGATACTGCCAAGATGTATTCCAGTTTCTGTTCCAGTTTCATTGTAGTGTTTTAGATGTTTTTCAACATTGTGTCTTAATTTAAAATGTTTGAATAACAGCTTTAATATTCTCATGTTGGTATTGGTCGAGCCAAACAACTAGTTATTTAAAACAATCAATTTAATATTCTAAGGTTTCTACAAAACACAACTGTTTACAGTTATAACTCTTTGACTCTAAAATCAAGTTTTGTTCGCATGGCGTAACTACTCTTGTAGGTAGCTCAGATCTCTTGAATACTAACATAACATTGCTCTTTGTTCAATTCTCATAAGAAAACCAGAGTATTGCATATAACCAGATTTTTATCCCAGTGCTGAAACGAATACCTTAAAGATAAAATAACGCAAACCCCAAAGTTTGTATATGGTAACTTGCCCACCGGAAAATGATATATAGATGAGAAAAAACATAAAAACTGAAAAATATAACATGCGCTAAAAAATTGTGGTTGAGTAAATAAGTCAGTCTCCACCCAATAGATCGCTCTTGGAACATAGCCAGCACATTAGCAGTTAAAGCGTCTGAATATCACTAACTTTTAACTTCCAAAAATTTCGTCGAGAGTTATTGTATTTAGGCGCCGCTGGACTTGAACATCCTATACCATATTAAAAGCTGGGAGAGTGTAGATCTCTTCTTCGTTTTATATTTCGTTTCTTCTTTTTCTATTTAACTTATCTTTGCGATAAACTTCAATTTACTTTATATAAAATGAACGCCAATCGCATTCCCAAAGGAGTCTATGATAGGCCTCAATATTCAGTGGGTAAAAACGCATGTGGACAACTCGAACGAAAAAAAAAAGAGCAAAGAAAATTATTTCAAGTAACCAAAGTGAAAGTGTAATTTACGTTAATTTACTGCGTTCATCTTTATAGAACAGTGTTTCCATAATTACTTATTTAGAATGACCATGTTGCGAAATGAAATCCAATTTATATCTTTACAGAAGTGGAAATAGTGAGAGCTTAACGCAGATATCCAAATATGTCGGAATCAAAATAAAGTTTAGAAATCTACTACTATATAATTTGGATAAACCGGAATAATGCACTAAGAAGATATCTAGATTATGAATTAACAACAATGTAATATGTCAAAATTAGAGTGAAACAGTTAGTGACAAGGAATTAGTAATTTACTGGAACTGTGATTTACTAAATTGTATTCATAAATAAACCAACTTCTTGAAAAATAAATAGTTTGTCTAAAGATATATATATCGACAACACAGCGGAACAGTTTCTTATATATACGCATACATTGTTTTGAAATACTTCTGGAAGAATATGGAAAAAATGCAATATATTTAATCGTATGGCACATTTTACTGAGAACTAAAGTTCAGAATATTTGTATTACATATCTTTTTTTAAGGTGCAACTTTACGCAATGTTATTATAAATTTCATGAAATTTTCTCTGACAAGTGAAGCCATAAGAAAATATTTTTCTTTCTTTCTGTAACCATTGACTACTTTGAAAATCACTTGACACTACCAATCTTATGTGAAATATTACTGAAACCATATTACTTTTTACTTCCGTTGTGGATGCAGGTATTTCGATTTTGAAAAATACTAATGTGTTTATTTCGAAGTATAATGTATATTTTTAACTTGAATATGTCGAACTATTTAATGCAAATAAAAATTCAAGCTGGAAAAGTTATTGTTTATTTCCTAAATTGATTTGTAGACGAACGTATCCAGCAAGTAATGGTAGTTTTAAGATTTTAACTTATTTGTGTATTTGTGTATATATGTACATATATGTATATATATGTTTATTTGTGTATATATGTTAGGTTGATGTGGTTTTGTGGATTTACTCCGTTTTGGTTATAAAGAATATTTCAATAGCGAATGATTATATATATAATATATAAAATATATATATGTATGGGAGTGTAATCAATACCCACCTTAGGCAAGCACAGGAAACAGTATCAATCGAACTTATGAAGTAATATCTAATTATTGTTACTCATCTAAACATGATCTAGATATATACATATATTCAGGGCTGTATAGCACAGAAGAAGAAAGAGTAATCGTTGAAACGGCTACTAGTTAAAATAATAGTGAAGTAATTTAATTGCAGAATTACGTCGTAAATGTTTCTGTCAAGGTTATTTTTATGTGGATAAGTTAGATACTGTTTCTTTCTTCTCTTTTCTTTTATCTTCTTCTTCCTTTTTCTTCTTTCCCTTCTTTCATTCTTTCCTAGTCTAACGGCCATACTCATATCATCTTATTCTAAAGACATTTCTCTGGAATATGCAAGACTGGATTTGTTTCGTTTCTTCGGTGAAGTGTCGCCTTATTCAACACAAGGTTAGTATTTGCTATTTTTTTCGGAGATCGTTGCAATGCAGACGACATGGGAGATGGAGGTAGAACACTAAATTCAAATCTATCTCATCCGATCTTATATTTAGAATCTAACATTCACAATCTAAAAACACTACTGCACTTTGTTTCCCAATCACACAGCATAATAGGAAAGAAATATCCTTTGTTTTCCTACCTGCTTTCAAACTTTCAAGAAAAAAAAGGCTTATTTTCTGTGAAACATAGAATCTACTCAATTCTGGTAGTTTCATATTAAATTATTTCAATGATTTTACATTAAGAAAAAAATGTAACATAGCGTACTTTCACGTACCTCTTTGATTTTCCATATAGGGCACATGACAACAAAGATGATAACGACTATAATACATCTACTTGTTTCAGGTCAGGATGTGAAAGTTTTTGAACACAAATTGTTGTCCTGAATTCACTTTGGGGTTCATTTAAACACATCTTAATTAATCTTACTAAATTTTTTTGGTATCCCAAAATTTTGTATGAATGTTGTACAAGGTTCCCTCCTAACCGAGTCATGGGCCTTTATGGAATTGATAAATAATTGACGTGCCAAAGCAGCGTATTTCCTCTTTGTTTCGAGTATTTGTCGAACAATAAAAATCCGGTTGATAATTGAACGATTTGGTCTAAATAAGCACTGAAAATTTTCAATAATTTAAGATGCGTATGTTGTCCATCTTGCTAATTCCATGTTTGAACGGATTTTGTAGGATGTTGACAAAGGAAATTTGATGTATTCAAGTGGGTGTTGCATATACCGGATGTTAAGATGGTAACTATGCAGAGCTATGTTGTGGTGGGCTAAGGGGTGACTGATATGACTGTGAATTAGTAATACATTTCACATTGTTTAACATATTTGAAGTATATTTGAACCATATTTTGCCAGGTATTTGTATTTGTTTACAGGTCCGGTTTGATTGAAGACCAACGTGTTCTGTGACATCATTGTGATACAGGTCATCATGCTGACGATTGAATAAAGGATGTTCCTTGACGAGTATGTGTTCCGCAATGAAGGGAAGTTTACCTCAGCAGTAGAAGCTGCATTTGCATCAAAGTTCCCAGGAGTGAAGATGCTTAACCCATGTTGCAATGCTGTATGGAATCTCACCACCAAGTTTCGAAAGACTGAAAGCGTTCATAGTGCTTCTAAATCATGTAGCCCATCCATAGCCACGTCCGCAGAGGTGGCGGAGGTTCAAAACGCGATTCTGCAGAGCCCAATGAAATCAGTTAGACGACTAGCTCATCAGGTCCACGTGTCCATGGGTTCCACTCACAATATTCTTCGGAAGTCACTGTCCATGTATCCGTATAAAATTTATATCGTGAATGAACTGAGAGACACCGATCACCCGGCGCGTTTGAACAATAGTAAGGGATCCTTATCAAAACCTTTCTCACGGATGAGGCATGGTCTCACCTCTCCGGTTATGTGAATAGTCAGAATAGTGGTGTGACGAGTATGGAGTTTTATGAAAGTCTTAGTTTTATAAATGTGAGTGAGACAGCCGTGTAAGAAATAAAATTGCAAGCCGAATAGATTGCGGGTACGACCAACTGTTTTGCCTCCATTATCCCTAACATAATTCCTAACATAATCCCTAATAATCCCTAATAATAATTCCTAATAATCCCTAACATTATTACATACAAACTTGTAAACTTGTAACGCTGTCAATGATATAAGCTGGCGTTTCATGAAGACATTCACAAAAGCTTTAGTAGAAAAATTTGCATTTTGATATTTATGTCTTTAAGTTGCACCACCTAACTACTGAGAGAGTAAGGCAAAGAATATCAAGGTTCACAGAATTTCCAGTTTAGGTTTAATCTTACTCCTGATAAAAATACGAATGGCATACTTTAATATATGTTTCAACAATATTTTTAGTAAAAAAGAAATGCCAATTCACTATAACTTGTGGAAGAATTTAACTTTCTCTATGAAAAACTTCTGAAGATGGCAGTCAACATCCATTTCCTATATTCTCACACATATATCTCCCCTATGAACAATGGTAAAAAAGTGACTAACACGGGGAGGGACATCCATCTTGATACTTGAGATACTAAACTGTGATAAAATGTAAAGTAGAACGTCGATATTATTTCATAATTCCGATAATTCAAAGGTGCACTAAATTTTTCCAATTGAACGGTAGTGAAAACTACTCTTATAAATTAAAAAGATTTGCATAGTATTGTCTATAGTGTTTCGATATCACTTTGTAATATAACATATGTCAAATGGAAACATTCTTTTTGCTTTGAAAGCTCAGCAACAAGACATCTTTACTTTAATTTTCCTTTTAGGTTGCAGAAAACGTATAAATAATAACTACTTCTTATGTCTTTGAAAATCAACGTTTAACATTGGCAGGTTTTTATGAAGTAGCTGGCTGATACGTTTGTTTATATTATCATTTATTGTGTATCTGCATTTTATCTTCACTTTATTTTAATAACTTTACGTTTGCCTTCAACTGCTATACATCAATCGTTTTTATAATATAAATGCATGCACAGTAAGAACTCCAATATCTTCAGAATTGTAAAAACTTTATATCTTAACCTGATAAACTTTTTCATATTTTACAATTTACTCTGTCCATAACATTATCTACGGCTTTTTCGTAACCAAACCATGCACTACTCAATCTGGGCTATATCAAAGTGTCATTTCATTACGCTAATGACGTTATAATTTAAATATTTAACTTTATTTTAAGTATAGTGCGAAGAACATACTTACAACTTAGAGCCTAAAGGATCTGTACGAAAATGAAATTCATCACAGGCAGCTAAGCATTTGCAGGATCTTTTCGAAACCTTATCTGCAATAGAGGAAAATGCAAATAATACTGACCACATTTATTTCTACATAAGCAAGCATTTTGTTTCTATTATGACGAGTAATTAACATGAAATAGCAACTTAATAATACTGATACTTGAAAAAAAATAAGTAAACTATCTATAACAAATGAACGAATTATTCAAATGAGAAATAACTCAATTTGAAATAGAATAAGGCTAATTCCACTTATTCAGTTCTCATAAGGCAAACTGCCACTCAAACTTATGATTTAACATTCTTTAATTAATTATTCTTCCTATGAAGTAATTAATAATTGTAATTCCGTATAAACTAGATCACATAATAACGTCATAAAGACAATCTAAATAGCGAAACAAGTATTGACATTCCTTTAAGTAAGCTGTTGAATCCAAATATGACACCAGTCTAATATTCACTATACGAAAAGAAAGCTCCCACAAACAACTCGTGACGGAAATAGGCCAGTCGTAGATTTTGGTATTTGTTCGGTCTCTTGTTTAAAATTGGGAAGGAACATAGCTTTACCCGTTCATGTGGAAATACCATTCTTACAAGCTGCACTTGATCAGCACAGTAACGCAACATCTGTGTTGTAAACTATATTGTGCTACTCTTAATATATACAATCCATCTATAAAGCAGTGTTTGAGTACACACCAGGGAACGTCACATTAACGAGCTGTGAAGACTTTCTTGCAATGGTCCAGACTATTCGTAGTGAAATTCTATTAATTTCCCTAGATATAATTACGAAAACCATTGTATTTAACCAAATATTGTGTAGAGTGAGAAGCAGACGAGAAATTATTTTAATATGGACTCAATGTTTGTGGAATTGTTCTCTAAAAAATAAAAAACTGAATCCACGCACTAGATAAAATACATACCAACGTATGTAGCAAAGCAGATATTAAAACTAGACATAAAGTTTCCGCTTGTGAGAGACGTTACATAATCATTTCAGCTTTAGTGGTTCGAAAATTTAATGAAACATATAATACACGTGAAACCAAATGCGAATTTGTTGAATATCCTCTTTAGGACTGAGCCTATTTAAATAACAAGAGAACGTCGAAGAGTAAAATATCAACTCGTATTTTCCCAGACTACCAACGAACTTGCTTTTGTGGACCATCACTTCCAAACTTTGGTATTCCAAGTATGAGCAGCAACAGTCTGTTCACAAAAGATCGTCAATTGCATATACAACCAAACTTCAAACGGGTTAAACTCACTGGTCAACATAAATGTGTCCAATCACCACACCTCCTATTGAAGTTTTACAGATGGTATGATTCAGAATTAGGAAAAGTAATCACTGCCACAGAAATCTAGCAGTATTTCTCACAAGAAGGATTCCGGAAGCTATACATTATACAGCAGAAGTCAATACATTAGTATGTACAGAGTGCACTACAAAACAGAGTACAATTACCATTCCATACACGTGATGAATTAGTGATAACCATTCCATACAGGTTGATTAATTCCGTTTCCTGACGGACATCATTTTCTTGGGATAAGGGCTATAAGCAACGGTGTGATTTTAAGTACATTAGCGGATGCAGCTCAAGTTGTTGATATAGTTGAATCAATTCGGTTGCCAAATTTCTTAATTAATGAATATATATTATGTGGGCAAGAGACAAACGCAAGCATCGCAACCGCTTCTCCTTAAATTTTAAGCTAATAAACCAAGAATAACGAGACTATGGCTAAGCCCCCAGCAATGGGACCATCAGCATTTATGTTACACTTGTACAGCGATGGACCCTTCTGGATGGTACAGCCATATGGAGACTTACGGCTAAGGTGCTCCACCAACTGAGTCCGAAGCATTTGCCGGGAATTATGAAAACAAATTTGCTGTAAAGGAATGTGGGTGGCATAATCACCAGGAGCTGAAATTTCCCAAACACTTGGGCGAAATTCCCACTACTGTCTACAGCATCATTACTCCAAAATGAAATAAATCTTAGACGTGTAGTTCTTATGGCAAACATATTACTTGATATTTGTCCTATTTCAGACGATAAATTGAAACAAAAAATTGAATTCCAATCCTGTTGCTGTTGGAATGAACACTCTTTCAGTCGTTTGATCTGAAATTACTTTGCAGAGTCTGAATAAATATTCTATCGCTTCAGGAGGGTAGGAAGAGCGGATACCCCCCTCCATCAGTGTGAAAACATACACATTTAACCAAATACTTAGTGAGAGTGAGCCCATTGGTATAGGACGTTTATGATTTCTATCTTTGCTCCCAAGTCATCTTATGTCATAGCTGATGACAATAGAGAACGAGAGATGCAAATATGATGAAAGAGAGATACAGTCACATGAGCAAATTTAGAATTTGAAACAAAATGATCGGAGAGCATCCATATTTTGTCGAAAATTTTTATTTTGTAAGTAGATATGTAAAAGCTCACCCGAGCCTGAGAGCATTCCACTACTAATTGTTCAATTCAAGTGGAGAACTCAGTTGAGAGTATCAGATGATTACAGAGGGGTAGAAATATCATCAGATATGGGAAACAAACAATGAAAAAATTGAACTGCCCTGAGCAAGACTTGGACCTTTTTTTTTATTTTCTTTATTGCAGTAGAGTTACATATAAAACAAAAAGTACAATCAGATTACATGAGTATCAGAGAACAGTTCATTGTTTTCTACTAGTAGAGCAACAGAGATCAGAATGCACGATTACATAGTTGTAAGACGTCCAAAGGTGAGGGCGTTAGTTATCATCTTCAACAAGAGCTACATCGAGGAAATTTGCAAATAGGGTTTTTCTTCTGGTTGGTGGAAAATGTCTATATCTGGTATACAAGTAATCCTGGTATTCGGTGATACGGAGTAACGCAGGAGTAAGGATATAATGAACAGTATTCAATATTAACCACATCACTGAGTTGTGTTTAGCGCTGGGAAAGAGACGGAAAGCAGGAAATAAGACTAGTTCAATGGTAACAGAAGCTGGCACTGTACGGCAAATAGTACTGATCATTCGTTGAAATTTGTCCCAAATATGAACTGTATTACAACAGATTGTTAATCGATGTTCCGAATCATCGACACGATCACACTTGATACAAAGGGCACTGTCACTGGAATGTAAGCGATGTAGTTTAGCACGAGTGTTCACAAGGTCGTTCACCACAGCGTACCAACTCGAGATTGTCGGGCCAATATGGTCAGAGGAAAAGATATTACTCCATACTCTAATCCATTGTCGTGCGGGGTGCTTTTCCTAAAGGCGATGAGGAGGGAGAGAAAGTTGGCGAAGTAAATACTGATACAAGTCCTTCACTGAACTAAACAACGCAGGAGTTGTAGACATATACGCATAGCAACAAATAACATCACTATAATACCAATGAACATCAGGAATATGGCAGATATTAAGTTAAAATGTATATGAAACAGTGTCAAGACAGTAAGAAAGAAGGGTATGGCTGATTCCAGAAAGCTGGTTTTGAGGTTGTGAAAGCCTCGAAGCAGAAACATAGTCCGATTTTTGAGGCCGACGTGGATAAGGTTGAGATCAGCGGCTCTTGGCGAGAGACATGTGAAGGGATACTTAACTCTAAAGAGGTGACCATGCCAAAGAATTCAATTACCAACACTCGGAATGCGTTAAGCAATATCACTGGGCATACGAAGCAGCTGACACACATACCACAATTTTGATAGAGCATAAGTATTGAGAAAGTATATCCGAGACAATAAACGCAACTGGCGTGATCGATGTGACTGGAGAACATGCCGGATCCTGGTTACGAGTAAGTTATAGTTCGCCTGGACTGTTTCAAAAATGGTAGAGGAAAATGTGATGCCCAAGATTTTTAACTGAGGAACAACGATTAGTGATAATTGGATACTCAGAAGAAGCTTGTGTGCCAAGAACCAAAAGCTTAGTTTTCGACTGGTTTATCTGAGCGCCAGATAAGGCGGTGTATTCCATCAAACAGGTATCAAGGGTGCGAATATCACTGGAATCGTGGATGAAAACTGTCACATCATCAGCATAACTTCAGACTCGTAAGGTATGACCATGAAGGGAAAGGCCGGAGAGACGAGCATTAATACTGTAAAGAAGAGGACAAAGAGAAATGGCAAACAAGCTCTTACTCACTGGGCACCCTTTACGCACACTTCGTTTGAGACACTGAGGCTCGGTGAGAAATCCATTGATTTTAAGTTTACTTTGAGCATTGTCGTACAAGATACGAATCCAGCTAATGAACTGCTCCCCGAGACATAAGGAGGAGAGTATACGCCATAAATAATCATGACGGACGCGGTCAAAGGCTTGGTGGAAATCAAGTGACAGAAAGCATGACAGGCAGAAGAGTCTTCAAGGGTAGCAACAACTTCAAGAATGCACTGTAAAAGATGGTAGATCTTCTTGTTTTCTACACACGCATAATGGTGAGAGCCCACTAACTTGGCTTTATGGGGGCTTAAGTGGTTGCTCAAGCAGCGAGCGAGAATCTTGTAGTCAAAGTTCAGCAAGGTGATTGGCCTGTAATGGGAAAAGGTAGTAGGATGTGACTGCTTCGGTAAAAATATAGTCACGCCAGCCGCTTTATACGGGGACCCTGCAGCAGGAGCTAAATGTTCGTTCGCCGTAGCAATTAAGGTATCACGAATAAGTGGAAAGAAGCGTTTGTACCACTCAGCTGGAAGGCCATCATTTCCAGGAGATTTTCCAGACAAAACACAAATAATTGCTGTTTGCACTTCTTGTTTGGTGAATGGAGTTTCCAGTGATTGCGTTCCGCGTGGATTGACTACACATGGGAGGCGATCTGGGAAGGAAGATGGTATATCAGCGGTGTCCGATGTGCAATAAAAACTGGAATAATAGGTGTAAAAAGTCCGCTTAATACCTGCTAAAGTATGATGTTTGTTACCTTCGTCACCCTTGATATTCTGAATATATTTGCGTGTACCTCGTTTATATTCTGCCAAAACATGGTAGAGCGACGGTTCTTCTTGAGGGTCGAGGACTGTAGATTTGCTGCGGATTTTCGTTCCTTCCATTCGATGGCGGCTCAGACACAACAGTTTAGCTTCATACTGCTTCATGAGAAATAACGCACAACTGTTATGGGGAACAGCACTTTTTGCATCAACCAAACAACGATAGTAGAAGTGGAAAAGAGTTTGGTAATAACGCTCCCGCTCAGTACAATACCAGCGACAAAAGCTGGCAACACGTGGTTTGAGATATTGATACCACCAGTCAGTAACAGTCCAAAAATGTCTCTGCTGGGTTAACCACTTCGCCCATTTGGTTGTAAAAGATTGCAAAATTCATTATCCTCAAGAAGAGAAGTATTAAAATGCCAGTAACCAGGCCCTCGTTCAACCTTGACATCAGGTATACGCAGGGTAACAATATAAGCAACATGACCAGAAAATATGGTAGGTACAAATTCAGCGTGAAATATGTTTCCAATCAGCATGGAACACAAATACATGCGGTCGATGCGAGAAGCACTATTACAGCTGGTATAAGTAAAGGCCTGCCGATGTGGAGAAGTAGACAGCCAGCTATCTTGGAGATGAAAACCTTGTGTTAGCTCCTGCAAGGTCGGACTATAATTAAACCCGGGAGACTGGTCTCCAGGATTTAAAACACAGTTAAAATCATTAGCAAGACGAAACATATCATTGTTGGGGAGAATACAGGAAGCCACACCTGAGGCAAAGAAATTGTTACGATCCACACGTGCCTGAGAGCCACTAGGAGCATACAGATTGAGAAGGTGAATATTACCAAGCATACCACTGACAATACGGCCAGTTGGGTGTAGTAATATAGGGGAGAAATGAACATAATGCTGAGCAACAATTGCCGTTCCAGTGCCAGTGACAGTAAAATTATTGTAAACAGTAAAATTAGGATCATGGTCTAACACTTCCAACCCAACTTCTTGCAATAACGCGATATCAATGTGACCTTCTAGTAAAAAGTCACGCAGCGATAATAGCTTGGTACTACTATGAAAATTATTAACATTACTATTAGCAATCTTCAAGATCATTGAAAAGAGAAGGAAACATACATAGAAACGAGAGGTGTGCATGACATACACGCTCACATCGCAGAAGTTTCAAGTAGGCACTACAAACAAGGGCGGAGCACATATATTGAAGAAAGGAAACCAGTAACACGTTTGTCACAATTCGCACTGAGCGCCAACATTCCAACACACACACATACAAAGCAAATACCATTATCAAGACATATGTCAATGGAAAGCATGAAAACCTATAAATATTACCGCATCAAACTTATTCTGCGAGGAATCATCTGGTTGAAAGTCAACAGCAGCAGTGACAATTGGAATGTCAACGTCAGGATGGATGTCAGCCTCTTCTTTATTTTTCTTAAACAGCTTCTCACTGAGGTCCTGGCGCCTCGAACGTTTAATTCGAGACAATTTGCCAGTACCAGAAGCAGAAGTAGGGGAAGGTTACACTAGGGCACACGACTGGAGGTTCCGCAACTAGAGGAGAAGGTCCAGTAGCAACAATGGAAGGTGAAAAATCTCTATCACCATCGACACTCTCTGGGTTGCCAGATCCGAGCACGCAGGGACCCACAGGGATCACTGGCGCCATAGAGCTGGTAGAAACTGGCAAAACATTCACAGAAGGGAGAGTTCTTTACTGAACCCAATATCACTAGTCGTCATTCCTGTGCTGATTGAAGCACAAGGAGTCGCAGTGGCCAATCGGACGTCGGGAGTTGACGCTGCGGTAGCACAAATATGCAGAGAATCAGTGACGACCAAAGATGAAAAGCATGAGGAAACTACCGGTGGATGATCATCGACATATATTGATAAGCTGAGATTTGAGACAGACGGAGCTTGAGAGGCATCATTCAAAGGGACGGCAACAGAGGGGAGAGGTGGTAGTCGCTATCCAGAAGACGAGGTGCATGCGGCTCATGTAGATTATCTGTCGGTTGAGGAACATTAATGTCCATGGAGATCTAATGAGACTGAGATGCCTCAGAGGGCGATAGGTTGGGAACCCGAGCCTGAGACGTCACCGGTAGGCTGGAGAATTGAGGAACAAAAAAATTCACTGCAGCATCGAAACTAGAAGCAGAAGGGGCCACTTTATCCGCATAACTAGTAGAACTGCGAGGTGCGTTATTGGGACGTTGGGAAAATTCGAATGTATATGCTGGGTACTGTGACACTGTATGCAAGTTTTCTCCTGTCCTGGATAAGTGACCCAGTAACGGTGCTGTTGAATCAGTACGAATTATAGAATTGATTTATTTAATTCCATTCGTAATAATTTCCTCCGAGTTCAAATTTGGTAAACATGGTTACTAGAATATAGTTCATCATGAATATTATAAATAGTACCATACTGACTCATAACATCCTTAATGGTGTCATTGGAGAGCTCCATAGGAATTACATGTAAGCGCACAGTAACAGCCTGAGTATCAGCCCAAGAAATCCGTATATCGTATGTACCTGAGGGATCAGCAAATTGAAGTACGCCATTAATGTCATTCAAAACTCTTTCACATAACGCAAGAGATGAAAGTTTGTTGAACACACACTTACGGTAAATATCCAGTTCAAGACTCAAACCTTGTTCAACAGGGAAGGCAAAATGATCATAGAAGCATTCATGAATTATCAGAGAGGTAGGCCGCTGGCTAACCACTCCGAAATCAAATTTCAATGTATTCACTCGATGTATATTGAAAATATTTGCAGTCACAAACCAGGAAAAAACACCAAAACGTTAACCGGAAGATCCACACAATTACAGTGAATAACACGAAAAAAAAAGAAAAAAGCTGCACTTAATGGGTGAGTTTGACTCACGGCACACAAAACATGTGTAGCAGCAGAGAGCACAGGGAACGTGTTTACTCGACAACGGTCACAGCGCCAATGCTATCGAAACAAGTGAAAATTCAAACTCATTATTATGAAGCATCGGCTCTACTCAGTCATCCACGGAGCCACACAGAAAGGAAGGTAGTCATAAGTCAGTACAGCCATACGTTAGGTTATTTACGAAACGTTTATTTCTAAGGGGAAAAGCTAAGCAAATTCCCCGTGTCTTGTTTTTCCTTCCCTGACACTAACTTAATTACTGTTGTTCCAGCCTGGGAAGAATATTATCCACCCCTCCATAAACGTTCCTAACAAGTTTTATACATTTATATATAGCAGCAGAAAACATTTATCCATGTCTGTTCTGCACAATTATACTTACACAAAACAATTACTTCCAATTCTATTAATTCCAGTTTTAATAAAACAGAAATACTGGATATAAAATTCTATATCTCGCCAATACTCTTGCAGAAAATATCCAAATTCAATTTTTCTATTTGGAACAGGGGGAGCATACACGCAAGTTGCGCCCATGAGATTTGTTTTGCGGAGGAGGGGACAGAAATTTACACTGAAAATGCCAAAATTGCCCGTTTAATTATAACATAATATTATTTTTAAGAACGCCAAATGCGAAGGAGAACGAATGTATTCTCTTTGGTTTGAAGGAATAAAATTATGGCTGAACGTAGAAGTGAAAAGGGACTGATGATGTTTAGGAAGAATGCGTGCTACCAAGCAGTGGCGTAACCAGCACGTCTGGAACCTCCGGACATTTTGACACGTTGTTAAAATAAGGTCAAGGGTAGAACCATTCCGAAGAGACCTAGCGATCGAGATCGAGGTGTCACTCTCGATACTGGCCCAAAAACATTGATTAAAATGGGTATGCACCTGCGGAATATGTATGCTACATTGTGACCTAGAGCTCGACCGCGAGGGTGAATCAGTTTTCGCGATGATAAACAACGGAGTAGGTTTTTACATCGATGTTCAGCGGAAACATCGCTGTGGCTCATGTTCTCTTTGGCTCTCCTTGAAGCGCTGCAAGGAATAAAGTCTTCATTTGTTTAAAATTTCGTCTGCAGAGGATTCTGTATGTCTATGCTTGAGAGGTTTTGCTGCACTATTAAATGTGATTATGAAAGACATATTAATAGAACTAGTGAGGGATATTCCAGCAATATGGGATAAGAAACACTAAAACATCAGGATAGATATGTTAAAATAGAGAATGAAAGAGAATAGCAACTGAAATGTGAATGTTGTTTAAGTTATTCATATTTATTTGAGAATTATACTGTAGCTTACTAGAAAAAAAAGAAGCTACTGTTAATTATATATATGTTTAAAAACTCCACTTCTTTCTCCCAATTCCGAGGTTAATAAATAAGGGTTTCTTGTAAATTCGTTACTGATATAAGGTAAAGAAATACCTGTGAAGACTGGCACATATCAATAGGGAGAAAATGTCGTACAATGGAATTGCAGTGACGAAACTTCATTTGCTACATTTAATACCGCCTCCAAACCGAAACCTCAACACATACCTGCTTTTTTCAAGCACCTGGAGGAATGGCCACCCCTGGCCCAGGAGGGGAGCTTCAACTTTTAAGTTGCCAAGAGCTAGCCAAGAGTCTAAGTTCTTTCCCATCCAGAAAATCAGTAAACAAACAATGGTTTCTACTTAGTTAGTTAATTTTTAGTTTTAAGAACCTTGTCTTTAAAACTACTACCAAGTAATCAGACATAAAGCATAGCTAATATTCAGAAATGTCCGAAACATGTGATAGTTGTGAAACATTAGAGAGAGAAAGAGAGATAATTAGATCTGCACAGAATAGTATCCTTCGGTTATAATTTTAAACAAAGGAACACTTTCCGTTAGGTTTCTTAGATGAGTGGTGAGCGTACTGAAATTCTACATAGAGAGTCACGTGTTCGGGTCCAGGCAAACGACATTGTTCTTTAGCCTCATTTGTTTTGAGCATTGCACAAGTACTGTTACGACTTATATATAGTCTCAGGGAGTTTCAGCCGAATTTATTTTAAAAATATAAGACTCCTTATTATATGTTTTTCTTCTACTTGCAATTTGGTTTCAAAACTTGCAACGTTAATTTCACTCATTGTTCTACGTAAGATTATGATGAAATTTTGCACACCGAGAGCACTTGGGTGGTACTAAAATATTTGATTCTTACTGTGATAAGTTTAAATATAGTGCAGAAACGTAACTAAGAAAAAAAGTTTGTTAGCTCGTACGATACAACATAGACTCTGGAAGAATATCATACAAATTTAGCATACGTATATATTACCAATGGAAAAAAATCTGCAGGGGTAAGACTAAAATTCTCTAGGAGCAGGGGATAACCAAATGAAGGGTTCGGGGTGTGTGGACCTCAAACTTTGTAAAAATATTTATAAGAATTGATGAAGTGTTTTGTTGCACTTTCTGTCCTGATAACAAATAGATCTGAGATAAATAGATCCACAAGAATACCGAGAGTCCACGTTTCCAACAAATACCTCAAAACGCCAATTCGGTATTTAATTAATATTGTAATCAATAACAAGGATCTGTGAAGCAACAACACTTGAATAGCTTAGACCTGCCTACGAAATTAGTATAAATGAAGGGGAAAAAGTGGGACCATGCCTTCTCACAGCGGGGGCAAGGGGTTGGAGTTGCCCCACTCTGGATTTGCAAAACAATTTCTTTCCTTTCCAGATACGTGTGAAAATACATTAGATTTACTTACATTCTATACTAGTATTGAAGTATTTACTGTAGTTATGCAATGTGCGTAAATAATAACTGAGGTCGCTAGTTCGATCCCATCACGCACCAAGTGGTCTCTGTAGTAGACAAACACTGTGCGGTGGGCTTCCTTAGACTTCTCCTGTTTCATACCACATTTTTTATTCCACCATTTCATTATTTTCATCATTAATGTCTTCCTTACCCTACTCGGCATAATCATGGGACGAAAACTTGCAAGATTTCATTATACTTTAAATATTATGTGATTCAAGGTCTTTGTATTCGCAACTTAGGTTACGTCAAGTTTCTTAAGGACAGCTTTCAGTGACCATGCTTCCTAATCCATGCCTCCATTGAGTTTCATGTGGCAGAAATGTGGATCACAGTAAAACCAAGTGAAATTTCACCACTCATTTGCAAAATGATAAAATAATAGAAAGAAACACAGACGTGGGACTGCTGCGTGGAAAGCATGGAGTTTTCCAATACTCTACTACGACACTCTGTGATACATTCAATTTATATTCGTTTTAATTTGATAAAAATAGCGTACTACTTTTCCACAAACATCACACGACTTGTAGCCTCCAAATTTCAATATACGTAGAAACGTATCATATCTTTCCTCACGAACGTCAATAATATCAGAAACGTCTGACGATTAGGAAAAAAAGCAGAAAAACCCATACCCAGAATCGAACAAAGCACCTTCGGAACTGGAGACAGCCACTCTAACGACACGACTACGAAACAACTACGTTGTAGTTTTATTCAACTATTTCCAGCAACTATTTCCAACCACAAAATTATCTATTACACGTAACAAACAGCGAGGGATCATTTTGTTTTTGGACACTTACGTACATAACATGTAATGTAATCACCTTGTTAGCAATTTTAGGTTAGCTATTTTATCATACTATACACTCGTTCTCTTAAAACACTTTAAATTGTGCTACGAGAGGAAAAAAACGAAACGGTAGTAATGAGACAGAATTGTCATAAATCACAATGTAAAATCACAATGAAAAAGCTTCGTAAGTTTAAATATAGCAAAGAAACGTCCCGCATCTTAATTCAACACCTATATAGTGTAGTGGTTAAACCACTAGACTCCTGTTTTGCAGACTCGGGTTTGAATTCACGGTACTGTAGCTTAAATTCTTTCCTCAGTAAAGAGACATCATTCTTGAAAATAACTGCAACGTAATATAGAAATCCGTCAGTTCCATGCAGAAAACCAAAAAATGCAGGATTCAGAAGTGTCCTATTCAGCAACGATAGTGTGCAAGCCGAGTTCAATTACCTGGAATTTAATACATCCTACCATCATATCTCAGTGAGCTAATACTGGCCTTCCTTCCAGTGATCTCACCAATAAATTGAAAATGACATAAAATTAGGAGAGGCAAACAGTACTTTCACATCATTTATTTGTCCATGTTTTCTTTGTAGAGAAGCTATTTGACAGTTGGCTGTACACAATATTACCCATATAGTTTAAAATAATTTGATCAGTCCGTGATTGTAGTAAATTTGAATTGCGAACGTGTAAGGGATGGGTTACATTTTGTATTAAGAAATTGGTTTCCAACATTCGACAATGTTCGCATTACGCAAATATGTAAGTGTCAAATTTCACAGAAGTAAATCACTATGTTAAGCGGGTTTGCATATACATGCTTCTAACTAATAAAACATTTACGATCATTCCAACCCCAATCACTTCACAGATTCAACCTGTTGTGTATAAGTTATTAGGACGTAAAATTAAATGTTGTTTATACGAAAAAGACTTTTATGCATTGCACAAACTTATAGTCGTATCGACTTAAACAAAAAAAGTGTGGAGCAGGAAACCACTTTACAGAAGTCTAAAAAAAAGGTCTTTGAAGACGTACGAACTGGTCGAGCTTTTTGGGTCAATAGTATATCAAACAGGAGTTTACGTGTTCAAACCCTGTTTGTAAGTATTCGTTTTCTTTTTTTTCTTAAAGGTCTCTTCCTATTTTCATCAGAGGACTGAGAACATTTCTTTGAATAAATATTTGGTAACAACTTTTCTCTCAAATTCGATTAGAAGGAAACATTGTATCAATTGCAAATCTAAAATCCTGAGCTGAAAAGAAAAAATTAAGTATGTTGAATATTTCATTATTATCATTTTATTTGTAATGAAAAACTAATTATAAGCATTGATGATTTCAGAAGATTCCCCGGGAAATGGTCAATGTATGAATAAGAGAAAACCGATAAAACATTATTTGTTTACTTTCAGCATGATCGAAGATATGACCACGAAGGGGGAACTTTATGTCAACAGGGTCTCAAATTCTCCCACATGTCATGCCCCGAAATCGTCACTGTTTGAAAGGTCACTGTTTGAAAATTACATTTATTTCTAGTCCTACGTTTGGAAATGGCAAAATCATAATTTTAAAGATAATTTTAATACTATAAGCATAAACATTTATAGAACTAATGTAGTAAATGTTATAGTGTAAGTTATTAATTTCTAATCGGATTAAAACTAGAATATTCGTTTGTCGCACTTTAAAGTAAATCCTCTCTATATATAATTCATACTGGAAAGCATGTTTAATTCCAATTACGTAATTAATATTTTTAACAATATATTTTTATTGTAATTTTTTTACTATTCAATGCGGTATACACTTCATTTCCCAAAGCAAAACCTCAAAAATGTATAGTGGGCAAGTGAATATTATCAAATAAATTATCATTTAGTTTACGTAAATACTGCATCGTCTGATTTGATACTTCGTACTACTACTACTGATACTAATACTACTACTACTACCAATAATAATAATAATAATAATAATAATTATTATTATTATTATTATTATTATTATTATTATTATTATTATTATTATTATTATTATTATTATTATTATTATTATAAAATCAAAGCCATATCTTACATGTATTTCAGGCTTACTCAACAAATAAATTCAACACGGTCTTTACTCGAAGTTCAATTTGTTCGAATCCGATAGAGTTACAAAGAAAAACTTCGAGAACAGGGAAAAGAAAAATGTTACTTAGGTGGGACTGGAACTAACCTTTAAAAGTTCTTTACAATTTACAGACAAGTGCCTTAGACACTTTCCGCCTTATGCAGAGTCGTTTTGACATATGATTAGCGTCATACTAAAGGCCTGACTACTACAGGAAACATGTTAGTCGAACTCTTTAGTATGACACAAATCACGCGTCACAATGACTCTGCATAAGACCCTTTGTTTCTTTTCTTTAAGTTAACTGACTCACTAAACTTATGTGAGTAACTTGTCTCTATTTTCTGCTCGATTATACACGTTTTACAATAATTTCATTTAAGATTCAACGCCAGGAACACGAATGCAAACACATCTACAACAACTAAAATTCCTCTACCAGGAATCGAACCCGGGACCCCATACATCAAAGGCGCACATGCTAGCCACTAGACGAGCATTAAGAGCGAACGAAATGTAGTTTGAAGCGTCTGAAGCTTATGCTTATTTCGCCCTGATGTAAGTATTATGTTTATTGATGTTTTTTGTTTACCTTATTCGTTATTTTAAGGAATTATATATGCTATGCATATAGGTTTTATTAAGTATTCGTCCATAAATATTATATAAAGTATCTGAATTATTCATGATCTTTCATGGAAATTTACTGGTGCATGCAAAGTAGACAGAGAGTGTAATTTGAAGGTGAGTTCAAGAGAGATTATGTATTTCGCCGACATTATTTAATAGCTATGTAGAAGAGATAGCGAAAACGAGTGTACATAATAAAGATGGAATTTCGGTACTAGACAAAATGATGAGGTGTATACGGTTTGGGGTTCATATGGTTGTTGTTCTAGAATTTAAAAAAGAAAATTAATAAGATGTAGAAAACTTGGAAAAGGCTTTGTGAAGAATATGGGATGAATATAAATGTTAGAAATACAAAATCAATGGTGGTTGAAACAAATCGATCGGTGTCAAATATAGAAGCACGAGCGGGAAAAACAACAACTGACTAGTTAGCGAAATCTGAGTAATACTTTTAGTGATGATAAGACATGCGAACGTCAAATAAAAGCAAGAAATGGCGAAAGAATCCTTTACAATGAGGAAAATACTATTTTATGGGACCTTGAATATAATTGAAAAAAGAATAACAAAATGCTTCGTGTACTGTATTTTACTGTATTTGTAAGGCAGAAACATGGCTATTACGCAAAAATGATGAGAAACAATTTAAGGCTTACGAAATATGTGTGTGGAGAAGAATGGAGAGAAATAGCTCGGTCGAGAGAAAAAAGAATGTGTGGGTGTTATAAATTGAAGGAGAAAAATATTATTTAGAAGAGGAAGAGAAAATGGTTGGAATATTGGTTAAGAAGGAACTGTATCATGAAGTATGTGCTGGAGGGTATAGTGGCAGAAAAGATAGGGAGGGGTCGAATTACACTATATATACACATAATTAGACTATTGGCGATATCAAAACAGGAACAATCATAATTGAAGATGGAAAGGTTAACAGAAGATCGTGGAGCCTGGCAGCTTCTCAGCCCCGGTAAGTGACCTGCTAGTAATGGCGGAATACTTGTGAGATAATGATGCTGATGATGCACAGTAGAAACAGAAAGATCCACTTTACTGCCATTGCTAATACGAATCGCAATGCAAATTTCTAAAGGCTGTACATAACTGTCTGTTACTATGGGAGGGAAAATCATAGGTCGAGTAACTATAGGACCAACTGTCATTCAGATAGATAGGGGTATGGGCTGTGACAGGAAAACAGTGAAGAAATTGATTTAGTGGTATGAAGAAGGTGGTAGATATTTTACATATCGACCAAGAAGTGAGAGACCAATAATAATAATAATAATAATAATAATATTATTATTATTATTATTATTATTATTATTATTATTATTATTATTATTACTATTATTATTATTATTATTATTATTATTATTATTATTATTATTATTATTATTATTATGAATATTAAAAACTTGTAGAATATGCAGATGTAATTATAAAAACTTTGCTACAACAATATATACACTGACCGTAATTCGGTGAGCTCTGAAATACAAAGTGACAAAATAACATATAAGATTAAGTCTAGAGAGCAATTGTTACTGAGAGAGTGGCATTCACTATTTCGAGAATCGAGATAAGACGAGAAATATTTACGATACTTTTCCCTACGGCCGCACCCCGCTGGGTATGCTCGGGCCCACCTTCTGCGCTCCTGCAATATTTGGTAGATGGCATTCGTGCTTTTTAGTCGCCACCTAACAGAAGTTGGTTCGTGGATTACGAAGGAAACCGGAAAATGCAATGAGTGTGTGAACATTTAGTAGAACAGATTACTCGAGTAATGCCCCAAACATCCTATCCTAACCTAACTAAACCATGAAAAAATAAGAAAAATATATAAAGAAAGTACAAAATTTAAGCAAAATATTCTGGACCCCAGTTCCAAAAATATGTCCAAGTTTCAACACTATGATGAAATTTGCATGAGATACGTTCGGTCAAAATTTGTAAAAAGGCAGATACTGCTGGAGCCTATTAATAGATCAGCGGTTTTTAAGTGCAGCACTGTTGGGTTTGCTTATATCACTTCATAACAAAAAAATGCAAAACCTGTGATGAAAGCAGTTTTAATTGAAAGTAATCAGTGCCCATAAACTTCGCCAACCAACATCTTGGCGGGTTAACTTTAGCAGACCTCTCTACCAAAAGAAAATTTTATAGGTCGAAAAATATTAGTAATAAAATAGTGAAACGGTAATATGTGTTTAAACTCATAAACCATATTGTGCCGCGGTGGCTGAGTGGTAGAGCTTTCTCGTCTGGTGCGTAGGGTCCCTGGTTCGATACCAGCTCGCGCCAAATGAGCTGTGGTGGACAAGCACCGTGTGCGTGGGTTTTCTCGGGGTTTTCCCGTTTCGTCCCACTTACTTCATTCCACCATTTCATTCATTTCTCGTCATCACCGTTTCCCTTAGTCTCAGTGCATAAGCGTGAAAAAATGAAATGAAATCTTTAAGTTTTGCGTCCCACGCTTATGCCGGTTATGCTAAAGGAGACGGTGATGATGAGAGATGAGTGAAATGGTGGAATGAAGATAGTGGGAGGAAACGGAGAACCCCGAGAAAACCCACGAGCACGGTTTTTGTCCACCACAAAGTCCACACGGCGCTAGCTGGGATCGAACCAGGGACCCCAAGCACCGGAGGTGAACGCTCTACCACTGAGCCACCGCCCCCCTGCATAATCGTGGGAAGTTAAACTAAATATTCCATTTCATTCCATTTCGTAAACCATATGTGGGAGTCAGTATACATAGGAAAGTATGTTGTGGTGAAACTATTTGCAAGGCAAAAGGCGGCTGAATTCAAGCTAGGAACGAGATGGCAGTAAGTTTTGTATCTGAAGCTTTGGGAAATGGCTAGAAACAATGGTTGCACTGCCAATCATGTTTCACTTCAAAAGTATAAAACAACGAGTCTTGTGGGGCTTCTAAGTCCCTTTGATAACTCAGCTATGTTTTGAGAAGCTTTTTGTAACACTAGTGCCCCAAATCTACTAAACAGTTGACGATATATATTCTATATAGCCGTTATCTTCACTTTGCTAAAGTAAATCTGCTCATCTTGGCTTTACCACGCAAATCTTTAAAAAATCCCTGAGGCTGATTGTGGACACTGAATGGCTGCTTATCAGTTCTGGTACATCAGGTAGGCCTACAATGCAGGTTTTAAGATAAATCAGTTTGCGTGCATATTATTAAACTGTACGCGATACTTTCAGCGTGAAATAAAAGTAAGAACATTTTACATATTTATTTGAAACATCAAAAGTGAAGAATATTTTAAAAGAAAATTTTCCGACCTATAGTAAATTTGCACATATTGTTCGTAGCATTCCTGCTCTGTTGAACTTGAACTCTGAAACATTGAGTACTACGGGCATCAGTCTGAGAGTTCTTCTCTACGGTCACCGCGGTGACTCTTCGTAAACTTAAATTTCGTCATTTTTTTTACAACTAGAATAACAACAAACATTCTTTTACTAATGAAAGAAGTTCAGATTAAACGTATGTTAATTTTACCTTTTTTTTAAACACTAAATATTCATTTCACACGCTTACCGAATTGAATTAAGCTGCAGTCACTGTACTTTAACGGCACCTAGAATCCTTAATTAATATTTCACCATAAAATCAACCAAGTGCGTCACACGTCGCTGAACCGCATGTATGTATTCCCTTCAATAATACAAACCACAATGCAATTAAGACAAACAAATGACTGCTCGGAACGCGCAGCACAACACTGAGGACCAGGCGAAATTTTATGGTTTATATTTTCTTTTCTGCAGATTTTTAAACATATTCTTTTGTTGTGAGGGAAATACGTATAATTTTGTGAATTTCTATTTCCCGTTGCTCGTGACCATCCTGCGGGACAACCGTGGGATTCCCATGGATATAGACCCATGCCTGTCCCAAGCGGGACTTCCCTGGGATTACCTATTTATATCCTGGATTTTTTAGTATCGTTTTGGGTCGTACGGGATCATAATGGGACGTCCCGTGGACTACTTGTGCTGTTAGGGTAAGATTTACAATACATTAGGAATAACGCTTGGATTTTTTAATATTGTTTACTATTATTTTCTACATCTAGATTGAACTTACAGATACATTTTAGTGAAAGTATTCGTTTTATTTTATAGTATTTTGTTCAAGGAAAGTTAAAAAAATGAGTCGAATGAGACTCATAATCCAACGAAAGGAGGCGTTTATGCACTGGATCAAACGTGTCGTGCAGCCGTAACACCAAACAATGGGCATTGTGTGTCTTCTTTGGGATGATAATCATAACCCTGGTTAGTGCCTATTTCATTTATGTTCACAACGTTGGAGAAAATGGGTCAATAACCTCTTTCTAGAAGAAAATTCGCCATGAACAATCACGGCAGTCTTATTCAGACATGGCTCCAAGAACGGATTCACTACTCAAATTTGCACCGGAAACCCCGGCAATCCATTGCTGATATCATGAAAATACCGGTGTCAGAGAAGAATGTTGACAAGTCCAAAAACCAGACTTGCACAATTTGTGGGATTTGTCCATCAGCCAAGAGGAGAATTACGCCAATGTATTTTTGCCGCTGCAACAGGCCGATCTGCGGAGAATATAGTGTGAAATGCTCTCTGTACTGCGCGAAAAAAGTTTGAACAAAAAAACTGGCTGCAAAAATGTTCACTCATATGTATTCTTACCAACTGTAATTATTAAAGTCCCAGTTTCTAAAAATATATGTATGTAGTTATGTTTTGGTAACCAGTCGTAAATTTTACGATACGTTAGCTTTAACGTAACTTTTAGAACATGTTAGCTTTCCAGGGTTAAATTTGCACTACCACCTACAAAAATAGTTCTGAAGTTCACTTACCAAAATGTGCCTTCTCCTTGTGAATGAGTTATTACTGGCCTCCTGCCCAGTTACCTCACCAATAAAGTGAAAATGACATAAAATGAGCGGAGACAAACAGTACTTTCACGTAATTTATTTGTCCATGTTTTCTTTGTAGAAAAGTTATTGCACAGTTGGCTGTAAACAATATTACGCACATAGTTTGAAATAATTTGATCAGTCCGTCATTGTACTAAAGGGCCTAGCAGAATAATCATTTGAAATCTGCCCCTCAGCACATCTGCACCAAATTTACCGTATTGATCAACATTTATGAGAAACTCAGTTTCCAAAATTTTCAGCTCCCAAAGCGCTCTTTGAGGAGAATTAGGAGGAGCGAAGGAAAATTGATATATTTTTTTCTCCTGAACGGCTCAACTGATTTTCATAAAAAAAAACGTGTTAAGTGTTCTCAACAAGAGAAAAGTGGGAAAACATTTTTTGAATTTTTTTGGGGTTGAAAATTGAAATCAAAAAATGTTTGGGAATTAAAAAAAATAGCGGAAGACTAACTGAGACACCAACAATTGTTTGCCAGTTTTGTCTTGAGAGAGTCGCTAACAACATATATTGTTTTCATTTTGTTTGCAAGTGTACCACATAGTGAAAAAAAATGTATCGTGGCCGACATAAATCTTTGACCACGTAATGGTTACTGCTTTAGCAACAAATGCAGAGTATAAGAATTAAATCTGTCATATCTGTAGTTTCGTGTGGAGAAGAAACAAACTTGTGAACGAAAAGTTTAAGGACAACTCATGCTATTAATATAAACTTTGCCGAAGTTTATTATTTTTTATCATCATAAAAGAAATACGAGAGATTTTTGAAAGGAAGAAAAATAACATACAACTTTGCAAGCGGAGGCAAAGAAGGCAAGATTCTAGATTACTGGTCCCCCTTCCCATTGAGCAGTAATAAAGGCAGAAAGGAACGTGCTCTGCGGGGCTCTAACCCGTCTTTACTCGCTGACGCTCGCTCGACAATACTGTGCAAATTAAATGTATAAACTTTAGTAAAAAAGAAACCAACCCAGATACTAACCTACATGGGTGACCAGTAATCTAGAACCTTCCCGCAAAGAAACCTGAAGTAACCAGACTAAAGACAAATCACTTCCACTGTAATGATCGTGGTTCAGTTGGCAAGGCGCTTGACCAGCAATCTGGAGGTTCTTGGATTGAATCCACGTCTGGCATTTTTTTAATTTACGTAAGGAATTTTGATGGTGATTGATCAGCGATGACACACGTTTTATTATATTCAGATATTTGAATACTCGGATGTTTCAGTACTTGAACCATCAAATCTTCAAGAAATAATAATAGTAATAAAAATAATAATTATATCGTACAAGATTAAAAAGTAGAAACTTATTATCGCTCAGTTCATACCATCACAAGCAGAAACGTGTTATTAGGCAAAATATTTCGGTTTAGTTTTATGTTGCCCATGAGAAGAGGAATTTCTCATCTAGATTCTAAATCAAACCAAACAAAATCTGGATAAGACATTACATTCGAGACGGGACAAGGCTAACTCGAATTATCGTCTCGCTTTGGAGATGAGAATCGAGACGAGGCGAAAAGTATCGTAAATATTTGTCGTCTTATCTCGATTCTCGAAATAGTGTATGCCACTCTTTCAGTAACAATTGCTCTCTAGACTTAATCTTATACATTATTTTGTTACTTTGTATTTCAGAGCTCACCGAATTACGGTCGGTGTATATATTGTTGTAGCAAAGTTTTTATAATTACATCTGCATATTCTACAAGTTAGTTTAAAACTTCTAATACCGTTTTTAATATTCATTATAGTAATAATAATAATGATAATAATAATAATAATAATAATAATAATAATAATAATAACAATAATAATAATAATAATAATAATAATAATAATAATAATTATTATTATTATTATTATTATTATTATTATTATTATTATTATTATTATTATTATTGGTCTCTCACTTCTTGGTCGATATGTGAAATATTCACCACCTTCTTCATACCACTAAATCAATTTCTTCACTGTTTTCCTGTCACAGCCCATACCCCTATCTATCTGAATGGCAGTTGGTCCTATAGTTACTCGACCTATGATTTCCCCTCGCATAGTAGCATACAGTTATGTACAGCCTTTAGAAATTTGCATTGCGATTCGTATTAGCAATGGCAGTAAATTGGATCTTTCTGTTTCTACTGTGCATCATCAGCATCATTATCTCACAAGTATTCCACCATTACCAGCAGGTCACTTACCGGGGCTGAGAAGCTGCCAGGCTCCACGATCTTCTGTTAACCTTTCCATCTTCAATTATGATTGTTCCTGTTTTGATATCGCCAATAGTCTAATTATGTGTATATATAGTGTAATTCGACCCCTCCCTATCTTTTCTGCCACTATACCCTCCAGCACATACTTCATGATACAGTTCCTTCTTAACCAATATTCCAACCATTTTCTCTTCCTCTTCTAAATAATATTTTTCTCCTTCAATTTATAACACCCACACATTCTTTTTTCTCTCGACCGAGCTATTTCTCTCCATTCTTCTCCACGCACATATTTCGTAAGCCTTAAATTGTTTCTCATCATTTTTGCGTAATAGCCATGTTTCTGCCTTACAAATACAGTAAAATACAGTACACGAAGCATTTTGTTATTCTTTTTTCAATTATATTCAAGGTCCCATAAAATAGTATTTTCCTCATTGTAAAGGATTCTTTCGCCATTTCTTGCTTTTATTTGACGTTCGCATGTCTTATCATCACTAAAAGTATTACTCAGATTTCGCTAACTAGTCAGTTGTTGTTTTTCCCGCTCGTGCTTCTATATTTGACACCGATCGATTTGTTTCAACCACCATTGATTTTGTATTTCTAACATTTATATTCATCCCATATTCTTCACAAAGCCTTTTCCAAGTTTTCTACATCTTATTAATTTTCTTTTTTAAATTCTAGAACAACAACCATATGATCCCCAAACCGTATACACCTCATCATTTTGTCTAGTACCGAAATTCCATCTTTATTATGTACACTCGTTTTCGCTATCTCTTCTACATAGCTATTAAATAATGTCGGCGAAATACATAATCTCTCTTGAACTCACCTTCAAATTACACTCTCTGTCTACTTTGCATGCACCAGTAAATTTCCATGAAAGATCATGAATAATTCAGATACTTTATATAATATTTATGGACGAATACTTAATAAAACCTATATGCATAGCATATATAATTCCTTAAAATAACGAATAAGCTAAACAAAAAACATCAATAAACATAATAATTACATCAGGGCGAAATAAGCATAAGCTTCAGACGCTTCAAACTACATTTCGTTCGCTCTTAATGCTCGTCTAGTGGCTAGCATGTGCGCCTTTGATGTATGGGGTCCCGGGTTCGATTCCTGGTAGAGGAATTTTACCTGTTCTCGAAGTTTTTCTTTGTAACTCTATCGGATTCGAACAAATTGAACTTCGAGTAAAGACCATGTTGAATTTATTTGTTGAGTAAGCCTGAAATACATGTAAGATATGGCTTTGATTTTATAATAATAATAATAATAATAATAATAATAATAATAATTATTATTATTATTATTATTATTATTATTATTATTATTATTATTATTATTATTATTATTATTGGTAGTAGTAGTAGTATTAGTATCAGTAGTAGTAGTACGAAGTATCAAATCAGACGATGCAGTATTTACGTAAACTAAATGATAATTTATTTGATAATATTCACTTGCCCACTATACATTTTTGAGGTTTTGCTTTGGGAAATGAACTGTATACCGCATTGAATAGTAAAAAAATTACAATAAAAATATATTGTTAAAAATATTAATTACGTAATTGGAATTAAACATGCTTTCCAGTATGAATTATATAGAGAGAGGATTTACTTTAAAGTGCGACAAACGAATATTCTAGTTTTAATCCGATTAGAAATTAATAACTTACACTATAACATTTACTACATTAGTTCTATAAATGTTTATGCTTATAGTATTATAATTATCTTTAAAATTATGATTTTGCATTTCCAAACGTAGGACTAGAAATAAATGTAATTTTCAAACAGTGACCTTTCAAACAGTGACGATTTCGGGGCATGACATGTGGGAGAATTTGAGACCCTGTTGACATAAAGTTCCCCCTTCGTGGTCATATCTTCGATCATGCTGAAAGTAAACAAATAATGTTTTATCGGTTTTCTCTTATTCATACATTGACCATTTCCCGGGGAATCTTCTGAAATCATCAATGCTTATAATTAGTTTTTCATTACAAATAAAATGATAATAATGAAATATTCAACATACTTAATTTTTTGTTTTCAGCTCAGGATTTTAGATTTGCAATTGATACAAAGTTCCCTTCTAATCGAATTTGAGAGAAAAGTTGTTACCAAATATTTATTCAAAGAAATGTTCTCAGTCCTCTGATGAAAATAGGAAGAGACCTTTAAGAAAAAAAAGAAAACGAATACTTCCTACAGGGTTTGAACACGTAAACTTCTGTTTGATATACTATTGACCCAAAAAGCTCGACCAGTTCGTACGTCTTCAAAGACCTTTTTTTTAGACTTCTGTAAAGTGGTTTCCTGCTCCACACTTTTTTTGTTTAAGTCGATACGACTATAAGTTTGTGCAATGCATAAAAGTCTTTTTCGTATAAACAACATTTAATTTTACGTCCTAATAACTTATACACAACAGGTTGAATCTGTGAAGTGATTGAGGTTGGAATGATCGTAAATGTTTTATTAGTTAGAAGCATGTATATGCAAACCCGCTTAACATAGTGATTTACTTCTGTGAAATTTGACACTTACATATTTGCGTAATGCGAACATTGTCGAATGTTGGAAACCAATTTCTTAATACAAAATGTAACCCATCCCTTACACGTTCGCAATTCAAATTTACTACAATCACGGACTGATCAAATTATTTTAAACTATATGGGTAATATTGTGTACAGCCAACTGTCAAATAGCTTCTCTACAAAGAAAACATGGACAAATAAATGATGTGAAAGTACTGTTTGCCTCTCCTAATTTTATGTCATTTTCAATTTATTGGTGAGATCACTGGAAGGAAGGCCAGTATTAGCTCACTGAGATATGATGGTAGGATGTATTAAATTCCAGGTAATTGAACTCGGCTTGCACACTATCGTTGCTGAATAGGACACTTCTGAATCCTGCATTTTTTGGTTTTCTGCATGGAACTGACGGATTTCTATATTACGTTGCAGTTATTTTCAAGAATGATGTCTCTTTACTGAGGAAAGAATTTAAGCTACAGTACCGTGAATTCAAACCCGAGTCTGCAAAACAGGAGTCTAGTGGTTTAACCACTACACTATATAGGTGTTGAATTAAGATGCGGGACGTTTCTTTGCTATATTTAAACTTACGAAGCTTTTTCATTGTGATTTTACATTGTGATTTATGACAATTCTGTCTCATTACCACCGTTTCGTTTTTTTCCTCTCGTAGCACAATTTAAAGTGTTTTAAGAGAACGAGTGTATAGTATGATAAAATAGCTAACCTAAAATTGCTAACAAGGTGATTACATTACATGTTATGTACGTAAGTGTCCAAAAAACAAAATGATCCCTCGCTCTTTGTTACGTGTAATAGATAATTTTGTGGTTGGAAATAGTTGCTGGAAATAGTTGAATAAAACTACAACGTAGTTGTTTCGTAGTCGTGTCGTTAGAGTGGCTGTCTCCAGTTCCGAAGGTGCTTTGTTCGATTCTGGGTATGGGTTTTTCTGCTTTTTTTCCTAATCGTCAGACGTTTCTGATATTATTGACGTTCGTGAGAAAAGATATGATACGTTTCTACGTATATTGAAATTTGGAGGCTACAAGTCGTGTGATGTTTGTGGAAAAGTAGTACGCTATTTTTATCAAATTAAAACGAATATAAATTGAATGTATCACAGAGTGTCGTAGTAGAGTATTGGAAAACTCCATGCTTTCCACGCAGCAGTCCCACGTCTGTGTTTCTTTCTATTATTTTATCATTTTGCAAATGAGTGGTGAAATTTCACTTGGTTTTACTGTGATCCACATTTCTGCCACATGAAACTCAATGGAGGCATGGATTAGGAAGCATGGTCACTGAAAGCTGTCCTTAAGAAACTTGACGTAACCTAAGTTGCGAATACAAAGACCTTGAATCACATAATATTTAAAGTATAATGAAATCTTGCAAGTTTTCGTCCCATGATTATGCCGAGTAGGGTAAGGAAGACATTGATGATGAAAATAATGAAATGGTGGAATCAAAAGTGTGGTATGAAACAGGAGAAGTCTAAGTCTAGTAAATGTGGTGTCATTATTATTTATCCACGAACGGAAACTAAAGGTGGCAACCATATTCGTCGTCAACTCATCGATCCTCTCTTTTACTTTCTCTAGAAATGCATGTATTCCTTCTAAGTAAACCATTACACATATGTGTTCTTTTTTTTAACTCCTCGATGTTATCTCGCTACATAAGTAAGATTAATTATTATGAGAATGAACCAATCAGATTTAAGCAAAAAGTCATTGAGACGCCATTTTTTATCTTCACCCACGAACGAAAACGAGAGATACCCGCTATTTCCAAAATCACAATACATCCCTTTCTTCCTTCTCAAACAATGAATATATATGTTTCAAAGTAAACAGTTACACAATATTAGACAATTAAACACCGTAATTGCAGAACAATAGCAATGATACTGTGACAACGAATACGTAAATATACGTAACATGATATAGCTGACGTTTCGTTTTAAACACATGATTATAAGTCAATACACAAAGAAGGTTTTGGATCAAAATATTCAATTTATTTCAGGTAGAACATTTCTTGTACGTCTTAAACCTGGAAAACTACAGATAGTGTAGCCAAATCATAACTATCACTTAACTCAGTATGATATGTGTATTCCGTAAAAGATTCGAAAACTCGATTTAATGGCCATTCAAAATTTCTCTGGGCCTCTATCTAAAAAATCCAATGTTTTTCATTCAATTATAAATTTTCTTGTAGGTCTTATATTTGGAGTAATACATATACTGCAGCCAAACCAAATCTATCCTTTAACCCAGTATGATGTGCTTATTGTGAACAAAATATGAAATCTTGAATTAGGGTCTCTTCAATTTTTTTTTGTTGTCCCTCATCCAAAAAATCCAATATATTTCATTAAATCAAATATTTTCTTGTATCCTTTATATGACGGGAACTACATATACTGCAGCCAAGCCAACACTTAAGTCAGTATGATGTCCTTATTCTGTAACAAAATACAAAATATCCAATTAGGGACCATTCAAAATTGTTATTGCCCTTGATCCAAAATATCCAATATATTTTAGTCAATCAAGCATTTTCGTGTACGTTTTATATCTCTAGAACTACATATAGTACAGCCAAATCAAAACTACCTCTTAACTGATATGATGTGCTTATTCCACAAACATACGAAAGCTCGAATTAAGGGCCATTCAAAATTTTTGTGAGCCACGATCAAAAAATCCAATGTTTTTATTCAATTATAAAATTTATTGTGCCCTCATATCTGGAGAACTACATATACAATAGGCAAACCAAAACTACCATTAACTCACTATGATGTGCTTATTCCGCCAAAAATATGAATTCTTGATTTCGGGTCACTTTCAAATTTTTATGGTCCGTCATCAAAAAAATCCGATATATCTCTTTCAATCAAACATTTTTACATCTTATATCTCTAGAACTACATATACTGCAGCCAAATCAAAACTACCAGTTAACTCAGTGTGACGTTCTTATTCCGTAAAAAAATACGAAATCTTGATAAGGGGAAAATAAAAAATTTTAGGGGCCCTGATCCAGAAAATTCAATACATTTCATTTAACCGAACGTTTTCTTGTACGTGTAGTATCCGGAGAACTGCATATAGTGTATCCAAAACTAAAAGTACCAATTAACTCAGTATGATGTGCGTATTCCGTAAAATATACGGAAACTCGCTTTGGGGTCAGTTCAAACATTTTATGGCTCCTGACCCAACATCTAACTATTGGCCAAGATCGCAATCTTTTGATCCATTTTTTCGGTCTTTCCTAAAATTCTTGTTACGTCTTTCCAACTGTTTTATTTAATCCACAAGCGAATACTATTATTGTCATTTAAGAGGTACTAGCCAGGTCCAGGATCGCAAATAAAACTAAACCTTAACCAAAGTTAAGTATTCTTCCCAAAGTTTTGGAGTTGAGTTCAGTTGACTTTGAGTTTCCCGTTCCGTTCAGCAGCGAAAGTAGAATATACTTATTAAGTTGATTCCGAAGCATATGAGCTTCCATCGGAAATCGAACCTGGTCTCCGTTGCCATTGACGCATTCGCAAAGCGATTAGCCACGGATGATCTCCAAAGTTTTCGAGTTTCATATTAATACTAATAATACTTTTACTGGGGTTCTACTAATTCATAATGTAATAGATCATCAAAAAAGGGATCAAAGACCTTGTTTTGTTAATTTTATACCATTAAAAGGAAACAAAACAAACCATCATAGAATAAATAAATCCCAGTTCAGTGACTTCATACGAATAAATTAGCACGGACCAAATACCCAAAATGACAGCAGTTGGGCGCGGTGTCTCAGTGCTAGAGCGTTAATGTCTGGTGTCAGGGGTTCTGCTTGGATCCCACCCTGCGCCGTGTGCACTTCGTGGTGAAGGAACACCGTTCTCGTTGGTTTCCTCGGGGTTCTCTACTTTCGCGTGTCGCGTCTCTACCCGCTTTAAGCCCTGACTAATCACCCTGCAACCACCCAATGTGAACTCCACAGCAGACGAGTGTACCTGTGTGCAGAGAAGCTATTTGTCAGCTAACTGAATGTCTGAATAAACCAAGTCCTTTAGATTGGGATAAGGCAAAACACATATCAAACAATTAATCCAAAACCAGAATCTCTGTAATAATAATTTTTATTATAGTATAACCAGATGTTGAATATTTGGTCTAGGAATTAATTCATGCGGGTGGACAAGAGATGGCGCAACGAACGGAGCGTCCCACAGTTCCGTGTATCCCCACATGTGTTGCAAACCCCTGTCATCGCGTATCGTTCGTAGTATAGGGCAGTGGATTAAAGCGTCAACAACACCGGTTTGTAGTTAAGTGAACATGGCGCAATTTGTGCCTGATAAAGTGTTTTTGCGGGGTGTCCTGCTGCATTACTTTAACATGCAGAAAAGTGCAACTGAAAGTCATCGTATTTTGGTGGAAGTGTATGGTGACCATGCTCTAGCTGAGCGAACGTGTCAGAAGTGGTTTGCACGGTTTAGAAGTGGTGATTTCGGCTTGGCAGTCCAAGAGCGAGCTGGACAGCCAAAAAAATTTCAAGACGAAGAATTGACAGCATTGCTCGAGCAGGATTCGTGTCAAACGCAGGAACAACTTGCAGCAGCATTAGGCGTTGATCAAACAACAGTCTCCAAACGCTTGAAAGCCATGGGAATGATTCAAAAGATGTCACATTGGGTTCCACATGAATTGAAAGACAGAGACGTTGAAAGACGAAAAACCATTTGCGAATTGCTGCTTCAACGACAGAGCAGAAAGGGGTTTCTGCATCGAATTATTACGGGTGATGAGAAGTGGATCCATTACGAGAACCCTAAACGAAAAAAGGCCTGGGTGAAACCAGGTGAACCAGGTCCATCACAACCAAAACGAGATATTCACTGTGCAAAGGTTATGCTGTGCATATGGTGGGATATGAAAGGTGTGGTGTACTATGAGCTGCTGCAACCGGGTGAAACTATGAATGGAGAACGTTATCGACGACAATTAATGCGTTTGAAGCAAGCTCTGGCCAGAACACGACCAGAATGGGAGAACAGAGATGATAAACTTATTGTTCAACATGATAACGCTCGCCCACATGTCGCAAAACCGGTCAAAACCTATTTAGAAAATGTCGGATGGGAAGTTTTACCCCACCCTCCGTATTCACCAGACGTTGCTCCTTCGGACTACTACTTGTTCGATTGCATGAACAACGATTTGATTGGACAGCGGTTTACTTCTTCAGAAGATATAGAAACATGGGTCTCTGACTGGATCGCTTCCAAGGATGAGGACTTTTTTTGCCACGGAATCCGTACATTGCCTGACAGATGGGCGAAAGTGGTGGCTAGCGATGGACAATATTTTTCTTAAGGTATTTATGTATTTTGTGTTTGTACTACAGCTTCAATGTGTGCGTACCAACCGCACGAATTAATTCCTAGACCAAATATATATTTATATGTTGGATAAATGTCTTAAAAAATTACTACAAACTTCCCTCAAAATCAATGTTAGTCTCGTCAATAGCTAGAAAATAATGTTCCGCTTGATCGGATATATCATCATCTAACAGAAAGTAATATTAGTCTTTGTAATTTTAGTCTTTTCAGCACAAGCTTTTAAATTTTCCCAAGGAAATGTGTTATCAATACTTCATCCACCAGAATACTTGCAAGTTAATGTAAGTAGGGCAACAAAATTCGTTAGTAAGTGTTTCAACCAAAAGTGGAAACGACAACTGATTAGACAAAATACGAAGAGACAAATTTTTTCAAAATACTTCGGATCATTCAGAGAATAAATGTGCTCTACAAGTTTCCAATTTCAGACGAAATATTTTCTCGCGGGAAGGGGGTATTCTTTAAAAATTTCTACTTCTTTCAAAATATCAAGTCGAGGAAAGAATAAAAGTTTTAAATTAATAAAATTGACAATCCTACTAATAGCTTTCTCTCGTATGCAATTCGACTCCATTCACCAAATGTTTAATAAGGGTACTATCCCTACTAGTCAAAGTTGACCACTTACCCAATTTAGCGTAATATGATTTCCACTCTATTGCCTTACAATTAACCAGCAGCTCGCCGCTCTCGACTGTTTAATAGTAATGAGTTTACAATCATTCACACAGAACAAGTTGAATGAGTCGTTATCATTCACCCCGAAAATATTTCCAGGAAAATAATTTTCTAATAACCATGAAAAGGGAAATAGAATAAGTTGAAAACCACTAACAAGACATACAAACTGACAGTTTAAGCGTGCACAGTAAATCACGCAACTGCCTGTACACTTCACTATTTCTGCATTTTTTAAAAGAAATTTCCAACAATTTCACAAACTGTAAAAAACAAATGAATTAATACTGATGCAATGCAAACATTCATAAACTTCTGCTTTGTAAATTATAACCAACTCATTTCTCTTCTACAGTCTCTCGTCCTTCATTCATACATTTCACAATTCCACACAACTCGCTAGCCGAGAGAAAGCCAGAACACATGCTACACCCGGCGAGAAAATAAGATTCTCCAAACACCTCCGGCGATACTGACATAGTCCTGGCAGCAAGGAAAGAGCCATGCCACCAAGACTTAGAATGAATGTTGCCAAAAGCAGTTCCGAACTCATTGACACAATTTCAATTTATTTTCTTTCCTTCCTTCTTTTTACCTCTTTTTTTTACATGTAACTTTAAAAACACAACCAATTTATTATAAATGTCTTTAACGATTTCCAGATTAATTGCCAATTTTTAAAAATATTATTATTATTATTTTATCCTCCACTTTCCCCTTTTCAAGCAACCAAAATACCATACATCCAGACATTCTGAAAATCCACGTACCTTGTAGCTGCCTGCTACACCTCCCACTATCTTCATTCCACAATTTTCTACATTTTTCATCATATCCGTCTCCTTTAGCCTAACTGGCATAAATCTAAGATGTAAAACTAAAGATTCTGATTTAATTTTTTTCATTCACATCAGTGTTAGTACAAATATATGACGATATGCGGTAATAACATTTCATCAAAGGTATAACAATCTCCAAATTTTATGACTTAAAAGGGTACGAAAATGAAAACCATTCACAAACCTGTACTAATTCATAACATAATAACGCATCAAGAAAGAGATAAAATACAATGTTTTAAGCAATGTTATACCCGTGAAAGAAAACCAATAAACTTTGAAAACCTCTGTTCCAAAAATCCCAATTCAATGACGTCATAAAAACTCATTAGACGGCGAAGGTACCTCCGACTCATTTGCACCAGCATGCATGGTCTCGTAGTATGCATAAGCAAAATTTCAATAAATTGCGCACTAATCTTGCCAAACTACCTCCGACTCTTAATCCAATGTTCTCGGTATTGCTGCCAGAGTGAGTGTTGCTGTGCTGAGCCTTCGTTACCATACAGCGGCAACATCTTCAGAGCTATGTGTTGGAGTGTGCTGGTCGTACAATTTATATTGTTTTCTTTAAGCATCGCTGTGTTTCTATTGGTTGTTTTTGTTGGCCAATGGCGTGCTCTGTTTTTGCTGCTGGAAACTGCTGTCTGATTGCCTAATGGTTCTTTTTGTACTGAGAAGCTGGATCCAGATGTCAGGTAGATGATAACCTTCGTCTCTGTTGATGGATGGCTTGTATGTACGGATGAATAGAGATGAATGTATTTTCCTGTCCCAGAGCTGTTAGCTTTTCTTTAGTACTTCAATTTGGTCCCACATGTCTGTATGATTGTATTGTATGCAGTGTTCGGCTATTGCAGATTTTTCAGGTTGTTTAAGTCAGGTGTGTCGTGTGTTTTCTTTCATTCTGTCTTCAATTTTCCTTTCCGTTTCACCTATGTAAGTGGCTTTACATTCACAGGTGATCCTATAGATTCCTGGTGTCTTTAATCCCAATGAATCTTTTGCAGTTGGTAGTAAACTCCTGATCTTCAGTGGAGGACAGTGTACAGTCTTGATATTGAATTTCTTCAATAGTCTTGCTAGTTGGTTGGAGGTTTTTCCCATATATGGAATAACTGCAATATTTTCCTTGTCTGCCGTGTTGTCCTCTTCTGTGCTGCAACTTCTGCTACTGTATTTTCTCATGGCTGTATTGATCTGTTTCAACGAATATCCGTTAAATTTGAATAACGTTTCCAGGTAAGACAGTTCTGTGCTTATATTATCTGGATCTGCTATTTGATATGCTCTGTGTATTAGAGTATTTAACACCCTCATCTTGTGTGCAGGATGATGAAAACTGGTCGCATCGAGGTAGAGATAAGTGTGCGTGGGTTTCCTGTAGATTGAATGGCCTAGACTTCCATCTGGTTTCTTGTATACGAGAACGTCCAGGAAGGGGAGTCTTCCTTCTGTTTCCATTGTGAACTGGATGTTGCGGTGTATAGAATTCAGATGCTGCAGGAATTCGTCGAGTTTCTGTCTGCCATGGGGCCATATGCCGAATGTGTCGTCTACATATCTGTAGAATACTGTAGGATTGTATTTTGCTGTTTCTAGCGCTTTGTGTTCAAAATACTCCATATAGAAGTTCGCTATTACTGGAGAGAGAGGTGGGCCCATTGCCACACCATCGCTTTGTTCAAAGAAATTGTCTTGGTAACTGAAGTAGGTAAACGTTAGGGTGTGTCTGAAGAGATGTACTATATCCTTGCTGAAGTGCGATTCCAGGAGTTTAATAGAATCTTCTCGTGGTACCGTCGTACAGAGAGAAACCACATCAAAGCCTGCGAGTATGTCATCTGCGTATGTCTTGATGCTGTGTAGTAGCTGTACAAAATGGGTGGAGTTCCTGATATGGTGTGTACACTCTCCTGTTAGTGGTTATAGCAGTACTGTTAATTTCTTGGCCAGATTGCACGTGGGGCCTCCTATGGTATTAACTATGGGTCGTAATGGAACTTCTTTCTTGTGTATCTTCGGAAGGCCATAAATCCTTGGTGGTATTGAACCGGAAGGTTTAAGTTTATTCTTTTCTTCTTCATTCAGACTGGAACTTTATATTAATATGGTGGTTTTCTTTTCGATGGCCTTGGTTGGATCTCTGTCAATTTTTCTATATGCTCGCTGTTCCAGTAGACATGCCAATTTGGAGTGGTAGTCTTCCCTGTTGAGAATGACGGTCGCATTCCCTTGTCTGCTGGTAATGTTATGATGTTGTCATCTGCTCGTAGGTCATTGAGGGCTTTCCTTTCTTCCCTGGATATGTTTTTTCGACTTCTGCTGCGTGGCCCTCATAAGGACCGTAACGGCTTGTGTGCGTATGTGGTCTGCTGCTTCTTGGTCTAAGTTATTTATTGCTTGTTCTATTCCGCTTACAGTTTCCGTGATGGGAATGTGTTTTGGTGTTGGAGCGAATTTCAGGCCTTTGCATAGAAGACTTGTAGCTGCTTCACTTAGTCTTTTGCTGTAGAGATTCACGACTGCTTTCTCTCTGCTCGGATGAGATGGTTCAGGGTTTTGTCTTCGGTTAAGCTTTTCGAATTTCTTCTTAAGATGAACTGTGTGTAATTCATGCTGCCTGCTACCATATGCATTCGTGATGGAATCTACCCATTCCCAGTCCCAGGTGTGGAGCACTGTTGGTAGATACAGAAGTGGATGCGTGAATGAGCTACGAGCAGATGACAGCATCATAATATTACCAGCAGACAAGGGGAATGCGACCGTCATTCTCAACATGGAAGACTACCACTCCAAATTGACATGCCTACTGGAAGATCCAGCGTATAGAATAATTGACAGAGATCCAACCAAGGCCATCGAAAAGAAAACCTCCAGATTAATACAAAGTTCCAGTCTGAATGAGGAAGAAAAGAAGAGGCTTAAACCCTCTGGTTCAATACCACCAAGGATTTATGCCCTTCCGAAGATACACAAGAAAGAAGTTCCATTACGACCCACAGTTAACACCATAGGAGGCCCCACGTGCAATCTGGGCAAGAAATTAACAGGACTGCTACAACCACTAACAGGAGAGTGTACACACAATATCAGAAACTCCAGCCATTTCGTACAGCTACTACACAGCATCAAGACAAACGCAGATGACATACTCGCAGGCTTTGATGTGGTTTCTCTCTTTACGACGGTACCACTAGAAGATTCTATTAAAATCTTGGAATCGCAAATTCAGGAAGGATATAGTACTTCAGTTACCAAGACAATTTCTTTGAAAAAAGCGATGGTGTGGCAATGGGCTCTCCTCTCTCTCCAGTAAAAGCGAACTTCTATATGGAGTATTTTGAACACAAAGCGCTAGAAACAGCAACATACAAACCTACAGTATTCTACAGAGATGTAGACGACACATTCGGCATATTGCCCCATGGCAGACAGAAACTCGACGAATTCCTGCAGCATCTGAATTCTATACACCGCAACATCCAGTTCACAATGGAAACAGAAACAGAAGGAAGACTCCCCTTCCTGGACGTACTCGTATACAAGAAACCAGATGGAAGTCTAGGCCATTCAATCTACAGGAAACCCACGCACACTGATCTCTACCTCGATGCGACCAGTTTTCATCATCCTCCACAGAAGATGGGGGTGTTAAATACTCTAATACACAGAGCATATCAAATAGCAGATCCAGATAATATAAGCACAGAACTGTCTCACCTGGAAACGTTATTCAAATTTAACGGATATTCGTCGAAACAGATCAATGCAGCCATGAGAAAATACAGTAGCAGAAGTTGCAGCACAAAAGAGGACAACACGGCAGACAAGGAAAATATTGCAGTTATTCCATATATGGGAAAACCTCCAACCAACTAGCAAGACTATTGAAGAAATTCAACATCAAGACTCTACACTGTCCTCCACCGAAGATCAGGAGTTTACTACCAACTGCAAAAGATTCATTGGGAATTAAGACACCAGGAATCTATAGGATCACCTGTGAATGTAAAGCCACTTACATAGGTGAAACGGAAAGGAAAATTCTATTAATAGTAGACGCCAGCAAAGCTTCAAGATCATACCTCCGACTTATTCGCATTAACGCTATGGTAAACGAGCCCCCAAATTGGATAACCAAGAGTGCGATAGGGTGATGCAATTACTACTGGTGCTGCAAAACGCACCAATTGCAAAATTCTGGTTTACCATGTTTTTACCTAACATCCTTCAATTGAGAGTTAAATCTAAATTTTCCGTATATTTTTTTTAGGAAAAGTTATTTCCTTTGATACAGATCTGAATAAATTAGACATTTGAAAACTGCAAATTGGCTCTTTATTGAAATAATCAAAATAAACGTAATCTATAAACGAACTTAAATTGGATAACATTCGATTGGTTAATGCATCCTTTAAACTTAACCGGCTACTTAGTGTCGGGCTTTCATTAATTAAATTTTTAGTTTTTGATTTCCTAATCGTTAGTGCAAAAGAAGATAAACTAGGGATAAGCTAACCAACGTATTGTAGAATTTGTTCGAATTAAAAGTAAGAAATCATACGAGCTGCTTCCAATTTAATTTCAGATTCTAAAGTGTAGTTTGCTTACGTTCGAGGAACTTATAAAGACTAGATTTTGTAGATTGAAACTTCGACCATACATTCCTAATCCTTCTTGTTGTTTCAAATATTAGCATATAGGACACAGAAGCACGGCGAGTAATGCGGCTCCTAATATTTATGCTAGTTATTTTCATGAAAGATGAGGATCCCTGTACAGCGATCGAGATCTCTTATGTCAACTGAAACGGTGATAATTTTGTTTGGAAAATTGGATGTCAAACTTATCAAAGAGAAACTTCGTTCGAGAGTTTACGATTGTCCAAAATGTAGCCCCAGCCAATGCAAAACATTGTGTAAGAATAACCATTTCATCTTCTTTCCGTTTGAGTACTCTTCGAATTGCTCGGAAATATGTGGTTATCTCAAAATCTGACATTTGCAGGGAAACCTAGATTTTATCACGCAAGATTACTTTATTGAATACTACAGTCACCCCATTTTCTCTCTAATTTTCTAAAACCCTCCGTATTCATCACGATTTTCTCAAGGTACCGCCACAGCATTATAGTCAAAATACTAGAGACCTTAATGTTGCATTAGCTTCGTTCAAATTTAAAAAAAAATGAAATCGTCGTGTTTGACATTTCTCGATTACGCAGTTAAACTTAAGGGAGACTTATGATGGACACTAGTGACTGATGATAATTGGTAGGCTGAAAATGTTGGGGGAAACGAGTGTTTCAAATGGTAAACAACAAACATGATTTTGTATCCCAGAAACTTACTTGTAAGAGGATAGAACTAGAGTTGTATGTGTCAAAGATAAGTGTTTGAGCTACAGTGATCTCAGTTCACTGTTGTTGTATGAGGAGTTGATGGACTAAGTTGAAGAGTAATTGATTAACTAAAGCACATTACAGTGGAATTTAAAGATTTCTCTACTCATCTTGATGACAAAAAAAAAAATCCTCATCACCTCATCATTTACCGGCTCTTATTTGTTGATATGAATTTCATTTTCAGCTTATTTATCTATTAACTTTCCTTACATGATGTACAGTAAGGGACACTTCTGGATGGTACAGCCATATGGAGAGTTATAGCTAAAGTGCTCCATCAGCTGAGTTCGAAGGATTTGCCGGTAAATATGCAACCAAATTAGCTGTAAAGGAAAGTGGGTGGCATAATCGCCAAGCACTGAAAATTCCCGTACACTTGGGCGAAACTCCCACTACTGTCTACAGAAACATTTCTCCAAAATGAAATAAATCTTAGGCGTGTAGTTCTTATGGCAAACATATTACTTGATATTTGTCCTATTTTTGAAGATAAATTGAAACAAAAAAAAAATAAAGTCCAATCTTCTTGCTGTTGGAATGAACACTCCTTCATTCTATTGTTCTGAAATAACTTTGCAGAGTCTGAATTAATATTCTGTCACTTCAGGAGGGTAGGAAGAGCGGATACCCCCTCCTTCAGTGTGAAAACACATACATTTAATCAAATGCTTAGTGAGAGTGAGCCCATTGGTATAGCACTTTTATGATTTCCATCCTTGCTCTCAAGTCATCTTATGTCATAGCTGATGACAATGGAGAACAAGAGATGCAAATATGATGAAAGACAGATACACTCACATGCGCAAATTTAGAATTTGAGACAAAATGATCAGATAGCATCCATATTTTGTCGAAAATTTTGATTTTGTAAGTAAACATGTAAAAGCTTACCCGAACATGAGAGCATCCCACTACCAATTGTTGAATTCAATTGGAGAACTCAGTTGAGATTATCAGATGATTACAGAGGGGGAGAAACATAATCAGATATGGAAACAAACAATGAAAAAATTGAACTGCCCTGAGCAGGACTTGAACCATCAAACTCATTATTACGAAATAACGACTCTACTCACTCAACCACGGAGCCATAGATAAAGGTAAGCTGTCATAAGTCAGTACAGTCATACGTTAGGTTACTTACAAAACGTTTACTTCTAAGGGGAAAAGCTAAGCAAATTCCCCGTGTATAGTTTTTCTTTCCCTGACACTAACTTAATTACTGTTGTTCCAGCCTGGGAAGAATATTTTCCACCTCTCCATAAACTTTCCTAACATTTTTTATACATTCATATATAGCAGCACAAAACATTTATCTATGTCTGTTCTGCACAATTATACTTACACAAAACAATTACTTCCAATTCTATTAATTCCAGTACCAAGTAAACAGAAATACTGGATATGAAATTCTATATCTCGCCAATAGTCTTGCAGAAAATATCCAAATTCAATTTTTCTATTTGGAACAGGGGAGCATACTAGAAAATTGCGCCCATGAGATTTGTTTTGAGGAGAAGGGGACAGAAATTTACATTGAAAATGGTAAAATCGCACATTTAATTATAACATAATTTTGTTTTTAAGAACGCCAAATGCGAAGGAGAACGAATGTATTATCTTTGGCTTGAAATAATAAAATGACGGCTGAAGGAGGAAGTGAAAAGTGACTTATGGTGTTTACGAAGAATGCAAGTTTACTTTGAACTGCTCCCCGAGACATAAGGTGGAGACTATACGCCATAAATAATCATGACGGACGCGGTCAAAGGCTTGGTGGGAATCAAGTGACAGGAAAGCATGACAGGAGAAGAGCCTTCAAGGAAAGCAACAACTTCACGAATGCACTGTAAAAGATGGTAGATCTTCTTGTTTTCTACACACGCATATTGGTGAGGGCCCACTAACTTGGCTTTATGGGGGCGTAAGTGGTTACTCAAGCAGCGAGCGAGAATCTTGCAGTCAAAGTTCAGCAAGGTGATTGGCCTGTAATGGGAAACGGTAGTAGGATGTGACTGCTTCGGTAAAAATATAGTCACGCCAGCCGATTTATACGGGGACCATGCAGCAGGAGCAAAATGTTCGTTCACCATAGCAGTTAAGGTATCACCAATAAGTGGAAAGAAGCGTTTGTACCACTCAGCTGGAAGGCCATCATTTCCAGGAGATTTTCCAGACAAAGCACTCATAATTGCTGTTTGCACCTCTTCTTTGGTGAATGGAGTTTCCAGTGATTGCGCTTCGCGTGGATCGACTACACATGGGAGGCGATCTGGGAAGGAAGATGGAATATCAGCGGTGTCCGATGTGCCATAAAAACTGGAATAATAGCTGTAAAAAGTCCGCTTAATACCGGCAAAATATGATGTTTGTTACCTTCGTCACCCTTGATATTCTGAATATATTTGAGTGTACCTCGTTTATATTCTGCGAAAACATGGTAGAGCGACGGTTCTTCTTGAGGGTCGAGGACTGTAGCCTTGCTGCGGATTTTCGTTCCTTCCATTCAATGGCGGCTCAGACACAACAGTTTAGCTTGATACTGCTTCATGAGAAATAAGGCAGAAGGGTTATGGGGAACATCACCTTTTGCATCAGCCAAACAATAATAGTAGAAGTGGAAAAGAGTTTGGTAATCACGCTCCCGCTCAGTACAATACCAGCGACAAAAGCCGGCAACACGTGCTTTGAGATATTGATACCAATAGTCAGTAACAGTCCAAAAATTTCTCTGTTGCGTTAACCACTTCGCCTATTTGGTTTTAAAAGATTGCAAAATTCATTATCGTCAAGAAGAAAAGTACTAAAATGCCAATAACCAAGCCCTCGTTCAATCTTGACATCAGGTATACGCAGGGTAACAATATAAGGAACATGACCAGAAAATATGGTAGGTACAAATTCAGCGTGAAATATGTCTCGAATCAGCATGGGACACATATACATGTGGTCGATGCGAGAAGCACTATTACGGCTGACATAAGTAAAGGCCTGCCGATGTGGAGAAATAGACAGCCAGCTATCTTGGAGATGAAGACCTTGTGTTAGCTCCTGCAAGGTCGGACTATAATTAAACCCGGGAGACTGGTCTCCAGGATTTAAAACACAGTTAAAATCATTAGCAAGAAGAAACATATCATTGCTGGGGAGAATACAGGAAGCCACACCTGAGGCAAAGAAATTGTTACGATCCACACGTGCCTGAGAGCCACTAGGAGCATACAGATTGAGAAGGTGAATATTACCGAGCATACCACTGATAATACGGCCAGTTGGGTGTAGTAATATAGGGGAGAAATGAACATGATGCTGAGCAACAATTGCCGTTCCAGTGCCAGTGACAGTAAAATTATTGTAAACAGTAAAATTAGGACCAAGGTCTAACACTTCCAACCCAACTTCTTGCAATAACGCGATATCAATATGACCTTCTAGTAAAAAGTCACGCAGCGAGAATAGCTTGGTACTACTATGAAAAATATTAACATTACTATTAGCAATCTTCAAGGTCATTGAAAAGAGAAGGAAACATACATAAAAACGAGAGGTGTGCATGACATACACGCTCACATTGCAGAAGTTTCAAGTAGGCACTACAAACAAGGGCGGAGCACAGATATTGAAAAGAAGGAAACCAGTAACACGTTTGTCACAATTCGCACTGAGCGCCAACATTCCAACACACACACATACAAAGCAAATACCATTATCAAGACATGTGTCAATGGAAAGCATGAATACCTATAAATATTACCGCATCAAAGTTATTCTGCGAGGAATCATTTGGTTGAGAGTCAACAGGAGCAGTGACAATTGGAATGTCAACGTCAGGATGGATGTCAGCCTCTTCTTTATTTTTCTTAAACAGCTTGTCACTGAGGTCTTGGCGCCTCGAACGTTTAATTCGAGACAATTTGCCAGTACCAGAAGCAGAAGTAGGGGAAGGTTACACTAGGGCACACGACTGGAGGTTCCGCAACTAGAGGAGAAGGTCCAGTAACAACAATGGAAGGTGAAAAATCTCTATCACCATCGACACTCTCTGGGTTGCCAGATCCGAGCACGCAGGGACCCACAGGGACCACCGACGCCATAGAGCTGGTAGAAACTGGCAAAACATTCACAGAAGGGAGAGTTCTTTACTGAACTCAATATCACTAGTCGTCATTCCTGTGCTGATTGAAGCACAAGGAGTCGCAGTGGCCAATCGGACGTCGGGAGTTGACGCTGCGGTAGCACAAGTATGCAGAGAATCAGTGACGACCAAAGATGAAAAGCATGAGGAAACTACTGGTGGATGATCATCGACAGATATTGATAAGCTGAGATTTGAGACAGACGAAGCTTGAGAGGCATCATCCAAAGGGACGGCAACAGAGGGGAGAGGTGGTAGTCGCTATCCAGAAGACCATTTGCATGCGGCTCATGATTATCTGTCGGTTGAGGAACATTAATGTCCATGGAAATCTAATGGGACTGAGGTGCCTCAGAGGGCGATAGGTTGGGAACCCGAGCCTGAGACGTCACCGGTAGGCTGAAGAATTGAGGAACAAAAGAATTCACTGCAGCATCGAAACTAGAAGCGGAAGGGGCCACATTACCCGCATAACTAGTAGAACTGTGAAGTGCGTTATTGGGACGTTGGGGACAATTCGAATGTAAATGCTAGGAACTGTGACACTGTATGCAAGGTTTCTCCTGTCCGGGATAAGTGACCCAGTAACGGTGCTGTTGAATCAGTACGAATGATAGAATTGATTGTTTTTATTCCATTCGTAATAATTTCCTCCGAGTTCGAATTTGGTAAACATGGTTACTAGAATATAGTTCATCATGAATTTTATAAATAGTACCTTACTGACTCATAACATCCTTAATGGTGTCATTGGAGAGCTCCATAGGAATTACATGTAAGCGCACAGTAACAGCCTGAGTATCAGCCCAAGAAATCCGTATATCGTATATACCTGAGGGATCTAAATTGAAGTACGCCATTAATGTCATTCAAAACTTGTTCACATAACGCAAGAGATGAAAGTTTGAGGAACACGCACTTACGAAAAATATCCAGTTCAAGACTCAAAACTTGTTCAACAGGGAAGGGAAAACGATCATAGAACCATTCATGAATTGTCAGAGAGGTAGGCCGCTGGCTAACCGCTCCGAAATCAAATTTCTATGTATTCACTCGATGTGTAGACATATTGAAGATATTTGCAGTCACAAACTAGGAAAAAACACCAAAACGGTAACCGGAAGATCCACACAATTACAGTGAATAACACGAAAAAAAAGAAAAAAGCTGCACTAAATGGGTGAGTTTGACTCACGGCACACAAAACATGTGTAGCAGCAGAGAGCACAGGGAACGTGTTTACTCGACAACGGTCACAGCGCCAATGCTATCGAGACAAGTGAAAATTCAAACTCATTATTACGAAACAGCGACTCTCTTCACTCATCCACTGAGCCACACAGAAAGGAAGGTAGTCATAAGTCAGTACAGCCATACGTTAGGTTATTTGCGAAACGTTTATTTCTAAGGGGAAAAGCTAAGCAAATTCCCCGTGTCTAGTTTTTCCTTCCCAGACACTAACTTAATTACTGTTGTTCTATCCTGTGAAGAATATTTTCCATCCCCTCATAAACGTTCCTAACAATTTTTATACATTTATATATAGCAGCAGAAAACATTTATCCATGTCTGTTCTGCACAATTATACTTACACAAAACAATTACTTTCAATTCTATTAATTCCAGTACTAATAAAACAGAAATAATGGATATGAAATTCTATATCTTGCCAACACTCTTGCAAAAAATATCCAAATTCAATTTTTCTATTTGGAACAGCGGGAACATACACGCAAGTTGCGCTCATGAAATTTGTTTTGCGGAGGAGAGGACAGAAATTTACACTGAAAAAGGCAAAATTGCCCGTTTAATTATAACATAATATTTTTAAGAACGCCAAATGCGAAGGTGAACGAATGTATTCTCTTTGGTTTGAAGGAATAAAATTATAGCTGAACGTGGAAGTGAAAAGAGACTGATGATGTTTAGGAAGAATGCGTGCTACCAAGCAGTGGCGTAACCAGCAGGTCTGGAACCTCCGGACATTTGCACACGTTGTTAAAATAAGGTCATGGGTAGAAACATTCCGAAGAGACCTCGCGATCGAGGTCGAGGTGTCACTCTCGATACTGACAGAAAATTCATTGATTAAAATGGGTATCCATCTGCGGAATGTGTATGCTACATTGTGACCTAGAGCTCGACCGCGAGGGTGAATCAGTTTTCGCGATGATAAACAACGGAGTAGGTTTTTACATCGATGTTAAGCGAAAACATCGCTGTGGCTCATGTTCTCTTTGGCTCTCCTTGAAGCGCTGCAAGGAATAAAGTCTTCATTTGTTTAAAATTTCGTCTGCAGAGGATTCTGTATGTCTATGCTTGAGAGGTTTTGCTGCACTATTAAATGTGATTATGAAAGACATATTAACAGAACTAGTGAGGAATGTTCCAGCAATATGGGATAAGAAACACAAAAGCATCAGGATAGAGATGTTAAAATAGAGAATGGAAGAAAATAACAACTGAAATATGAATGTTTTTTAAGTTATTCATATTTATTTGAGAATTATACTGTAGCTTCTTAGAAAAGAAGAAGCTACTGTTAATTATATATATGCTTAAAAACTCCACTTCTTTCTCCTCCAATTCCGAGGTTAATAAATAAGGGTTTCTTGTAAATACGTTACTGATATAAGGTAAAGAAATACCTGTAAAGGCAGGCACATATCCATAGGGAGAAAATGTCGTACAATGGAATTGCAGTGACGAAACTTCATTTGCTACATTTAATACCGCTTCCAAACCGAAACCTCAACACATACCTGCTTTTTTCAAGCACTTGGAGGAATGGCCACCCCTGGCCGAGGAGGGGAGCTTGAACTTTTAATTTGCCAAGAGCTAGCCAAGAGTCTATGTTCTTTCCTCTCCAGAAAATCAGTAAACAAACAATGGTTTCTACTGTGTTAGCTAATTTTTATTTTTAAGAACCGTGTCTTTAAAACTACTACCAAATAATCAGACAGAATGCATAGCTAATATTCAAAAATGTCCGAAACATTTGATAGTTGTGAAACAAAAGAGAGAGAAAGAGAGACAATTAGATCTGCACAGAATAGTATCCTTCGGTTATAATTTTAAACAAAGGAACACTTTCCGTTAGGTTTCTTAGATGAGTGGTGAGCGTACTGAAATTCTATATAGAGAGTCACGTCTTCGGGTCCACGCAAACGACATTGTTCTTTAGCCTCATTTATTCTGAGCATCCCACAAGTACTGTTACGACTTCTATATAGTCTCAGGGAGTTTCAGCCGAATTTATTTTAAAAATATAAAACTTCTTATTATATGTTTTTCTTCTACTTGCAATTTGGTTTCAAAACTTGCAACGTTAATTTCACTCATTGTTCTACGTAAGACTATGATGAAATTTTGCACACCGAGAGCAGTTGGGTGGTACTAAGATACTTTATTCTTACTGTGATACGTTTAAATAAAGTGCAGAAACGTAAGTAAGGAAAAAAAGTTTGTTAACTCGTACGATACACCATAGACTCTGGAAGAATTTCTTACAAATTTAGCATACGTATATATTACCAATGGAAAAAAATCTGCAGTGGTAAGACTAAAATTCTCTTGGAGCAGGGGATAACGAGGTGAAGTGTTCGGGGTGTGTGGACCTCAAACTGTAAAAAATATTTATAAGAATTGATGAAGTGTTTTGTTGCACTTTCTGTCCTGATAACAAATAGATATGAGACAAATAGATCCACAAAAATACCGAGAGTCCAAGTTTATAACAAATACCTCAAAATGCCAATTTGGTATTCAATTAATAGTATAAGCAATAAGAAGGATCTGTGAAGCAACAACACTTGAATAGCTTAGACCTGCCTACGGAAATAGTATAAATGAAGGGGAAAAAGTGGGACCATTGCTTCTCACAGCGGGGGCAAGGGGTTGGAGTTGCCCCACTCGGGATTTGCAAAATTTTTTTTTCCTTTCAGGATACGTGTCAAAATACATTAGATTTACTTACATTCTATACTAGTATTGAAGTATTTACTGTAGTTATGCAATGTGCGTAAATAATAGCTGAGGTCGCTAGTTCAATCCCATCTCGCACCAAGTGGTCTGTGTAGTAGACAAACACTGTGCGATGGGCTTCCTTAGAGTTCATCCGTTTCATACCACACTTTTGATTCCACCATTTCATTATTTTCATCATCACTGTCTTCCTTACCCTACTCGGCATAATCATGGGACGAAAACTTGCAAGATTTCATTATACTTTAAGTATTATGTGATTCAAGGTCTTTGTATTCGCAACTTAGGTTACGTCAAGTTTCAGTGGCCATGCTTCGTAATTCATGCCTCCATTGAGTTTCATGTGGCAGAAATGTGCATCACTGTAAAACCAAGTGAAATTTCACCACTCATTTGCAAAATGATAAAATAATAGAAAGAAACACGAACGTGGTACTGCTGCGTGGAAAGCATGGAGTTTTCCAATACGCCACTACGACACTCTGCGATACATTTAATTTATATTCGTTTTAATTTGATAAAAATAGCGTACTACTTTTCCACAAACATCACACGACTTGTAGCCTCCAAATTTCAATATACGTAGAAACGTATAATATCTTTTCTGACGAACATCAATAATATCAGAAACGTCTCATGCTTACGAAAAAAAGCAGAGAAACCCATACCCAGAATCGAACATAGCACCTTCGGAACTGGAGACAGACACTCTAACGACACGACTACGAAACAACTACGTTGTAGTTTTATTCAACTATTTCCAGCAACTATTTCCAACCACAAAATTATCTATTACAAGTAACAAACTGCGAGGGATCATTTTGTTTTTTGGACACTTACGTACATAACATGTAATGTAATCACCTTGTTAGCAATTTTATGTTAGCTATTTTATCATACTAAACACTCGTTCTCTTAAAACAGTTTAAATTGTGCTACGAGAGGAAAAAAAACGAAACGGTAGTAAAGAGACAAAATTGTCATAAATCACAATGAAAAAGCTTCGTAAGTTTAAATATAGCAACGAAACGTCCCGCATCTTAAGTCAACACCTATATAGTGTAGTGGTTAAACCACTAGACTCCTGTTTTGCAGACTCGGGTTTGAATTCACGGTACTGTAGCTTAAATCCTTTCCTCAGTAAAGAGACATCATTCTTGAAAATAACTGCAAATATATTCAGAATATCAAGGGTGACGAAGGTAACAAACATCATACTTTTGCAGGTATTAAGCGGACTTTTTACAGCTATTATTCCAGTTTTTATTGCACATCGGACACCGCTGATATACCATCTTCCTTCCCAGATCGCCTCCCATGTGTAGTCAATCCACGCGGAACGCAATCACTGGAAACTCCATTCACCAAAGAAGAGGTGCAAACAGCAATTATGAGTGCTTTGTCTGCAAAATCTCCTGGAAATGATGGCCTTCCAGCTGAGTGGTACAAACGCTTCTTTCCACTTATTGGTGATACCTTAACTGCTATGGTGAACGAACATTTTGCTCCTGCTGCATGGTCCCCGTATAAATCGGCTGGCGTGACTATATTTTTACCGAAGCAGTCACATCCTACTACCGTTTCCCATTACAGGCCAATCACCTTGCTGAACTTTGACTACAAGATTCTCGCTCGCTGCTTGAGTAACCACTTACGCCCCCATAAAGCCAAGTTAGTGGGCCCTCACCAATATGCGTGTGTAGAAAACAAGAAGATCTACCATCTTTTACAGTGCATTCGTGAAGTTGTTGCTTTCCTTGAAGGCTCTTCTCCTGTCATGCTTTCCTGTCACTTGATTTCCACCAAGCCTTTGACCGCGTCCGTCATGATTATTTATGGCGTATAGTCTCCACCTTATGTCTCGGGGAGCAGTTCAAAGTAAACTTGCATTCTTCGTAAACACCATAAGTCACTTTTCACTTCCTCCTTCAGCCGTCATTTTATTATTTCAAGCCAAAGATAATACATTCGTTCTCCTTCGCATTTGGCGTTCTTAAAAACAAAATTATGTTATAATTAAATGTGCGATTTTACCATTTTCAATGTAAATTTCTGTCCCCTTCTCCTCAAAACAAATCTCATGGGCGCAACTTTCTAGTATGCTCCCCTGTTCCAAATAGAAAAATTGAATTTGGATATTTTCTGCAAGACTATTGGCGAGATATAGAATTTCATATCCAGTATTTCTGTTTACTTGGTACTGGAATTAATAGAATTGGAAGTAATTGTTTTGTGTAAGTATAATTGTGCAGAACAGACATAGATAAATGTTTTGTGCTGCTATATATGAATGTATAAAAATTGTTAGGAAAGTTTATGGAGAGGTGGAAAATATTCTTCCCAGGCTGGAACAACAGTAATTAAGTTAGTGTCAGGGAAAGAAAAACTATACACGGGGAATTTGCTTAGCTTTTCCCCTTAGAAGTAAACGTTTTGTAAGTAACCTAACGTATGACTGTACTGACTTATGACAGCTTACCTTTATCTATGGCTCCGTGGTTGAGTGAGTAGAGTCGTTATTTCGTAATAATGAGTTTGATGGTTCAAGTCCTGCTCAGGGCAGTTCAATTTTTTCATTGTTTGTTTCCATATCTGATTATGTTTCTCCCCCTCTGTAATCATCTGATAATCTCAACTGAGTTCTCCAATTGAATTCAACAATTGGTAGTGGGATGCTTTCATGTTCGGGTAAGCTTTTACATGTTTACTTACAAAATCAAAATTTTCGACAAAATATGGATGCTATCTGATCATTTTGTCTCAAATTCTAAATTTGCGCATGTGAGTGTATCTGTCTTTCATCATATTTGCATCTCTTGTTCTCCATTGTCATCAGCTATGACATAAGATGACTTGAGAGCAAGGATGGAAATCATAAAAGTGCTATACCAATGGGCTCACTCTCACTAAGCATTTGATTAAATGTATGTGTTTTCACACTGAAGGAGGGGGTATCCGCTCTTCCTACCCTCCTGAAGTGACAGAATATTAATTCGGACTCTGCAAAGTTATTTCAGAACAATAGAATGAAGGAGTGTTCATTCCAACAGCAAGAAGATTGGACTTTATTTTTTTTTTGTTTCAATTTATCTTCAAAAATAGGACAAATATCAAGTAATATGTTTGCCATAAGAACTACACGCCTAAGATTTATTTCATTTTGGAGAAATGTTTCTGTAGACAGTAGTGGGAGTTTCGCCCAAGTGTACGGGAATTTTCAGTGCTTGGCGATTATGCCACCCACTTTCCTTTACAGCTAATTTGGTTGCATATTTACCGGCAAATCCTTCGAACTCAGCTGATGGAGCACTTTAGCTATAACTCTCCATATGGCTGTACCATCCAGAAGTGTCCCTTACTGTACATCATGTAAGGAAAGTTAATAGATAAATAAGCTGAAAATGAAATTCATATCAACAAATAAGAGCCGGTAAATGATGAGGTGATGAGGATTTTTTTTTTGTCATCAAGATGAGTAGAGAAATCTTTAAATTCCACTGTAATGTGCTTTAGTTAATCAATTACTCTTCAACTTAGTCCATCAACTCCTCATACAACAACAGTGAACTGAGATCACTGTAGCTCAAACACTTATCTTTGACACATACAACTCTAGTTCTATCCTCTTACAAGTAAGTTTCTGGGATACAAAATCATGTTTGTTGTTTACCATTTGAAACACTCGTTTCCCCCAACATTTTCAGCCTACCAATTATCATCAGTCACTAGTGTCCATCATAAGTCTCCCTTAAGTTTAACTGCGTAATCGAGAAATGTCAAACACGACGATTTCATTTTTTTTTAAATTTGAACGAAGCTAATGCAACATTAAGGTCTCTAGTATTTTGACTATAATGCTGTGGCGGTACCTTGAGAAAATCGTGATGAATACGGAGGGTTTTAGAAAATTAGAGAGAAAATGGGGTGACTGTAGTATTCAATAAAGTAATCTTGCGTGATAAAATCTAGGTTTCCCTGCAAATGTCAGATTTTGAGATAACCACATATTTCCGAGCAATTCGAAGAGTACTCAAACGGAAAGAAGATGAAATGGTTATTCTTACACAATGTTTTGCATTGGCTGGGGCTACATTTTGGACAATCGTAAACTCTCGAACGAAGTTTCTCTTTGATAAGTTTGACATCCAATTTTCCAAACAAAATTATCACCGTTTCAGTTGACATAAGAGATCTCGATCGCTGTACAGGGATCCTCATCTTTCATGAAAATAACTAGCATAAATATTAGGAGCCGCATTACTCGCCGTGCTTCTGTGTCCTATATGCTAATATTTGAAACAACAAGAAGGATTAGGAATGTATGGTCAAGGTTTCAATCTACAAAATCTAGTCTTTATAAGTTCCTCGAACGTAAGCAAACTACACTTTAGAATCTGAAATTAAATTGGAAGCAGCTCGTATGATTTCTTACTTTTAATTCGAACAAATTCTACAATACGTTGGTTAGCTTATCCCTAGTTTATCTTCTTTTGCACTAACGATTAGGAAATCAAAAACTAAAAATTTAATTAATGAAAGCCCGACACTAAGTAGCCGGTTAAGTTTAAAGGATGCATTAACCAATCGAATGTTATCCAATTTAAGTTCGTTTATAGATTACGTTTATTTTGATTATTTCAATAAAGAGCCAATTTGCAGTTTTCAAATGTCTAATTTATTCAGATCTGTATCAAAGGAAATAACTTTTCCTAAAAAAAATATACGGAAAATTTAGATTTAACTCTCAATTGAAGGATGTTAGGTAAAAACATGGTAAACCAGAATTTTGCAATTGGTGCGTTTTGCAGCACCAGTAGTAATTGCATCACCCTATCGCACTCTTGGTTATCCAATTTGGGGGCTCGTTTACCATAGCGTTAATGCGAATAAGTCGGAGGTATGATCTTGAAGCTTTGCTGGCGTCTACTATTAATCCAATGTTCTCGGGATTGCTGCCACAGTGAGTGTTGCTGTGCTGAGCTTTCGTTACCATACAGCGGCAACATTTTCAGAGCTATGTGTTGGAGTGTGCTGGGCGTACAATTTATATTGTTTTCTTTAAGAATCGCTGTGTTTCTATTGGTTGTTTTGTTGGCCGATTGCGTGCTCTGATTTTGCTGCTGGAAACTGCTCTCTGATTGCCTGATGGTTCTTTTCGTACTGAGAAGCTGGATCCAGATGTCAGGTAGATGATAACCTTCGTCTCTGTTGATGGATGGCTTGTATGTACGGATGAATAGAGATTCATGTATTTTCCTGTCCCAGAGCTGTTTGCTTTTCTTTAGTACTTCAATTTGGTCCCACATGTCTGTATGATTGTATTGTATGCAGTGATCGGCTATTGCAGATTTTTCAGGTTGTTTAAGTCTGGTGTGTCGTGTGTGTTCTTTCATTCTGTCTTCAATTTTCCTTTCCGTTTCACCTATGTAAGTGGCTTTACATTCACAGGTGATCCTATAGATTCCTGGTGTCTTAATTCCCAATGAATCTTTTGCAGTTGGTAGTAAACTCCTGATCTTCGGTGGAGGACAGTGTACAGTCTTGATGTTGAATTTCTTCAATAGTCTTGCTAGTTGGTTGGAGGTTTTCCCATATATGGAATAACTGCAATAATTTCCTTGTCTGCCGTGTTGTCCTCTTTTGTGCTGCAACTTCTGCTACTGTATTTTCTCATGGCTGTATTGATCTGTTTCGACGAATATCCGTTAAATTTGAATAACGTTTCCAGGTGAGACAGTTCTGTGCTTATATTATCTGGATCTGCTATTTGATATGCTCTGTGTATTAGAGTATTTAACACCCCCATCTTCTGTGGAGGATGATGAAAACTGGTCGCATCGAGGTAGAGATCAGTGTGCGTGGGTTTCCTGTAGATTGAATGGCCTAGACTTCCATCTGGTTTCTTGTATACGAGTACGTCCAGGAAGGGGAGTCTTCCTTCTGTTTCTGTTTCCATTGTGAACTGGATGTTGCGGTGTATAGAATTCAGATGCTGCAGGAATTCGTCGAGTTTCTGTCTGCCATGGGGCAATATGCCGAATGTGTCGTCTACATCTCTGTAGAATACTGTAGGTTTGTATGTTGCTGTTTCTAGCGCTTTGTGTTCAAAATACTCCATATAGAAGTTCGCTTTCACTGGAGAGAGAGGAGAGCCCATTGCCACACCATCGCTTTTTTCAAAGAAATTGTCTTGGTAACTGAAGTACTATATCCTTCCTGAATTTGCGATTCCAAGATTTTAATAGAATCTTCTAGTGGTACCGTCGTAAAGAGAGAAACCACATCAAAGCCTGCGAGTATGTCATCTGCGTTTGTCTTGATGCTGTGTAGTAGCTGTACGAAATGGCTGGAGTTTCTGATATTGTGTGTACACTCTCCTGTTAGTGGTTGTAGCAGTCCTGTTAATTTCTTGCCCAGATTGCACGTGGGGCCTCCTATGGTGTTAACTGTGGGTCGTAATGGAACTTCTTTCTTGTGTATCTTCGGAAGGGCATAAATCCTTGGTGGTATTGAACCGGAGGGTTTAAGCCTCTTCTTTTCTTCCTCATTCAAACTGGAACTTTGTATTAATCTGGAGGTTTTCTTTTCGATGGCCTTGGTTGGATCTCTGTCAATTATTTTATACGCTGGATCTTCCAGTAGGCATGTCAATTTGGAGTGGTAGGGAAGACTACCACTCCAAATTGGCATGTCTACTGGAACAGCGAGCATATAGAAAAATTGACAGAGATCCAACCAAGGCCATCGAAAAGAAAACCACCATATTAATACAAAGTTCCAGTCTGAATGAAGAAGAAAAGAAGAAACTTAAACCTTCCGGTTCAATACCACCAAGGATTTATGGCCTTCCGAACATACACAAGAAAGAAGTTCCATTACGACCCATAGTTAATACCATAGGAGGCTCCACGTGCAATCTGGCCAAGAAATTAACAGCACTGCTATAACCACTAACAGGAGAGTATACACACCATATCAGGAACTCCACCCATTTTGTACAGCTACTACACAGCATCAAGACAAACCCAGATGACATACTCGCAGGCTTTGATGTGGTTTCTCTCTGTACGACGGTACCACGAGAAGATTCTATTAAACTCCTGGAATCGCACTTCAGCAAGGATATAGTACATCTCTTCAGACACACCCTAACGTTTACCTACTTCAGTTACCAAGACAATTTCTTTGAACAAAGCGATGGTGTGGCAATGGGCTCACCTCTCTCTCCAGTAAAAGCGAACTTCTATATGGAGTATTTTGAACACAAAGCGCTAGAAACAGCAAAATACAATCCTACAGTATTCTACAGATATGTAGACGACACATTCGGCATATGGCCCCATGGCAGACAGAAACTCGACGAATTCCTGCAGCATCTGAATTCTATACACCGCAACATCCAGTTCACAATGGAAACAGAAGGAAGACTCCCCTTCCTGGACGTTCTCGTATACAAGAAACCAGATGGAAGTCTAGGCCATTCAATCTACAGGAAACCCACGCACACTGATCTCTACCTCGATGCGACCAGTTTTCATCATCCTGCACACAAGATGAGGGTGTTAAATACTCTAATACACAGAGCATATCAAATAGCAGATCCAGATAATATAAGCACAGAACTGTCTTACCTGGAAACGTTATTCAAATTTAACGGATATTCGTTGAAACAGATCAATACAGCCATGAGAAAATACAGTAGCAGAAGTTGCAGTTCAAAAGAGGACAACACGGCAGACAAGGAAAATATAGCAGTTATTCCATATATGGGAAAAACCTCCAACCAACTAGCAAGACTATTGAAGAAATTCAATATCAAGACTGTACACTGTCCTCCACTGAAGATCAGGAGTTTACTACCAACTGCAAAAGATTCATTGGGATTAAAAACACCAGGAATCTATAGGATCACCTGTGAATGTAAAGCCACTTACATAGGTGAAACGGAAAGGAAAATTGAAGACAGAATGAAAGAAAACACACGACACACCTGACTTAAACAACTTGAAAAATCTGCAATAGCCGAACACTGCATACAATACAATCATACAGACATGTGGGACCAAATTGAAGTACTAAAGAAAAGCTAACAGCTCTGGGACAGGAAAATACATTCATCTCTATTCATCCGTACATACAAGCCATCCATCAACAGAGACGAAGGTTATCATCTACCTGACATCTGGATCCAGCTTCTCAGTACAAAAAGAACCATTAGGCAATCAGACAGCAGTTTCCAGCAGCAAAAACAGAGCACGCCATTGGCCAACAAAAACAACCAATAGAAACACAGCGATGCTTAAAGAAAACAATATAAATTGTACGACCAGCACACTCCAACACATAGCTCTGAAGATGTTGCCGCTGTATGGTAACGAAGGCTCAGCACAGCAACACTCACTCTGGCAGCAATACCGAGAACATTGGATTAAGAGTCGGAGGTAGTTTGGCAAGATTAGTGCGCAATTTATTGAAATTTTGCTTATGCATACTAAGAGACCATGCATACTGGTGCAAATGAGTCGGAGGTACCTTCGCCGTCTAATGAGTTTTTATGACGTCATTGAATTGGGATTTTTGGAACAGAGGTTTTCAAAGTTTATTGGTTTTCTTTCACGGGTATAACATTGCTTAAAACATTGTATTTTATCTCTTTCTTGATGCGTTATTATGTTATGAATTAGTACAGGTTTATGAATGGTTTTCATTTTCGTACCCTTTTAAGGCATAAAATTTGGAGATTGTTATACCTTTGATGAAATGTTATTACCGCATATCGTCATATATTTGTACTAACACTGATGTGAATGAAAAAAATTAAATCAGAATCTTTAGTTTTACATCTTAGATTTATGCCAGTTAGGCTAAAGGAGACGGATATGATGAAAAATGTAGAAAATTGTGGAATGAAGAAAGTGGGAGGTGTAGCAGGCAGCTACAAGGTACGTGGATTTTCAGAATGTCTGGATGTTTGGTATTTTGGTTGCTTGAAAAGGGGAAAGTGGAGGATAAAATAATAATAATAATATTTTTGAAAATTGGCAATTAATCTGGAAATCGTTAAAGACATTTATAATAAATTGGTTGTGTTTTTAAAGTTACATGTAAAAAAAAGAGGTAAAAAGAAGGAAGGAAAGAAAATAAATTGAAATTGTGTCAATGAGTTCGGAACTGCTTTTGGCAACATTCATTCTAAGTCTTGGTGGCATGGCTCTTTCCTTGCTGCCAGGACTATGTCAGTATCGCCGGAGGTGTTTGGAGAATCTTATTTTCTCGCCGGGTGTAGCATGTGTTCTGGCTTTCTCTCGGCTAGCGAGTTGTGTGGAATTGTGAAATGTATGAATGAAGGACGAGAGACTGTAGAAGAGAAATGAGTTGGTTATAATTTACAAAGCAGAAGTTTATGAATGTTTGCATTGCATCAGTATTAATTCATTTGTTTTTTACAGTTTGTGAAATTGTTGGAAATTTCTTTTAAAAAATGCAGAAATAGTGAAGTGTACAGGCAGTTGCGTGATTTACTGTGCACGCTTAAGCTGTCAGTTTGTATGTCTTGTTAGTGGTTTTCAACTTATTCTATTTCCCTTTTCATGGTTATTAGAAAATTATTTTCCTGGAAATATTTTCGGGGTGAATGATAACGACTCATTCAACTTGTTCTGTGTGAATGATTGTAAACTCATTACTATTAAACAGTCGAGAGCGGCGAGCTGCTGGTTAATTGTAAGGTAATAGAGTGGAAATCATATTACGCTAAAATGGGTAAGTGGTCAACTTTGACTAGTAGGGATAGTACCCTTATTAAACATTTGGTGAATGGAGTCGAATTGCATACGAGAGAAAGCTATTAGTAGGATTGTCAATTTTATTAATTTAAAACTTTTATTCTTTCCTCGACTTGATATTTTGAAAGAAGTAGAAATTTTTAAAGAATACCCCCTTCCCACGAGAAAATATTTCGTCTGAAATTGGAAACTTGTAGAGCACATTTATTCTCTGAATGATCCGAAGTATTTTGAAAAAATTTGTTTCTTCGTATTTTGTCTAATCAGTTGTCGTTTCCATTTTTGGTTGAAACACTTACTAACGAATTTTGTTGCCCTACTTACATTAACTTGCAAGTATTCTGGTGGATGAAGTATTGATAACACATTTCCTTGGGAAAATTTAAAAGCTTTTGCTGAAAAGACTAAAATTACAAAGACTAATATTACTTTCTGTTAGATGATGATATATCCGATCAAGCGGAACATTATTTTCTAGCTATTGACGAGACTAACATTGATTTTGAGGGAAGTTTGTAGTAATTTTTTAAGACATTTATCCAACATATAAATATATATAATATTCACCATCTGGTTATACTATAATAAAAATTATTATTACAGAAATTCTGGTTTTGGATTAATTGTTTGATATGTGTTTTGCCTTATCCCAATCTAAAGGACTTGGTTTATTCAGACATTCAGTTAGCTGACAAATAGCTTCTCTGCACACAGGTACACTCGTCTGCTGTGAAGTTCACATTGGGTGGTTGCAGGGTGATTAGTCAGGGCTTAAAGCGGGTAGAGACGCGACACGCGAAAGTAGAGAACCCCGAGGAAACCAACGAGAACGGTGTTCCTTCACCACGAAGTGCACACGGCGCAGGGTGGGATCCAAGCAGAACCCCTGACACCAGACATTAACGCTCTAGCACTGAGACACCGCGCCCAACTGCTGTCATTTTGGGTATTTGGTCCGTGCTAATTTATTCGTATGAAGTCACTGAACTGGGATTTATTTATTCTATGATGGTTTGTTTTGTTTCCTTTTAATGGTATAAAATTAACAAAACAAGGTCTTTGATCCTTTTTTTGATGATCTATTACATTATGAATTAGTAGAACCCCAGTAAAAGTATTATTAGTATTAATATGAAACTCGAAAACTTTGGAGATCATCCGTGGCTAATCGCTTTGCGAATGCGTCAATGGCAACGGAGACCAGGTTCGATTTCCGATGGAAGCTCATATGCTTCGGAATCAACTTAATAAGTAGGTTCTACTTTCGCTGCTGAACGGAACGGGAAACTCAAAGTCAACTGAACTCAACTCCAAAACTTTGGGAAGAATACTTAACTTTGGTTAAGGTTTAGTTTTATTTGCGATCCTGGACCTGGCTAGTACCTCTTAAATGACAATAATAGTATTCGCTTGTGGATTAAATAAAACAGTTGGAAAGACGTAACAAGAATTTTAGGAAAGACCGAAAAAATGGATCAAAAGATTGCGATCTTGGCCAATAGTTAGATGTTGGGTCAGGAGCCATAAAATGTTTGAACTGACCCCAAAGCGAGTTTCCGTATATTTTACGGAATACGCACATCATACTGAGTTAATTGGTACTTTTAGTTTTGGATACACTATATGCAGTTCTCCGGATACTACACGTACAAGAAAACGTTCGGTTAAATGAAATGTATTGAATTTTCTGGATCAGGGCCTCTAAAATTTTTTATTTTCCCCTTATCAAGATTTCGTATTTTTTACGGAATAAGAACGTCACACTGAGTTAACTGGTAGTTTTGATTTGGCTGCAGTATATGTAGTTCTAGAGATATAAGATGTAAAAATGTTTGATTGAAAGAGATATATTGGATTTTTTGATGACGGACCATAAAAATTTGAAAGTGACCCGAAATTAAGAATTCATATTTTTGGCGGAATAAGCACATCATAGTGAGTTAATGGTAGTTTTGGTTTGCCTATTGTATATGTAGTTCTCCAGATATGAGGGCACAATAAATTTTATAATTGAATAAAAACATTGGATTTTTTGATCGTGGCTCACAAAATTTTTGAATGGCCCTTAATTCGAGCTTTCGTATGTTTGTGGAATAAGCACATCATATCAGTTAAGAGGTAGTTTTGATTTGGCTGTACTATATGTAGTTCTAGAGATATAAAACGTACACGAAAATGCTTGATTGACTAAAATATATTGGATATTTTGGATCAAGGGCAATAACAATTTTGAATGGTCCCTAATTGGATATTTTGTATTTTGTTACAGAATAAGGACATCATACTGACTTAAGTGTTGGCTTGGCTGCAGTATATGTAGTTCCCGTCATATAAAGGATACAAGAAAATATTTGATTTAATGAAATATATTGGATTTTTTGGATGAGGGACAACAAAAAAATTGAAGAGACCCTAATTCAAGATTTCATATTTTGTTCACAATAAGCACATCATACTGGGTTAAATGATAGATTTGGTTTGGCTGCAGTATATGTATTACTCCAAATATAAGACCTACAAGAAAATTTATAATTGAATGAAAAACATTGGATTTTTTAGATAGAGGCCCAGAGAAATTTTGAATGGCCATTAAATCGAGTTTTCGCATCTTTTACGGAATACACATATCATACTGAGTTAAGTGATAGTTATGATTTGGCTACACTATCTGTAGTTTTCCAGGTTTAAGACGTACAAGAAATGTTCTACCTGAAATAAATTGAATATTTTGATCCAAAACCTTCTTTGTGTATTGACTTATAATCATGTGTTTAAAACGAAACGTCAGCTATATCATGTTACGTATATTTACGTATTCGTTGTCACAGTATCATTGCTATTGTTCTGCAATTACGGTGTTTAATTGTCTAATATTGTGTAACTGTTTACTTTGAAACATATATATTCATTGTTTGAGAAGGAAGAAAGGGATGTATTGTGATTTTGGAAATAGCGGGTATCTCTCGTTTTCGTTCGTGGGTGAAGATAAAAAATGGCGTCTCAATGACTTTTTGCTTAAATCTGATTGGTTCATTCTCATAATAATTAATCTTACTTATGTAGCGAGATAACATCGAGGAGTTATTTTTTTTAAAAAAAAAGAACACATATGTGTAATGGTTTACTTAGAAGGAATGCATGCATTTCTAGAGAAAGTAAAAGAGAGGATCGATGAGTTGACGACGAACATGGTTGCCACCTTTAGTTTCCGTTCGTGGATAAATAATAATGACACCACATTTACTATTTGCTTAAATCTCATAGGTTCATTTTAATAACTCTCACTAAACATTGTTATTGGTTTAAGCTGTTTATTCCTTCAGCGTTCATGTGTTTAGTATAATAAATAAGAGCTTATGTGATGGAAATGTATTCCTAAAGCACTTGCTATATGCTTGTTCTATGTCGTTTAGGATCATAAGTAAAATGTTCTCAAAATTGTGTAATATTTGTTAGCTGAAATGGTTCTTTGTTACATTATGTGGGTGAGTATAGGCTTTTGTAGGGCAAAGAACATGAACGAACTCTAAAATGACGTGCTTGACGGATTAATTGAGCATAACCGAAGTCATGATCTCCAGTACTAATTTTAGTATTTGAACACCTAAAATTGCTACATATAATTTGGAAAGGTTTATAATCTCATGTATTCTCTTTATTATATAATAGGCATGCATGCAATAAATTAGTCTCTGCGCGTCATCAGTTTGATTCTCGATGAGGGCTTATATGACGTTGATATTAACATAAATTCTTGTGCTTTTAGGATTTATGCTCTACATAGACGTTGTGTGAACTCTTCAAAGTAGAGTTTGTTGTCGCTTTATTTCATATAATGAGGACATGCATACATTAATGCACTCCTCTTAATCTTCTTGATCAGAGACAACCACCGAAGCTATATGATACTTTGTCACTTTCTTGGTTCTGGTGTTATTTTGTGCGATTTATGTCTTAAGTAACCTCGACAGTTTACTACGAATCATAATCTCAAAATATTTTTTGTACGTTCAAAAATATTCAGTGAATGCAGAGAGGCAGAGAGGCAGAGAGGCATCAAACCTTATCCGACTTTTAACTATTCGATTAAAAATAAACGGTTTTAACTATTCGATTAACATATAATCAGTTTTTAAGTATTCCGTTAAATTTTGAGTCTTCACTAACTAACAGAAATTACAAAAGTTCAAGTAAAGATTTGAAATTAAAATTTTTCGAACGCAAAAGTTTAAAATCAAAAATATTCAAACTCAAATTTTTCGAATTAAAATCAAACTACATTTTTCAAATAAAAACATTGAAATCAAAATTTTCGAATTGAAATTTTCAAACCCAAAAAGACAAACTGAAATTTTGGAATTAAAAATTATTGAAACAAATTTTGAAGAACTAAAAATTTTAGAACAAAAAATGAAATAATAATTTTCAACTTCAGACTTTTCAAACCAATCATTTTCACACTGCAATTTTCAAACTAGAAATTGAAGCTAGTTTTCGAAACATAAATCAAAATTTTCGAACGAAAGAAGTTCAAACCTAATTTTGGAACTAGAAATTTGAAACTAATATTTTCGAACAAAAAATTGAATCAAGATTTTTCAATCGAAAAAAAGTACATTTTTCGATTTAAAATTTTTAAGCAAACTTTTCGAAAAATTAAGCAGTGGTTAAAAAGTGATAACTTAATCAGATTAATTCTTAGAGATAAACGATTTCATCAAATGAACATTTTCGACTACATTTATAATTTTAAAATTCAAAGTGTGAAATTAATAAATAAATTTCAAGGCCGAAATAGAAGTTAGAGGTAGAGATTCGACAAAGGTAACTGTTCGTCAATAATTCAGCTATATTTAAGTATTATAAATGAGGAAAAACACCACAACACACCATTTCTGATTAGGAGAAAACACCACAAAATTAAAAAAACAATGGCAATGATCTATTTGGTCATAACTCATTTCACAAGGCATAACCATATTCGTTTAATGAGTTTAAAATGTTAATCGCCTTGAAGAAATATTCGGGACTACGTTTTTGAGACAATAGACAGTTTGGTCAGCCATAGCCGAATCGAAACATTCATATTGCTTGAAATGAAGTTTAATCAAGCTTTATCTCATCAGCAGCTCGAACTTGCGAACCTTTTTCGTGAACTGTATCCTTTTGTTTGCCTATTATCAACGTCCACGGGATGATTTATTTGTCCAGCTATGAAATGACTTTTTTTTATTTCGTATTATCATGAAAGCAGGTAAAGCATTTTAGAACGGTCATAGCACCTACGCTATGTGAAACCCGAATCCCTACCACAAAGCAAAAAAAAGGCATATTTTTAAGACCTTGAATCGATTCCGGGAATGTTTTAAGGGAAGGTTACTTACTACTGCGAGTCCCATCAGATAAGTTCAAAAAAAATTGAATTCAATCCCGCTTGATTGAAACGAACTTGTTAGCCGAAACAAAACAAAATGCTGAGATGTACAAATTCTTTTAGGTTACGTTAATCATCTACAGCTATCTCTTTCTCTCTCTCTCTCTTTCGCTCTCCTCTCATAAGGACAAAGTAGAACTAAAGATAGGTTGAATGTATTATGATGAAAATAAAAACCTTTCCTTAACCTGGTGACAAATTCCAGTTGCTAAGTTACGGCGAATATTACCTCATCTATTGGAGCTCCTCATCTGTGAAACACAATGTACAAGTCCATGTTTGGACTTCGTAAAGTGTTTAATGAAAACAAATGCGATTTGCTTTGGCAAGGTCGGTTAAGGTAATTTCAGCAAGTGTCAACATCAGCTGTACTTCCTTGAGAACAACAACTTTTCTAGGATCTACTGACGGGTGACATTTTGAATATGTATAAAGTTTATGCACCATTGTGAAACAGCAATTCTAAATGTATTTTTCAATCTGGCACTTATCACGAACAGCACAAATCTGATATCGCATGTGAGGGATGAAATCGAACTAAGAACCTCGAAATTCTTCATCACGCGCTATTGAAAACACGGTTTGAACGAAGCACGAAGCACACTGAGCTTTAAATGATGTCACGAATAAAAATGCAAATGTTTCGTTCTTTACCTATGAAGAAATTCATTACGAAATTGACCCGTACCTTCATATGATTTCAAGAGTAGAATCAAGATTACTTAGAAATGACAATCAATCAGTTAACACTATGTCGTTTCAAAAGCTTGGCTGGGTCGATTGAACTCATCAGACGGGAATCACTGTGGTAAGTACCCTTTCCTCAAAATGGTCCAGGGTTCGATTCAAGGTATTGAAACATGAGTTTATGTTTGTTCTGTTGTAGTGATTTGGGTTTCACGTAGAGTAGCGGCTATGGCTGCTCTAAGAAGCTTTCGTGCTTTTCTGATAATAAGAAAACAAAAAAGTCCGCTTATGCCTGGCCAACAAGCTTATCACTTGGATGTTGATTCGAAACAGTTCAATAAAGGGTTACAGTTCAGTAAAACGGTTCGTAAGTTAGAGCTACTGACGAGCTAAAGCTTGAGTAAACTTCGTTTCAAGCAATATCAATGTCTCGATTCGGCTATGGCTTACCAAACTGTTCATTGTCTCAAAAACTTAGTTCCGAATATTTCTTCAAAACAATTAAAATTTTAAAATCAGTAAACGGCTATGGTTATGCTTTATGAAATAAGTTATGACCAAACCTATCGTTGATCCTTTTTTAAATTTTATGGCGTTCTCTCCTAATGAGAAAGGGTGAACTTTTATGACTATAATACTCAAATATAGGAAAGTTATTGACGAAAAGTTACCTTTGCCCATTCTCTACGACTAATTCTAGTTCGGCATTGGAATCCATTAATTTATTTTACACTTTGAATTTTAAGATTACAAAAGTAGTAGAAAACGTCCATTTCTTGAAAACTGTTTCTCTAAGATGTAATCAGATTATGCATCACTTTGAAACCACTGCTTAAGTTTTCAAAAAGTTTGAGTGAAAATTTCGAATGTCAAAAATTTGTTTCTTTAGTTCGAAAATTTAGGTTCAAATATTTGATTTGAAAATTTCAAATTACAAAATTTGTAGTATGACATAGGATGAAACTTTTAAATCGAAAATTTCAGTTTGATTTCTTTCGTTTCAAAAATCTTGATTTCACTTTTTGTTCGAAAATTTTAGTTTCAACTTCCTAGTTCTAAAATTTGCATTGAACTTTTTTTCGTTGGAAAATTTTTATTATATGTTTCGAAAATTTTAGCTGAAATATCTAGTTTGAAAATTTCTGTGCTAAAATGTTTGATCTGAAAAATCTGAAATCGAATATGAATGTTAATTTTTTTGGTCGAAAATCTTTATATTTTTAAAATTTATTTCGAAAATTTATCATTTGAACTTTCAGATTGATTTTTTTGGTTTGAAAATTTCAATTAGAAGTTTTTCATATCATTTTTTTTCGAAAAGTTTACTTTGATGTCTTTAATTGAACAATTTGAGTTTGAATAATTTTGATTTTAAATATTTGAGTTCGAAAATTTTTGTTTCAAATTTTCACTTGAACTTCTGTAATTACTGTAACTTAGTGAAGACTCAAAATTTAATGGAATACTTAAAAACTGATTATTTGTTAATCGAATAGTTAAAACGTTTTTTTAATCGAATAGTTAAAACCCGGATAAGCTTTGATGGTTAACCATGAAACAATTGCCTCTTTGCATTCACTGAATATTTTTTGAACGTACAAAAATATTTTGAGATTATGATTCGAACTAAACTGTCGAGGTTACTTAAGACATAAATCACACAAACTAACACCAGGACCAAGAAGGTGACAAAGTATCATATAGCTTCGGTGGTTGTGTCTGATCAAGAAGCTTAAGAGGAGTGCATTAAGGTATGCATATCCTCATTATATGAAATAAAGTGACAAAAAATCCACTTTGAAGAGTTCACACGACGTCTATGTAGAGCATAAATCCTAAAAAGCGCAAGAATTTAAGTCAATATTAAAGTCATATAAGCTCTCATCGAGAATTACACTCATGGCTTGCAGAGACTAAATATTTACCGTGCCTGCCTCTGATATAACAAAGAGAATACATGAGTTTAGAAACTTTTCCAAATTATATCTTTAGAAATTTTAGGTGTTCAAATACTAAAATTAGTTCTGGAGACCATGACTTTAGTTCTGCCAAATTAACCCACGTATCACGAAATTTTAAAGTGTTCGTTCAAGTACCCTTGCCCTATAAATGCGTATACTCATCCTTATAATGAAGAACCATTTAAGCTTACAGATATTAAACAATATTGAAAACATTTTAGTCATGAACCTAAACGATATATAACAAGCGTATAACAAGTGCTCTCGGAATACCTTTCCATCACCTGAGCTCTTAATAATTATACTAAGCAAGGGAATGTTCAACGTTTATATCGCTCACCGTTAGGTTAGAGTCGAGTTGCATAACTCCCGTGAATAAAAACTAAACCTTAAACAAAAGTTAAGTATTCCTCCCTAAGTTTCGGAGTTGAGTTGAGTTGATTTTAATCTTAAAGTCCCGTCCAGCAGCGAAACTAAAAGTTAGTGATTAACGTGGAATCCAAACAACAGCTACCGCCGGGGATCGACTCTGGTCTCCCGTGCCAAATGCGCATTTGCTAACCACTTAGCCACAGATGAGCTCCAAAGTTTTCGAGTTTCATACTAATTTATACTATTACTGGGGTCTACTAATTCATAATGGAATAGATCACCAAGCAAGAGTTCAAAGACCTTGTGTTAGTAATTTTATACCCATAGAAGGAAACGAAAGAAGCCACTATAACCTCAAAGCTAAAAATCGCAGTTCAAACGTCATACGAACACATTAGTTCAGACAAAATATCTTTAATTCATTCGCAGCAGAAGGGGGCGCGGAGGCTCAGTGGTAAACCTTTTACCTTTGGTGCTTGGGGCTCCTGATTCGATCCAACCTTGCGCCGTGTGGGCTTTGTGGTGAAGAAAAACCCTGATGGGGTTTTCTCAGGGTTCTCCCGTTTCCTCCCACTTTCTTCATTCCACCATTTCATTCATTTCTCATCATATCCGTCTCCTTTTGCCTAACCGGCATAAGCATGGGACGAAAAACTAAAGATTTCACTTGTTTCTTTCTTATTCGCACCAGTGTTAGTCCAAATATATAACGATATAGGGTAATAACATCTCATCAATTGGATAGCAATCTCCAAATTTAATGCTATAAAAGAGATCGAAAATAAAAAACATTCATAAACCTGCTCTAATTCGTAACGTAATGATTCATCAAGAAAAAGATCAGAAAACATGTTTTTAGTAATTTTATACCCATGAAAGACAGCATTAAATTATTATAACCTCAGTTCCCAAAAACCTAGTTCAATGGCGTCATACGAATGCGTTAGCCGGGCGAAGGTACCTCTGATTCATTCGCACCAGCGTACATGGCCCCTAAATAAGCATAAGCAAAATTTAAGTAGGTGACGCAATAATAGGGCCAAACTACCTCTGACTCATTCGCATTAACGATATGATCCATGAGCCCCCAAACTGGATAACTAAAAGTGCTTAAGGATGACGCAATTACTATTGTACCCGATAGAGAGCAAAGCATGCTGCTTCGCTTACCATGTCCGTTTAATCCTTCATGTAGACTGTTATATGAAAAATCATCCATCAGACTTTGAAAATTAATTTTTCAGCAGAAAACCTCTAATTAATTAAAACAGTAACATTGTGGATTACCATGTTCTTGTCTCACCACCTTCAATTCTTTAGTTAACATTCATAACATGCAATGCTATACCGAGACAGCCATGAGAAATAACTAACGCTAATTTCCTCGTAATTCCACATCATGTCCTAAAGGAAGAATCATCGAGGAACCAACGTTATCAAGTAAAAGGAGAGAGCAATTAAACCAGAATTCCTGTCCACAGCATGCATGAGCCAGAATTAAGAATAATGGTAACTGATATATAATTTTTAATGAGTTAAATAAATATAACACACAATCAGTAACAATTGAATTTTTGCGAATTCTTTTCAACATTTTATATTCATACATATTTTAACAACGTTTGTTCTGAATTTTACCATATCCCCAATACTATATTATCTGTGTATTCGTTTATTGAACTTCTGTCGTGAAATGTTTTCGTTTTCAGTCAGTAATTCTACTGGAATTATTTATTTGCACTAAAATTAAAATGTATTTGATTTTATGTTTCTATCTTAATACCACATTATTATGCGTTTTAGGCTATAAGATAAAGATAATTAATCAAAGTAATTGATTCTGAACTTACTTATTCTGCTGTTCCACAGGAAATCAAACAAACATTTTACCACACCAAATATGTTTTTCGAGCATGCAGTAAAGGTGTTAGTACATATAGATAGAGACATTATTAAATATAAATAAACTAATCAAATTTAAGTTTCATTTTACTGAATAATAGACATAGAAAATACACGTGCAAAATTTAATCTACTGATTGGTCTTTTTATTACCTTGGGAACTTGCAATGCACGATAATCCTCTGATATCACAAGGTTTGTATCGACCTGCAAAGAGTGATGTTTTTTAACAATTGAGCTTAGCTTGACATTCACACACTGTGATTTAAATGTACATCACCTGAACCCTCTCCAAAACCATAAGCACTTTCGTTTATGATTGATTATATTTCGTCTCTCACATAGAATTACTGAAAATAATTCAATTTTCCTTGGAAATAATGGGATTCTAATCATGACGTATTTGTGCATTCATATGTGGTAATATTTGCATTGATTACCAAGTACATATCCAGAAAAGAATGGGAAGATAAATTAATTTTGTTAATTTTGTTATATTTTTAATTTTGTGCCTGAAAATAAAGTTTGTATTTTTTCTGTTAAATTTCGTGGTAGGCCGCAGAAAGGAAAAGGTTTTACAGACGAGAGAAAGGGGCAGGGCATTTTCAGAAATATAAGGAATATTCATTTAATCCAGTGGACTATCAAAATAATACCACTGAACATAAATTCTGAAGTTCGGATAGCTCCAGTACAGCATTATATTTGTAGTGCATGATTACTTCTATTTTTAATTCCAAACACAATTAACTAACAACAGCAGTTTCTTTATTGGACTTTCTCTTCCTAAACTGTGATTGATTAATTGGAAATGAAATGAAGCATTTGAGTTTTACGTCCCACGATATGCCGGCTAGGCTAAAGAAGATGCAATTGATGAATTGGGAATTACTTAACAGCTTAAGCGGCGAGGTTATATGAGATGCCACGTACAGCTCAGGTTAACGTACGAGTCGAAGGTGGTGACAACCCGACAATGAAAACCGGTTGTCTCGCGCCTAAAAGCGTGTAGGGTAATCGTATAGACAGAAGAAAGCCCTTTATTTTTCAGTATTAACAGCAATTCATTTATCTCATTATTTGGATAAAGTTATGTTAATTCACTGTTTTCTTTAATGAGCTTTTAACTCTATAAGATACTCCTCACAATTTATTTTCTGACATCATTTCCATAACAAAAGCTTCATGTTAGTCATTTTACATTGGATGATTGCCATATCATTTGTTAACTTGTTTTGGCTGCTGTATAAAACACCCAACATGTTTATTAGAACTAAAATTCAATTTTCCTAAACTTGCCGAAATTAACAAGAGTAACTGCATATAATATTTTATTGGAGATATCACTTTTAACAAATTACCTGTTTTTTCCTGATGGTTGTAGCTCATTTACCTCTAGAAATAATCGCACGTAAACATGATTTTAAATGTTTTCTAAAATATCACATCTATTCAACAATTTGAGATAAATTTCTTGATATATTTCTTAAAGAGTTTGTTATATTTGTTACTGGCATGGCACATACAACAACATTATTTATTTAATTTAATTCCATGATATTTGTATTACAGCAATTTCAGTTGTGTAATCACATATACACTACTTCGGGTAACGGACATATTTCTGAAACAATTATTGTGCCAATGCTTGCGAAGTTTGTGAAAACAAATAATAGTTGTGTTTGCGTATTTTTTCTTTTTCTTTTCTGTGAAGACTTTTAAAAATCCAGTTGTAGTAGATTCAAATGCATTTCCTTTATGTTTATCTAGCATTTTCCTAAGTTGCTACAATAATGCAATGAAAGATATTATACGCTTTATTCTGACAAAATTTCTCATTCCTCTTTCCTATTAATTTCCTTTAAATCAATCAATTATATATTAAATCCTAAGACAAATATATTTGTTCAGTATTAATTAGTATATTGGGAATTTACATTGATTAAATTTAATAACATACCTGTGTCGCTCTTTAAGAGGGTACATTTTACACCTACTAAAAATAGTTTAATGTTCTACTGCTTTTTAGATTGATTTGGTAAAATGTAAAATTTTGTTTTTATATTTTTGAAAAATGTCAATGTGAACCTCAATGTTATTGTACGTATCACTTTATACATTACTTTATGACTAAGTACTGAATACGAGTTAAATATTTTGATTGTAATATTATAATTTTTGGCACATACCAAAGCTGTAAAGTATCTGTGGAGAACATTGACAGAGTTCCATTACTTCTTCATATTGGCATTGTAGATTACAGGCTACTCGGCTGTAGACTTTGCTGGTGTCCAACGTCATATCTTCTTGAAACAAACAACGCCTTTGATGTACAGTTAGCCGCCGTAGACTAGGCGTACTAACTACTGAAAATAACTCGACGTTATAGAAAACAATTTCACTGCCAACAGGTTTATAAATAAAGTAGTTTGATAACTTCAGAGGAAAGTCGTATGGTGAAGAGATAAAAGCCTGTAATATAATGCTACATGTTAGAACAGTACAAAAAAGAAAATATGGTGTTACAAACAACTATATAGCACAAAACCTGAATGAACCTTTAACGTTAATAAGTAAATGTGCAACATACTCTTGATAAACTACTGTGGTAGAGCACACTTTCAGCTGTCGAACATTATATGAAAATTAAAGGCTTCTTTGTTCAGAAGCGTCAGTATGACTATTAAAAAATGTGTTACTCTCATAGTTAAATTACATCTATTTGCACAACGAAACAAATAGACCTAACTGATTCAAAGACCCGTCTCGCAGGTACTACTTTCGCTTCTCATTTGTTGAGTCAAGGCTTAGAACCTGGAATAGCCCATCTACAATGAAAGAGTTTTTTTCTTGATTTTCTCTATAAATTTTGTCATGTGAGTTCTGGAAATATAAGCTCTAACTGTGAATATACTATTCTATTTCCAAGTCTTTTGCCATTAGGACCTAATCCATGGTTGAATAAAGTCTGGCAACTTAATTCCATTAAACAAGTAGGCCTAGTTGAAATTGACTTAAGAAACCTTTTTGAATATAATGATAAAATATGTAGGTGTTTTAAATAATTTACTTTAGCTAGCTACACTGTCAAGAGAGTTTAAATGCCACAATTATTATTGATACCAAAATCGGGGTTATTTCGATCGGTTTTCTTAAGCCAGTTTCTAAAATACTATGCTACAAGGGGCTAAAATGCAGCACTTAAATTACGTTTATAGTAATGGGCAAATGAGATTTTACAGTGATAGGCACTGCGCTCAGTAGGTTTTAAACTTCACTTAAGGACGAAGGAAAATAATCACCACTTCAGTAAAATATAATAAGTTAGTTTCGAAAAAAATTCAGCCAATTTTTATGTCACCTTTTCTTATCTTACAGAGCGTTCGCGTCTTCAAGATGGCTTACCATACTTTGAACGCAAACAAGACAATATTGTTACCCGCAATCGAGAATGACTTTCAGTAAGTTCCCATTCGTACAAAGCGTGCTATTAAAGCAAACGCTATCAGTGTGCCCATTACTAGGCTGTACCAATTGAAGTTGTGTATAGCTTATACAAATTTGGTCAAATTGGTGGTATCTGAACAAAGTTGTCAAGAAACAGCAATATATGTCTAGTAACGTAAATCTGAAAGTTTCGATATATGATACAACGCAATACTGATTTTAAACTAGTAACAGGAAGCTTATTTTCATATTACAATTTTTCACAAAAAACAATAATTACACATCCTAGTGTCACATGTACATTTAAAATGTTTTATTTGAAATTAGAAGATATCATTTTAGTTCATTTATTATAATGTTTAATACTTCAATATTTTTATATCTTTATACCTTTAGAAATAAAGTAGACTCTGTTATCATAATGTATATTTATATTCATTAACTTTGATATTATTATCATTATTTACATTGTAGGGTAAGAAAATATTAAAACTATTATGCCAAATGTTGTATGTTTGTTCACTTCTACTATGAGGTGCTTTTAGAAAACTAATAAAGCTTAATATTGGTATTACATTAACTTAATGCTTTATTACTTGCCGAACGAGTTAATTATAAAAACGTCTCTTGTTATGTTAATAGAACATTGATGTAAAAACTGTTGTAGTTTCCAAGCGTATTATGTTTTAAAATAAGATATATTATGTTTTAAAATAAGATATTTTAATTAGTAATAAGAAAAATATGATTATAAAGATAATTATAGTTCATTTTTCAATGAAACCTCTTAAGTTTCAAGCTTCCCGAAAGGCAACTATTAACTATAAATACATCTAAATAAAATTTGTATCCCAATTTCATATATTTTGTTTCGTTATTTGTTTTCGGTAACAATGATGAATATGATAGTAGCATCGTTTATATAGTTGATATCAAAGGTTCATTTATTTCTAAGAGCACTTAAAATTATAATGTTTAAGGGGATGTCCGTGTTTTGACTGCTTAGAGAAATTTGCCAAAACATGTTTTGTTATTGCTTGCAGAAGTTTAATTTTTGGTTGGTATATTTGTACTGAAGTTCAGCATTTCTATGTTAATTGTTGTTCCTCTATCTTGCCTTCTACGCATACAGCATAGGATCAATTTTTTTACACAGCTCTAAAATTATTTATACCTTTCTCTTGGAATTTTCAAGGGAGAATTAATCCTTTAGTACTTTTAAATAGAAATGATTAGACATTGAACATTTTTTGCGACTCCTAGTGCACTTTGTTTAGTGGTAAACAATTTAAGATCTCAGTCTCTAATTATATCACTGATACGATTTAGTTATATGGTGAACATTTATTTATTAACTATATAGCTAAATTTCTCTAATAATGTACTTGCAAAACATCGTTGAAGATATTTCCTAATGAAAAACATTAGAATTTAGTTCATAAGTGAGTGTTCAGCATTTATTGGGATAATTCATGATTTTCTGATTTCTGTATGTATAATGAAAATACTTCTGATTTTACACACAACACTGGATTAAAACTTAGTTTACGACGTCGATAGTACCCCCAAAATATAAATTCGACAAAACAAAGGAAGATTCTGAACATAGAAAACCAAAGTTTGAACATACCTCTGTATTGGTCATCATATACGCTATAACGATTTGGATTTGCTTATCGCCAGATTCAAGTGAATTGTTGTTCACCTGTTCCTTTGCAGCTTCAAATCCATCTCTGAAAAGTATATTTGAAATTACTAAGAAACAACAACTAATAAATATTTTCAATATCAGAAGAATTAAGATTTCATGAGGATGTATGTACTAATTATATTAATATTATACCAATATTAATTGTATGTATTGTAATTGATTGTATGTATTAATTGTATGTATTAATTATCATATTATTGAAATTTTTACATTCCTTCTACAACACGTATGATACAATTAAAGAAAAATGAACTAAATAATATTTGCAGACAAATAAAAACACAGCAACGAATGTTACTTTCACCAGTAACAGTACTTTCAACACGACGGCACTTCTAACATGCAATATTTCAAAAAGTGATTTAGGAAATAGGTTTTAATCATATTGTAACAGAAAAATGAAGCCATTATTTGCAGAGCGTCATATATTTATTAAAATCCAAATTCGTTATGTATATAAATTGATGGGTTGCAGCATATCAGGAATACACTACATGTTCGGTAATCAGATTTTAATTTCCAAACAGTGGGGTCTGGTTGTTTTCTGAACATGGGCTTTTGAAAATGAATCTTAGAAATTGACTATAGAGAAAATGTTACATTAGGATATAAACGTGGACATTTTTTTTTATTGATACGCATAGGATTCGGGTGAAGAATGTTCAAACAACACAGTGTACGCCCATGGGTTTTCTCATAGTGACAGTGACATAAATAGTGGAATATGATATCCGGAACACGTATCAATAGGATATTCAGAGAAATTCTCAGGAATACAATCCAAGTGAAATTTTGGGTATGTTTCGTGCAATTGCAAATATGTTAAACATATGTACCACTTGAATGAAATGTAGTTTTACTCCAAAATTAATATTTTAGAAGGAGAAGGTAGGAGTTGAAAATACAACGAAAAAGTCATAAAGAGATGGTAATGGCTATAAATGTTAAGAGAAATATTAAAAGAAGGCAATCATAATTGTTTCTAGTCTCTGCAAAAATATATGGATTCATTATAATTTGATTTGATCTTTAGTTTAACGCCAATTATACCAACAAAGATATATGATAGGAAGAACTGCACACTAACGTGGAATGCAAAATACAACAGCACCCACCAGATATTGAACCGGGTCTTCAGACGCGAAGAATATGTGAGCTAATCAATTAGCCACGAGCGATCTCATGAATTTATCATGACATATTGAAATTACTAAATACACGTTTGAAAGTCTTCCGTTTCGAAATTAGATGACTTAGCAGCTAATTAGTCCACTTGTTGTAACGTCGTTCAGCATACTCTTGACAAAACATAAAGTGAAAGATTTGAATTCGTAGTGTTATATGATAAGACTAGCCATAAATAATCACAGTATTGCAGATTATCAGCTTCTGAAGGGATAAAATAAATAAGAAAGATATTTTAATTTATTGAGGAATTCTGAAAAAAAAAGTTTCATGATTCCCGAGAGATAAGTTTGTAGGTTCATTGTTGGTACTGGTATTATTAGAAAATATTACTGGTATTATAGAAAGTGATATTTTTAATATACATTTTTGTTGTGATGAGAGCGTGTATCCTTGCAGTATTGACTCCATGAAATGCGACGTAAACTTATTTACAAGAATCCATAATGTCAAAGAGACACGGTATATTTTCTGTCGCGTAATCGTCTCATGAGCTACAAAACATGGAACCGCACATTCATTATGTACAATAATATCACTATATTTCTACTGCATTTCGATAAATAGTATTAAAGAGGCATGTAATTTCCTTCAGAATGATTCTATTTCACAGAATCATATTGTGCCGCTGTATTCTTGTAATGTGCTAGCAAATATCCAGAAGATATTATAGATTTGTTAGGAATTTGCAATTTCATAACTATAAGAATTTCAGTTCCATTCTGTTGAAAAAATAAGAAAAATCTCTTAAGACGAGTTTAAAATCTGAACAAGTTACTGAATGTTAAGGAGTGACCCCTAATTCATCCAATATTGCCTGCGAGGAAAAGTCAATATCTAGGAAAATCAAATATTGGTCCAAAAAAACAACATTCAAGCAATAATGATTTGGTTTTTGAACAACAATTATATTTATATATTTATAGTATTTAAACGTTACACTTCTATATATTAGTAGTGTGATACATTAGTGCTTGTATCATTTAAATTTATCTTACACTCTATATGAGTGTATTGAACTAATAACGCATTTATATAACCGCTTTCTAAGATGATTTTTGCGGGTCCCTAAAAATCTTTGAGATTAAAGGGTAAACTAATCAAACTAAATTTTATTAAACATCATTATAAAAATACAAATATAAAAATCATGTTTTGCAATTACAATATGTCATTATAGTCTATTCGAAGAATATAAAAGTCCTTAAAACGTAAATTGGAAGCATTAGTATATTTCATGCTATGAAGGATTTGTTTTTACACAAATTATTTCTTTTATCTTACATTTATCTTACGTTTCTATTACAAATATCACTGTCGTAGTCATAAATATGTTTAAATAAAAGTGTAAAGGATCAAAGGTAGTAAGGACAAACTCAGCAAATGATATATGCAGTCTCGTTCACCAACAATTATACTAAGCTTCCAGAGTAGATATACAAAATTGCAGCATTTTTAATTTGTAATGGTTTATCAAGAAGAAAATAAGCATTTAAAAATTATAGGTGTAGGGAAATGGTGAGATAGTAAAGACATAATGGTGAAAAGGGAACCATATTCTCAGAACTTTTCTTCTATTAATACAAGAAGTCGTGTTTAAAGAAAAATAAGGAGAGTACTAACGGTTTCGAAGTATATTGAAGCAAATTTAACGAAAGTATGTTCATGGCAGTATACGTTAAACTCGTGAGTTTCCTATCTATCTAACTATCTATCTATCTATCTATCTATCTATCTATCTATCTATCTATCTATCTATCTATCTAAATATATATCTATAGTAAGGAAGTTCTCGAGCATACCAAGAAAGACAATGCTGGTGTTAGTGCTCTGAGCAAAGAAGGATGGTCCATACACCTTTGCTCAGGAAACAAAGAAAAGACACTTTGGGTCTGTCACGAATCAGCTCTATATGCACTTGTGTATTTTCCATGCTCCAAATACGTTAATTGAGTGTGTTGACTCGGCAAGTAAGTGGAAATTTAATTCGTCACTTAATACCACATTGTTCGAGAATTACTCATCACCAATAATGTGATGCAACATGGCAACACAGAAATCATGGCGGACACGTTTAGCTGCTTCACTCAGTGCTTGAGCCAAGGACAGTCAGTATTGCTTCATGGAGAAACGTCTACGCAATACACACCAAAGGGTGGCCTCAGGGATATCAGTTTCTTGTGATTTACGTTTATATAGGGGTTTTATGGAAAGCATCGAGCCCCAATTGACTTTGAAGGGACTGCATGTCACCAGGCGGCGCAACTACTTAAAAGGAGTGGGAGCGACCTTAATCTTTTCAGCGGTACCGATGCTACTCGCCTTCGTGCTCTCGCCAAGTCAGAAAATGCTGAGGTGTGAACAAATGTGCAGTGACACTGTCGTATTTCCGACGGAGAAAACGTTAGAGGAATGTTACTGATTGAAATTCGGTCTGAAGTTGAAGATGCCAAAATAATCTTACGACATGCTGACGGAATCCTTTGGGAATAACACCATGTCCTATTGACAGGAAAAGAAGAAGCAAGAAGCGTAATGAGAAGGTCTGGGAAACGCCAACAACGATTCCCCTTGTGAATTCCCCTCAACATTGCGAACGGAGGAAAATTGAACCCGTGTGCGTAAATTGTTCAAAACATCGTCGATTAGTGTTCCTATGGTGGTGGAAGAGTTACATCTGCAGAAAAGAGTTGTCCATGAGATTGTATCGGGAGAATTGGACGTGCGGAAAATTTGCGCAAAACTTGCGCCGAAAGCCTTGACCTAGGCGAAAAAAGTGAAGTGCGTAGGAACGCCTCAGGAAATGAAAGAACTTTGTAAGGGTGATCAAAATTTCCTGGACAACATAATCACTCCTGACGTATGATGGATTTTTGAATATAATCCGGAATCAAAGAGGCAAAGCTCTGAATGGCACACGCTATCGACACCGCGCCTGAAGAACGCTTGAATGAGAAAATCAAAAATCAATTCCATTATAATTGTTTTAATTTGTTTATGTTAAAATTATTATCCACCACAGGTTTGTCTCCGCTGGCCAGACTGCCACTGCTCGATATTGCAAGCGAGTGCATCAAAGACTGAACGCCAAGGTCACCAGAGCCCAAAGGAGCTATAAGGGTAATAGAAACTGCATCTTTGCAATGCGACCTCGCACAATGCCTTGGTTGTGATATCCTACCTGATCCGGATTGGCGTAGCAAGTCGACACACTACAGTCCCGACGTAGCTCCGAAGGACATCTTTTTGTTCCCTCGATTGGAGCGGGTGCTTAAAGACGTCATCTTCGCACTGTAGAGAACATCCAAGCAACCAATACGTCTCTTCTAAGGGACATCCGTGCCGCGGACTTTCAAAAGGCTTATATAACATAGGCATCGAGCTGGAAAAATTGTATTGATATGGAAGGTATGTACTTTGAGGAATATTACGTTTTTTATGTGTACGATTAATAAATTATGAAAGAAAAAGTAAGGATCTTACTTTTCGGACAAAACATGTCACCCTGTATATATGTGTCCGGTCAAAATCTGTAAGAGTGAATTCACTATTTATAATGCCCAGCCGCAATAACTGAGAAATCAAAGAGTATTAAAAACATTGCACGAAACAAGATTAAGGAGCGAAACATCTGCTCACGTGTTAAACAGAAACAGTATTACCAACCTAATACAAAGTTATTCTTTCTTGTTTCAAATAGCACTACGTAAGATTATTAAAATTAAAAAAGCATGTATATGAAACTATGACCACGGGGAGAGTGCGGTGGAGGTTTAAACATGTTTAAGGATAATGACGAAACTCTGGGGAGATGCAACATGTGGCGGAAGACCAACGCATGCAAAAAATGAAGATCTTTAGGTAGCTATTAAGGTGTACAGTGGCCAGACATGTGAGGAACTGCCACTCCAATTCAATGTGAGTAAAGAAATCATTCATCAGGACCTTCATCAAAATTGGGTGTACTACAAGTTATTAAATTGAAAATTCTGATTCGGAAATGAATCGGAAATGGGTCCTAATGAGGCTTATAGGACGACGTTAAGCCTCGTATAGTTAGAATGAACCCAGGACATCATTCTACTCCATGTGTGGAAACACTATTGCATGCGCCATACACCTCGGACTCTCAAACGTCCGATTATCACCTATTTAATTCCTTGGAAAATCATTTTAGAGGACGCCAGGTCAATATCCTAGTCGAGGTGCGAAACGCACTACATCCATCTTCTCTTCACATACCATTAATTTCCACCGCGATTGAGTCTTTTTCTTCTGGAACATTGTCAGTGGGTCGTCGATGCTGATTGGGACTAGTTTTAATGTTTTGGGACATACCGCTGTTCGAATGTGGTGGGTGACAAAGAGACAGATGTTTCTCGGTTACTTTTATAGATTTATGATTTAGTGCTGCAAACTAACGATATAACAGTATCAGAAACATCCAAACCTCTATCATACATACAATACAACGGAGATGCACAGGATGCTAACATCGAAAGTTCTTTATGGTTGGATGCCATATTTATGATAAGGCTTACTTCGATTTTATGAATGCTTTGTTTCGAAAAAATGTTGAGGTAAGCATCATACGTAGTTATTTGTGTTGTTCACAATGGTAGTACAATGCGTTTAGTCGTTTATAGTAACCATTTTAGATATATGGTAAACATTGTTAAAGATAACAACACTGCTTAAAATAGGCATCTTTGGAAATATTTAAAATAAATGTTCTTTTCTTCCTTTTTATGGTAACACAGCAATACGTTTTGGTAGCTGTAATTATGGCGAGTTCTAGCAATTTGATGATTTGAAAAGTGTTTCAAGTTTCAGCAATGTATGAGCAGTTTATTACAATCATAAGTATTTCAGCTTACCATAGGTCTTCAAATGAGGGGGAAAGATACATCATACTTTTAAAGATACACAAGACTCCAAAAATTTAACGGGATTGTAGATTTTATGAAGTTGAATTTTCAATGAACTCAACTAAATAACCCGAATTAAAATGTTTGTCTTTTCTTGTTCACTTTTAATTATTAAGTAAGAAATCCATTGGAAGTGAAAAGGAACATAAAAGAACGTAATGTGCATACTAAACATAAAGCTACTTGAGTTATTGTTACTCAAAATATGAAACATAGATAGCAATATTAGAAAAGGATTCTAGATAACAAACGTTTACTTACTACATGTTGGATCAGAGTACAGTACTAGTGAAAGCTCATTTTAAATGTTCACAATCAGATAAAATAGCTAAAACCATATGTGCAAGATGGTTTCGCACATTACAAATTATCATACTTTATTTACCTAATTCTATTGGAGAAAAGTATATTAAGAATTATATAGATATTAGGAAAAAACTTGCTATCATGAACAAAAATTATTCGTGGGCGAAGAACTATTTGTAAAAACGGTTTATTCAATTGCGCTGTTATTCGATGATATTACGCTATGATTCATAATCCTTTTTAGTGTATATGCTTTGCGGCTGACTAACTTGTCATTACTCAATCTGGGATAAGAGCTTCGAATACTAATATTTTAATGTGTTTATATGTCAATACTCAGTCTATGTATTCCAATCCTGAAAATGGATAGTGTTCATACTTCGATGTGAATGGTATTGTAAGCTTCAGTATTGGATCAAAGATACATTGCTATATGTGTACTGGAAGTCCTGAGGGGAAGTAAGAGAAAAACTACCTGATCTTTTGCTCGATTTTAAACAGATTGTCATCTTAAAGCACTAAAGAAATTTTGATAATGGTTGGATTGCATAATAGTTTTGCATTGAAATTGTCAGACATAGACAATATTTACAATTGCATAGTAGGTCTGGGTCAATCCATTTCAAATCACTCAATTTCAAACAAAAGTGTAGCACGACATATTTTATTTTCCTATTTTTTATCATAAGTTTCCTATAGTATACAGGCACAAAACACTGTCTGAAGAAAAATTACATGCCATACTTTTTTCTGGCAGTTATTTTAAAATAGTGGTTAGGTAAATTTTAATAAAAAAAACGTGGTCTCGTAAACTTTAATTGCCAGGCTATTTTCAAATATATCAGAATAATTAAAAAACCAGTGTGTTGAGCACAAAATGAACTATAGGTATACCATATTTTAGTTTTTCAATCATGGAAGAAAGTCAATCATACTCTTTACTGTACAAAGTTGGAAAATGTATCAATCCTTAATTTTGAAGACCACTATTTTTATGAAGGAGTGGAGACTCACTAACGATATATTATTTCTGTCTTGAATACTTATATAACTACCTGCAGTATAGTAATTATTTAAAATATAATACATTTTCAAACACATCAATCTATAAAAATGATCCAGCACAGCTTTCTTGAAATAATGCTACAAGACCATTATTAAAATTTTCTCTTTGATCATGAGTTATACCTCATAAACATTTTGCTAGAGGTTTTGTATGTGAATGATCTTAAATTAAGCTTTATTCGAAGTCCCTGTGTATTTTATAATATAGGTAATTTACTTCGAGGGTTTTGGAACTACAACGCATGTCATGTTTATAATAAGTATAAAGGTAACCCGGAAGCTGCTTTCGCTTTTTGTAGAGGTCTGTATAAAATTGGCCTTCACACCGTGAGTTGAATGTGAATCGAGGTAAGGAGATGGTCAGTTGTTAGTGTGGGTATATCCAACATAATACCTGGCTTTGGTAGTTCGGTTCCACAGTCAACTTGTGTAAGGACAGAGTGAACATGGGACCTCTACTGAGGATCCTAAGAGCGCCTATGCTGTACGAGCTAAAACGGGGTCAAACGCCTTATGAGGGTTTTTGTGACGGTGTCGTGACTACACGGATAGCGCAGCGGTGATTTGTCAAGTTTAAGGGTGGTGACGAAAGTCTCGATGACTCACGACGTCTTGGAAGACAAAATCATGAGCAAAAAGAAACTGTTCAGGCTGAAATTGAAGCGAAAAGTGCCAAAAATGTCAAGAACAGGAAGTATAATTCAACGTGACTGAAGAATCATTCAGCAGTACCTTCAACAACTTGTGAGGAACTACTAGTTGGGTCGATGGGTCCCACATGGTTTAACTTTGGGCACACACCTTTGTTTATCTGTTGTATCGTCTGAGGGTGGAGCCATTTGTGGACAAGGTTTGACATGTAATCAGAAGTTGATCCTATACGAAGCTCGAAAACGCCTAAATATTATTAAGCATACAATGAACCCATGGAAATAGCAGAAACCAGCAATGCACCACCAGGTGGCCTGCCAGTACCTTTGGTGGTCTGCTTGCGTCATCTTGCATCACGAACTGTTACCAGATGGCAACAATGTCAATACAACTGTGTACTGTCTGCAGTACAGCCGCGTTCAAGAAAAACTCAAAAACGCTGCAGAAAGCAATTCGAATTCCAAAAGGAGTTCTCTTGTTACAGCCCAACCTTAATCCCCACGTGGCTAGGACAACCCGTTACACCATTCTACGCTTTGGATGGTAAACACTATTGCATTAGCCATACTCCTCATACATTGCTCCGTCCGATTATCACCTGTTCCTTTTATGGACAATCAACTTCAAGTACGCGAGTTCAAACCTCAGGTAAAAGGGGAAAATTTACTTAGTACCCTTTTCGCTTCACAGCCAACCAAGTTCTACCACGATGCAATCCATGGCCATGCAGAAAGTTGGCAGAAGATCGTCGATGCTGATGGTGCCATTTTTGATGTTTCTGTAACGTCTCAGGTAAAATATAACCTTGGAAGGTGGTGGGTAAAAACGGACGGAACTTTCTTTGTTACATTTATAGTACAGTTATTATTATCCATGCACTTGCTTACCACTGATGGACGACATGAATTCTCTAGATCAGAAAGGTGGAACTTATCTTATTTCATTGTGTTTGTTTGATACTTATTTCTCTTATTAAACATGCACAACTATAAGATACATTCTCATCTCCCAAAAATGTAATTTTATTTCAGTAATAACTAGTCATAAAACCCTCTATTCCATATGATTAACCAAGTACAATCAAATCTATGCTCAGTTCATATTACTGCTTGGTATTTATTTGCATTGTTCAGAGTGCATACCAGCAAAATTCGAAATATGAGTTCCAAATTCCTGCTTGGAATAAAGTGGGATTACTAAAATAAAATAAAACCTTGAAAACTTTCTTTCATTTTTTTATTTTTTTCAAAAGGAGTCGGCTTTGATATACGCATAAAATATAAATGACGCATTATTTAATTAAGATGCATTATGTATTTTGCGGAAAACAAATTCTTTTGCTATGTAAAACGCACTTACATATCCCTTATTGAAACTACTAGCGTCTAATCAAACTGAGGATATCTCAAGTTGCCTTGACAATTCATAATGATGTTTAATGTTGCAACTTGCTTTGTAAGTGTATTCAACCACTTTTCTTTCATGTTAACCTGTATTGTGTGTTTCACAAAATTGCCGATAATAAAATTAGTGAATATATAAAACTGACAAATGATAATACTCATTTGCATAATATTACACCTTAGTAAACCGATAGTTATATATTTTATATGAAAACAAATATTTTTCCTATCCGTTCTTATATCAGGGATCTGATACCGCAAATCTCTCTATAACATTCCCTACGCTGGTACGACCCAACTATGAAACGTACATTGAGATAGAGAGTGTATTAGTTTTTCTTATGTTTCTTTAACCGCCTCAAAAATGTCTAGGGAGCCTCATTCTATCCTGACCACTGTGTCCTTGTGTGCTGGGATTGTCATTCTTTTATCCACTATATATAAGAAATATACAGTTATTACTGAACGAATTTCAAACATTCCCTGTTGGAAAACATGACTAATGCAAGTGATAATACGCTATATTTTATTCTAGAAAATGGGCTCTTGGCTAGTGCGGGTGTCAATGTTTTATTCAATGTATATATGAAATATGCAGAAACTACTGATCCGATTCCAAAATGCTTTCCTTGTCAGAAAGCATGTCTAATGCCAATGACGATACTTTACATTTTATGCTAGGGGGATTCATTTTTTATTCAATAAATATAAAAAACTATGCAGAAACTACTGAACTGTTTTTAGAAATGTTTTAATTGTAGGAAAGACTATTAATGCCAGTGATGTTACGTTATATTTTATCCCGGAAAATTTGCTCCTTTGTGCTGGGAGCGCCATTTTATGACACATTATATGAAAGAAATTATCAGAAACTACTTAACAGATTTCAAAAGTTTTTTTCGATATCGGAAAGCTTATCAAATGTCACTGTAGATACGGTATATTTTCAGGGCCGGATTTAGCATTTTGGCGCCCCTAGACCCAGAATTTTTTTCCGCACTCTAGTCTGGTTCAAGTTACTTTTCTAAAAATCTTTATTATATCAGGCCTATATGTTAATAGCTTAAACACCACTCCACGATGCAATTTTATCATTGCAAGTTTTTTGAGAAATTTACTTGGTTCTGGGCTTAACAAAATACCGTTAATGTATTAACAAAAGATTGGTGAATGACTTTGTTTCTTTTTAAGTTTAATCATTTGGACATATAAATAAAAAAACTCTAATAAAGAATGCTTTGTTAAACTGATTTTTTAAATCAATTCAAAACATGTGTTAAGTTATGGCTATTTATTTTTATGTCTGGATATTTTTTTATTTTTTTATCTCGGCCGTGCGCCCCCTGGGACCTTGCGCCCATAGGCCCGGGCCTACCGGGCATATTGATAAATCCGGCCCTGTATATTTTATACTAAAAAAATGTGATCCCGGGCTCTGAGGCGTTACTTTTTGCTAAAAATATATTTGATAGAATTATGAGAAAACTTCTAATTCTGTATTAAAAATTCTTTCACTGTTGGAAAACTCGTCTAATAGAAATGAAGGTACACTATATGTTTGCCTTGAAAACGAGCCCCTGAAAGCTTGACGAGTTAGTTTTTGATTCATTATATTTAAAATATTAACAATAAGTACTTAACCGATTTCAAATCGTCTTTAGCTTTTGGCAAACTTGTCTTATGTGAGTGATGATACGCTACACTTTATCCTGAAAATTGGTCCTTCAGTGCTGAGAGCCTACTTTTATCATACATTCTGTAAAAGAAATTATCAAAAACTACCTTCGATGTGGGAATGCTTATCTAATGCCAGTGATCATAAGCTATATTTAGTTCTGCAAAATGGATCCTTGGGTGTCATATTTGATTCAATAAGTATGATAAATGTACAGATACTACTGACGAGGAAACCGATTCAAGTATGACACGAAATTCTGGACGAGTTTATGAACAAACGAAGTATTTCTTTGTGTACAATTAAACCCATTAGAGGAAGAAAATTCGATCTCAACCGTTCCGAAGATATAGAGGAGTAAGAGAAACTGACGCTGTGATATTTTGTGGTTTCTCCCAATGTTGTTAGTGAATATGTTTGAAAATCGTATTTAAAAGTTAAGAATGATGCACCACAATGAATAAAAGTGGTGTTGAATATTAAGGTAAGTGGCGTAGCTTTTAGCCGGGGCCGAGAAGGGAAGGGTCTATGAGAAACTAGCAGCGTTCACCCCGCTTCGCTGCGGTCACCCCGGAACGCAATAAACTTTGTTACTTAGATAATTTTTACTTTTTCGCTTTCAAGTGATATGATAAAAACCATAGAAGATTGCAGTAAATCTTAACATTATATCGCCTGTCATTTATGTTAACCCGCCCCGCTTCGCTGCGGTCATCCCGGTGCTGGCATATTGTAAAAGTGTCTGTAAAAATAAGCAAATCAATTAAAAAATTTTAAAGAGAAGATTCAAGCTATTTTCCGCTGTATATCGCCTGTCATTTTGCAGTAAATCTTAACATTATATCGCCTGTCATTTATGTTAACCCGCCCCGCTTCGCTGCGGTCATCCCGGTGCTGGCATATTGTAAAAGTGTCTGTAAAAATAAGCAAATCAATTAAAAAATTTTAAACAGAAGATTCAAGCTATTTTCCGCGGTATATCGCCTGTCATTTATGTTAACCCGCCGAGTGACACGGTCATGCGGGTTGCATATAAATACGTTTATTTTTACCTATGATGAACTAATAACAAAGGATTTGTACGTTATGGACACTTGAATGGTCAATTATCTCAAGACACTGGTAATTAAAAATTAAAGTGATATGATAAAAACCATCTAGGGTCCAAATCCTAATAACCCCCCAAAAATGAAAGAAATTGGTTCAGCCGTATTAGCGTGATGAGCGGACAAAATTTGGTACGTTCTCTTTTATATATATAGATAATAGATCCCATTGACATGAAGATATGATATTACTTGCTAATATATCATATCTTTAGTTCGTAAAAAATGAGAAAAGGCGATATCAAAATGTATGAATTATAATGTTAAAGGAACAAAGACATTCTTATGTTAACAATAATACAAGGTCATATTATGTGTAAAAGCGCTATATAAAAAAAGCAAATTTAATAATATGAAACATAAACACATATTGTAGGAAACGCAAGTACTATAGTCTAGTTTTATGATATACTTATATTAAAACCCCAAATATGAATCAATAAAAAAATAGTATCTTCCACTTAATAAACGTAAACCTGTACGCCTTAAAAACTGTGTATCACATACAGTTCCCATCGGTTAAAAATTGTAGAAATAATAAATTAATGGGAAGTTGGGATGGCCACCCATTGTTTTTTTTAACTTTTCATCCTATTTGACTGACCAAGCTTTTACTCGACTCAGCGTACCAAGAAACCTCCACATACACACATTACACGCCTATTTTAGACAACAATGGAACTCCGGTTAGGACTGTTCCGATAATCGAGTAATCGATAAAAATTCGATAAAATTTCAAAACTGTTCCGTAGATAAAGAATTTTAATTTTATCAAATTATCGAACTTTCGAGACTCTCAAAATGTTCGAGACTCTCAAAATGATCGAGACTCTCGAAATGTTCGAGACTCCTGAAATATTTGAGACTCCCAAAATGCTCGATACTCTCGAAATGTTTGAGACTCCCGAAATCTTCGGGACTTTCGAAGTGTTCGAGACACTCGAAATGTAAGAAACATTAGACAACTTCGAGACACTCGAACTTTTCGAGAATCTAGAATTGTTTGAAAGCAGCAGATACAGAAATATCTGCATATGATCGCATTTGTCGAATCGCTTGAATATTTTGAAAAGTCCGAGATTATCGGAGTGTTCGGAGGAAACAATGTATTCGAGGTTATCCTAGTTGTATATAATATCTATAATATCTATTGCATATATGCATGGTGTTCATTTTAAAACTTCTCTCCTTAGAAATGAAGTGAAGAAAAAGTTTGTTACCCAGAGATCTGTACAAGGTTTAAGCAGTATGTCAGAAGAGAGAAAAAGGAAGAAATACATGTATCACCCGAATGGAATTGGAATCCAAGACCAATTCCTCAAGAGTTCTCTCAGCTGCTTCGTGTATTGTTGCAAATAAACTTTCAAAGAAAGATGGGCGTGCAGTTACTTGCTTTGTAGTTGTTGAAAGAAATATTATCTCTCCTGTCGTGTCCTGCATACAATATACTACTTATCACTGTTTATTTTTTTCCGAAACAAGAAGCCAGTGTCTTTGAAACCAATTGCGATTACATCGGATTTCGGTTGTAATCAGAATTTTCTATGTGAAACGAACTGCTAATTCAAGCTGAAACGGTGTTGGAAAGTGTGTTTAATTTATTGTAGTGAAAATGTCAGCGAAAAGATTATATGGGATCAGTGTTTCTTTCAGAAACTATGTTCCGGGGGGCACTGCTAGTACTATTCTAATAATTATTATACTATATACATATTATTTTGGTCTCATGTGGGGGGCAGTGCCCCCCTACATATATGTTTGGAAGAAACACTGTATGGGATATTTGGATCAATCTGAAACTTGGATATTTGGATAGGGCACATAGTAGTTCCTAAATAAAATCTTGACCCGACTATGGTAGATCGTATAGTATTGGAGCTATGGGATTATAAAGTTCATTTATTCATGTTTTCGGCAGCCTATAACTCCAAAAGGAAGAATTTGTGCACTCATATTGGGCTATACTTTTTGTTTTATCTTGGTTCCCGGATAGGGTTGCCATAATTTGAAATTAGAAAAGCGAGGGATTCTAAATCGTAAGTACTGATGTGGACTTGTGTATTAGAAAATACAAATTCTGACGATCCTTCTGACCTTTTTGTTAGTGATTTCTTTGTTAAGTGACATTTCCAACGTACTTTTCTAAACAAAACTAAAAAAAAGCAAATTTAGATTTCCCTTTAATGTTTTATTAAGTTCAACAAATGTGACTCTCGAATTGTAAAGTAAGTATTACAGTAAGATATTTCTAATAATAATATCTGTAAGACCAGTTCTCTCTCTCTCTCTCTCTCTCTCTCTCTCTCACACACACACACACATTAACACACACACACACACAATCACACACGCAAAAGCAAGCGATATGGCAGATGTTGTTCATACGGTTTTCTCTCTAAGAATTTCTAAACTTTTATCGTAAGAAAGCTTTTATCGTCTTGGTCCAACTATTATAAAATTTCTAATAATTTTCAAAGATTGCTACTTGAAATCATACTAACATACGAAATTACCACAGTTTTACAATATACGAAATACAGTATAAACATTTTAAAAGAAAAAATACTAATAATGAATCTCTTCTAAACAAAATGCTAAGGATGCCATAGTTCAATTTGCAATCATTTTTGAATATATGAAGACTATAACAAAATAGACTTCTTCAGTTGGACTGGACAGAATGTTATCAAAGGAATTACGCGCCCATGAGGTCATACATTAGTATTCATGGGTTGAACCAAAATTTGTATGATTATGCCATTATTTTACATTTTTCATTTCCTTAACTTTCTTTAAAAAATCTCGATTGCATAAACTCTTATCATAAAATTCTACGCATGATACATCTTTCATATTGTACAAAACCAGTAGTAATAATTTGACAGTGTCTGTGTTCATCTTGTTTCTGTCATCTGTCCACTCGCGATTGAGATTGACACAGAGATGTAGCAGTTTACGTTGAATATAATAACACTTTATCAACAAAGTCGTCTTAGATTTTCTCCAATCCAAAAAGGCGGGTGATTTTTCGTGATTAACATATGATTAAGCGGGAGACGAATATGAGACCTGAAAATCTGGCGGAACCCGCTAAAATCAGGTAATATTGTTACCTTATGTCAGGAATCGCCTCCCAAACGTTCGCGGTGTTGTTTTGCAACACTCTGTATAAAATAATGCACCACGTTATTCTGAATTGATGCAAAACTCTCACGTTTTTAAAGCCTACATTATTCGCCCAGAAAGCAATCTGCTCCACCAAATGCCGCTTCTGGATCCGCTAGTGTGTGGATTCATTTTAATGTACAAACCGACTGTATAGAACATATGCTACACGGTGTATTCACTGTCGAGGAAATAGATCCGAGTTTCATCTTCATTAAACTTAGTGTGCTTTCAAGGTTTCCCCCGGGTAGACTTACCGTACGTCCTAGATTTAAGTGTGGTCCGGAAAATTGTCTGGAATTAACTAATGCACGAAATTTTAGAGAAAATAGAAGACCGGGAAATTTCGCTGTGTTTGGTCAAGTGCTTGGCTTGCAATTCTGTTTTGTGCTAATATTATGAAACAATCAATAGCCATCAGGTGTTCTTCGCAAGAATATTTTACTTTACTGGGAAAATAATTAAGAAATAATATAAAAATAAATTTTAAGTATAGAAAATGAGCATAAGCCTTTTTGGAACTTAAGATTGGACTTTTCGTAACTTCTCAATAAACACACATTCTTAAAAATATCCAGAAATTATGGTAATCCTACCCCGGGGTTATTTGAATACACGGAGGGTGAAAGTAGCAAAAATACTGGTAAGCCACAGTGAATATGATCAGAGATATCTTTGTGGGGTGAATATTCCTCATGAACAACCCACTGAAATCACCACTGACTTGACTAACATTTATTTTACTGAAAGACTAAAGGGGGAGTTTGCGCCCAAAGCATCATCATATCATCTTGCGGCAATGCGTGAAAAAGTGGCCATTAAGAGAAAGCAAACACGACAGAAGATAACACATTTGGATTAAAAATAAAATATTGCTACAATATTTTAGCAACACCATACGTGATTAATATGGTTGAGGTGTTGGGCGTATACTATATGAAGAGCAAATTTCCCTATCTGTACGTTTAAGACCGTATGTCTGGCAACACTAATATAATAGCTGTCAGCAAATAACAAACAAGAGATAAAATTCAGGAAGAAGTTGAACTTCGTGTGTGTGTGTGTGTGTGTGTGTGTGTCGGTCAAAAAAGCAATCCCTTTCTGTACGCTTTCCTTTCTCCTAACAAATACAATTTTGCAATAACTTATCAGATGAAAAAAGTTGTTTGACTAAATTGGCTGCAAGAAGGAATTATTGGAGAGGTGAAGGAACGGAACTGTCCATCACTACTTTTGATAATACCCAAAATTTCGATATTACTCGAGCTTTCGATAATACCCGAAATTTCGATAATACTCGAAATGTCGATAATACCTGAAATTTCGATAATACTCGAAATGTCGATAATACCCGAAACTTCGATAATTTTAAATACTCCAAAAGTTTCCGGTAATCGATAACAACTCGTAAATTTTCACTCCCGAAGTTCAATAGGTCCTCAGCCTTACCGAACACCCTTAACTCCGGAATTTTCTCCTTCCCAGTGCAAAACATTCTTCCCCTAGAATTTTTCTAGACTCTTCGGTTTTGTAACACTCATATCTAAGGCGACGTATTACTACAGTTTCCTGGATGAAGGGATTATTCATTTTTGAAATACTCTTTTATTTGTATTATCGATACATATTGAAAAATTCAAAAATTATCGGAGCACCAGCCTTCGCCTTACATCCATATCTCCTAAACGGTTACGATTGAGAGTTTTTCTCTCTAATGGATTTAATTGTACACCAAAAGACTTCGTTTGAGAATAAACGCGTCCACGATTTCGTGTCACACTTGAATCGGTTTCCTCGCGAGCTGATTTCAAAAAATGTTTTTCATGTCGAAAAGCTCGTTTAAATCAAGTCCTTATACTCAATATTATATTCTATTTTATATATGTAGTATTTTCAACCATTTCTTCTTATATAACACATATATTTTTAAAACGTTTATGATGGGAACCCTTTTATGACGACTGTATGCAGTCGTGGTATCATTTTTTTCATGATTTTCCTACTCTTCATATTTCAGACTACAGCCACCGTTTGTCTACAGTAATTTTATATAGTTATCAATGCTCCATATGTTGTCAATAAAGTTCGTCATGCTGCTCAAGAAAAATTAACATTAAAAAATGACTGGTAGCCATAAAAAATACGAAATACGGAAAGTGCATAAAGTTTTAGTTCCCGTAAGTTTCGACTATAGAGGTTGATCGGAAAATATATACATATATTGAAGAAACCGAAGCCATGATTTGGTATTATTGCAACCTGTGAAACGGTTTGTAAACCTTGATACGCTTGGGAATAATCTTTTTTATCGTTTCATCGGAAGAACAGTGAGAGGTAATTAAAAGCTTGCCCCGGTGTTCTATGATTCTCTCTATCTTATTTATTATTCATTACACTACCAGTCACATGTACGCACTACTCTTTCAGACAAACCATACCTATTGCAAGTAAAAATGGGATTCTGATTTGAGATTTTACCTTCATTCCCCCTTTATCCACCTACAGAGGGAGATCGAAGTGATAATTTTATGAGAATCAGATTTCCTCATTTCAATTGTCACTTATACTTTAATCATCATCTCCTCTGCTGCGTCATTCTGAGCCGAGCAGAGATAAATACCCTCTGTGATTTCTTATATGAGTTTTAATCAGTTCTTTTATGTTCAACCGTTTTCGAGATATTTTCGTGGAAAGATTAAAATAGGATACTGTGTACACACACATACACAGACCCACACACACACACAGACACACACACACATATATATATATATATATATATATATATATATATATATAACTCACCTTCCGAGGCAGCAATTTGCAATATCGCAAGAACGGAGAGAAATATGAATGTCGGGTCAATACGATTGGCGGCGCTAGAGGGGGCACAAAGAAAGTGAATGAAACATGGAGAAAAGTGAACAATTTACACTGAAAAATGGTAGGATGAATTGTTACTTGGAACATACAGCAATCAAATGTTAATGAACAAAGGTAACAATGGCTACGATGTAGGGACGCTATGAGAGGCGGAATGTAGGAATACAGTATCCTTATAACGGAAAGAAATATGAATGTCGGGTCAAAAGATGTCAAAGGAAACCCCATCCAAAGCATTCTGTTATCCATAAATGATGGCAAAACAGTGGCAGCACCAGGGGACACAAACGAATTGAATACAACACGGAGAAAAGTGAACAATTTACACTGACAAACTGTAGGAGGGGATGTTACATGCAACATGCAGCAACAAATGTTAATGAACAGAGGCAACAGTATCTACGCTGTAGGGACACTATGGGATGCGGAATGTAGGAATAAAGTATCTTTGTAACGGAGAGAAATAAGAATGTCGGGTCAAAAGATATCAAAGGAAATCCATTCAGAACAATCCAATTATGCATAATTGAATGCGAAAGAGTGTCGGCGCGTGGGAGCTACAAAGAAACTATTAAACACTCTTAGTGCTGATACGTGCAAATCGTACAAAACAAGTACGAAGATGAGGCCCAGTGTACTGTAGAAACAAGAGGTATTGTACTTACCGTGGTCAACATAATTCTGTCTTAAAGAAGGTGTTCAATATGTCCTCCTTGTTCTTTGAGACAGACAGTTACACGATGGCGTAAGGATTCTCTGACTTTTGGCAATAACGCTAGAGTTTGCCGTAGTGTGGCAAATGAAGCTCATACACGCTAGCGAAGAAATGCCATGCACGGGCCGTGTATACACGAGACTCTTCACGTAACTCCACAGGAAAAAGTCTAGAGTCATTAGATCGGGTGAACGTGCAGGCCATACTCCTTTGCTTCCACGATCTTTCTACCTGCGTGGAAATTTTTCGTTCACGAATAATGCGACATGAATGGAAAGGGACGCCATTATACATAAACCACATACACTGTCTTCTCCTCAGTGGCAGGTCTTTAAGTAGAATATGTAGGCTTTATGTCAGAAACTGGAGATACGATATTGCATGCGTTCAATCGCTGTGGTAAGAAGTGTTGTTTTACAACGTCGTCATCAATAGTACCAACCAACACATGGAATTGGAAACGATGATGATGCTTCGTCTTCACAATTGCATGCGGTTTGTTGGGAGTCCATCGATGGTCATTGCGGACATTTGTGATGCCATCCCGTATGAATGCTTCATCCGAGAACAACATCTGTGCTAAAACTTTTCTCAGCGTTTCATTCACTTTCTTTGTACCCGTTGGGCCGCCACTCCTTCGCCATCACTTATGCATAATTGGATTCTTCGGATGGGTGTTCCTTTGAAATCTTCTTACCCGACATTCCTATTTCTCTGCGTTATACAGATACTCTATTGCCACATTCCACCTCCCATAGTGCCTCTACAGCGTAGACATTGTTGCCTTTGTTCATTAACATTTGTCGCTGAAGTTCCATGTTTAATACCCTCCTACAGTTTGTCAGTGTAAATTATTCACTTCTCTCCGTGTTGCATTCACTTCGTTGCTGCCCCCTGGTGCCGCCACTGTTTCGTCATCACTTATCCGGACTAGGTTTCCTTTGATATCTTTTGACCCGACATTCTTATTTCTCCCATGTAGCACAGTCACGTAATTAACACGTCTTTTTTGGGGGTTCGAATTCAAAATGACGTCTTTTGAAAATTTGGAACGTTTTAATCACGTGTCGAACATCACCAAAAATAGACGTCTTTTTTAGGTGCTGAAAGTGCGGACGTTCCCCGTACTGTAACTGCAGTTGGAGCATCGCGTGCTCGGAATCGTGAGCCATTTGCAAAATTCCGTGGTGTTATGATGTTTTCTGTGAATATAAACAATGTGTTTTGTTATTGAAGAACTATTGCTTGATGGTAATCCAATTATAAGACCCCACCACATCTGGGTCACCCCACGGAAATGTGTCCAGTCGTTTCCAATGTACACTTACAACGGGAGACCAACCACAAAATACGTGGTTTTAACTGAAGATAAAAGCTCAGCTTTAAGACAAGTAAGTATAATTCCTATCCAATTCTTATCTAGGTGTATTGTGTAAAATTCAGCAGATTGAGTATTATAATTGTGAAGATTATCTCCTCTCATACAGCGTTGTCTATGATTTCTTATTGCATCGTATTAAATACCGTAAAAAGAACGAGGATACCTTCATTAGCTTAACTTTAGCAGACACGTCTACAAAATTAAATGTTTTTTAGGTAGAATACTATATAAAATATCAATAGTGAAGGTAGTAAAATGATAATGTATGTGTTTAAAATCAATGTACGAAAAACGTTGTACGTTGTAAAATGTACGAAAAAAATTGGACAAGTCTTTAATTTGCCCATTTCATGTCGATAACAGGACCAACCAAACTCTACGGGGCTTCTAACCTGTTCCTACTAGTAACTACTACTTGTACAATTGATCCGTATAATACAGCTGCACGCATTGTGGAACTATTTGCCAAGAGGGAAGACGGCTGGGTACAAGAAAAGAATGACATGACAGTAAGTTCAGTTGATTTTGCGTTTAACGTCCCGTTCAGCAGCGAGGCTATATAAGACGTGGGCCTACTGATTAACGTGGAATTCGAACCCCATCAGCTACCACCGGGAATCGAACCCGGGCCTCTTACGCCGAGATGAAAGTAAGTGTATGCTTTTGGAGACATTACTGGAACAGACGGTTCTACCAAATTTTCACAAATTTCTTACATTTTCAGATAAGGTTAGAGGTTTCATGCACTAAGTGGGGAGCTCCATTACTACTCGCAGATATACTTCACGGGGGTTAGTATAAATACAGAGTAGACGTATGTCATATTAAGCACAGTGCATAAAACACGACCGAACTTTTGCTAGGTGCCCACTAAAAAGCAAATGCATTCTATTCGAGTCCGATCAGGAGCACAAGAGGGCCTGAGGGGCAACGAGGAGGTGCGTCCGTAGGGAGTAGGCACGTCGGTGACAGGGACTATACACGTAAACAAGTATTGTTGAAAAGCACACTTACGCATACAATTCTTTCACTATCACTCAAAATTCTGCTTCTCTCGAGCAGACGGTTCTACCTAATAGAAAATTTGTAGGTAAAATATTATGAGAAACATTTTTCGTGAAGGAATGACAGTGTGAAAAAAGAATTACTGTCAGTGTACAGCAGATTGAAATGAATTTTAAGTGATCAGTGAAAGTATCGTATATATAAGTGTGCTCTTACACTATCCTCGTTTCTACGTGTACTTCCCGTCCGTGATGCGCCTGCTCCCTACGAACGCGTCCCGTCGCTGCTCCTCGAGCATTCTTGCTGTGCTCCTATCCTGACTCGGTTATATAGCATTCCTGCTTTTTAGTGGCCAGCTGGTGTAAATTGGTTCGTGTTTTATTCACTGACATTGGTATGCTTTACGATGATTTACGTCCACGCTGTATTTGTACTGAGGCCTCCTGAAGTGAATCTCCAAGCACGAATGGAGCTTCTGATTTAGTTCATGCCCTGCTAAAAGAAATACATTGTTCTAACCTGATATGAAACTAAGAAATATGTCAAAATTTGGTAGAACCGTCTGCTCGAGTAAAGCCCAAAATGAATTTCAATTTGCAGTGTACTGACAGTAATTGCTTACATTCATACTTTCATTATTTGACAAAAATATATATTTCACATCGCATGTTACTTACGAATTTTCTGTTAGGTACAACCGTCTGCTCGAGTGAACCCCTTTGAGAAATGACCCTCCGCAGTGGTTGTAATGCCAATCGTGTATGACTTCAAAGTTAGAAACAACGAACCCTATGGTAGTTCTAACCCCTTCGCTCACTCAGTTATGTTTTGTTTAGCCTTTTGTAACACGAGTGCCTTAAATCTAGTGAAAAAATCCACAAAACCGATGTATATTTCATAGACTCGTATGTTAAAGTAGCGCCCCCGTTGTGTATGTGCATAATCAGTGCGAGGATATTACCCCAGTTGAGAGCACTTTCAAACTGCGACCACCATCCTGTCGCACCTACGTACCCTCACAAGACACTTGGCTACCGTAGCTGTGGCACAGAATTGAGTGTGGGAATCATAATAATGTAACGGGTTTTTGACAGTGTTCGAATATTTTGTTCATTAATTGAGTAGAGAACTCCCTTGTATTCTAGAATCCTATGCCAGCATGTGATGATGGATACTGATCAATGTTGCCACTTGTAACGGACCATGTTGGAACATGGTCCTAACATTATATTTTATGCTGTAGTAGAAATTAAATTTGTCAACTCCCGTGTTATCTGTCTATATGAAAGCCAACAAAGTTTGAAAGAATTTGTTTATTTAGTAGCTTTTATCATTTTGTCAAAGATTATTTATATCAAGATGTTGAATTTGTTAGTATATATGCAGATTTGGAATAATGAATTATATAATAAAATTCATTTTTTTATTTAAATATTTAACGAAATTATGTAACAAAATAACATGATACATTTTTATTTCTAATCTATTGTAAATTTAATCTAGAACTCTTTCTCGTACATGAAATTTTAAATTTGTTTATAAAAAATATGGTAAAACAAATCTGTAAAAAGAAGAAGAAAATGGTAATGACAGAACGCACTAAGATGAAGGAAAAGGAATAATGTATGAAGCTTCTGTCACAAAATATTACTTATGCTTTGTGATTGAAAAAGTTTGAATTATATCTTCACCAAATACACCATATTGTTTACAAGGATAGTGTTAGTTAATTTGGTGCATAGAATAATAATAAGCAATCAATTATTTATTCATTGTGGATTTATATTAACTAATATTTAATTTGTTTTATTTCCTGATGTCCTATAAATATGAGAACCATATACGAGTAAACTGTTAGAATCCCTAACATATTTTATCACCTGTATAAGTCGTACTTCTCTGTCGTTTACTTATATGTATTTTGAGATGAGTAATAGCAGGTGAAAATAGGTAACTGTTCTTGGCAGATGATAGTATATCTGGTCTACAGTGGTGAAGCGTACTGATGGTGGATGCGGCCGTATAGCATAGTACAACGATAGTCGATAATGCATGTTTCTCAGGATACTATAATAGTCACGGTGAAACTAAATATCTGAGGCAACGCTGCAATATTTAGCCACATGGTTCCAATAGAACCCTGTCTAGTGCGTATGTAGCGTATTGTTCTCTTTCAAGACTTCACGTCTGTGGCATATAATTAATTGTAAAACCTGATTGATACATGTAGTATGAGGCGTTATAGTCATACGTACTTCATTCCCGTCCATCATCCTAATGTCCTTTCTTTGTGATATTGATCAACTGTTAACTGCCATCCCAGCTATATTTAATAGTCATCAGTATTTCAGAAGACCATCTGAATATTACCAATCACTTCCATATTGCTGCGCACCATGACCAGGGGACATGGCAGCGTACCTTTCGATATCCAGGCCAACATAAATTTTAAATATATTTGATACCGTCTCGTGTTGCCTTGGTGATGTTCATAGTTGTGACCCGGCAATGTGAAGGGGCGGCTACACACTGAATTTCAAGAAAATATATTCCAACTCAATTAAGTATCTTCTACATGACTGCATTATCATGAGTTCCACTGCTAATCGTGAAACGATTCAAAGGAAACCAAATGTCTTATTAATAGTCCATGGTTGGGAGCTGATGGTGGTCCCAGTCAGTGTATTTAAGCGAGCTCTTGACATAGGGAATATCCTCCTAATATTTATGCGTGCATTAATAATGGAAGTCTTTTTGGGTCAAAAACCTGCTTTCAGGTAGAACACCACATCCTCATCAATAAAAAGAAATTAAATTAAATATTTAGTTTCACGCCCCAGGATAAGACACCGAGAATAAGGAAAATGGTGATAATGAAAAGTGAAAATTTGTGGTATGGATAAAGTGGGCGAAAACGGGAGAATGTGAAAACCCTGGCACTTGGTGATTGTCCACCACAAAGCCCACTTGGCACGAGCTGAGATCGAACCAGGGACCCCACGCACTAGAAGTGAACCCTCTACCACTGAGGCACTGCAGCCCCATCAGTAAAAAGAAACATACCTCATTCCTTCGGAGCTTACATATCTGCTGGTGCCAGAAGGAAGTTGTGTACATAACACGGGCGTCTCAGAGGTGACGACTGTCCCTCCCAGAGTAGAATATATAAAGAAAAATAAAACCCATCCCAGACTTGGAGCTCTTGATTTTTTTAAGCTTGTATTATAAATGTAAGATTTTTTACGTTGCAGAATTTAAATGAAACAGTATATAGCAAGAAATTACTTGCCTTGGTGTTTTTGCTCAGAAAATGTCAACCTTCGAAAACGCAGGTAGTCATTTGTGTTCTTTGTTTTGAAGATGCGATATTTCGCGTTCTCACTCCGTTCACAAATCCGATCCCTGCTTCGTTAACAACGGGCAGACAATAATCCATAAAATTTATCTGTCCACAAGTTTGTCAATATTTATTTTATGTATCTTTCCATTTAAGAAGTAACCATTCCCGCACTGAGGTTAGGACGATTTCGAACTCTGGGTTGGTATATGAATTTAATTTCGAACGAAATTGTACCAGTATTGGTAATGCATGTGCAAAACAAGAAATTGTTTCATTAGAACAGTTTGGGTTATCTTTTCTGCTCATTACGACCTGTAACTTATTTAAATTTAATTTTCAAAGATAATTATGAAAACGTATATTCAGAATGAATGAGAAGTAATTGTTTTTCTTGTAGCATGATATTCTTGTAAAATATTCTTCATACCGTCCTTTACGCTGAAAATATCCAGAACAGAAAGCATGTGAAATTTACGGCTGCTATTTTCCTGCCAACTCATTTTCTTTTCTATATGCTCTTAAGTTGTTTTAATACAAAATATAATAAAAAAGCTCATTTTACTGTTTACATGAAATTAAACTGCTACATTTCCTGTTAAATGTATTTAGTCGTTGTAATACGCCTAGCTGTAAATACATGTTATTTGCAAAGACAAGACTTGCATGTACTCCCATTTTGCAGAGTGTGTGGCCAATGTTCCTGCAAATGATGAATTGATCAGCAGACCATCTAGCACGGAATCTTTCGTAACTGAACTTGAAGCCGTGACTCTCAACCCTTTCTGCTCGTCGAGCTGCTCTAGAAATAATATCACTGTGGAGGATGACTTATACACCGAAGGTGTGATAGGTGAGTTTTTGACATGTTATTTTATAATACCCAAGTAAGAAAATCCCGAGCAAGAAGAAAAGAAAGAAAATAGTAATATTTTATTAGTACTTAACTAAAATAAAATAGTTGCTGAACAAGGCAACACTTTTATGTAAATGAAGTATTTGATTTAACATTCGATGATCAGGCACTGAGGCTAAGGGAGGCGTGATGAGAAATTAATTCAATGGAGGAATGAAGAATATGGGAAGAAATTGGAAAACTCCAAGAAAACCCTCGCACACGGTGTTTCAGAGCCGCTTGGCGTGAGCTGGAATCGAACCAGGGGCCCCAGGCACGAGAGGTGAACGCTCTATCACCGAGTCACCACTGCCCACTTTTATTTAAATGTTTCCGCAACTACCCTTGTCTTCTTCAAACACACACTATTTTTATTTTAGATTTTAAAGATTTCCTTGTTTAATAATTTTTATTACTTCAGCAATTATTTTATTTGACTTAAGTACTTATATATAAGGAAAGCTTTAATATGGAATATATCACATGTTATTGTGTTCTCTCTGCTTTTTTTTTTTTGAATGGGTAAAATTACTCCTCCCGAAATATTTTTCTAAACAGAGGGGTTATTATTATTATTATTATTATTATTATTATTATTATTATTATTATTATTATTATTATTATTATTATTATTATTATTATTATTACTACTATAACTACCAGAACTTCTAACACTGCTCGAAACAAATAATGTAACGAATTTCACCCTACTGATTGTGAAAGAATTCTGGTTCTAGAGGTCTTACTTTTTAAAATACTCCAGTAACAAGTGAGGGAGCCAGCGTTATGCTCTCAGTTTGGAATCTTTCGGAATACAAAAGTTATACACTATTTTGTTTGTAATTTTCACCTTATTTTTTGCCATATTTTGAAATGCTAATACATGTTTCGACTTGCATCATAAATTTAACTTACTAAATCGTATCCAATCAGGATGAAATTTCTTATGACAGTAGAAGGGTATATCTGCTTAGTTCCACCTGTGTGCAGCTTGTCAGATTGCTGTATCCGATAGCGTAGTTCTGTCACGATATGTAAATGCGGAATTTTTATTTATTTCATTGTATTTATTTATTTTTTTTTTTTTTTTTGTAGTTTACATAGCAGTAGTGAAAGATAATAATTTCTATCGTTGTCTAGTTGTGTTTGATAAATGAGTAGCTATATTATTTTATTATTAGAAAGTTCCTTTTTTCATACCATGCTGGTCTGCATCAGTTATGATCCCAGCCCCCACCAAGTAAACTTTGTAGTGGACAAACACCTTGTTCGTGGGTTTCCTTGGGGTTCTTCCGTCTCCTCCCACTTTCTTCAGCCCACCATTTCATTCATTCTTCGTCATCATCGTCTCCTTTAGCCTAGACGACATAAGTGTGGGACATAAAACTCAAATATTTTTTGCATCAGTTGATATCGTATCAATATACTTGATCGTCACTTTTAGCTCACATCCTAAAGTTGATCTTGGAGTGAGCACATACGTAATCTAGCCTTCGATGAGCATTTCAGAATTATTTCTCATGTACTTGTATATATAAAGTCTTATATCCTCCAACTTCTTTGATTCTCCTGAACTATCGTAGTTAATAGCTGCAATAAAATCAAAAGTTAAAGTATTACAGAATAACTTTAATTAATGGTAGTTTAATTTCGCTGTATGGAAGGCCGTTAAAAGTGGATTATTGAGAATAAGTGACTTCATGCAAACGAGTACAGTAAGCAATCGTTTTATTGCGTATTGTTGTAGTTACACATGACTTATTGTAATATTTTTTTTCTTTTTCTCCCCACCTGAAAAATTGCTTATGATTGTTCATGATTTTTATTTTTATTTTTCTGTTTCGGTGTTCGTATCTGTCATCATTGGGAGGAAAAGTGACCTTTCTCCGATGCTTGGTTTCCGAAGAGCTAGAGATGAAATTTAATTACCGCGGAAAACTTAAGCACGTAAGGGTTTTTTGATATGATGCTGCATTTCTGTACTTTTAATAACTATGAAATGTGATTTCCTTCACACGAAATCAATAGGAAAATGTAATTCTTTTTATTTTATTTTATTAAAAGATTTCTGTAAGTTTTAGATTATAAACAACAGATATGCATTTTCTACATATTTCTTGTTTGTATTACAAATAATATGGACAATCAGTGTTTCTTGTTGCATTACAAATAATATGAATAATATTTTATACGACAAAAATGTGCACATTGTACATATAACAAATAAATATATAATTCAAATTAATGGTTACGTTTTCGTTTTCATCCCTGAGAGATATATTACTTTTAAGATGTACTTTCTTTTTCGATTTTTCACCTCCAAAGTAAAGGTGTCTTAAATGGGCGTTATAAAAGTTTAGTCCTCAATTTAGCACTGTCAATAAAACCAATTGTGCTTGTGTGTTTGTGAGTCTGTGGATGTGGGTGTTTGTGTTTGTGTGTATGTGTGTGCGTACTAGCGTAACAATTGATAGCTATAAAATTTATGGAAGCATGTGTTGTACGATAATTTCATTAAGAAAAAGGTACCAGTAAATGCACATGAATATATTCCAGTGCCGAAAGGAGTGGATTCTTCTTAGTACTGTAAGTACAATGATTCTTTATTTTTACATTTCATTTTTTGTTTTTGCCATGTTTCGTCTTTTCACATTCTTAAAAGTCATGTAGGTTTTTTTTTTCGATAAGGGTGTCTTACATTACAGTTTTTTTTAATTTTTTTCCAACGCCTGGATCCAACGCGTCTCGGTTTCGTTTCTAATGTATGCCTTTAAATTTATATTTTCGTGGTGCAAGAGCTGCCGTTTCTTTCCTGTAGCACTGCGTATATAATTATTCCTTGACAGCTATTGTATATTCGCTTCTTAATGTGTAGGTAAATATGCCACACATTAAGAGGCGAATATATACTCTTCAATAGGCTACTATGCAAATACTAAAAAAATAGAAATCAACAAGACTAGAGGTGGTCAATTGGATATGCAAATCCCCAATCCATAGATAATACGAATCTTCGGAGAAGCGAATTCTCCAAAATCTTGGTACAGACCAATCAAATAGATCACAATATTTTGACGTTCCCCAATGTGTGTTTTCGAGAGATGGTGGTGAAGCATTTTGCTGTGGATAGATCTTATAGTTCCTAGGGTCTATCTTGATCAGTTATTTATTACAATAACCCAGTGGTCTTACTTATCTGGTATAGGAGCTTGTAAATTATTATGTACATTACAATACAATTGTATATATGGTGATGGTGAAAAATCAAGCAGCAGCCACAAGGATACATTTATTTTCATTACTGTTTTTACTCATAATAATCGTTGTCCAGTGTTTATTCGTCGACTTTTTTTTTTTTTTTTTTTGCCCAAGAAAAATGTTGCGGCCAGAGACCATTTCAGCACTGTCAAAAAAAAGCACAGTTAACTAGAAACAAAAAAAAAAGTATGATTTGTTCTTTTTGATCACGTTTTTAGAAATGTGTTGTAAGCTGTGTGTGTTTTAGAGTAGATATTATTATTATTATTATTATTATTATTATTATTATTATTATTATTATTATTATTATTATTATTATTATTATTATTATTCAGTTCCATATGTCTAAATCATCATGAATTAATGTGTATCCCGTGTTGACATTAGGAATCTCAATCCATGTATAGTAGGATCTCGATTATCCGACACAGTTCCAGGTTATTTGTTTCAACCACTATTCAACCGATCTATTTCGAATTTACGGGGGCAAAACTAGGTAGCCCTAGTAGCCTAACTCCTAACCTTGGTGCAAATCAGTTGAATAGGGAGTGAGAAAAAGCCTGAAAAGTGTGGTGAATAAACGAGGTACTACATGGATTGAGATTCCTAATGTCAAAAGTGCGGATGCACATCAATTCCTAATGATTTTGACATTTGGAACTGAGCAATCCTGTCAGACGTCCATCACGTTCGAGACAGCGAGAAGCAAAGGGGTTGTAAGTGACATTTTCAATAGAGTATGTATGTGTCCTAAATGGATTTTGCACAGCAAAATATACAAACTGCATAATGAAGTTCAGCGTAGAGCATTCACAGGTAGCCATTCTATTGGTCTGCGACGAGCTTCACCATTCAATTTGTATATTTAGCTGTGCACAATCCATTTTTGAGACATCGATACTTTATTGCAAATGTCACTTACATCCCTCTGATTCTCGCTGCCTCACTTCGAGAACCCCCCGACGTGTAAAAGGCGTCATAATAATCACGTCATATTCTATGACGTGTAAAAGACGTTATAGAAATAATGTCATATTCACGGACATTCCCACGTGGGAAAAGACATATAAATCACGTCATGTTCGGTGTATTTTACGGTGTTTTACACCAAAAAACACGTCTTTTCGACGTTGGTGTGCTGCTTGGGCTTTCCGTTACAAAGATACTGTATTCCTACATTCCGCCTACCATAGTGTCCCTACAGAGTACCTATTGTTGCCTTTGTTCATTTCATTTGTTGCTGTATGTTCCATGTAACATCCCCTCCTACAGTTTGTCAGTGTAAATTGTTCACTTTCTCCGCGTTGTATTCACTTCGTTTGTGCCGCTTGGCGCCGCCACTGTTTCGCCATCACTAATGCATGATTGGTTTCTCCGGACGAGGTTTCCTTTGATATCTTTTGACCCGACATTCTTATTTCTTTCCGTTACAAAGATACTGTATTCTTACATTCCGCCTCCTATAGTGTCCCTACAGGGTAGCCATTGTTGCCTTTGTTCATTAACATTTGTTGCTGTATGTTCCAAGTAACATTCCCTCCTACCATTTTTTCAGTGTAAATTGTTCACTTTTCTCCATGTTTCATTCACTTTCTTTATGTCCCCCTCTAGCGCCGCCACTGTCTCGACATCACTTATGCATAACTGGATTCTTCGGGTGGGGTTTCCTGTGATATCGTTTGACCAGACATTCGTATTTCTCTCCGATCTTGCGATATTGCAAATTGCCGCCTCGGAATGTGGGATTTCACACGCTTCTAGCGTCGAAACGAAGCCGCAATCACCCAATGTTCATATCACATTTTTTGCTTGCTTTTACCTGTAGATTCACCTCCCGAATTTTCCGGCATTGATGCACGACCACTCTGTATATATATATATATATATATATATACCTGGTGCACCAATTATAATGTCCCACCTTTATAACAGAGCAACCAAGAGAGAGACAGAAGCGAAACTTTGCGCAAAGTAACTACACGAAGGGGGACATCTATCCATATATTGGGTAACATCACCAGGTGAACAGTGCTGCCAACCCAATATAAAGTTATGATTTTTTTAATTAGAATGACCTAAATTTAATTTCATAATTCAAATCATCAATGAAAACAAAGACGAAAGAGATGACACTCGCAGGTCAGTGTTGCATACTTTTTGAGAAATATTGTTAAACATATGTCATATTTAAATGCCTTTAACACACACAAGGAATGAAGTAGTAACTATTTGTGCACATTAAATGAAATACTGGGAAGAGCTCTTTAAAATGGCTTCAACTTTAGGAGGATTAGTTAAACAGCGTTGCCAAAAGAGAAGAGAGAAAAATTGAATTTGGAAATAGTGCAATAACTTGGAAAAGGTCCCTAGTACAGTATGGTTTAAAATTCATAGAGCAAATCAGTATGTCATAAGGGTCGTTGTCACGTTTATTTGAGATCGATAAGTCAAGTACTTACCGAGAAATTCGGTACTCTGTAAAAGCTGAGAATTTTGTGCTGTATAAGATGTTAACGCGGTTTCTAAATTGCCTTTTTTCCCTGAGCCTTGGAGAAATCATGAAGAAATGATTAAAACAAAATAAAACATTAGTCAATGGGCATACAATGAAATTAAACCCATTTGAGATCCTGAAGGGACTAATTAAACGTAATGTGGATATAAATTGTTCTTGAGTAAGTAATACGAACTCACATTTGAACAAGATAGTAGAAATACGTTTACGAGAGTTACCTAATAGCTATTTCGTTCGGTGAATATACTCATTCTCATGCAACTTTAGGAGAGTAATATCGAAACAATTGAATATTATCTGTAAATATTACCAACTTGCTATCATTTCTTTTTTAAACACGAATGAATGAAATAAGTAACAGTTTGCTGGTAGCTGGTGGGTGTAGACAAGTGGTGTACTTTCTTCGTTTGCACGTCTAAGGGGATAATTCGGGAGCAATATTCAAGAAATTGTACATACAAGAAATGCAAGAAGTCATAATAACTGCTATGCTGATTATCACTAACAAAATGTTAAATATTGCTTTGTTTTGACACAATCCATATCAGGATAGTTCCTCAAGTATCTCGTATTACCCATCAGGTCATTCACGAGACAAATTGATTTCTACAGATGAACTCTCCCAAAAAATTTTAGTCATTGGCCCTAACTGAGTTTTATTTATTTATTTATTATTATTTTGCTACCATATTATAAGTCTCTGCAAAGGTTAGCTATATAAGTTGTAGCCTATATGCACCAATCAAATAGGCATTTTTTTGGGAAATACATAATTATATGTACCATAAAATTCGCGTATTTTTTAAATTTCTACTTTGCCGCCAACTTGAAAATCTGCAACTTGAAAATCGTACCTTCTGTATTTGTCAGCTCATTTATTGAATGTGTTTTTACAAATTATCGAATAAGTTTCAAACGCGCTACTGCCAACATGTGAAGCTCGACATAATGTTTCAAGCACATTTTTAAGAATATTTCTCATGCAGCTTTACTTTTGCCGCATCACTCGAAAAAATTGTTCAAAAATTACAATTCTTACATATATTCCTTCTTATTGTTTGAGCTGCCCGACATGGAAACATGCCAAATGGCATAGTGAAAATTTAAAGGGAACCATCATAATCAATTGTTGAAAAATTAAAATTCTTCTAGGATTTGCGAGTAAATATGACGTCCTGATGTATGCATAAAAAGTGCTATGAAAAAACACAAGAAACTACCTGTGCTAGTAGGCCACTAAAAAGCACGAATGCTATCTTAAAGAGCCATGGCAGGGTGAAGCAGAAGGGCGCGAGCTTTAGAGAGGATGTAATTCCAGGTGCGTCAGCGAAGTTTTGCTTATGCATAAATGAGGATAGTGAAAATGAGTGGATTTTGGCAATGATATGAGTTCCAATAATAGTTGTCACGGTTTCATACTTGTAGCGTTCTACTTGTAAACATAAAATACAACTTCTGTACACTGTGCACAAATACAGCACCGGTGAAAAATAGTTTCTAAAACAACCATCATTTATATGCACTCACTTACTTTATCCGTAGTAAAGTACTCGTAAGGATTTTACACTATACTCCGCGTCACGCGAATTGGCGTGTGGCATCAACCAATAAACTCATAATGCGCTATTAATAAAGCTTCAGGGAGGAATCCAATCATTCATAATTAAGTTTGTTGGTATTTGTGGACAATTATGAATGATTAGGTTCCTCCCTGAAGGTATAGTAACAGCGCACTGCGAGCTTGTTGGCTGATGCCATACGCAAATTCGAGAGATGCAAACTATAGTAACCTACACTTTTAAACATAAAATACAGGTGTATTACTTTGTATTTAACTCTATCGCTTGCATAAAATTTTTCTTTATATCTTTTCATGTGAAGTACGGAATTTTACCTGTAAATTTTTCAAAATTTGCTGCGCCAAAAGTAAACCATAATTACTATAAATTCAAAGGTAAATAAATTGACCGAAATGCAAGTAGTAAGACTGACATAATGTACTATACTCAGGTTCACGCACAACAATGCGTGATATGTTTAACTTTTGTAATATAGTACTGATAGGGTTCACTAAAATTTTACTTAGGTGTTTTTCTTGACCTTGAACATAAAATATGACTTAGGATACGTAGGTTGGCTTTCGATAGCTTCGTTTAGTATACATTTGGTAAACTGTTTGTATGATACTGCAGCAAACGTAAAATTTTGTGAATTCTGCATTAATATCACAAAAATCATAGGTTCAAATTTTCTCTTACATACACAACTACTAGGTCGTAATTAATGAATGTCTTAAAATGTTTTATACGGCTTCACTCTGCAAGGGGTTGTGTTAACGAAATGTAAAGTATGGCCTTTTTTGCGATACTCGATGTCCAATTATAATTATTTATTGAATAATGTGTGTTCGTTTGCGATTCGCAAATTTTTGAACATTAGGGTCTATTAGGAAATTAGACTCATATACTGTTATTTAGCGTGGCACATAGACTGTTATTTGTTACGGTACCAATAGTTTCTAATGTTTGCATTTAGTGTTTAGATGTACCGTTACGTACAATATTATGTCCTAGTAACTGTTCGAAATATTTTTTGCATTATATTGTACGACAGTCATTTCAAAAGTTCTGCACACTGAAAGATTTTATGCAAGTAAATAATTTATTGTACAAAATACCTTTACAGGTCTTCAATACAATCTCCTACTTGTTTATGAAAGCTTCCCATCATTTGGCAAATTCTGTATTCTGGATAAAGCTCCTTCATTGTTGAGGTGTCTGATTACTCGTGTTACCTCACTGAAAGCTTCGTCAATCGAATCTAAACGTTTTGCACAGTATGGTTCTTTTAATTTGGGAAACAAATCAAAGTCTGGTTGGCTTAAATCAGGACTATATTGGGAAGGGAAGTATTTCCCATCCATACTTGTTAAGTTTCACCCTTACTTGTAGAGCAGTATACGGCCTTGCATTATCGTTCAGAATGAGGACACCCGCTGCAAGCATGTCAGGATTTATTTCAATAATGTTCGGGCGCAAAACATTTTGTAGAAACAGCTTGTAGTATACGCCTGGTATAGACATCACCTGTGTCACTCTATTCTAGCAATCTCTCCATTCGTATCATATGAGAAGATCATCGTGAGTTAAACGTTTGATTGTTGCTGGCGGAATTTCTTTGGGCGTGAAGAGTCTGAACTGCTTTATTGTGACGACTGAAACTTCAGTTCTGGTTCAAACTCTCGTATCCAGGTTTCATCAATTGCAATAGTCGTTTGGAAAAACTGATCTCCTTCTTTTTGATAACGTTGAAGCAATTTTTCTGCGATTCTTTTGTAACATGCTTTCTGCTCTTTACTCAGATCATGCGGAACCCATCTCATCTTCATCTCCAGCTTCTCAGTAATGATTCTGTAACCTGAAGTGACAGACATTTTGGCCTCATATGCAATTTTCTCACATGTTTTCGTCGATTCTCTCTCAAAATGTCATTCAGAATAATCTCAGGAGTGTAGTCTGTTGCCGTTGATGGTCTTTCATTGCTTGGGGTGTCCCCAGTGCTTACACGATCTTCACGGAAACGAGCTGAGCACCGAAATACAGAGCTATGATCCACTACACTATTTCGACAAACCTCCCGCAAAGCATTGAAAATTTCGGTTGGATTCTTTCCACATAGAGTTTCGATGTTGATATAGGACCGCTTATCATGTGTACGAACCACAGTCAGTTCACCACTGAATTTCTCACAACACAGGTACGGAAACCAGAAAATACATAAACAGTCGTAAAGCCCAAACTCTGACCCACAACTAACCTAAAAGTGAACTTGATCAAACCACTCAAACGGTCGTGCATAGGCTGTGTGCAAGACTTTTGAAATGATCCTCGTACTTATATCCGGACCATCTCATTTCGTAATGGTTTGCGTCAACACAAAGGAAAAGTAGGCATTTCGTTTTTACTTTCACGTGGTGACGTGTTTGTTTCCTACGGACAAAGTTCCACGTTTGCTTATCCTGAACTACGAAATATGTTAAATCACGTAGCACAGGATGGTGCATGTCTTTCTCTCTTGTCTTCCTTTACGCATATACACACTGTTGCTGACATGCCTCCTCCATACGGACAAAAGCCTGTGCGAGTTTCCAACTTCATTCTGTTCAAATAGATGAAATGATAGTTTCTAGTGACCAACATGCAGAAGTTTGTACGTATTTTTCCGAGAATAATCGCTATCATTTTGTAGTATATCATAAATCTGTATTCAAATATTGTGAAGAATTGTGCAAAAAGCAAAAGATTTTGATTGAATTATTATAGGAAAATTGTGTGGTTATGCCTTCTTAAAGGTAAGCTACGATGGAATGGTTGCTCAGTGGTAGAGCGCTTACCTCTGGTGCATGGGGTCCCTGATACGATTTCCGGTCCAGTAAGTTTCTGGTGGATAACATCATGGCCATGGGGTTGTCGGGCACTTTCGCTTTCTCACATTCTCATCCCATTAATTCTTCTATCATAAGTCACTTGCCTTAATAATTTTCCACCTTAGCCTAAATGGCATAATCGTGGGACGTTATACAGATAGTTAAGCTGCGCTAAGGAATACGATGTCACATATGAGGCGTATAGTTTCTAAATCCGCCATCTCCTTCATAAACGGTTTCGAGAAAAACAGGAAAAACTGATAACTCAGAGATTATGTGAGATAAAATTTTCTTTTTAGAAATACTTTACTGCTTTCTGGACATTCATTATAACTACTAAATGACAAAAATCTCTCCCATCCCATTTCTCGGTTATTGCAGAAAGCAGTTTGGAGATGGCGGAATTTGAAAACAACTTTTGGAGATGGAGGACTTTGAAACAAACGTACTTAAGTTTTTTGGGGTTTATTTGCTTCCAAGTCATTACTATTATAATTTCTGATAACTATTTCAGAACAGAACAGTAGATGGAGATAAACTGAATCTAAACAACGATATTAACTTGTTGGGTGACATTATAATGTGCACAAACAAGGAAAAAAAATGAAGCTATAATCATAGTACGTTAGCTATTTACGGCCCCCCAGCCCGTTTAGAAATATCGTCTCCTAACATAAGCTTACTTAACCTCACCTCACTAACCTAATCTAACCCATTGGGACCTAACCTAACCTAACCTAACATAGCCTGACATAACAGGATGGGAACTTCGGAATAAATGCCACCTTTACCAACAAGAAAAGGATTGAAAGTGATCTTTACACTGTTTTCAGATATAGTTCTCATCAGAATCATGTTCGAAACACTGGCATTCAGCCTAATCCTCATCTACACTTTCTTCTGTTGAAGCAATCAGTCTCTTTTCAGCATCAACATAAATGGCTAAGTTTGAATTAGCACGCCAATTCTCCCCGAAGTGTTTCGTTAGGAGCTGAACAACATCTTCCAACATTTTTTCATTAACATCGGTCTTCAATTCATAGCATAGCATAGAATAGAATCGAGATGATGAGGTTTAGAAACACACTGCTGAGTGTAGATGGCGGCTTTTGAAGAATACCCTGAACTTTAAAGCAGTAATTGAGGGTGGAGGTGGCGACATTTCAAACAACTCTTTTCACCATCATGTAGGGCATGGAAAGGAATACCAGTAAATCTACTTAGCTCATTTTTTTTTTGAAAATTGGTGATGGCGGATTTAGAAACTATACGCCTCATATAATTTACAGAAGATCTATCGATTATTCTTTACACAGTATGTTTACACTACTTTGTTTACTAGCATACCCACCTTTGCTAACGCGCTCGGTGATTATAGACACCTTGAGTTTCCAGTACTTTCGGCCTGCTCTGACTTGGTTAAATGCTTTCATGCTTTATATGGCCATCCAGCACAGATTTGATTTTTTTAAACTACTCGTTTACTCGTCAGCTGACTACAATTTCAACCGTTCATGGACCCACCAGGTACTCCGTTTCTTAACCGATGAGATACATTTCTTGTTTTTAATGACAACCTAACAGGGGTTGTTTGGTGTTTGTTCCATTATAGGTTTTATGGCATATTCCTATATGCTGTACTTTTACTCATAACGTTCGAGTCGTGATACGGAAATCGGTACCTATGAATGCATAAATGCAACTCACTTCTTAAAAAAACAATTTAGACATTATTTGTAGTTAATTTTGTGGTGAATGAAATACAAAATAAGTTGTGTATCTTCCCCTAAAATTGGACAGTACGTGTAAATAATGGATGATCTGAAAATTTTTGCTACCATTTAGGAGACCTTAGTCTAGGTATTGTCAATTAAAATTTTACAACTATTAATAACTACGTTTTATTGTCTTTTCTAACTTATATTCAGGAGAAAGAAATTAAATGATCAAGAAACAATTACACTCTGTAAAGAAAAAATAGCGACACTTGCTCGGATATGGTTTTCGCAACATACTTTAATCAATATGATTTTTCACATGAATTCCTGATAATATTACAATGCATATTCTTAATGAGCAGTTCATTCTTAATACTTGCGCCAGAGTTTCAGGCTTTTGATATGAATTTATATGCATATATAAGTAGCTGTGTGTGTTTTGAGCAAAATCGTTCATAGGAAGAGTTATACATAAAACTGAAAAAGATCAACAACAATAGCAGAAAACAAGAAATGGAATTTCTTGAGGGTAAGACATATTATGTGCAAACATCGGGAAGTACCATACACCAAACTAGTATTTTGTATGTGCACCATGGGCTTTCTGCAGTGCAGCGAATCATCGGAGCCCTTTGGTAACAAGGCTATTGCAAAACGCAACCTCGATTTCACGGAATAACACCCGGATTATCTGTTCCTTGAATTCCATTCTGTTTGAGATAGTTGTCTATTTAATCTTCTACTCATATTGATCCACAAATTTTCAACTGGATTCATGCCAGGTGAGTTTGTAGGCCATATGAGTTTCTAAATAGTCATATTCTTGTACCACGTATTAAGGATTTTCGCTCGGTGACATGAAGCATTATCGTCCTGGAAAAAGAAGTAGTCCAAATTTTCTTCAGTAAAGTTGTCTTTAGCTGTTGTAAGAACTTTACGTACCAGAATTTGAAGATATTTTCGTGCATCAAAAGATCCTTCACATATATCCGTTGTTCTGACGTCTTTAACGATGAACCAAGCCCATGCCATCACTCAGTAACTGAGTAATTGTATCTCTTAAACAAAATCCTTGTCAAGTTCCTTGCTTCTTCGTATCCACAACTTCACACCACCATCGTTTCCCTCTATTCTAAACTTATTCTAAACTTCTTTTCAACGAAGAAAACGACGTGCTTCCAGTTGTCATAAGTCCAAGTTGCATATCAACTCACAAAACTAGATGTTGAAATCCTCTGTGTTTTGTCAGTTTGGACTTTCTACGCGGTTTCTTCTTTGTAATATCCTCTTCATACAGTCAAGACAATACAGTTGTACGAGTAACTGCAGTTCCAAGATCATGTCAAACTACAGAAGCGATTTTTGGGGAAATCACTCCTGAAATCGGCAGTGCTATTGATTTCATTTAGCAATCTGCTCTGGGTGATGCTTTCATTTTTCTTGCACACTATTGACGAAGGGACGATTGTTATGCTGTTTCCACTTGTGGATTACTCTTCCTGCCGTAGAATCATGGATTTTCAGTATTCCATCTATTCCCTTAGAGATTTGCCTTAGCTGCGCAAAGCAATAATTATGTCTTGTTCACATGGCAACAAGTCACATTTCTTACCCATCTTATTTGTTTACAGTCCACATGTAGCAACAATATCACATACAAACAACGCTGCACAACAATTTTGTCACCTAACAAGCAAAGAACAATCATAAAACGCTATTTACCTCAGTCTACAGATCACAAATGCAACGCAGAATTCTCACTACAATAATTTACGAGACGCACTCAGTGCCATCTAGTGAAAATATTACTGATACACAAACAATTGGCAAGCGATGTCGAACACCACGGGTGTCACAAAAAACGCAAATGAACTATCCCACTCTTCATTTCCTTCTATTCCTCTTCTAACGGGCTGCAACTATGGTTTTCTGTGTAAGTTCGCTTGAGAATTGAGGTGTCGCTATTTTTTCTTTACAAAGTGTAATTATAACATACATTAAAAAAATCATGAAACAGAAAAAATATTCTGTTTCCTTTTTTAAATAGTTTGCTTTTATTCGGCATGTCACAGAATATAACTTTTGTCACAGATTAGTACTTAATTATTTCTCCACCGCAGAGGGAAAAAGGGAATTTCGAAACATCGTTACCATCTTCTACAGCACAAAATTCACAGCTTTTACAAAGTACCGAATATATCCGTAAGTACTTGATTTATCGATCTCCGATAAACGTACAACGCTCCTTATGACATACTGATTTGCTCTATGAATTTTAAAACATACTGTACTAGGGACCTTTTCCAAGTTATTGCACTATTTCCAAATTCAATATTTCTCTCTTCTCTTTTGGCAACACTGTTTAACTGATCCACCCAAACTTGAAATCATTTTAAAGAATTCTTCCAGTATTTCATTTAATATACACAAATAGTTACTACTTCATTCCTTGTGTGTGTTAAAGGCGTTTAAATATGACATATGTTTAACAATATTTCTCAAAAAGTATGCAACACTGACCTGCGAGTGTCATCTCTTTCGTGTTTGTTTACATTGATGATTTGAATTATGAAATTAAAATTAGGTCATTCTAATTTAAAAAAATCATAACTTTATATTGGGTTGGCAACACTGTTCACCTGGTGATGTTACCCAATATATGGATAGATTTCCCCCTTCGTGTAGTTACTTTGTGCAAAGTTTCGCATCTTTCTCTCTCTTGGTTGCTCTGTTATAAAGGTGGGACATTATAATTGGTACACCCGGTATATATATATATATATATATATATATATATATATATATATATATATATATATGTGTGTGTGTGTGTGTGTGTGTGTGTGTGTGTGTGTGTGTTTGTGATGTGTGCGTATGTGTATGTGAATGTGTTATGAACACTACTATTTTTTACACGTTCTTGTCACGTTTCAACTAAAAATAGAAAAAGCTGAAACATTGAAGATTTCAAACAACGGAAAAAAAATGCCTTCTTTGACGTAATTTAAATATACTATAACAGATACGATGCTACTAACCAATATACAATAGCTATATAATATGGCTATACGTCATATCTTTACCTGTTTCAAACCTACATGATAATATGAAACTTGTAATTATAAATCAATTATATGCTGTTCCGAATTAACAACGCTCCAGCATCATAAAAGCGAAAGTTAGTAAGCTTCTAGAAAAATAATAACGCAAGCAGGGTGAAGGAGATTTGCAAAATTAGAATTACATTAGTATGAAATAATATAGGAAATGCAGTTCTTTAGTTAAAAGTGTCAAAAAGCAAAATTGATTCAAAGTTACTAACATCCATTATCTTCCCATACTAGCAACAACAATTGTACGATGAAGTGCTGCAATAACTTCAGAAGGAACAAAACTTTTTATAATCTATCAAATAGAGATATAATTCTTTAGCAATTCGGAATTTTTTATATTCTCATAAGACAACAATTTAAATATATTTGGGCCTAGCAACATTAGGTGAATCTACACAACGGGGTTCTTCAAATTGAAGAAGATGTGATACCCATATCGTCGCATTCTTCAAATGCAAAGCTATCACCGTCCTTTGCACAAAAAAGGGATTAAAACATATTTCAAAACTAAACATTTCTTGTTACAACATATCTAAATTAACCAGTCTCTGATACTAAAAATGAACGTAACTTAAGATTTTAAGATTATTATTTAATTACACAGTTTGATCTTTTTAAAACTCACGGATTTCATTTGGGTCTAAAATTTCTAACAAAAGTCCACTTTTCATACGGTTTATGTCAAATCATCAAGGAAAGATGGAAGATTTATGGGACCATTTTTACTGATTTAAATTCGACCGGGGTAATATCGGCCATGCCTTAGGGAAAAACGGAAATATTCGCCAGTGTACCTTACAATTGAAATTAAGTAAGGTACGATGTGTATATTTGAAATTTTTCTATTGGGATTGTATTGGGGATTTCACTCTACAATTCTGTGATACTGTGTGAGTATAATTAGGTCAGGGCCAGAATAGTGTACTCTTTCAAGAACATGAGTTTATCGTTAAATCTTTTGGTAAACGGAAACTGTTGTTGTTTCACGAAGATAATTTAAAAACAAATTTGCCTCAAATTCTGTCGCAGATAGTACACAAAATACCTATGGTAGGTAGTGAATAAATTAGAAGAAACGGGATCGCTTTTGCGTGGGACATGTAGCATCGGACCTTGCAGGCAGCTCTTGGGGAAAATGTCATTTATCAAATCCTTAGGTCGCTGAAGAAATTTCTTCGTTGTTTGTCGCAAGAAATCGGTTGTACCTATTCAAACATGGTATTTTTGGGTGTTACCGCTTACAGATAATTTCTATTCTCATTAGAATACTGCAATTTCAGTTCAAAAATCCAAAACATCATTCCAGTTGCAAGGAACACTGACGAATATTTGCTATTTTCCTTGAGACGTGGCCTATATTACCCCAGACGAATTTAAACCAGTAAACATAGTCAACACCGTGTGCGTGGGTTTTCTCGGGGTTCTCCCGTTTCCTCCCACTTTCTTTATTCCACCATTTCATTCATTTCTCATAATCACCGTCTCCTTTAGCCTAACCGGCATAATCGTGGGACGTAAAACTCACAGTAAACATAGTAAAATAGATTTCCCATCCGTTGCCACAAACCGCATGAAAATTGGACTTCAATTAGAAATTCTAGACACAAATGAAATCCGTGAGATTTAGAAGAATCATTGAGTATATGTTATTTTCACAGAATACTGGTAATAAGTATGTATTTTATATTATTCATCAAACAGTTAGAGTACTTTTGCAACCATAATTACATTTTAAAAGCAAACAATATGAAATCTATTTACCTGGCTATAGTTGGAAGGGCCGAGTTATAAGCTATGCAACCACCATGAACAGTATTAAAAAATTCTCCTTTTATTATGCTTGTATCTTCAAGGTGAAGAACTGACCATTTAGGAATAGATCGGATCTGAAAAGCACAGAATTCATTAACATCTATTAGAAGAGTAATATATTAGTGTGGGTTTTAATCTGTATTGAAAAGAGCTAGTTAAGGAATTGGGTAAGAAATGCTTTCAAATATTCATTCAATCAAATGAATTTAACCATTTAATAGAAAAGATGAAATGTTCGGCAGAATATTTAGTGAATTGCTAAACAACTGAATATAAATAGTTTGTTATAAGCCAAGCAGAGTAATGTTGACATTGTAACAATTTTATCACACCTGTTCTCTGTTTACCTGGTAATCTAAATACAATATTATTATATAGTGAGCTGCTTTTAATTTACGCTGAACATTATATATCTATATCTATATATCTTTATCTATCTATCTATCTATCTATTTATGTATCTATGTATCTATCTATATAATCACGGTTTTTAGTATACACCAAATATAGTTTCCAATGACTTAGAAATAACCACATATATAAACAACTAGAAATGTCTATGCGGCACAATGTACATTTCGGCGTCCGAGAGTACATTACCCGATTTACTCACGTTTGAAGGTAAGAACAAAAAGTAATTACAGACTAATAATGTCTAAACGACATATCATAACATGGTCTGTAAGAAGAATCAAAGATTTGATATGTACAACGAGAGCGCACAGAATTCACCCGAATACCCAACTGATTGCATGGATCTCAAGGTCGCAGAATAAGGTGAACAATTTGAATACAGTGAAATCTTAAAGTTTATCGTTTCACGTTTATAGCTATTAAACTAAGGGAGACAGATGATTTTAAAAAGTAATGTTGGCAGAATAATTGCTGGAATCAGAGTTTAAGAGAAAACAAATCTCCGAGGCAACACACAGACGTGATGCTGCCAACCTCAACCTTAACGAGCAAGGATTAGACATCAAAACCCACTCACCTAAACTAAGCTTTCTACCAGCAGGCCATCGTCACCTCCGTCCCATAAGAATGACTTGAAATTTTTTGTGTTAAACAACCACTTATTATAAAGGATAATAATCGCATTTATGACGTAGAAGAGAACGTCCATCTTTACATAACTTTGCAGAGAGATAGGGGCTGGTGCACAGTTGTTCCATGTCGTACGTAGAGTTTTTCTTAGAAACATTCAGAACGGATGGTATCAGGTGATATTGATTTATATGATGAGGTAAGGAGGTTAATGGTATACTGGGAAAGCGCAGATGGAGACCTTGTTGCTCCTTTAAGACAGATATGCTTCTAAAAGTTGTCACACGCCTGTATTCTATTAACATCATTGCGCGGATGACGTCGGTAAGTTAGATACTATTTGATATATTATATATGTCGGCTGTGTCTGAGGTAACCGCAACAACTGCAATAACATTGGCCATGACTTTTTCTTCTGTTACAATAGCCTCTTAGTGACGAGACGTTTCATACTAGGCCTAGTCTCATATATGTTTGCTATGGCAATTTAGTTCAGTTACAGCATTGTCATATATGTTGGTTGTGGCATTTACACCATTCATGCTCCTTTGATGAGTGGTGTAACGTAAGCATAACTAGAATAAAAAGGAAAAATATGATTTCCCAATTGAAAGAGGCGCCATGGTAAAATTATCCAAGTCAAAAGGCCAAAATCAAAGGAATCAATGTGAAATGGACTGGATAAATAGCGCCTATGTCAAGATGCCCCTACAACCGAAGTTGCAGTCAATGGTCCTTGGCGAAATGATCCCATGTAAAAAAGCTACGTTTGTACTTATAGAATGAAGAATTATCTGAAAGAAGGCTTGTTATAATTTTGTGGGTAATTTCACACTAAATATTACAGAAAGTATGAACATTAGAAGATGACATTTACTTACAGAATGCGTCGATTGTTGTACAATAGACAAAATCTGATCTTAATAATAGGAAAATACGCGGTACAGCATATCAAAAGGAATCCTCCTTCTTTTCTTCATAATGGGATGTTGTAAATCATTCATGGAGTGTGATTCTGGTGTGATACACCTATGGTAAGCAATTCAAGAGAGAAAGGTTGGGAAATATTGAGAACGATTCGATCAAACCTCTTATACCAAACCACAGTCATGAAAAGTTTTCTAACAGAAGTCTTTGTACATTAATACTTGATAAGCTGCCAATTGAATTACTTACCAAAAGTTTCAATAACCACACACCTTCCCAAAGATATATAAATAAGATTGTCCCCATTCTTTGTCTTAGTTACCACAGCGCGAGCCATAGCAACTACGAATGCCCTGGCGTATCGTAGATTGTCAAATCCGTTCATACTAATTCTAACTACCCCTTCCAACATTGATTTTCTGCCCACAACACCAGGTACTTATGCAGTAAAATACAAGTAAGTGTTTCACATTGACAGCCTGCCCTTCAAATTATTTTAATACGATATATTTATTCCTTCCATATTCACACACACTGATATATATATATATATATATATATATATATATATATATATATATATATATATATATTTACTGTAAGGAAATTGAAGTACGCGTCTGCAATATTTAGAGCAATAATATGTACAATGAATGTATATTATAGGATAAAATATAAGAAAATAAATTTTAGGCTACTTAAATAAGTTTGAAATTTACACTCTATGTTTACCTGTTCATATTCACATTTAGACATCATTAAACATACTACCTTAATTTTCCTCAAAAGTTTCTTTTCCTTCTCCCTATGTTAATATAGTTGGTATTTGATTAGCAAACACAAAACAAATTATAATTTACTTTAAGTACTTCTGAATGCTTGTTACATTTTTTCTTAGTCCAGTGTGAGGAATTACACTGGTCTACAGTGGATTGATTACCACAGAAACGAAAGTACCCGGTCTGTATAGATTTCGATGCGCTGAACACGAATATCACACTTAAAATTAGCTGGTAGCTCAGGGTTGCCAATAAATGTGGAAATTACAAAAAAAATTATGTTTCTCACATTTATTTTGTCAGGTTTTACTCACAAAAAGATAATTACGTCCCTGTTTATCGTTGCGGTACGCGTTATATCTCTTTCCATTCGTCGATGACCGTACTTTCTGAAAATTTAACAATCATTCCCTTAACCTATTGATTATAGAATATTGGAATGTTGGAATAATTTTGAGAGATTTGATATGAGTTTTCAACGCGATAGACGTATGGGGTGACCCACTACTTTGAAGTTGTCTCAATTGAATTGTAATTAAAGTAACTTTTTAACTGAAACTTTATATCTGATTTTTCTTTTTGGATTAGTTGTATTTAGAGTTCACCCCCTCCCAATTTTTGATTAATTTGAATTGCTTGAATATGATTAACTATTATTACTCGAGATACTGAGGCTATGCAAAGAATTTTTCTCTCTCCTTCTTAGAATATTAAATTTTGCCAAATATTGAAGAAATTTAGATATTTTTGAAAATTTCGAGATTAAGTAGGTTTATGTTAATTGTCATTTTGCTAATGTTTCAAAATTCAAATTCGAGATTGGGAATTTTTACCTATTAGATACAAACCAACAAAGAATATAGTATTACCGTTACATATATGATTGGACAGATATAATTTGTAAATTTATATTATAAATACAATTATTAAGTTGAATTGTTGTTGTTCTTATTTATTAGATATATTCTTATCGTTGTTTTGTATTTAATTTTATTTGTTGGATAAATGCTGAATTATCTTTCATTGACTACATTTTGCACTGAATATTGTTAGGTGGCGTTCATAATCGTAGATCCCTCTGTGGTTGGGTTAGGGTATTGCTGACGGATCAACATATCTTCGGCTATTTTATCCATGAATGTTGATCTCTTAGCATCGGCTCTGGCTTTGACAGCGGATGGGAACGCTACACATCCCTCTGTAGCCTCAATCAGAAGTCAGCTAACATTGCAGCTGTCCAGCGACCTGTGTATGGATGTTCCCTGACAAAAATATCGCTGTGAGATCTCTCGCCGTGTTCATCACTGAAAGCACCACAGTTCTCTGGGAAGACGTCGAGGTGTGAGTGCAGAAAGTAGATTTTCAGTGTAATGTTGCAGCTAATGATTTGATAAGCATGAATGAATTCATACACAAGGTCCCTGTAATTGTCGGCTCCCTTGTTTCCCATGAACAATGTCGTCAAATTACGGAAACAACTCCACGCATGCAGCTGATAAGGGGTTAGAGAGGACTCAAAGTCAGGGTCATTAAGGACCTGTCGTATCAGCGGATCAATGAATATTCCCTGTTTGATCTTCTCTGTACTTAATCGTGGAAACTTCATGCACAAATATCCGAATGCTGCTTCATTCGTGTCCACTGCCATTACAAATGCTGTCATAAGTCCCAACTTAATATGCAGTGGTGGGAGAACAATTTTCTGAGGGTTCACTTGAGGTTCATTGACAATATTTTTTGAGCCAGGAGTCAGAGCTGTTCTTAAAGGCCACTCCTTTTGTGTACAGTGTTTATCTTTGCGCGACTGTCCCATTCACATATATAAGAACAATACTTAGTATAACCTCCTTGCAAACCCAACAAAATCGAAATTACTTTGAAATCTCCACATACTAGGCATTCATACTGATTGTAACTAATGACGCGTAAGACAGATTTCAACGTAGTAACGTTTCTTTCGCTAAAGCAGCATATGCGACAGGGATGGACGGTCTTCTTTTTTAATGTAACAGTACACCCATCAGGCTTGTTTTGGAATCATCTATGAATAGTCTCCACTTGTCCGGTTTGTATGAAATATGTAGGTCATGAAATAAACTTTCAACATCACTGCAGAATGTAATGTCACCTTCAGTACTGAAATGATTCTCAAGTTCTTTCTGACGATCCCGAAAAACTGACACTTGTACTGTTTCAGCTAGAAGGTTCCACTGCTGCAGTCGTGAGACTAACACTTCAGCTTTACACTTCGGGAGGTCTAAATTCCTAATCAGATCACTCAGTTCACGTTGTGTGATTTTGTGTGTTTCGCTGTATGAAGATGGCATAAATGAAGGATTAACAACACTGGTGGATGGATGCACTTCTTCGACTGGATGTGTAGGATCAGCATTCTCGCTATCACTGCTTGATGTTGTTGCGTTTGTGGGAACAGGAACTGGCATCCTTGTCCATGAGTCACAGGGCGAATTACAGATGGGATGTCAGGGCATTCGATATTTCTCTTCCTTTTGGTATTGATTCCTTTATACAAGGGCGGTGTCATACAAAAATAGCAATCAGACACATGATTTGTGTGTTCACGCCAAATAGCAGGCACGCCAAACTTTATGGAGATGTTTTTCCCATGCATCCAAGCATTTAGTACGGAAGAACATGACGTACATCACACGTGTGGAGCCCAAGATTTGTCTTGATCTCCCACTCGACAAACGAAATACAATGAATAGGTTTTCCTTACTGCATCAGTAAGTGGTCGCCTTCCATTACCACAAATAGCGTCTGCACAAATATAACAAAAGTTATCAGGATTGTTCTTGCAGGTGCGGAGCATTTTCATGAAAACCGTCACTCGCTCAAATAACACAAACACTCACAGTTTAATTCAAATACTTTACTGTATATACATTCACCACCAACCACCTCTCACCCAAGACACATTACAGTACGGTAAAAGAGAGCGCGGACTCACACACTAACGCCAACAACAAGTTTCATCCTGTCGAATTATCAGGTGATTGGATCGTGGGCACATGAGTGAGCTTTACGCACTGTTGTCAGATCCAACAAGTACAATCTGCTTAACGACGACAGCAAAGTGTTCCCTAAGTACGTGTGACATTTACCCCTTCGAAAGTTCCTGACAAACCCCAAGGAAAAACCTTTTTGTGTGGATGTGAATAGAATATAAATTGTTCGTGTCACCGAATATTTTATGATTATATTCACCCGAGGATTGCCAGTGCTGTTATTCATTGCAAGATTGCCAGCTGTAGGCATAAACAAGTCGGAAGTTTGCAGAAAGGGAATTTTTCGTGCAATATTTCAGTACATAAAATCCCCCATACCAGTACAGACTACCGAAACGATAATTACATTGTCTGAGTGTTGTCCTATAGTTCTGTTCGGCATTCGTAAGTCAATATTACATTGTTAATGTACATGTTGTAAAGTTATGTAAAATTTCGGCATTTCGGTAGAAGAGATAATGTTTTTTTTTTTTTTTTTTTTACAATTCGGCTCGCTTCGATCATGACATTTGCAGAAAACATTCCCAATATTGACAGGTTACTTTTCAAATATAAATTATAATTTTACTATTGCAGAGTTGCCAGTAAAAATAAAATATTCTGATTTTTTTTAAAAAAGGGATATTTTCAAATATATGGGTATGTAATTTCCCAACGGTACCGGTTACCTGAACGATTGTTACATTTTCAAAACGTACGGTCATCGTCAAATAGAAACAGCTATAACACATTCCGCAACGATAAATAGGGACGTATTTATACGTTCCTGAGTAAAACCTAACAAACTAAATGTGAGAAACAAGATTTTTAGGTACATTCCACAAATTACTGGCAACCCTGAGCTACCAGCTAATTTTAAGTGTGATATTCGTGTCAAGCGCCTCAAAATCTGTAAAGATTAGCTATTTTTATTTCTGTAAATGTACAAAAAGTGAAAATTTGTTGACCAGTGTTATTTCATCATAACTAGTACGAGTTGCAACCACTTTGCCTATCAAAAGATCTCATTAGGGTTTAAGTTGGTACTTTGGGGAGATGTTATAAAGAGGTCGAGCATTTAAAAAACAATCATTCCCTTCCAACATGACTTTATGTTGGCACTCAATAATTTTGTAAAAGTATTTTAGATATACTCATTCCAAGTTTTACGTATTTCGTAAAGATTTCTCAAATTGACTTTAAGGTATTATTCTTGGGTCACAATCCCCTCAACACACATTACTTCCAACATCTTAACATATTTAACCAAAACGATTACATTTCCTTTTCTTTGTTTAAAATAGGGTGTAAATTCTTGATATTTAGCTCTGCATTTACTCGTAAAAAAACTGTTATCATTCAATCATACCCATACAGGTTTAGTTTATATTCGCCGTTAACCAACATATATTTTTAAGAATGTTTGGGCTAATCAGCAGAAGCTTTAGCAAAATTAATTGTCATATGTCTTTGGTTTAATTAGGTTAATATGTGGTTTATTTCTAGCAAATTTGCAATTAAACCCTTCCTTATGAACCCCAAACAACACAATAAACTAACTGGACAAAATAATATCACCAACAATAATATTTGAATAAACTCTTTGAGATCTACTCATGTTTGGAACTATCTATATTAGAGAAATTACATACTTTACAGTCGTAAAGTAAGAGCTAGCACCAAAAAATTATAATTACTACTGAAGTATGTTGGTAGAGGTAAATCACTTTACAATATTTAACAGACACAAGCAAGACAACGCAAGCGTTAAAATTACTACTTTCGTCCGTATATATTACTTAACAATCCAGATTATTTTTTTACTAGGAATATATGTCGTACCAAGCAATGCTATCTTGTAAACAAACTGTGACCAGTTAACAGTCGGTTCAGATGCTTCTTTGCAGGAAGATTCTAGCTTAAATTGTTATCTAACACGTGTCTTTCCCTATTTTATATTATTTCGTAATTCCATGTATGCAGAGTCCAATATGGCGTCTATGATGTTCATATATCATTCGTCACTAAGAATTATCCTCTTATTTGATAAGTCAATGAAGGCCAGTAATATAGGCATTAAATCTCGAGATCTATCCCAGTGGACTTTTTATTTTGGAAAGTTATAAAATCAACATGCACGGCAGTGCATGGCAGTCAAGTTCCGCGAAGAAAATGGGAACTGGCCTGCGCTACCGTAAGCATGTTCACGAATAAGAGATGTGCTCATATGTCAAATATGAGATTCCCACCTTCAACCATATTTCAGAACTTGATTCCTAAAATATGCAGTTTTCCGGCTCACTGACTTACTGGCTCACTCATTAAATTAATTATTTACTCCCCAATAAGATAGACACGTGAAACTTTTATGGGCAAAAACTGTCCTTAGCAAAGCAGAAATCGGTTCATTCTCTTACTCATCAAATTGATTAGGCACTTCCCAAAGAGACAGAGACGTGAAGCTCTACAGTAATCTACTTTATAATGACTCTAGTGTGAAAATATCCGTAATGTGAGGAATGTGCTAGGGAAATTTTTCATGGATGAAAGACTGTCATTAGCAAAGCAGGAAAATATTCATTCATTTACTCATCACATTGATTTGCTAGTTTCCAATGAGATAGAAACGTGGAACTGCATAAAGGCACCTTATAATGACTTATGTGCAAAGAAATTCCGAGATGTGAGGAATATGATATTGGAATTTTTTATGCGTGAAAAACTGTTTTTAGCCAAACAGAAGTAAATTCATTCGTTCAATCATCACATTGATTAAATACTTCTTAACGAAGTAGAGACGTGAAACTCTATATTGTTATCTTCTAATAATTTGAGTCTGGTAGGGTCTCAACATTAAGGAATGTTCTCCTGTGAACATTTATTTGTAAAAACTGTCATTAGCCAAGCGGAAATTGGTTCACTCACTAACTGACCCACTCATAATATTGATTAGTTTCTTTTCAGTGAAATAGAGTCAGGAATCTCTGCATAAAGGTACCTTATAAGACTCGGGTATGGGACATGTCTAAAATTTAAGAATTGTGTTACGAATTTTTTTATGGGTGATAACTCTCCTTAACGAAGTAGCAATCGGTTCACTCACTATCTTATAACATTGATTTGGTAGTTCCCAATGAGATAAGATGTAAAAGTATGCGTAGAGGTACCTTAAAATGATCTGAGTATGGAAGACCTACAAAATTGGCGGAATGTGCTATGGGAAATTTCTTATAAGCGAAAACGTGTTATTAGCAATCATGTATTTCCCGATGAGATAAAGATGTGAATGTCTACACAGAAATACCTTATAATTACCTGAATATGAAAAATGTCCGAAATTTAAGGAATTTGTTATGGATTTTTTTATGGCCGAAAAACTCTCCTTACCCAAACAGAGATCGGTTGATTCACGCATTCATGATTGACTTGGTACTTTCAAATGTGATTGAGGCTTGAAAGTCTGCGTAATCGTACCTATCTTACATAATGACTTGAGTTAGTAAAATGTTTCAAATTTAAGGAGTGTATTATGGGAATTTTTGTGTGCGAGAAACTGTCTACTTTAGGTACTTCTTAATGAGATGAAGAAGTGAAACTCTCCATTAAGGTACCCTATAACGGTATAACCGTCACAAGTTTATATAAGTACTTTTGTGAACTTTCTATATATTTCGGAAATACAGTGATTATTTCTCGATTTATACTTTATTCTGCGACGCAAATAAATTCTCTCTACGATGGGAACTGTTTTTCTTGCCACGCAACAGGACAAATAAGTCTTTCATCGTTTTTTCCCTATATATATCTGAAACGATACTTTATGGTGAGAACATTTTAGCGAGCGACGAAGGTTCTTAGTGTTTCTCTTTGACTTATTAATATGTGTTCTATGGTTATTTGGAACTGGATTAAGTGCATCTTCCTATCATTTATGGAAATTCTAGCTGACCACATGTTCGAACGTCAGAACAATGCCAAACACATCGCTTTACCAGTTCGTTATCTAAACGTTCCCAGACCTAAGTTGTCGCATAATCTCGTGTGCCGTGGCCAGTGGACTAAAGTTAACGTCAATTCTCTTTTATGTTCTATTTGCATGTACATAATATAATGATATTGTGAAATTTTTAATGTAGTTACTGGTATTTTTTATTTTACTTGTATTTACGGGCAATATGTGCTATTAAAATATGTACAAGGTAGCTAGAAGAAGAAAAAAATATAAAAAAGAACTAGATTTAATTTTCTTTTCTGATATTATTATTGATGTTCAGTTAATATAGCAATCTAACAAAATGCGTTATCCGTCATCATAACAACGAGAGATATAAGATATGACAAAGGATCCATCTTGAATAATCTACATACATGTTATTTTTAAGGGTGTAAAAGTTTCCTTCTTTACGTATTATAAAAAAAGGTAATATCGAGATGATATGTTTAAATGAATTTTGGTTAATTAATAAATTCGATTTTAGACATATACGAACTGCGGACCTCATATAAATTGATGTTTTCCGCCACGGATTATCATGCAAATTAGTGTTTTTCGCCTCAGGATTTCTGGAGATTTGTGAGGAGATAAGTATACAATCTCGAAAATAACTAACTTTAGATTGATTTTCAGATCACATAGTAGTTTTATCAAATCCATCAACACGGAGCATACCTTGTTAAGGAGTGGAAGAGAAATTTACAGAAATATTAAAATGTGTGTTAATGGGAGTGAAAATACACCTGAAGTAAGTGGTTTCATTCAATGAGGTTTTATTTCAGATACTGAATTTTCAAAAATATTACGCGCTATTGACGATATGCAAATTTCAATAAAAAATCTTGAGCAGAAATTAAGAGTAAAAAACCCACATGCTTGTTTGTAGAAATTCGAATGCAACAATGGGAAAATCAAGAAGATCGCACTTTGTGAACCTGAGAAACTCTACTTAATTTGTGATTGCTATAGGATATGACTGTGACCTTTTAGAATTATTGATTTTCATAATCAATAACTAATTACACATAGATTAGGGAAAAATTATGACAACACTGTGGACACATCAGAAAGCGATCTTCCAGAATTACAAGATTTCAGAATCTTATAAAGAAAATGAAGCAACAAAGTGTAGTTAATGGTATTCTGTCAAAGCTCGCAATACTATAGAATAAACGATGAAATTGGAAATACAATGAGAATAAGTTTCTAAGACACGAATAGAGTTGGGGGATCAACATTAGAGCGGCAGCTTCACGCAGTGCACAATTTTTTCAGTATCTTCGCGACCATCATTTTGCTGCCATAACGTAGCAAATATATTGGGAAATATTACGTTACAACATAAGTCATTATCTACGCCATTACGTAGTCTCTGCTAGACATTAGAAACTATTGACTTGATTAACAATGTATTATCTCTCAGGAAAGTAAATGTACACCTATTTTTCGAGTCTGGCATTCCTGCGCTGCATCCGTGGAGAGTATGAGAATTAAATCAATCAAATGTTTACTGAAGGGCAAAAAGAAAAGTCTAATCTGAATAAGATATTCGAGAGGAACACAAGCTGTGGATACAAATAGTGCATAGTGTAAATAAAGGACGACACCGAAAGAGAAAGCCAGAAACAGGTGTTAAACGTAGAAAAAAGACTAAAAATTGTCGAAGTGGGAACATAAAACACAAACACAACAAATACGCCGACAACTACTCGTTTACTATGCCATGATCTTGGTGTAGTGCTTAAGTTGCTGGCTGACAAATCCGAAGGACGTCAGTTCGAATCCCCGCCACGGACGTTTTTAAAAAAATTTGTTAATAATACATACAGCTCATGAGAGATGGTAAAAGAGGTCGTATTTAGTCTTTCATAGCAATTATTATTGGTAATGTTTAATACTGATAATACATTTTGTCTTCGCGCATTGCTTTCATTCTTTTCTTCATTTCGAAAGAGAAGAATAACCGAACAAACGCCACAAAAATTCCTCTTATTTTGAATGTAAACGCCATTTGCAATTAGTAAAGAATAAAAATTGAACGTTAAGACGTAGCTGCAAAAAAGTAAAAAGAAAAACATGGAAGTGGAGGGGTTCGAATCCATACTCATGGTTATTAAAAAAACAATTTCTACATGCCTTACACCTCCCGACTACGTTTCTACGTTAGCAAGTAAGAGGCTTGTGTTTCGATTAGGCTAGACAATACGTTTTGCAAAGAGGCCCGGTTTAGTTCGTGAAGGGAGACAGGTGCGTGAAGGGAGCAAAACACTTTTTCTCTCTCCCTCTGTGTGTCTATTTATCTATCTACCTGTATATATATAACGCTATATGTGAATGCCATAACCATTCTAATTTTCAGCGGATTGAGACGAAACTTGGCACAAACATTAATTGTTGAAATATCTTGATGAGTTCGTTAACCAGAATAATCAGATGAAAATGTTCAAAATGGCGGCCCTTCAAACTCTTAAAAATTTCCAAGGGAACCAAACTTCGCCCATAAATAGGTATTCAGAGAGTTTGAATAACCTTTCCTCTTTTACTGAAATATTTGTGTGCAGGGACTTATCCTCTTTAATTGAAATATTGGACCTCCGATTAATCGCCTAAAGAAGGTTCACGTTCTTTCGTTATGGCCAGGCTTTTTTTTGCTGGATGGGGGTAATTTTCCTATCGGAACAAGATGATTATTAGTGATGATATGAATATACACATTGGAAGTGAAGTAACTTGTGAAACGTGTTATTTGAAAAAAAAATTATAATTAATGTGCTTTCCCCTAACACAGAGAACTGCAAATCATGTATTTCGAGTTCGGAAGCGTGAATGGCGAGGAGTATTATTTGATTTGCTTTCTAGTAACACATTGCATTGCAAATAAAGGTAGGCAACAATAGTGGTAGGTAAAACAATAATAATAATAATAATAATAATAATAATAATAATAATAATAATAATAATAATAATAATAATAATAATAATAATAATAATAATAATAGGTGTTGTTTGCGGCGAGGCAATACCATCTTCAATTCTTCTTCAAACTTAATGATTGTAACGCCATATCTCCCTTACAAACAAAATATTAGCAATTTATATTTAGAGAACGGGAAATTGCAGAGTGATGGGAACAACGTTGGACAGTATGCACTCATAGTACTCAGAAAAATAAGCGATTTCAATGCAAAATGAACGAAGAGTCATTGTCATGGGGAGTCATGGGGCCAAGGCAGAGCCCTCATTAGGCAAAATGTCGATAACTTATATCCAGAGAACAGAAGGTGATAGTGGGATGGGACCAACCTTGGACACCGTGGACCCATAAGGCGCATCGAAAAAATTAGTGGGGTCGCCAGCCAGCCTTACTTTTTTCCACATAATAATATAAAAAATATATTGTCGAAATACACGAGTTAGCTAGTAATATTTCATATTATTATTATTATTATTATTATTATTATTATTATTATTATTATTATTATTATTATTTTATTATCAACAGCGTCTTTTCATTACGTGTGCATGTTTGACATGAAGCCAAAGAGAAGATCCATCATTCGTAGAAAGAATAAGAATAGGCAGTTAGTTTAACTGTGAAGGACGGCGATAAATACGAAAAGAGGGCTACCTGTAGCGAAAAGAAACAATACTTTCTCTCAAGTGGATAAAAACTCAAGCCGAGATAGATTCGAACTCAAATGGACGGCGCGAAAAGCCAGTGCTTTGTCCACTTTTTTTTTCTCACTGACTGACCGAACGTGTTTCAGTAACTTACTTATTCCTAATTTTACTTGCTTCACTCGTTTAATTTGCTTTCTCTAATAACTTGTAACGACAGGGACACGAACACAGAAACATCGAGGACAGTTAAAAATCATAAATGCTCTCTCGCCGGGAATCGAACCCGGAACACCATACACCAAAGACGCAAGTGCTAGCCACTAGACCAGCGGGGAGGACACCACTCTCTTCCTGTGTCGTTAGGGATTACGAACACTGTATTCCCAGCTATCACTTCTCTGGGTTGTATACTATGATCACATGTTTCTTCTTTGCTCGAAGAGTTAAACATACATTCTATGTAATACATGAGGTATTTAGACCTTGAGATAATGTAATAAAAGGGTCATGCTGGAAATAAGAAAAGGAACATTGCTTGGACAAAACGGAAACTATTGGCATCAGATATATTTATCTACGAGGCATGCTGGACTCAACTCGAAACTCGAACTCGAAAACAGCGACTTGGCTCGGAACTCAACTCAAAAAATTACCTTTGACTAGACTCAAATTGAACTCGAGTCGGGTTGAATTTTGGCTCGACTCGTGCTCATCCCTATTCGTATTTGTATTTTATGTTTTTACTTCAACAATTTCTACTCTTTTTCCTCCGTTTACCTGCTGTTTTTGGATTTCTCTTTCGGTGTCATCCTTTGTTTACACCATGTACTATTCTTGTTCCCAGCTTGTGACCCGCTTCAATGTCTTATTCAGTTTAGGCTTTTCTCCTTATCTTGACTACACATGTGATTGATTTAATTCTCACTTTCCGCTCAGAATCGATGAAAATTTATTATTATTATTATTATTATTATTATTATTATTATTGATATTTTTATTATTATTATTAACACTATTATTATTATTATTATTAACTGGCATGGCGAAATTACTGTATAATACGATATAATTTCTGTAATTTTACTCCATTATTAATGGGCACTAAATTGTCTCCAGATCAATGAATAGATTAACTACGGATGCACTGTGGTGGAAATATCATTACAGAAACAGGTTTGAAACGAACCAATAATGTTCCTGTAATGATATTTCCACCAAAGTGCATGCCGTAGTTAATTTATTCGTTGATCTGGAGACAATTTAGTGACCTTTAATAAATTAAATAATATACAATGTAATAACATACAATTTTGCATCGGTCCTGCGCGGGAAGTGAGAATTAAATCAATCTCATGTTTAGTCAAGGTAAGGAGAAAAGCCTAAACTGAATAAGACATTGAAGCGGGTCACAAGCTGGGAATAAGAATAGTGCATGGTGTAAATAAAGGACGACACCGAAAGAGAAATCCAGAAACAGCAGGTAAATGGAGGAAAAACAGTACAAATTGTTGAAGTAGAAACATAAAATACAAATACGAATAGGGATGAGCATGAGTCGAGCCAAAATTCGACTCAACTCAATTGAGCCGATGGCTCGAGCTTTCTCGGTTGGGATGGGTCACCTACTCGGCTCATGTGAACCGATTCGAGCCAACTAAGTTGAAACTAGTCCATCGGCACGGTTCGACTTAGCTCAACTAAGCCGATAGCTCAAATCGGCTCGGTTGGGTGAGCTATTGGCTCGGCTCACCTCTCGGTTCGGTCCGATTGTGAATGAGCAGTAAGCGGAGCAGCTCGAGCCGTTGGGAAGCTAAACCCGGTCCCAGCTGTTTTGAACATGTTTGGCTGAAGCCTATAACTTCTCAAATTTTTTGGCTCGAACCCGAATACTTGCCCCTTCGCAACTCAAACCCAGAACGTGATCGATGTCCTTGCATCCTGAAGACTTCTCGACGACCGAGACCGACAGTCAATTAGCTTTTACTATTAAGATAAAAACCGCATATCTTTTAAAGATTATACACGGTGTTAATATAATAATAATAATAATAATAATAATAATAATAATAATAATAATAATAATAATAATAGTAAAAATAATAATGGCATTTAAAGTTTTGAACTTGCTCTAAAATTTGGCAAAACTCACTTAAAATAGAGATTTCGGGGAAAAAGTTCCGTACCTTCAAGACACACCTCTGCAGCTACCAACATTTTAAACTAGAGCGTTCCATTGAAGTTTCATGTAGAAAGTATTCTACTGTATGTTTTACGGAAAATAACTGTAATAAACATAACTGAATATCACGCAACAGTAAGGTATATAATAAAATAATTTTTAGGATATGCAGAGGTAAATATAAAAGCTTTCCTACAAAAATATCTACACAGAGCATAATTCAATGAGCTCTGAAACAGAGATGGACATTTTTGCTAACCCTCACTCACCCTCACCCTCAATTGACTCCCTCACCCTCACCCTCAGCCACCCTTACCCTCAGTTGGCTCCCTCACAGTCACCCTCAGCCACCCTCACCCTCAGTCGACACCTTCACTCTCACTCTCACTCACCCTCACCCTCAATCGACACCGTCATCCTCACCCTCAGCCACCCTCACCCTCAGTTGACTCCTTCACCCTCACTCTCACTCACCCTCACCCTCAATCGACACCGTCACTCTCACCCTCAGCCACCCTCACCCTCAGTCGACTCCTTCATCCTCACACTCACTCACCCTCACCCTCAATCCACTCTCTCACCTCACCCTCAATCGACTCCTTTACCCTCAGCCACCCTCGCCCTCAATCGACTCCCTTAGCCTCACCCTCAGCCACCCTCACCCTCAATCGTCTCTCTCAGACACGCCCTCAGCCACATTCACCCTCAATCGATTTCCTCACCCTCTGCCACCCTCACCCTCAGCCACCCTCACCCTCAATCGACTCCCTCACTCTCAGCCACCCTCACCCTCAATCTACTTCCTCACCCTCAGCTCCCCTCACCCTCAATCGGTTCCCACACCCTCATCCACCCTCACCCTCAATCGACTTCCTCACAACAACTAAGGGTTAATATGACTCTCATTTAACTGATTGAAATTTATATTACGTAGATATACGTTATATCTACGGTATAATATTATTTATATTTCGTATACTTGTATATATATATATAATAAATGGCCATTTTGCACTGGAATCGCTTGCGCTTGGGTTCACCAAGACAAGAAAGAACATCAAAGGGTCGCAGACATTAGCTCACCAGCAATAAGCTCACCTTTGTTAATGCAGAAGCGGACAAAAGCTCTCCGGACATAAGATCAACACTAATAATATAATTATATTATAACATTATAATATAATTAATGCAATAAAGAATACAATAATGATAATTAAATACATTTATAGGTTAACTAATTTAATTGCAAAGGAAAATAAACCTGAAAAAAATTTTAAAAAAGCACCTGAAAAATGACAAACAGAAAATATGACAAAAATGAAAACCAGATTTTGAATGTTAACATGAAGTAGATTTTGAATATTAAAATATAAATTGAAAACGGATTTGGACAAACAAAAGAGTACTACTTCCTTTTACTGAAGAAAGTAATCCAACCCCCTCCTCTATGCTGAAACTCTCGGTGCAGGAAATTTTGCAGCACAGAAATATTGGTGAACGAAATTTTGGTGAAAGTGTCTCTCCTTGTTATGTTTTTCTTTTTTTTTTTGCTATGGCTGAAATCAACTGAGAAATATTTCATTTTCCTTTATAAAAAATGAAATGGAATCTTTTAAGTTTTACGTCCCACGATTATGCTGGTTAGGCTAAAGAAGACGAATGAATAACGAAAGAAATGGTGGAATGAAGAAAGTGGGGAACCCCGAGGATACCCACGCACAAGGTAGTTGTCCACCACAAGGTTTACTTGGCGAGGACTGAGATATAACCCGGGATCAAAGCACCAGAGGTGAAAACTCTACCACTGAGCTACCGCTCTCCCCCTTTAGAAAAACGTATGATGGGTATGAAGAGCTATTAAAATCTAGATTTTGACTAGTTGCAGACCTAATTCAGTAGAAAATAGAGCTATTAATGCTATATACAGTATCAGTTGTCAGATATCAGAATAAAATAATAAGGATGCTGCAGGGTTTAATGTGTTAAACGTGGGTTGGCTTTGAGGAACTTGTAATAAAATGCTCCAAATATTTAAATCTCGGCTTTGACTACTAGTAGGCCTACGTTCTCAATAGAAAGTAGGCTATATTACTAACGTCATATAGGAGTTATTGGACATCAGAATAAAATATTAAGAATGATGCAGAGTTCAAGTCTTAAGGCTGTTATTATACTTGCAGAACAATGCTCATCAAATGAATCTTTCTTATTTTGTTTATTAAGAATAAAACAACAACTTATTAACCAACTTATTAACAACAACTTATAAACCTTTTTGTTAGTAAATTAGAAAGAGATTTCTTTGAGTGTTAGGCTGCAAACACGACGACAGCACTAAGAAGCAAGCCCTAGTTACATCTGAGTATGATAAATTCGTAAAAAAAAATCGCAAACCAGAATCACGAATCCCGTTAGGTAACCAAATTCTATTATATAAGTATGCATGCCTAATCATGAAAATCTTTTAATGCAGTAATGAATTGTCCGACCTATAACAGGCACGTAGCCAGGATTTCATGAACGGGGGGGGGGGTTCGTGACATAAAATGCTGTGGTCATCATACCAGGGGCTCGATCATTCTAAAGAATTTTACTGGAACATATATTGGTTTGTTTAGTCAGGATTACATAACGGGGGGGGGTTGGACATAAAAATTCTGAAGGCCCAGGAGCTCGATCAATCTAAACTACTTTACTATTAACATATATTGATTTGTGAGGATATATTGGTAAGTATTTTAATAAACTATGAAGAAATCTCGAGTAAAAAAAACGTATTGAAAAAGATTATACAATATTTACATCATTTGTCTTTTTATTCAAATATAACAATTTTCCTTTCATTATGACCTCAACTATTATAAAAAGTACATATTCACTATTATAAAAAGTACATACTCAATAATGTCTTGTAAAATAGTTTGCAATATCTGCGTTCCTTTTTCTGTAGAATCAAATTTTAACAGAACACTTTTTCCACATATATTTTTGTTTTTATTATTCCGTCAACTACTGTCTGTTTCAAATGACAGGTTAAAGGAACAATAGAAAATTGTTTTTGAAATAACCTATTCGATATTGCAAGGGTGCGATGACGAAAAATTATGATAAAAAGGTTCACGCTGTTACACAACAGCACTATGCTTTCGGAAGCTTGAAATCTCCTTGACTAGTAGCAGAAATTCTGAAAATTCCGCAACTTTTCTAGAAATTTCGAATTCCCTGACTCATCCAGGATATATCGCTCACCTCGCAACCATGTATTCCAAGTAATACAAATTTCCTCATAAGAAAGAGTAACCAAAAGCTACCTATAGTTTATTTTTTTTACGCTGATCCTTCTTTTCCTCATTACATTTTCTTTCATCCTTCCCTAATTTTTTTTTCATTTCTGGTCTCGAAGAGGGGGGTCCTCCTTCCTTGGCTACGGGCCTGCCTATAAGAAAAATTTGGTTCCAAAATTTCCAGGGCAAAAATTACGCCTACTGTCGCCGATGCTTAACACATTAAACTTGCAATATTCCTATTTTATTCGGATATATGATAACTGCTATACAACATTAGTAGCTCTGCTTTCTACTGAATTATTAGGCCTATTTGTAATTGTAGTCAATGTCTAGATTTTAATATCCAGGGTATTTTGTTACAAGTTCCTCAAGGGCTGTCCAAGTTTAATACAACGCAACTCCCAAATGTTTTTTTTTTCTTTTTTTACACAAGATAAATGATATAAGATAGTAGCTCCATTTTCCACTTAGGAAGTAGCTAACGCCTAAATTTCAATATTCGGTGAATTTGTTAAAAGTCCGTGAACGGAGCTTATGTTTACTATCGGTGAGCTTTTGTCCGCCCCTGTAATATAAGACTACCTTTCTGCTTATGTCCGACGGGCGGCGGTAATTTTGTCACCGGAAAGTTCGTCACGGTAATTTCGTCACCTGTAATTTTGTCACCAAAATATTATCTCTTATCTCAAATATGATATCTAAAATACGTAACTATTTATTTAATAATAATAATAATAATAATTATAATTATAATTATTATTATTATTATTATTATTATTATTATTATTATTATTAAATAAATAGTTACATATTTTAGATATTGTATTTGAGATAAGAAATAAAAGTTTCCAGTAATTCTTACACAGTAATACATATCATATAGGAAATTTTATTCTATTTTTTCACCTTTCTTGAACAATCAACCCTAGATATCTATCAGAGCCAGATTTTCATGAAACTTTGTATATAGAGAGAGTACCTCGGAAAACTCGCACGGCCAAAATTGTAGCTGCAGAGTCCAAGACGTTAGGACACTATGGCCCGAGAAAGATCAAAAGTGGAACGTCAGTATATTAAGGACATGGTGAGAAAATGCATGTTTTTCTTTAAAACAAATCATTGTAGCGACATGAAATTAGCATACATGGATACGAGATGGTCGAAATGATCTGTTAAAAGTTGTAAAAAGAATATCCGCCATCTTGAAAGAGGCCATGTTGAAACTGGTGCAATTGGTGTAAATGAGAAGAGGGTCATCAGATGCATTAATTTGAACGTAAAGAGCCACAAAAAACTGTTGATGAAGTCTGTTGTGGGTTTACATTATTCCTGTGTTTCTAGTAGAGTGGTTTTGGGTACAAGATAAGCAAAGTGAATCTCATGACACTCGAGCACATGTAGGGTATGGAGCGCTATAGGTGGACTGATATGACGTTCTGATTTCTGTTTGAATTAATTTAAGTCTAATAAAAAGTTACAAGTTAATGTCAAGCATGACATTATTATGAAGATTGAACCAGTCATTTCAGCACATCCAGACCAATTACATGTTGACTGTGACACAAATGATGTAGTGATGAAATTATTTTTCACTCGGTTTTCTAGTTCCACCGATCCCACTCATAGTGCTCCATAATCTGCATCTGCTCGAGTGTCATAAGATACACTTTGCTCATCTTGAACCTAAACCACTCTACCAAAAGTACAGGAATAATGTAATCCCACAAAAGACTTCATCAACAGATTTTTGTGTCTCTTTACGTTCAAATTAATGCATCGGATGACCCTCTTCTCATTTACACCAATTGCACCAGTTTCAAAATGGCCTCTTTCAAGATGGCGGATATTCTTTTTACAACTTTTAACAGATCATATCGACCATCTCGTATCCATGTATGCTCATTTCTTGTCGCTACAATGATTAGTTTTAGCCATAGTGTCCTAACGTCTTGGACTCTGCAGCTACACTTTTGGCTGTGCGAGTTTTCCGAGGTACTCTCTCTATATACAAAGTTTCATGAAAATCTGGCTCTGATAGATACCTAGGGTTCCTTGTAAGTAGAATCAAAGTAAGTAACCTAAACAACTTACGTTATTTTAATCAAACTTGGAAAACAATTCTGTTGGTGTTGAACTCTGCAAAATTTAAGTTTCGGGTACTCGACGCAGGAGCAAGCACCAGTACAAGAAAATAGTGCCAGCTTCAGCAAATGTTAAAAGCAGAGGCAAGGTGGGGGAAGTAATGTTTTTATATATCACTATTTACTAATATTAAGTTTCGCCAATATCAAAATTTCAGAACAGAAAATTGCAAACAAATATGGGAAGGTATGCCAATCCGTTCATTTTCCCGCAAACTAGACGAAAATTTTCTTGTACCGTTCTCAGAGCCCAAACTCTTGGACCTTCCTCCATGTTAACTGAGTCATGTGTAAAGAGTGATCTTTTTTAGGAGCTATTTCAACTCTGATTAAACATTGGCCATTTGTTATTAGATATATATGTAAAGAAAACAAATTTATATAAAGGAAGAAAAACATATAAATATTTCTAACAGTTTCCTTTAAATATAGCCTTATGGAACTATTAACAAGTGAAACACGGATGGTGGACGGAAACTTTTGAATGGCTCCTTTAAAAAAAAATCACGCAGGCCCTATGTTATTTGAGGTGAGACTTCCTTTACTAGGTGTATGCCCTAATGCAGAGCAAGACACAAAATTCATATGAAGAACTATTTCGTGCGGTGGTTCATCAGTGCAGTGAATTTAGTCAATACTCGGACCCTGTAACTATGGTTATGGATTTCGAGATAGCGGAAATGCAGACTGTTAAAGGAACATTCGGAAACTCAACTCGTGTACAGCATTGCCTTTTTCACCTGACTCGCTCAACGTGGAGAAAGGTCCAAGAGATTGGATTCCAGTACGGTACAAGAGCAATGAAAATTTTCGTCTATTTTGCGAGAAAAAGAACGGATTGGCATTTCTTCCCGCAGGAGATGTGCATCAGGAATGCAAGAGGCTTCGGAGGAAGAGCTGGAACTTCTGGACTATTTTGATAGTACTTAATTCAACAAGTGGAAGAAATGGTTTCAACTGTGCTGCATCAATATGCTGTGGGTCAACCACCAAAAAAGAAAACTAGAAGAGTTTTTTTTTAGATTGTGCAGAAACGGCTCCAGTCTTTTTGCATCATGTATAACACTGGAACTAAATGTTTGAAAAATTTTTGCTTGTTGTTTCCTATCATGTTATGAATAGTAGAAAATCAACATGTAAAACACTTATTGCATTGTAACAAGTTATATTTTTTTCTATTTTCTGTTCTGAAATTTTGAAAAATTTAAAATTTGTAAATAGTGATATATAAATCCATTAGCGGCCCATTTTGCCTGTGCTTTTAACATTTGCTGAAGCTGGCATTATGTTCTTTTATTATTGTTTGTTTTTTTATTATTGTTTATTCTTGTTATTATTGTTTGTATCCGAAACTTCGATTTTCCAGAGTCGAATAACAACTGAATGGTTTTCCAAGTTTGATTAAGATAAAATTAGCTGTTTTGGTCGTTTACTTTGTCTCTACTTAATTCAAGGAAAAAATGACCATGACAAAATTTCCTACATTCTAATATCTTGGTGACAAAACTACAGGTGACGAAATTACTATGTCAAAATTTCCGGTGACGAAATAACCTACATGCTAATATTTTGGTGACGAAATTACCGGTGATGAAATTACAGTGACGAAAATTCCGGTGGCGAAATTTCCGGTGACGAAAATGTCCGACACCCACATCAAAACTTTATTTAGATCGCGGTGACTCAGTAGTAGAGGGTTCATCTCTTGTGAGTGGGGTATCTGGTTCAATCCCAGTTCGTGCCAAATGGGTTTTGTGGTTGACAAACACTGTATGCGTGAGTTTTCTCGGATTGCCCCATTTCCTCCTATTACTTTTTTATTCTACCACTTTGTTCATTATCATCATCGCTGTCTTCTTTATCTAGCCTACACAGTACACACTATAAAGTATAAAATTCAAAGATTTAATTTTCTTTTTTTCAGAATATACAATGCAACAAGACTAAGTACCATATGTAATTTTTATACTTGTAAATGTATAATATTCTGTATTTTCCTCCTGGAGATGTATTTTGGCGGACAATCTTCGCAAGAAATACTCGAAGTTTACATAGAAAAAAATAGCTGGGAGTAGGTGGTTTTAGTCTCTCTTCGGGGGTTACTTTGCACCGGCCCAAAATAACCCCTTAAATAGGAAATTATTACTACTGGCATCTCCTTTCTTCTAAATTTTGGTAAATTAAAAAAAGAAAGAAAGAAAGAAAGAAATCTTACTATTTGGGTGGGCTTCAGCCTGAAAGCTCCAAACCCCGTAAATCTTCCAATGATTACGGTTGAGATTATATTCTTGGACATAAAGAGCAACCAAGGAAAATAAGTTCACGGGGATTTTTTTTTCATTCCTCAGTTGACATTCTTGTGGGATATATGGTAAACTATCAGAATGTGGTTCCTGTGCCGGTACTAGAAAATACATACTTTTCTTTATAAATATCGATAATTTATAGAAAGTACTGATACCAGCAAAAAATTCTAATATCAATATTTGTAGATTGCGTGCAATTTTGTGTAGGAAGTCAAATGTATAAATATTGAAGGGAAAACATTGCAAAGAAACATTATGTTTGTATGTTTTAAGTTTTTCTTTTTCTTTTCTTTTCTTTTTTCTTTTTTCTTTTTCTTTTTCTTTTTTTGTATGTGTTGCAAAATATCCTTACCTATAGGGTTACTTTGCACCAAAGTTTATATTCCAATAATCACGGTCATACTGAATGTTCACTAATGCACTTGCATGAATGTTTTCCTTATATATCTAACTACTATATGTTTAAAATACAATGTTTTAAATCTTTACGTTTATAAGTTACGTGCGATTTTCTTTAAAATTCCTTACACCTGGTGCAAAGTATCCAAGTCTTACGGTGATGGATGATCCGTTTTAACCCTTTGGGGATCCTATGGTACAGTTTTGTACCATACGCGTTTTTCATGGTACATTGCGTTATTTCTCTTCTATTTCAGCTTTTTTGTCCCTTTTTTTTTTGTTATTTTCCAAGTCCAGAGACCTTGTAGAAGACCGTATGTTTTCAGACCATCCTGCGTCCAGACATAGGAGGTGATGACGTCATAAGTCAAAAATTGCTTTTCTCATTTTCTAAGCCTATGTTCAATATTTTTTGGCGGGCTTATTTTTCGACGTAGAAGATTGAAATTTTGCACAAACATTCAGCCCACCGAGTAGTATTTTGACAGATTTTCTTTCAGATTTCTGTGTTAAAACAGGAGGGTCCAGAGGGGCTAAAAGTTGAAAAAAGGAAATTTAGACCAAAAAATCCCTTTTTTCTGCAATTTCCCGCCTTAGATACATGATGGAGACATGTGAATTGTACCGCCTGAAAGACAGTTCTATTCAGAAGAGAATATGGGCGACACATGATCCTAGGGTAATTAGGGATGTCTCAGGAATTTTTTTCCCTGAGATCATAGTGTTTTGTGGTAATTTGGGGCATGGTGTGAAATTTTGATAAAATTTCTCCCTCCCTTACTATTCAAGATAGAAACTTGAAATTTAGCACACCCATTCAGTATACAATGTACTATTTCTCAGATTTTTTTAAATGACTACAGTGACACAGGGGGGCTCCAGGGGGGGCCAAAGTTCGAGAGAAAAAAAATCCCTCCGAAACTTTTACTTTGACATTTTTCCCGCTTCTGGTATATGGTATGAGCATGCAAGTGGTACCATTTGAAAGCCAGCTCTATTCTGAAGAGAATGAGGTATGAACCATGATCCTAGGATAAATAGTGACTATATAGTAGCTGCTTGACTGAAAGTCTAAAAAATAGCGCAAAAAGCCAGGATCCGGAAAGGTTTAAACAATATCACCCACTCATGAAGCGTAAGCATTTCTTGGAAAAACCGTTTGAATGAAAAGCTTTTCTCTGCAGCTATAACGCCTACAGGTAATATATGACTGGAATCCAGGACGGGCTTCTGGGAGGGTGGCAGTGAAACATTTCTCCGATTATTATCTGAAGCTGCCGCAAAATGTTGTCGCCAGTGGGGGGGGGACGAATAACCCTTCGTCCTGTAATGACGCAGAAATTTCTTTGAATTTAGTGCAGGTGTCTTCTGTGATGCGTAAAAATAATAACTTCTACACAAAAGTGACATTTGTCTTCAAACTTTAAAAAGTGGGTAAAAGATTTTTCCACATAGGAAATATATACCACATAGACCTATTACAAAGGGTATTTTTGCTGGAAATTGTAACGAAATTCACTAAACTAATTTCGTGCAAATAATTAACTCAATTCCTTATATAAATCTTATATATCTCCTTATATGTTAATAATTATAAGAAACAATATGTTAAAAGTTACTGTCGAAAACAACGCTTTCTGAACCTCGTCACCATTATCACTCCTATAATTTGCATTACGAGACGAGAATTTTTTCGAGTCTTGTGAGCAACACTAATTCACCCAAATCTTAGATTTCAAACATCATTTCAGTGCTAAACGATCCGTATATAAAACCTATAAATTATAAAAGTAATTATACGACCGCAATGAAGAGTAACGCATTTATGAACGTTTCAAGATACTCCAATCATTACACAATATACTCCAATAAGTAATATGGTTTAAATGTTGTTAGATTATACCCTTCTTAGATTTCCCGTGACGTAGAACAAATCTGAGAACTTCTAAATGAGGGAATACATTTTGTACTTAAATTTACAGATCGAGACGGGAAGTGGGTCCTTGAGAATCGAGACAAGACAAGACGAGACTTCTACAAAATTTTCGAAACGAAATCGAAAGATGTAAAGGAATCTCCATTCAAATTTTATCTGAACATATTCATGGTAATATTAAGCGTGGATTAGCCAATGATTTCAGTAAATAGTAGTGGGCGTGGGGAATGACTACGAATTCTTACTCATCGGTTTTTAATTTAGAAACCGGTAGCGCATTCAAAACTATGGAACTCATATTTTTCTTTGCAATTCCAGCCTCTTTATCTACATGGTGGTGTATCAGAGCGGAATAAGTTTGTTAGTTCTTCCTGTATGTTTCCTGAACTCCTAGTGCTACTAACGTCAGTGTTTCTTCCAGTGTTCCAGATATACTTCGCGGGTGGGGTTGGGACAAAGTCCCATAAATTATAAATTGCGAACATATGTTACTTTTGTGAACGTTGTTTTAGGAAATAGTGTCCCAGTGTAGCCCTTAACATTTTGATGTTGCCGCCTTCAAATTCTCTTGAAGAAAGACTGATCCTACTAAAATAGGTTATTTGTATCATACTCAATATCTCGTACATTCATAGATAAATTAGATATTTCACATTTGCACACTCACTATTATCCAAAAGTTTGAATTCTTTTTTTCCTCGATGTTAACATGTTTACGGCAGATTAGTTTTAAGATTCCTAATCAGCAGCAGAGTGAAAGTTAGGTGTTTTTAAAAATTATTCCTCATCACATGAGGGAAAATCTCAAAGAAGGCAACTTGTATTAAATATGGTTATTTTCTTCAAATTTCCTAAATACTGATTAGATTCTGACTTCCATCATATCTACTACACAAAACTCGATAAAGTTACTGGTATGAAGCCATATCTTCTTTTTTGTACTGAAAAATATTATTTTCGAGCATCCTCTTTTTCGGAAATCAGAAACATGTTATATTTATCATTAAATGCCACAGCAATATATAGGAAAACTCTGTCCAAATTGGGTGGGGGTGGTGGCTAAGTGGTAGGTCATTCACTTCCGGTGCTTGGGGTCCCCGACTCGAACCCAGCTCGCGACATGTGGACTTTGTGGTGGACAAACACCGTGCTTGTGGGTTTTCTCGGGGTTTTCCCGTTTCCTCCCACTTTCTTCATCCCACCATTTCATTCATTTCTCATCATCACCGTCTTCTTTAGCCTAACCGGCATATCCGGTGGACGTAAAAGTCAAAGATTTTCTTTCCAAATTAGGTGCTTTGACCCAGTAAGAGGCGTCACTTCAAACTCATAGTTCAATCCGGAGTAGAAACTTATTTTAGGATCTAGTTTCCATGATTTTCACTCGAAAGACAAAGATGATTATGTAGAAAATTATAAGTACCGGTACTTCTTGTTCATTATCGTTTTAAGTTTATCTAATCTCTTCTTTCTTATAACATTCAATGTATTTTTTCTTAAGAGAAAAGTAAAATATCAAACTTAAATATTTAATAATAAATTTATAAGAACTACCAATGCTTCTAAGTAATACAAACTTATCTTCAAGCTAAATTATTTTTTCTTGTTCAGAAGAAGTGGTGTGATTACCAGTGGGAAGTCATCTGATTCAGATTATAATTTAATATTGGTTCTCCATTCATAAACCTCGTTCAACTTAATCAACTAAGCTTTATTAAGCTCAACGAATGTAACTTATGCATCCACTGTAAACGTTTATTCACAGATATTTCTCTCGAAAATGGTTTGAATTATGTTGAACAAATTTAATGCGATCACAATGATTGTGCATTTCGTTTCAAAATTAAGGGGGCAGACTACTAAATATTTTTGAAAAGCTAACAATTTTTCTTTTGCCCGTTTTTCATAAGTGAAAAGAGATAATGAAATGTAACTTACCACAATAATAGATAATGTTATTCTACACCCGAGAACACGAATTGGAAGAATGATCAGTGTTGCCATTCATAGAAATTACTACATGTCGGGAATTTGAATTACGCAAAAATCTAGGTTAAGGCAGCGACTAAAAAAATGAACTCAATGGTAGTTGATTACTTATCATGTTTGATACCTCCCAAGATGATAGGTATCATGTGACGGAAAAATTTGGAACACCCTATATATATTGATAAATTAGATATTGTAGATAGATATGTATTTCATGGTATAAAATCTTATTTTTAGGTCGTATTTCGTGTCATTAGGAAAAATGGTGTCTTGGTTAGGTTAGTGTAGTTCGTAGAATTGTAGTATATTGATTTTTGTGTCATTTTGTATATTTTCTTGTGTTTTATGATTTTTGTGGTAAAAAAAAACTTCATATTTTAGTGTTTTTCATGTCTTCAGAACATTTTCCTATCGAATTCTGAAGTTAGGAGTCATCTATAAAAGTTTCATAATTTTCTACGTAAATTTTAATAATTTCTGGTTTCTATATTTTCGGCCATCTTAACATAAATTCTTAAAAAGTCCTTTAAATCGAACATTACTTTCTTCTACATGCATCATCTGACGTAAACGAAGAATTATCAGGTGTCAAAAGTTAATTGGTCGGTATTTTCATCTTAAATCACGATTTGTTCATCCTATTGTTGTCGAGATTTATCAGCCAATCCCCGTAATCATCTTTGTGAGACAGACGCCTTGAAGAGTAGCATCCATAGTGGATGGTACGGATTTTGTGATTGTGAATAATTTTCGGCGGAATACAAAGATTTTGGATTATTTTAAGTGGAAAATTAGTTTTGAAAGGGAGCCAAAGTGGTGAACGTTCAAGTTGGTTATAAAAAAATCTAAAAAAGGGAAAGCCTAGTGACGGAACGAAAAGAAACAAAATTGAAAAGTGTACTGCAATGTATTACGCAACATGGCGTAAAGTGATTTGTAGGATGGTTTCGTACATAAATTTTTTGATTGCTGAAAGCTCTTAAGGATAAGAGTGGCAAAGTTTGTGGGAAATTGGGAAGTAAAACTGGACATGAAGCTGTGATACATAAAAAATTATGCTTAGAAATTGGAGTGAAATTAATGATTCGTTCGTCCTTTGAAACTGATCTGCATAGCGCGAGAGTTGAAGCAATGTACCTCAAGTAAGTTAAAGATCTACGGACCCCTTCATCCAAAAATCTGGATTTTGGTACTGTAAGTATAAACTTTGTGTCGGAGATAGAAAGGCAGGATTGTGACGGATGTAAGTTTCTCCAACTTCATAAGTTGAGTTAAAGAATCGTGTTTGGTGTAGTGCATTTGGTTTTAAAATGACATCCATTTACAATATGTTCGAGTAAAGAACCCCGTTCCCTACAGAGCTACTTTTCGATCATTCACATGTAGGCAAACAGTTTCTCTTTGGAAAAGGGGGGGTTATCGAAAATGTACATAACATACAGTCTCTTATTTTCGTATGCAATGTAGAAGGTAACTAAATCCATAGAAATTTCGATATCTATTTAGGCTTGCATAACAAAATTTACTTAATATAATCCTGTACCAAATTAATTAGGTAGTACCGCAATGATTCATACAAGGAAAAATTTGAGAATTCGGTAGTAACGCGTTCTGAAGTATCTACATTGTAGTACTATTTTATACGCTCTCGAAAGAAATGGGAAAATTTATTGTGTGTACAGCTGCACCACGTCACTGATGGTACGAAGTTCGTATCCCGTCTTCGATACTTTTATTTCAAAACAATCAGTTGGCTGTTCACCTTGAAAGCTTTATTTTACGCTACAATTAGACATAAAATGATGGAAATTAAAGATATCCGTTTTCGCTTTCTGGCACGTCCCTATACTTAATGTGTGCGTATATATCTATATAGTGTGATATTTTGTGTTTTGTTTATGTATGTACTTGTGCGTAGGTTAAGTTTAGGTTAAGTTAGGGTAAGAATGTAATGTTGATGTGTGCAAATTTAATGAATGTTGTGATAGCAGTTGAGTATTCCTGCTTGAGTAATTTGTAATGAATAATTTATGACAAAATAAGTAGTATAGCACACACGAAACCTGAAGGGGCAGGATGTTTAATTCCCTGTAGTATATATAAAATATAAACTGAATGCTGTGATTCATAATGATTCTAATAAGTAACCGGGACGATGTAGTAACAATTTGGATTTTTTTTTAAGATTTGAAAGCGAACTTTTGTAAAGATGATTTTTTTTTTTAATTTTGTGGTAAAGAACATGTAATAACGTTCAATATAGTAAATGTAATACAGATAGAGAAGGTGAACATGCGTGCAGCTGAACAAAAGAAATGTAGCATAACTGTACACATTACAGTTTTTTTAAATTAAAATTTTCTTAAGATACGAATTAAATGGATAAAATTTGAAACCTAATATTTTCATTTCGAATAAATACAGAGAATACCCAGTAGTTTAGGGAATTTTAGGTACGTTCAAATGGTACAAGGGTAGATTCAGTAACAACGGTCTGTAATAATTATAGTGAAAGATCAACTGAAAGTGAAACGGTACAGATAGCGTTTGAGGGGAACCCAAAAGTAGACATAACAACCTTTTCAAAATTTATTTTTTTTTCTTTCTTTCGGTCGTTGTGCAGAATCAGAGAAATATTTCACACATTACCCCGTTTGAGTTCAGCGTTCTCACATGATAGTGGAGTGCACGAATGTTTTGCGGGTTGCCAGGCGCACTTCTGTGGGGGCCCAAACAGGTCTGTGACTGGTTAAACTTGCAATGCATTTGGGCACACTTCAATCAAGGGAAGGTGAACGTCATACAATACATAAGTCAGATGCGTAATTACATTTTCTTTTATTTATTTATTTCTGGGTAGATACAATTTTTTTTCTTTCAGCCAAGATTTATTTATTATTTTTATTTTTATTTATTTATTTATTTACTATTTGTTGGAGAGTTACATGTTGTCTTAGTTCTTTGTCAACTACTTTTTAAATAAATAAGTTATCACAAAATAAATACAAATATTATTTAAAAAGTAGTTAACAACATGACAACAAGACAACACGATAATGACATTTACGTGAATAAAAATATACTTTACAAAAAATTAAGCTAGCGTCAAATGCGTTCCTGCATAACATTAGACTCATTTTAAAATATATATGATTCTTTCTTCGATCGATCTCTTCGTTTCTAAAAACGTTTTGACTACACCCTTCTAACGTCCGTCCGTTGATACACCACTTGCAGAAGAGGCTCGAAACCATCCACAGAGCTTTGGGCTGCCATGAATATGTTAGAAGGGACCAAGTCATTAAAAATTATCTTACAAATATTTAAATTGTGCATTTTGCATTGAGGTCTGGAGGGGACATGAAAAGTTTAGGGAAGGCCAGGCCCTCCCTAGACCCTCTGATTGCGAGCCTGTTGCAGAGTAGCACTTACCAACTTATTCTGAAATAGACTTATTACTGTATTGTCACATTTTTCCTTATTGAGGAGGAGGTAGGTGAATGACCGCTCAAGACTTGCCAATTTCAGTCATCTGCATCTGTCCATCAATCTCTTTTCTAGGAAACGACAGCGGAGTCGAGGAGGGTAGGTATGAGTGGGTCTGTTTTGTTAATTCTTTTGATCGGAACACCGCCCGAAACAATGAGGGCATGTGGTTCTCGAAGCCGTACATGAAAACGAGGTCGCTTCGTATTTTGAAGTGAAATAAATAAATAAAAATGTTGCCTTCTTTCCTAAACGCTAAACCTTTTTTAACTTGATGTAATAAATAACCTATATATAAGAAGTATTCCTTTTCCATCCAGGGGTGTGTGTAAAGAAATTTTTTAGGGGTGTTAGGGGGTATTGGGGGGTGTAGATTACTCCCTGGTTTTATGTGCAAATGCACTTTTGTGAATGCCCAGTTGTTTTGAATAAATCACTTTGATCAATTGAAGACAACCTACCAGTTTTTCCGCTTCCAATCTTTGTATTGTCCTCAATACCGAGACCACCGTATTTATTTGTTTCCGCTGGGATGTTTCCTTTTGGCAAGTACGGTACATCACTTTTTCTTGGAAATTTGTTACCAAAGATTTCTTGCAGATTGACGCATGGTTGAGTGCTGGGGGACGGATCAATTCTTGCCTTTCGCTCTAGTTCTATCAACAATACGAGGAAGATTAGGAGACTTCGGGAGGGCAGCTATGAGGCTGTGTTTTTGTCACCAGCTGCGCATTCACTAAAGTTCGTGTTTTCTTAAAGAGACTCCTGCCTTGGAATTCGCCCCAGGCGAATTATTGAGACTTGTTCCTTGCATACCAACATCTGGAAGGGAGAGTTGATAAGGATCCGTTCTTTTCCAGTTTTTCCAAAGTGATCTTTTACTATTAACATATACATATTTGAAATTAAGTTAGCAAGTTTTCCATCCTGACGTGGTTCTTGCGTGTAGTGGCGGACATAAGCTCACCTATATTGATGCAGAAGCGGACAAAAGCTAACCGGACATAAACTCACAGTAAATAATACAGATATGTTACAACAAACTATGTTATAACAATGAGATTAATAACTAATAATAATCAGCGCCGTTGCTACAGAGGGTCTGAACCTCTAAACGCTCTCAAAAATCTATCGTGGTGGCAAATCTCAACATGTCATAGAAAACAGCATGCCAAACAAACGCACTAGTGATTTTTTTTAATATTATTAATTTACAATGAAATGATATAGAGTACACACTGCATGGGTATACATTATTTTGTATTGTACACAGTTCAAAATACATTATTGCCGTTAAATATATTAAGATACTCAATTGCAGCAGCTTTGTCGAAGTACTGCATAATACATATTTTCTATTAAACCGTTTTAGACTTACGCTTTTTAAGGTAAATTTTAAATTTTCAGTCAAGCAACTATTTCGTCGTGACTATTTATCTCAGGATCATGGTCCATACCAGAGATGGGCATTTTTGCTAACCCTCACTCACCCTTACCCTGAATCGACTCCCTCACATTTACCCTCAACCACCCTCACTCTCAATCACTCTGGTCACCCTCAGCCACCTTCACCATCAATCGACTCCCTTACACTCACAGTTATCACTCTACATGTACTTACTGAACAATAAGCAAGGGTAAATATCATTTTCATTCAAGTAAAGTAAAAAGAAGAAAAACAGATTTTACTATTTTTAGGATTTTTGGATATCATATGACCCGTTGCTGTTCACAAGTTTTAAAAAAAGGAGACAAGATGCCAATAAATACCATAAGTGCTGTTCTTTCCTTCATTAATTAGTATGGCAGTACAGTTGAAATTTTTCCTTTTTTTCTGGGAACAATATGTGGCTTCGCATCATATTGCACCATGCCTTCCTTATATATATCGAGCAGGAAACTTCGGTGTACGGAAAACTCGGTGTGGGGAATGTTACGTGTCAAGAAAGATTCGTTGTAGTAGACCGTAGGATTTATTAAAAACTCAACTTTGAGGATAAATGAGCGTATTAGTTTCAAAGATGTAATGGAGGGTATACGCGGGTATACGGCGTATAACCATCTCTAATTTTTGGAAACTATCGTATAGCCACATAAAATTTAGGAAGTACACCGATATACGCTACATTCGATCAATAGTATACTCACTTCATTCGAACAAATAACAACTGCTTTTTACGAAATTTTCAAAACAAAAATATCTCACTAAACAGCTGGTCGTCACTAAACAGAGGCGAATGATGTCTAAATTCTTTTAAAATGTTTGCGTTTTCGGGATGTGGGAATCAAATTTTCTCAGAATCTCTTCTATAATGGAAAGCAGCGCTCTGAATATGCAGTGATTTTTCCTCAAGATGTCACATGCGTTGTTCCTACCTTCCAAATTCCAAATTCAATTCAAAGTCTGTCGATTGGATACAATTTGAGCAAGGCAATATGGAATAGAAAAAGTTCCTTTCTTAACGGGGAAGGAGGTTCCGAAAAAAATGTGGTCTTTACTTTAAGAGTTAAGAGGAAATTAAATGAATGTATTTGCGCCAAGAAATCTTTTGCCTCCACAAAAATAAAACATCTGACCTATCGTTGGTCTAGTTCAGCGTTTCCCAACCTTTTTCAACTTGCGGCACACTACGGGTGTTACTTGGATTCTCGCGGCACACTTATAGATATTATTACTTGTAAATATAAAACTGGTATTTTTTTCTGTGGTTGTTGGTCTCCTACTCACAGAGAAGAAAGATCGATCGAAGATTGTTTTTTTTCCCGTGGTAAATCATTATGCTTATTTTTCATTCTAATTTAAAAATAGAAAACAATTGCGATGAAATATTAGACTCAAGTTTTTAAAAATACGCTTTCTTTTTAAACACTGTATCCAACCTTTTACTAAGAAGGAAGATCACTAACGAACGAACAAACAAATCTCATTTACTTTTAAAACACAAATGTAGGTACTTTGTCGAAAGGATTGAATGATATTTTACATTTTTATGTTAGGAAATAGTCTGCAACAATAAAGAAGCAGTAATGGTCATAACAATGATAACCATTTTTTTCAACATTAGAAATGTACAGAACAGTAACCCGGTATGAAACTTAAAATTGTAGATTCACAGTAGAGTTTCATAGTAATGTGAAATACAAATATACATTTTTCCCTACCTTTTGCAATTTTATTGCTATAAAATTAATAATTGTTTCGATTGCTCGAGGCACACCAGCGGCCCATTCACGGCACAACAGTGTGCCGCGGCACACCGGTTGGGAAACGCGGGTCTAGTTTGAAGCATTCACCGTCGTTCCGAATACCACCGAATAAAACAGCGAACCTCGGATTAGTTCTGTTCATTTGTAGCCGCAGTTGACATCAAAGAAAGGAGCGATTGATTTCGATAAATACTCAGCAGCTAGTACTAGTAGTAGTCTTTCCTCAACTTACTGAAGATAAAAAGGGACGGGGTAAAAGTAAGCATATTTCTTCGTTATTTCATATTCTTTCAGATAAAAAAGAATATTGAAGAAAATCACAGGAAGAGGTAGAAAACAAAAGTCAGGAAAGACTTGTAGCGTATAAGCATGTCACGCCAATCTTTAATCATTTCGATACAGCCGTCAATTCGAAAATACAGGTATTTGCTTAGTAGTGTTTAACCCTTTGGGAATTTATGATATGAATCGGTACCATGGAATAGTGCTGTGTTTAAACGCTTATTAAGCTCATATAACACGTACTGAACCCGTTTTTTTTTTATTGGTCAAGTCAAGCATGGACCAAAGAGCACCCCAGATGCGTTTCGGAACCGGATGGTAAACTTGCCAGTGCCAAGTCGGGGCGGAGGGGTGAGGTAAATAAAAAAACACCCTTAGTTTTCAAAATATCAACATTAAAATTTTGCATCAAGTTTGTGTGCACCTTTGAATATTTCTCTCTCTTTTTTTTTTTTTTTTTTTTTTTTTTGATGCCAATAAATATCATAACTGCTGTTCTCCCCTTTATTAATTGTTGAGATGATTTTGGTTTAGCGTCCCTTTCAGCAGCAAGGCTATATGAGACGTGGACCTACTGATTAACGTGGAAATCGTAACCACATGAGCTCCCGCCGGGAATCGAACCCGAGACTCCCACGCCAGACGCGCGTACGCTAACCGCTTAGCCACGGATGAGCTCTATTTTATTAATTGTTATGTTAGTGGAGTTGAAATTTTTCTTTTTTTCTGGGAACAATAATTGGCTCGCGCTATATTGCACCGGGAATCTGGGACTCCGCAATAGTGTTCCCAATTATGCCCCGCACTTGCTAACTGGATCAGATTACCTTCTTTTCCTTACTTTGAAGCAACAAAACTAATTTTTTTAACAGTGTGACTTCCCTCAAGAGCAGCCTCTAGTTTTAATTTTGTGCTTGGGAACATATTGTCCTGCTAGAACACATTCAATATAAACATTTCTTTATTAAATCAAAATTTAATAATAGAAAATTTAAAAGGGCGAGTTGATTATAATCTGTATTTTGCTAAAACAACACCAATTATAGTGAATGAAAGCTCAAGTAAGATGTTTGTGAGTATGAAATTTACGTCATAACACCACATTGAGTCTAGAAATTATGTGTGATACATTTGAGAATGACAAGCATAGTGTGGTTCTAGTTTTCGATTCATCTGTACATTTCTTTAAGTATATAAAAACCGGTTCTTAAGTAGCATAATATAACGGAAAAATAGTACACTATATAAAATGAGTTAATATAAAGGACTCCGTTAAAAGAGAAAGGCAATTTTCAATTTACGAAGCTATCGTGTAACTTAGGATGTTTTGTGTTTGTTTGGAGCTAAACATTTTTTTCAGCAGCGAGATTGTATGGAACTTCTCTCCTCCTGAAGGCGAGAACACTCACCACCCATTCGCAAGGAATCAATACAAATATATGTGCCTGGGAACACTTAGCTGTTTCTTCAGGTATGTGGTAGTCTTTACTGGAAAAGGAACTGATATATCCTCAATAAAAGTATTGTGGTAAACAACACCAAACTCGAGCTTCTTCGTAGCTAAGCGGTTAGCGTACTCGCCTTTGGCGTGGAAGACCCGCGTTCGATTCCCGGCGGGAGCTCATGTGGTTCGGATTCCACGTTAATCAGTAGGTCCACGTCTCATATAGCCTAGCTGCTGAACGGGACGTAAAACTCAAAATCATCATCATCATCTCAACACCAAACTCGAGTTGTGGCAAACGACAAAGCGTTGGTTCAGAGTAGCTTTCGAAAAAAAGACTTTAATAAAAGAAAGGGTATGTGTGTGTGTTTTCTAGGATGTCCACTTGCCACTTTCTGTTTTTTTTTCTAGCCCATTGTTTTATTAGAGAAAGTATTCTTTTTTAAAGTTAGTGATTTAAATTTTTTGATTTTACTAATTTCTCCTTCTGGCCTATTTTGGTGCCCCTTCCTTTAAAAGTATTCTTATATATAATGTTATGTTGCTTTAATTTTTATTGATAAACAGGGAGATACGCAGGAGATCTTGGGGGTCCGGACCCCCCGAAATCCGGACTTTTTTGTAAATTTAGTCTTATTATAGGGGCAATTTTACAATTTTTAATATAATTTAGCTTGAAATTGTGTTTGAACCCTCCCCCGAGAAGCTCTGGAACCATACTGAAAAAAATTCTTGCGTACGTCCCTGTTCATAAATATTAAAATTACATCATACAGTGGTAACATTTTGCGTAGTATACATTTAAAGATCTCAAGAAGAAATCAGTAAAATTTTCGTTTATTTCAAATAGATAGAATGTTTCCTCATACAAGTTAACGGGCTGAGAAACCATGATGCTGTCGACATTCAACACACTTAAGTGGTACTCTTGTTTGTTGGGATTTATAAAACCTACAATTAAAATAATACCTATTTCGCTAGATATTTCTATGAACGCACGGGTTCATTAGTTGTTAGTATATACATTTCCTACCTTGGAAACTGAACTGGTTTCCCTACTCTATGATGTTTATGTAAAAAGAAAAAAAAAGATGCCGTGGAATTTGTTACTAAAACAAAAAATACAAATGCCAGCCTCAAACACCACTCGTGAAAGACATTTCTATTTCCAAAACCAGCCTCAAATGTCACACACTCTTCAAGTGAATAAATATCACACATTACTAATAGTATGTGTGATTACTCGCCCGACTTCCGACGCAATCGACTCCCTCACCCTCACCCACCCTGACCCTGACCTTCAATCGACTTCCTCACCCTCAATCGAACACCCTCAGCCACTCTCACCTTCAATCGACTCCCTCATACAGTTACCTTCATGTATTTAATAAACAATAAGTAAGGTTAAATACGATTCTCATTCAAGTGATTGAAATTTATATATTATAATATACATAGGAATACATTATATCTTCGGTATATTATATATATATATATATAATATTAAATAGATTGTCATTTTATATTGGGCTCGCTCGGGCTCACTTCGGTTAGCAGTTATGCTCGCACTCATTTCGGCTTGCTCTGACTTATTTTATTAGGATTCGGGCTCGCACTTAATTATTGAGCCCGAGCTCAGTGACTTGCTCGAAAGTTTGGACAACCTATGTCCTAAGCCAAATTTGTAAAAAAAAAGTATTCTTAGATATCATATGACTCGTTACTTTTGACAAGTTTTAAAAAAAGAAGACTAGATGCCAATAAATATCATAAGTGCTGATCTTGCCTTCATTAATTAATATGGTAGTGCAGTTGAAATTTTTATTTTCTTCTGAGAACAATATGTGGCTTCGCACTATATTGCACCAAGCCTTCCTTATATATGCAAGTGATTTGGGAACCTGAGACTCCGCAATATTGTTCCGAATCGTACCCTGCACCTTTTGACTGGATCAGATTATCTTCTTTCCCTTATTTTGAGACAAAAAAACTAATTCTTTTAACAGTGTGACTTCCCTCAAGAGCAGCCTCTACTTTTGATTATGTGCTTGAGAACACATAGTCATGCTAGAATACGTTAAATATAAAAAATTCTTTATTAAATCCGAATATGAGAATAGAAAATTTGAAAGGGCGAGTTGATTATATTTTTATTTTGTTTTATTTATTTAACAAACTAACTCGAACAGGGACGATCATCCCAAATTATAGGAGCTTTTACAACAGTTGATTTACAATTTTATAACCTGTATTTTGCTAAAAGAACAAATATTAAAGTTAATGAAAGTTCAAGAAAGATGTTTGTGAGTATGAAATTTACGTCATACCAGCACATTGAGTCTAGAAGTTATGTGTAATACATTTGAGAATGATAAGCATAATGTGGTTCTACTTTTCGATTCATCTATACATTACTTTGTATATAAAAATACACTATATAAAATGAGTTAATATAAAAGAGAAGCTATCGTAAAATTTAGGATGTTTCGTGTTCATTTGGAGCTAAATATTTTTTCAGCAGCGAGATTGTATGAGACTTATCTCGTCCCGAAGGCGAGAACACTCGCCACTTTTTTGCAAAGGATCAATACGAATATAAGTTCCCGGCAACATTTAGCTGTTTCGTCAGATATGTGCTAATCTTTACTGGAATAGGAACTGATATATTCTGAATAAAAATATTCTGACAAACAACACCAAAATCGAGCTGTGGGAACCGACACACCGTTGTTTCAGAGTAGCTTTCGAAAAAAGACTATATAAATTTCCTACCTTGTAAATTCAAGAGGTTTGCTTACTCTATTTCTTTTTTTTTTTTTAAAAAAAAGATGCCATGGAATTTGTTACTAAAGCAACAAATACAAATGCCAGCCTCAAACACCACTCATGAAAATCTATGGAAAAAACATTTCTATTTCCAAAGCCAGCCTCAAATGTCACACACTCCGCACGAAATTAGAATGATTAGTTTAACGTTCCACGGCTATGCCCTTTATGCTAAGGGAGACGGGCGACTAATGCAAATCAATAAAGGTAAATTTAAGTCCTTCTGTTCGCTCACCGAGAATTGAACCCGTGACACTGTGCATCACTGGTGCACACGCTAACCACTAGACTAGCGATGAGGAAGGTTAGAAAATAAGTAACCGTAGTTTAAATTTGTATTAATTAAAGTTGCACTAACCACTAATTATGTTTCCATATGGGAGTGGCAAAACATAATGTGTAATGGCATTTAAGCAGGCAATCAAATCTCAAACTTATCAATTAAATTTAAAATATTTTAAGTTCAGCGGTGAAAACGATATATATATATATATATATATATATATATATATATATATGCACTGCTAAGCAGGCATGTAGAAACTAATACGTCATTCTATTAAATTATAGATCATCCGTTACAACCAATGTTATGAGAACTTGTGACATTGACACGTCTTACAAGGAATGCTTTTCCAAGCATTACACATTTTCGTGACCTTTCCACCCCTCTCGAGCCTCTATAGTTTGCTCTTGACAAAAAGAATGTGTCTTCCGCATGAGTAAGAAACTATTCCAAGAAAAAAGTGTGTGATTCTAACGACTGCAAACATGTTTATAACCTGTTTTAAGTCATACATAAATGCTATGTTTTTATTTGGTTACATAAAATATGTTATCTTTTCTAGCTATATGACCACTCGAAAAAAATACTAGAGAGGGGGAAAAATGAAAACGTTCTTCAGGGAGAGTATTAAATTTTTGTCACACGGAATATCCCTTTCACCATCCTCATTAATTCGTACACTGGACCAGCTGATGTTTTCTGACATAATTACGTGACTCTGTGCCAAGCAGGTTGCTACTCTATTTGAAAAATGAAATGAAAATGAAATCGTTGAGTTTTACGTCCCACGATTATGCCGATTAGGCTAAAGGAGACGGTGATGATGAGTAATGAATGAAATGGTAGAATGAAGAAAGTGGGAGTAAACGGGAGAACCCCGAGAAAACCCACGCACACGGTGTTTGTCCACCACAAGGTTTTCTTGGCGGAGGCTGGGATCGAACTCGGGACCTCAAGCACCAGAGGTGAACTCTCTACCAGTGAGCTACATCGGCCCCTTACTCTATTTGAAGTTCGCTGGAAAGTGCTATTTCAACCATTTCCCAAACAACTTTCAAGCAAACATCCTTCAGAAATTCATTCTGGTGATGGACACTTTCGCTAACCCTCACTGACCTTCACCCTCATTTAATTCCCCCATCATTACCCTCATTCACCCTCACTCTCAATCGACTTCATCACTTTCAGACTGAGCCACCCTCACCCTCAGTTAGCTCCCTCACCCTCACCCTCAGCCACCCTCACCCTCAGTCGATTTTAACATACTCGCCCTCAGCCACACTCACCCTCAATCGACTTCCTTACCCTCACCCTCAGACACCCTCATCCTCTATCGACGCCTTCACCCTCACCCTCACTCACCCTCACCCTCAGCCACCCTCACCCTCACTCGACTCCCTCACCCTCACCCTCAGACACCCTCACCCTGAATAGCTTCTTTCACACACCCTCAGACACCCTCACCCTCATCTACCGAAATGAGGGTGAGTGAGGGTGAGGGCGGCCCTCTTGAGGGCAAAAATGAGTGAGGATGCCAATCTGTGCTCTGAAATACAATGTAACGAAATAGCCTATGAGATTCAGTCCACAGAGCAATTGTTACTTAAAGAATGGACATACACTATTTCGAGAATCGAGACAAGACGGGAATTGTTTACGATATTTTTCGTCTCTTCTCTATTTTCATATCCAAAGAGAGACGAAAATTTTGAGTTAGCCTTGTCCCGTCTCGAATGTAAAATGTTAATTCGCATGTTATTTTGTCTGTTTTAGAAACGAGATGAGAAATTCCTCTTCTCGTGAGCAATATTAAACCAAACCGAAATATTCTTTACAAATATCACTTTCCTGCTTGTAATGGTATGATCTGAGCGATAATTAGCTCCAAGATTTTAATCTTCTACGACATAATAATAATAATTATTAGTTTATTACTATTCCTGAAGATTTGATAGTTCAAGTATTGAAACATCCGAGTATTCAAATATCTGAATATAATAAAACATATGTCATCGCCGATCAATCGCCATCAAAAATCCTAAAGCAAAAAATAAAAAAAAATAAAAATAAAGAATAAAATAATAATAATAATAATAATAATAATAATAATAATTGCAACGTGCATTCGCACAAGCACCTTGACCACTGAATGGTGATCACTACGGTAAACGATTCCTCTTTAGTCTGGTTACGTTAGGTTTCTTTGTCTCCGCTTGCAAACTTATATGTTATATTTCTTCGATTCAAAATGTCTTTCGTATTTCTTTCATGATGTCGGCTAAGTTTACATTAAAACTTGAGTTGTTCTTAAACCGTTGGTTCACATGTTTGTTTTTTTCTACAAACGAAACTACAAATATGACAGATTGAATTCTCATACTCTCCATTTCATTCAAAGCAGTCGCCATTACCTCGTCAAAGACTTATTTCCGCCACGATTCATATTAACCCTTAGTGCCCAGAATTCCCTAGTGGTATTTTGAAAAGTTTCCTTTCGTCTATTTGGTCTTAATAGTACTCCAAATAGAAATTAGAATATTTTTATCAAAATATTTATTTTTTTCTTGTTTTTTAGGCCGGCAACTTAAGTTGCCAAATTTCACATACATATTCAAAAAAGGAAACATTTTGGAAAGTTACAATTTTGAGGGAGAAAATACACAGCGAAAACATAACTATTAAAATCGAGTTAATCCTTCCTTTACAGGCCTTCAATTCTTCCTTCTGGAGTCTTTAAAATCACTTCAGTTGAGCCTTTCTCCACAAAACACATTGCAGCCAAAAATAATGCTAACCTTACGTTAATATATCATACAAAGAAAATGCAACGATGCTATGACGAAACAGATTCCAAAGTAACTTCATGGTTAAATCCTGCAACGTCAATCCATGAATTTCTGCGCTATAACGAAAAATTACCGTAGCAACTTAAGTTACCAAGGGGACACAATGGGTTAACCAAAATAAATTCATTTTTCGGAAGCGGAAATTTCACTTTCCGCATTTCGAAAATTTATGGAATTCATTTAAACTCCAGAATTCAGATGAATTGCGGAACTCGGAAAGAGTCCGGAATTTAGAAAATTCCGGAATTGAGAAAATTCCGTATTTCGAAAAAATCCGGACCTTTCCGAATTCCGGAATGTTAACGAAATCAGAAATTTCTAAATTCCGGATTTTTTCGAATTCCGTAATTATTCCAAGATGAGAATTTTTCGAATTACGGAATTTGTCCGGTTTTACTTTCCGGAATTCTGGAAAGTAATAATTCCGAAATTGCCCATATCTAGTTTATACACAAGCTTTCAGAACAATAAGCAAGTAGCTGTCTACAAACAAACAATTAATGCAAAGCATTTTGTATCCTGCAATACGTCATGTATTAAAATCCGACAGGAGGTTCATTATCTAACCAGAAATTGCATGTATGTAGCTACTGGAATCTGAGGTATGAAGAATTGTATTGTGTCTTATCTTTTTTGTCTTATACAACCCTACAAACCACTGAATATCTAAACGTCTTTCGTTAAATCCAAGTACTCACAGATACATCCATTTCTGTCTATATGGTTGTGTTACTAAAGCTTACTATATGGTAGCGTTAGTAAGTCTTTCCCTGCTCTCCCGTAAAGTTATGATACGATCTACTACAGGATAAAGAACCAAATATCAATTTAACTAAGTTGTATTACTACACATTTGCTTCCGCCTCTGTCAACTCTGGTCGATCTCGTTGACGCGACATATTTGCATTTTTTATGCCCCTTTTATCGTTTACAGAACTAAACAGTAACTATTCTGAAATATACTACTGCGCATGCCTCGTAGATAAATTTTTCTGATGCCAATAGTTTCCGTTTTGTCCAAGCAATGTTCTTTTTCTTATTCCCAGCAAGACCCTTTTATTACATTATCTCAAGGTCTAAATACCTCATATATTACATAGAATGTAGGTTTATCTCTTCCAGCAGAGAAGAAACATGTGATCATAGTATACAACCCAGAGAAGTGATAGCTGGGAATACAGTGTTCGTAATCCCTAACGACACAGGAAGCGAGTGGTGTCCTCCCCGCTGGTCTACTGGATAACACGTGCGACTTTGGTGTATGGTGTCCCGGATTCGATTCCCGGCGAGAGAGCATTTATGATTTTTAACTGTCCTCGATGTTTCTGTGTTCGTGTCCCTGTCGTTACAAGTTATTAGAGAAAGCAAATTAAACGAGTGAAGCAAGTAAAATTAGGAATAAGTATGTTACTGAAACACGTTCGGTCAGTCAGTGAGAAAAAAAAGTGGACAAAGCACTGGCTTTTCGCGCCGTCCATTTGAGTTCGAATCTATCTCGGCTTGAGTTCTTATCCACTTGAGAGAAAGTATTGTTTCTTTTCGCTACAGGTAGCCCTCTTTTCGTATTTTTCCCCGTCCTTCACAGTTAAAGTAACTGCCTATTCTTATTCTTTCTACGAATGATGGATCTTCTCTTTGGCTTCATGTCAAACATGCACACGTAATGAAAAGACGCTGTTGATAATAAAATAATAATAATAATAATAATAATAATAATAATAATAATAATAATAATAATAATAATAATAATAATAATAATAATAATAATAATAATAATATGAAATATTACTAGCTAACTCGTGTGTGTATTTCGACGATATAATATTATATTATTATGTGGAAATAAGTAAAGCCCCCCCACTAATTTTTTCGATGCGCCTTATGGGTCCACGGTGTCCAACGTTGGTCATATCCCACTACCACCTCCAGTTCTCTCGATATAAGTTATCGACATTTTGCCTAAAGACGGCTCTGCCTTGGCCCCATGACTACCTATGACAATGAATCTTCGTTCATTTTGCATTGAAATCACTTATTTTTCTGAGTACTATGAGTGCATACTGTCCAACGTTGCTCACATCACTCTACAATTTCCCGTTCTCTCGATATAAATTGCTAATACTTTGTTTTGTAAGGGAGATATGGCGTTCAATCATTAAGTTTGAAGAAGAATTGAGGAAGATATTGCCTCGCCGCAAACAACACCTATTATTATTATTATTATTATTATTATTATTATTATTATTATTATTATTATTATTATTATTATTATTATTATTATTATTATTATTGATTTACCTACCACTATTGTTGCCTACCTTTATTTGCAATGCAATGTGTTACTAGAAAGCAAATCAAATAATACTCCTCGCCAATCACGCTCCCGAACTCGAAATACATGATTTACAGTTCTCTGTGTTAGGGGAAAGCACATTAATTATAATTTTCTTTCAAATAACACGTTTCACAAGTTACTTCACTTTCAATGTGTAATTTCATATCATCACTAATAATCATCTTGTTCCGATAGGAACATAACCCCCTCCTACAAAAATAGCCTGGCCGTAGTAAAAGAACGTGAATCTTCTTTAGGCGATTAATTGGGGGTCCAATATTTCAATAAAGGAGGATAAGTCCCTGCACACAAATATTTCAGGAAAATAGGAAAGGTTATTCAAACTCTCTGAATATATATTTATGGGCGAAATTTTGTTCCCTTGGAACTTTTTAAGAGTTTGAAGGGCCGCCATTTTGAACATTTTCATCTGATTATTCTGGTTAACGAACTCTTCAAGATATTTTAATAATTAATGTTTGTGCCAAGTTTCGTCTCAATCCGCTGAAAATTAGAATGGTTATGGCATTCACAAATAGCGTTATATATAGATTGAGATAGATAGATAAATAAACACACAGAGGGAGACAGAAAATTGTTTTGCTCCCTTTTCGCACCTGTGGTGCGTCAGAGCTAAACCGGGCCTCTTTGCAAAACGTATTGACCAACCTAATCGAAACACTAGCCTCTTGCTTGCTAACGTAGAAACGTGGTCTGGAGGTGTAAGGCATGTAGAAATTGTATTTTTAATAACCATGAGTATGGATTCGAACCCCTCCATCTCCATGTTTTTCTTTTTACTTTTTGTAGCTACGTCGGAACGTTCAATTTTTATTCTTCACTAGTTGCAAATGGCGTTTACATTCAAAATAAGAGGAATTTGGTGGCATTTGTTCGGATATTCTTCTCTTTCGAAATGAAGAAAAGAATAAAAACAATACGCAAAGACAAGAAGTATTATCAGTACTACACATTACCAATAATAATTGCTACGAAAGACTAAATACGACCATCTCTCATGAGCTGTATGTTTTATTAGCAAAAATGTTTAAAAATGTCGTTGCCGGGGATTCGAACTGGCAATCTTTGCATTTCTAAGCCAGCACCTTAACCACTACACCAATATCACAGCGTGATGAATGTTTAGTTGTCGGCGTACTTGTTGTATTTGTGTTTTTTGTTCCCACGTCGACAATTTTTAGTCTTTTTTCTCCGTTTAACAGCTGTTTCTGGCTTTCTCTTTCGGTGTCGTCCTTTATTTACACTATGCACTATTCGTATTCACAGCTTATGTCCCTCTGCAATGTCTTATTCAGATTAGACTTTTCTTTTTGCTCCTCAGTAAACATTTGATTGATTTAATTCTCATACTCTCCACGGATGGAGCGCAGGAATGCCAGACTCGAAAAATAGGTGTACATTTACTTTCCTGACAGATAATACAACACCTTCCACGCTAGTGGCAAAGTGTGACGAAAATACAAGTTGAACAATCTAGACATAAATTAAGCATGTCTTAAGAAGAAGATATAAGAAGAATTTCTTTGTGTAAACAATTCTAAAATTGCATTACAATCTGAAATTTTCAATTTCCTGCAGTAGTATGAAACACAAACAACACAGTTGTTAGGGTGCTTGAGAATTGGAAAAGCGTTGGAAAAACCTCCCCTTTTTACGAATATAACGGTGGGCCAAACTGGAAATAAGATAATAGAATACATTGTTAAGAATAAGAATTTTATTATCCTCAGAGCAATGGATGCGAAAAGCTACAAAATGATCTTAGTTAAACAGTTCAAGCAAGGTAAATGGTACGAAATAGATGTCAGATTCAAGCTATTTTTCTCCTTTTCCAAAAAAGATATTGTTAAAAAAGTAACCGTTGTTTACTATAAAGGGTTAATTTAAATGCCTCACTACACAAAAAAAAAACATCCGCACGAAACAGAAACAGGGACAAATCCTAAATAAGAGACGCCAGTGCCGTAGTTGACTTGCGGACCTACAATGCAAGATAAAGAAAACTCAATAATAATAATAATAATAATAATAATAATAATAATAATAATAATAATAATAATAATAATAATAATAATAATAATAATAACAATAATAATAATAATAATAATAATAATATGAATATGAATATGAATATGAATATGAATATACAGAAGATGCTTGAAATATTCCTTGAGTCACTTTCAACATCAATACGAAACTTGGTGGTGAAATAAAATATTCAACTTCCACTAGAACTATAGATCTCCGAGACATATATAGGATAATGTCAAATCTTTAACACATGCTTTGCTTCCGCGTGGTTGAGTTGCAAATTCGGTAATGTTCATTGAACGTACTGAGCGGAAATCCATTCTAATGCACCCACAGCTTAGGATATGTAATACTTTTCGTTCCAGACTACTAGTGCGAACCAAACAAAAAGAAAGAAATAAAGTAAAAAAGAAAGAAACGAAGAAAGAAAAATGAACGAAAGCTAGCATAACGCTAAATTTCTGTCTCAAGCACTCTATATTAAAAGTCCAATCTGTACCATAATGAAAAGTTACAAATGTTCAAAAGGAAAATTGGATGTCCCTTATATTGTCTCTTACATGACGTACAAAAGTAAGCGCCGAAGGTGAAATTTTAGAGGAGATGCATTTAAAGATATTTCATACAATACAAACATGTCATTTATGCCAGTTGAACATTTCTTACTGGAGAAAAAGCTATAACAGATAAAATTACGCCACTCCCTTAGATCGTCAGATGGTAGAGTATGATTTGAGGAGTTCTCAGTTTAAAATCTATTTCTTTTGCGTTTACATCTCTAAGTCAAATACCCAACTAGCAGCAGACCTTACACGTTTGAAATTTCAAATATGAATAAAACCCGTTGAATTGTAGTGTGGAAACAAGTTTTATATCAAACTAACAGAACTAAAATATTGTTTTTAAATGGCCAAAAATGATGAATTTTAGTAGTCATCTCCGAAGATTTACCTGTTAAGAACATCCAGTGTCGATTTAATTTATTGCGAATATAACGTTGTAGTCTGCACAGTATCAGCAGCTCTATATTGCAACAACAATATAAATAACATTTACTTAATCACCTTCAAAGTAGGATCCTCTTTTGGTTTCTTCCGCAATCCAGTAGCTACTTTGGCTTTATTCGCCTCTTATAGTGATGAAACAGGCACATTTGATACCAATATTTTCTTAACGCATTGTCACCGTAATACGTTTTAAGGCTATCAAAATCTCTGAAGCACATTTCCCCAATTTGCACTTGAAATTGGTGCTTGCGAATTGCTTTAACTGCGACATTGCACCAACTGATCACAATAAACTCCTCCATCCATCTACACTACTCGTATGCTGTCTTTCGCAACCTATTCACACCTGCCAAATATATAATTAGACACCCTAATGATTGTGGTGTACAAACATCAATGTGGTTCCATCACAAATGCTAAAACTTTTTGACTTTCCTGGTTGGTTTGTGGTCAAGATTATGTACCTAGGTAATATAAGAAAACGAAATTAGTACCACAAATTTGTGACATGGAAGCGCGAGTTAGACTCATTACAATTAATACGCATGAAACCTGAAGCGACACCATAAGGAACATTCAATTCTTAATTAAACATTTATAACATTTCATTTCGATACAGGTTAGACTTCCAATATATGTTCTTTCTAATAGAAATTTCGCAGCCAAATAGCAAATATTCATTACTTTTTTTCTGTTTTCGGGAATGGAAGTTATGGAAGATGTAGTCTGGAATGGAAAGTATTTCATACGCTACCTACTGGATTCATTTATATATATTTCGGATCAGTACGTTGAATGAATACAATCAATTACAATCAAAAAACGTGCATTAAGCCTTGCACGTTATCCTAGATATGTCTGTAAACTCTATAGTTTAATTACAGATTAAAATTTAATTTGACAAGTTTGATATCTATTTTGAAAGTGATTTAATATTTTTTCAAGCGTCCTCTATATATTCGAATATCTCTAAAAGTATCAAAAACCGGACATTACGTCCATATTACTGCAGAAACGGATTTTTTAATACTAGGTTCTCGATTTGCTACTTTTAAACTCCACACTTTTATCTGTCTTCCCTTTACTTTCTCTTCTGTACCCTTTTCTTTCTCTGTGTCGCTTCTTTGCCTATGCTTAACAGACATCCATCGATTTCAATATTTCAATGTGAATGTGTTTAAATTTCTTTCCCAATCAACTATAGTTTGTTTCATCTCGCTTTTATTCTTTTATTTTATCCGTACTAATAAAAGTTTATTTGAAATCGGAATTGCTGTAATTCTTTCGGTACTTTTATTATGGAAGAGATTCAGAGAAGAGAGAGATTGAGATTCAAAGGGAGGGAGATAAGCCTATTTACCACAAATGATTATGGGATAAGAGGGTGAATATTGAGTCGCCTAGCTATAAAGCGTATGCTGTTGCATTTTTATGGGAAGTGTGCTTTGTTTTTTAGCACCAATGATAGTAGTTTATAAATTAGAAGTGCTGAAGTGCTTATTATTTATAAGGAGGCGTTATGACCTCTGGTACCTTAACACACTGTTTCAAAAAAACTATGATGAAAAATCAAATATACATATGCATGCTATAATCAAGTTTCTAACGCAGGTAATGATCTAAATTCAGAATCAATTACAGAATCATATTATCTTGTGCATTCTTTATTTGTAATTATCTCTAAGCATGAAATCACTTTATTCCAAATATGGACAATATTGTCTATATGGAACTACGGAAAACATGAACAAACTGCAGATAAACATTTATTATCCATTTTCGAATTTAATTAGATTTTAATAAATATTGACGAAAATAAAAAAAGATAAATATGACGTGAATATTAACATAATATGTTTTGATAATAGATCAGAATACAATTTGTATGGTACTTTCACATAGTTGATCCTCTAATTTTAAACTAATAGTATCTTGTAGATCGATAGCCTTTCGAGTGAGAACTATATAGATTGCTAAATGTGGTACTGACAAGAATAAAATCAAAATAATTATTTTATGTACTGCAAACAGCAAGGATACAAACTTTTAACTGCAGTATACCATGTACAGTATTCATTTAACTCAATCCTTTAAAGGTACTGCCTATGAAAGGCTGTGGATGGGATCTATATAATGGAGTCATGTTAAATAATCAAATTGAATTTTCCAACCAAACTTGTGTTTCTATATTTGGTTCTCTAAATTCTTTATCATTTTAGCATCCTGACGCAAATATAAAATTGAAATCTTTTAATTTTACCTTTTATTGTTATGCAGTATAGCCCAAATGGGTCGGTGATGATTATAAATGAAGGAAATAATTCAATAAAGAAATCGGATGGTTAACGAAAACCCAAAAAAATCATAAACGAGGTGCTTTTCTTCTTAGTGTGAGCTGGGATAAACTAGAGACTCAACCACTAGAAACGAACAACTTTTCACTAAACCATCGCGTCCTTCCGACGGTGTTCATAATACTGCGAGGGTTGTAATAGGTAAATCCCCAGAAATAAATTCTGGATCATGAAACTCAATGGCATGCGGACTATGTATGAAATTATGGAGACTAAAATGTTAGTAATATCTTTTAAAAATTGTAAATGAAACTAACCTTATAATAATATTAGGAAAATTGTAAAACAAAATACAGCACAGCAGAGATTACTGCCTTTGATCAGTAGAAAGAATTATCTTTATCTTGACATTTTTTTCAGTGAAACATGTAAAACAATGCTGCATACACCAGTAACCTCTAGTTAAGAGACAGCTGAAAGTAGTGCTCGGCATTTTCGAGTAGACGGGTATCGACCACCCGCTCGTTCACCACTGAATTCATTTCCTTTTAGGATAGAATGTGAGTTCAGGTAAGGATCAATCCACAAGGTTGCCTTGTATGAACCGTTTGATACATATTAGACGTTTGACTCCTTTTTCCGATTAGCTGCTTTCAATTTTTTTTTTCGTTCTGCTCGTTTGGGCTCAATCCGTTTGGCCTATTAACAGTAATATACTCATTAAAACTGTAACATTTAATAACTGTTAGACTGGATAATACTGATAGGCGACAAATAATTCATTCCCAGTTTGTGATACAGTTGCTGCGTTTTTAGTCGGAAAGGTAACGGGTTTGAAACCAGTATTCGTTTTTACTTTGGATCAACTTAGTGACGGAAGATATGTCAAACAGGTATCAGGCGACAACTTATCAAGTAGTAACGCCTGTTGAAAGTATTAGAGCTCCATTAGGCTCCAGATATTACGCTGGTAGTGATGTTTTCTTAGCACTAATTTTTTTCTGGATGCTTCGAGAGTGTGATATTCAAAGTACTTTCGCAACTGCCCTGTGACTGTTAGCTTGGAATGCCGTTTTTGAGATCGATCTCAGCGGTATTAGACTTTGTTACTCGTAGTAATAAGATGTGCTTGCTGAAACACAATAAGCTTATTAACATGCAGTTTATGTATAACAACAATGATATTATTGAATAGGGATTGAAACATGGATGGGGATATAAATCTGTTGCTCGCAGTTGGAATTTTTCCACTAACGAAATAGAAGACACGTGCTTAAGAAACAACAGTGAAGGTTTAACGAATTTGTTCTTCCGAAATTAAGTTGGTGTTCAACCTTCGCGAGAAATAGGATTCAGTTAAGTCGAATTACGAGATATTGAACGACAACTATTGGGGATTATTTTTCTTTGTGATCTTCAGTTGAAGGAAATTCACAAGTTAGCTGAGGGGGTTCTTCAGGACAGATCAGAGTTGAAGGTTAGTCAACAGCTCCCGAGGGTGTGTTCTCGTACTTGCGGCAATTTATCTGCCTTGTCAGCGGTTAGAAGTTGAATTCGGATAAAGCCATCGATGAGTTATCCAATGTCGTGGTCAATTTAGTTATTGCAGCCACACCTCCTGGAATTGACATGTGTCTTATCTTCAAGGAAAAATAATTAGATCGTCTTGGAAGTTGTCTAGCAGCTGGGTTGGAAGATACGTTTGATGTAGTTGAGCAATCTAAGAAGTCAAATGAAGTCAGTGGTACATTGGACTCTTTAGGTGAGAAAGTTCTGAATCTAAAAAGGAGAAGAAAGAATGAAAGAAATACAGTGGAGTAGAAAGTTGAGTCACCATCAAAAATATTGGAATTGGTGGCAGCTCGATCCAGATGTCAATTGGCAGTGAGCTTCAAGCAGAGGGCGTGTATAACGATAGGCCTTCTGTTGATATGGTCCAGATAAATGACCCTTTTTGTGTGAAGAATGTTAGACATCCTTACAAATTGGATGATAGGTGATAACAAGCGTCTCAGATGGATGTGGATCAATTCGAAAGGTTTTACGAGTTGCTCAGAAAGGAGGTCAGAAGTGACTGAGGAGTTAAATGGTAACAATAATTCTCAAATTTTTTCTGACTCAGATTTAACCGATCAGTATACCGATGTTGGGATTCGGAGTTTCCACGACTGAATCTAAATGCTGCATTCGATGACTTAACCTCTAATAAGATTTTTCGTTTAAAGGATTTTGAAAAAATACTTTATATTAAAGAGCATAAATCATTCAAAGCAAATTTCTTCCCGGTACCACGGGGAAAAGAGAAGATTCTAATGATCATATAAATGAAGTAATTGATAGTGGTATCTTAGTAGAAGTTAACAATTCAAATTATGCTACTAGTTGATTTATGGTCCGCAAAAAAGACAACACATCTCGGATACTGGGAAAATTTGTAGGGCCGATGAGCTTGTGTTTATCGATGTATATCCAGCTACAAATCTTGAAGAAAGTCTCATTCAAGTTTTCACAAGAATAGCTATATCGAGAGTTACTCTTCTATTACAAATATTCAATGTATCCATAAGATACCTCAAATTAAAAGTTTGAAATATCGTTGTATCACGCACTTAAAAAAAAACATCCAGGCTTTCTCCACATCTCACACTCCTTGATTAGTCACGTTATCAATTCTAGAAAAATGCAAAATTTATGTGTAATGTAGCAATACAAATAATTTCTAATCAATGATCACTATCGAAGATAGCAAAAGTTTTTTACTGTATTATTGTAAGTTCTTAAATACCAGAGTGCCGACTTCGTATAAGTGGTGATCAACTGAAATCCATTTGTGGTCATAATTCATTAAATAAATTTTATTTCGAGCGGAAACTTGTACAGTATCTCGAGGCGTCTAATGTTAGCATGCAGTAAAAATATTATTCACAAAAGTCACCACGAGCGTTGAATTACTTGTCCCACTGTGTTACTAACTTACAAATGCCGACCATGTAAAATTTCGACTGCTAAATATGAAGCCAATCACGCACAGCCTCATGAACCTCAGCATCCGACCGAAATCTCTGACATTTCAATGCCTTCTAAGGGTCTCAAAAATGTGAAAGTCACAAGGTGAAAGGTCATGCTGTAACCGCATTCTGGTTTTCATGAATGCCTTCTGTGGAAACAACAAAGGCTTGATTGCCCTTTGTTCTATAACTGAAGAAATGTTACTAAATCCTTACACTAAAACTCGGTAGTTTTTTCTCTCACAAAATATATTTTAAAATAAGTCTTACTCAGAAAATTTTAATCACCAAAACGTTTGTTAAAATTATAATTGTTTTAAGGATGACGTATTATGAATAATTTCAAATTATTCTCTCTGCAAGATACCAGACTCGAGTAACATGAATATATACATTATATTAGGAAACTGTGACAAGAAAGATTATGTTGTCAAGCAGTGCATTTTCCCATTTGATTTCCAACATTCATATTTCATGTGAAAGCCTGATTTTTTGTTTTTATAGAGAGATGGAATGTATGAGTCTTACCATAAAAGTTTTGAAATTCCATGTAGAATGGTGCGTTTTATACATAAATCAATTTAGCTACGCAGCAGAAAAAAATAAATATGTGTAATTCATCCTGTTGTATGTATCCAAACCACGACAAGTGAATACATAAATTAAGACAACTTTATGCAAATATCTTGCCGAAACCTGAAACATTAGAAACACACAATATTTTCCAAATTATTAAATAAATAAATTGGGAAATATATTGCATATAGTTCATAACTGGATTAGTAATGTGATATTTTTAGTAACATGAGAAGAAAAATTGTCTCGAAAGAGTTAAATATACATATAAGAGGAAATGCATATAGGGTACGAAATTCTGAGTACTGAACAATAGATAGTCAAAACATATTACAATATTTATTTTATATATTCTACGAGCTATTTGATTCGCGAAATAAATTTGAAGTTTTGTGCTGGTGATAATTTAATTTGTAGGATTATCATTATGTAGCAATTATGTGTAATACGATGAACTATTTGAATTCAAACTTTTCATCTGATATTCGTGATTTATATGTAAAAATACCTTGTTCTGTAAATCGGTTATGTCCACATTCTGCAATTCCTTTATTGATGAATACTTAGTCATAGCGTGCAAGTTGTTTCCATTTAAATGAGCCAGATCTCTAAAAAACGATCTGTAAGTGTCCCGATCTCTCTTGGTGATGTCTCCAAAAAATCTGAAAAGAGAAAATTTTTAAAACATATATAATTCAAACAAATTAAAGGAAATGTGGTACGACATTTCTTTTACAAAATCGAAATTGAAGAAATCAATTAGAATTCGATATAAATGTGTATGTTACTTTCGTATTGCATTACCTTATATTTCGTTAGACACAAAATCCTTATATATATACTTTAAAATACTATGTACAACTGTTAAATGTACACTAATCTTTCTGAAAATACCAAATTTATTAAGCAGAGTATTTCAAACAAATTTGCCAGTAATATCGTAATCAATTAAATTTAAGACACTTGTGATTGCTCTAGACAGAAAAAGTATAAAAGTGTTGAACATTTAAATCCTAAATGCGCGTAAAAAGTATAAATTAAAGGAAAACTACATTGTTCTCTTGAAAATTCAAACAAAATACTAATATTTACTTTTTAACACCATCATTTCCTTAACCAAAAAATATAGTATTATTACTAAGAATGAGCATATCGTATGTATTACCTAATGGGTTGCAAGTTCTATATATAATATGTATAGATTTTACTTCACGCTGAACTGAAAAAATTGATCTTGTGGATTCAATGTAAAATAAAATATTCGAAGTCGAATCTGAATCCTGAATTATACGCAATGGAGTAAAGACTGTTAAACCCTGATTGAACGTTTAACATTTTCATTCAATGCTAAATGGTAGTAAAAAACAAAATACTAAATTACTACGTAATATTGTTCTTCAAGATTTATCCTTCATATGAACACAAAAAATATTGGCGAGGAACTGTTAAGTTCTTACTACATAAGCCGCCTAGTTATCTCAAACAAAAACGCGCAAACCGCTATTACTACATATTCCTTATTCTAAATAAGTACCGTATTTCATATTAGAAATGCATAACTACGCAAAGTAAGAAATATATTTAAAAACACTTACATTTACGTTATAGTTTATATAATGTAACATTGTTTTCTTCAGACACATTATGAAAGATGAATACAAAAATAAATTAAACATAAATCAAAAATAATAGGAGAGCACGCACATTCACCCAAAGTCACTAAGGGTTGTCCGTTTACATTTTTACAGCCACATGTACATAAACATAATTTTAACATACCCACATGTGTTGTTCAAATATTTCTGCACCTATTGGCAATTCTGTACACCTGCAAATTCAAGAAGGTTTTCCATGGTCCTTTCTTTCAGTTTAATCCTTCCTGTTCTATTTTGTTTTGGTCTACATCACATACCTCAAGAATTATGAACACTATTGTCCAATTCACGAATAACTCCTTGTTGTTTGCTAATCCTCTGACAATACGCCTATATGGGTCACGCAAGAAACATGTACAAACATAAGACATTTATCTAGCATGAAGGAACTAGAGATCATGAAAGCTTAACTTGTTGTGTACAATATGGTGGAGAACTAGAGAAGCGAAAACAATGAAAGTCATGAAAATGGGAGACATGTAGTAATTATAGTTGCTTTAATGATCTTTCCGGAAAAAGTGAAACTAAGAAATCAAAAACTAACCAAAAACTATAAGAATGACAACAAAGTCTACGAAAGAAGACAAACATGGTTTCCATCTGGAACGCGTGTTTCTTTTTCTGAAAAAAATCGACTTGTCAGAAATACTATAATAAAGTAGCATTCGGGCATGTGTAATTGTCAAAGAAGGCATACGAAAGACTAACTACAGATGTGTTAAAAGATTGGACGATATCACTGCATGGGTATCACGCTCAAGACAAAACCAACGGAGCAAACCATTAGCAATCAATATTCATGGGTGATGGTTAGCAGCGTGAGGTGAAATCATAATGAATGTGTTGTAAGCACACAATCATTTATTAAACGGAACTCAGCGGGTTAAAGCAAAATGACCAGGCGTCCCTGAAGCTTCCCTTTGTAATTGCTGTTTCGAAACGATTTTCGGAAGGTGTTCGGAATTTTCTTGAGAGTTCCACTGAAATACACCAAATTTAAAGAACCGAAATTGGATAAAATTTTTAATATCATTAAGGAAAAAGAAATGAATATATGACTGCAGCAAGAGTGATGTGTAGCGTTTCCCTATTTCCAAATTAATTTCTTGTCGAATTTAATATTGGTTCCTGCCAGATTCGTAGAAATAAAGGTAAATAACATATTTAGATACATTATGGTTCAGGAAAGTGCCATGGAACCCTAATTTGGTAAAGTTCCACTTTTGGAACAACGGGCCTGAGCGGTTACAGGTATTTGAAAGAAAATAACTCAATTTAGAAAGGCTAAAATAATATTTCGTTGACACTTGAGGATACAGATTTTATAATAAATTGCAAGATTCATTATCATTGCAATATTAATTTATCATGTAATCAAAAGTATACAGATATTGAAACATGTTAATATTATACATATTCACATAGTAACAGATTTTTTACATTATACTTATTTTCCAATATGTCACCTTCTTACCAATAATGGAAGATAAAGGTGCACATTCTTGTTGTGTTGCCTTCACACTGTCCACATTTTGGTTGTCTTAATTATTTTACAATGAAATTTTCTTCTTTGTCATATCTATTTTTATTGCTTGTTTGTTGACTGGTCACACTTGGTTCTAAATAGGCCTCAAAGGAAATGCACGTTGATGGGATTACATTTGTTACATGACTTTTCAGAAGGCTGACTTTCATTATATGTACTATGTTTCGGAGCTTCATCATCCAAAAAAACTCATACCCATAAATTCTTTTCTCAGCTGGTCGCTTTGCATTACCGTAAAAGAATCTTATATCTTAGCGAGCAACTGATTTCTAGATTTCTAGACCTAGAACTCTTCATTTTCTCGTGATGTAATACCAATATCTGCAGCGTGAATATCTTCTCCGGTAGAGAGTATATTGATAATTTCGTCACTAGTCAATCTGAAATAGGGAGCGAGGATTTATATTTCTGAGCATTCGTTATCTCTGATCATGTTCGCCAGTCACGCGGGGAAGAAAGTGTTGGGGAAGGAAGGAAGTGACCTGGAACATATATATTAGGTACCACCCCGCATTTGCCTGGTGTGAATGAGAAAAGCCCATGAAAACCTCATTCAGAATGGGTGGCCTGAAAAAGCTTTTTTTTTACAATTTTTCGACAGAGGCACCAGGCATCGTACCCGGGATTCCTCGCCTCTCATTCTGAAATAACACAGTATTTCTAGATATAAATAAAAGGCATATGGAGTAAAGAAATATATATTTAAAATATAAAACAATATAAAATATTTATTTACAAACTACTGATACACCTCAGAGGCAATTTTACAGTGGAACGATCAACATAAAGATAACAACATTGCAGAAGGAAGTGGAAGGAAGGCGGCCAAGGCTTGTAAAGCTGTGTAGACATCTAGTGAGTCCCCTACAACACACACATAAAACGAATTAACTATATAATATAACTATGTTTGAAAATTATGTATGTTCGAAAATTTACTGTTATGTCACTGCAATAAAGTGAAATTAACAATAAATGTTACAAAATGTAATCAGGCATTCCTAGCAATTCATTCTATATATACGTAAATAGATACGATTCAGTGAATCAGCGATCAAGACATCTGCAACTATTTGGTTTGCGTTTTTCAACTGAAAAAGAGCTCCTTCATGTCGAAGCGGTTAGGTACGCGACTTTGGCGTGGGAGACCGGGTTCGATTCCTTCGGAACTTCATGTTAATCGGATTCTATGTTAATCAGTAGGCCTCGTCTCATATAACCACCCTGTTGAAAGGGACGTTAAACTCACAATCAACTGAAAAGCGTACCGGATGGGTGTAACAATTAGATCATATTTTTGTGTGGCGATCCTTCATGAGACCATTAAATTAGGAATTAAAGCACAAAATGCAATCAAAAGCAGCACAAATAGCATCAAATAAAAATACGCTCATAAAATGTACGAAACAATTACTAATTCATCAAATAAAATTACCATATTCTATAGCTTTCTGGGCAGTTTTACGTCCATTGTTCCATTAACGGAACAAACAAAATGCAAACTTCATGTACCCGTTCGAGCCAACTGTTCCATTATTGAAACATTCAAACTTATAACCTGTTTTTATTTATAACATTCATAATCATTTGTTTCATTTCACATGACTGTAAACTAAATGCTTCTCTTACTCACATAGTATTAGATACGTAGAAAATTCATAAATGTATATAAGATTTACTTACCTCCTTTGAGACGTTATGATTTGCTCTAATGCAACGCAACTGATGTCGACAGTACACATCATTCGCACCAATTCAAGAGAAACACATGCCATGTGCTAAACCGGTGATGACAAATGAAAAGATCCATACAAAAATTGTTACTTTTATTCGCGAAATATGAAAAATAAAAATAAAGTAAAAAATCCAATGTTTGAACAACGGGTTCAAATGGGTTAATGGTACGACCAATGTGACGTTGATGAACTATGCCGTGCTTTTGAATGGAAGGAGAAACACATCATTAGGTTGTATAGGGCTCGTATGTTTCACAGGATACAGCTTTGTATAGAACTTAGCACTTTCAGGAATTTTCGCAATACAAAATAATTGTTTGCTTCCCAGGAGTTAACGAAACGTAAAGCATGTTTATAACCGTGGAAATCGGATGAGAGAAGTTATCTCAAGTAGATTTGCGTCTAGTCATATTCGTTGGTCTACTTGCATATCCTTACGCCTTAGGCACATCAGACGCAATCACCGGAAAGTAATCACTTGGCTAGGAAAAGAGAACATATGCTTGTTGAAGCACTCTGATGCCCATTTAAATGATCGGCATAATTATGTATGCTTGCTTCGTGGTGGCATTAGAGCCTTTTACACCTAAGAATCCATGTTGCCATTAATAACAAAAATATACAAGAATTAAAGTCACTATCAACTCTAGGATAATTTGCAATTAATGATATGAAATTGGGTATTTCATGAGATAGTAATTAAATCTGATTTAATTAACAAACTTAATGACAGTTGTTCCATCGGCAGCAGCATCAAAATAGAACATCGTCCTTGTCTTATGTGTAAACTTGCACAAAACAATTTGCTTTTGCTCTTTGGGATTGATTTGAACGCTGTTAATTATAATGTATTCTCGATCAAGACATTTCCTAATATTCATCGCCCAGATTAATATACTGAAATCCTGAATAACTGCATGGAATTGTCTCATTTCAAGGAAATACTCACTTACAGTATTTTAAAGTCGTGCTTCTGAGGAATGCCGCGATCTGCATGGCGTTGTGAATGCCATTTCCAAGGTTTGCAATTTTTTTACTACTAAAACTTTTTCCAGCATAACAATAGTAACTTTCGACAAGATATGTCAATTACTAATAAAAGGGGTGACAGTAGGTGAGAGTCCGTGCCACTAGGCTGCTTGGTACAGATCATGTGCGTATTGTTTAAGTGATTGTTCAGAATTAGCTGCTTATTTACTTTGATGCTTATTGAACATATTACCAACTACTGCTAATCCGTGGTGATGAGAGATGGTTTACATTTCCTTCTAATTGATCTCCAAAGTACCCAGTTTCGGCACCACAATATGTAACGCTAATTCTGTCGTGAGCTATGTTAAATATGCCCTGATTCTAAATGTTTAGGCTATACACGAGATTATCTTGAATAATTCAACACATTAATGCACTTCATATATATATTATTGTTCTTCCACGTATATCTTGTTCGGCATCTTAAAATATTGTACATTCAGATTACATAAGATTATTGTAACCTGTATAACTTTCTAGTTACTATAGCAACGCATTAAAACAAGTAAACAAATCATCATAGCAATAATAACAAAATCTATATATATTACTAAATAATTTACTTATTTCTCTTTATATAATTTCGTCTTCTTCATTTTGCCCGTAAATACATTTAATACTTAGAAGTACATAAGATAAACATAATCGTTATATACGTTACTTTGCAACTCGAACTGATTGTTGTCACTAATTTTCATCAAAATTCAACTCTCACGGTTTATAGAAATTCCTTTTAACCTAACGGGAAGAACTCCACATGTCAAATGTTATTCCACGTACAGCGGAAACGCAAATCATTGCGAGATACTATATGTTTAAAGTATGTATCTTTCACAGAAATATTCACCTTTTTTATTCTTAGCAATCCTTCGAAACTTTGACCATCATCTTCACAGATATCCTGCCATTATTGACAGGTCGCTTGCTGTAGCTCAGAAACTTTTATATTTCCAGGTCTTCCGACTATCCTTTTCATTTTCGTTCAAGATTTTTCTGCTTTGATATCGTCCACTGATTATAGTCCCTTTCACCTGTTCCGTCTCTTTCTTGCCATCATACCCTCTAGCAGTACCATAAAAAAAAACAATTTCAAAACAGTAGCGTAAACTTCTGTGCACCTTCGTCTTTCGTAATGCATCCGGTGCCTCTAGAGGGGAACTACCTAGCAAGCTCAGAGAGACCAAGGAAACGTGCCTTTCGTCTGAAAACGTAGTTGGTGTACGAACAGGTCTGTTGCACGAAGAAAGTAGACCTTTGTTCTTTTCAATATTTTTAAGTTTGCAGAATATATTTGATTCTTGAATTCATATATTGGTGCTTGTGACCTTCCCTTACAACTAACTAAAACAAAGCTAGTACATAAAGTTCGCATTCTGTTAGTTACATAGCAATTTTCCCAGTTTATTCAGGCTGTAAGAACAAGTGTGTTAGATACTGTATACGGGTATAAATAAAAGTATGTGTTTGTGGGTATAGGTGTGGATGTGTTCCACACTAAAGGAGTTTAAGGGTTCGTCCAAGATTGTGATGAACTCCATCAATTCTTATTTGTTAATAAAGAAAGGAAGAATATCAAGAATACCTCTTAACGCATGAGGTATTTAACAGTATAGTCAGTGTGATTAAGTTATTAAGCAGCCGTTGTTAGTGAAATGAGGATATCATTTTGACAGAAACAAGTAAAAGTCGACGTACAGCGCCTGTGTGACCAACAGTATGTAGGTAATGTGGCGTTACTGAATGCGCCTCCAAAATATTCGCAAGGACACATTTTACTATAGTTAATTTCAAGGTTAACGTCAAAATTTCTTATATCAATAGAAAGAAAATCCTTAATGAATAAATATCTACTTTATTCAGTTCTGAGAAACAACAACAAAGTAATGCATCATTCAAGTTATCTCCTTGAAAATAGTATGATTTAAATGTCAAGGAACCCAGATAAATTCATCTGTATTTGTGAAAATTCAATCAGTATCTTTAATAGAACTGTGAATACAAATTGATCAACCGTGTCTTTCCTGTGCGATATAGGAGACGCTTTTTACCCTTTTACGTAAAGTGTTTTGTTAAGCAAAGGCTATCAAATTAATGTGCCTCTCTCTCTCTCTCTCTCTCTCTATATATATATATATATATATATATATATATATATGTGTGTGTGTGTGTGTGTGTGTGTGTGTGCGTGTGCGTATGTGTGTGTATGTATATATATATTGACAATCTCCCCAGTATCTCCACCATGACAACCTCCCTGGTTCGTTTCTAAACTAGGGGATGTTTGTGTGAACCTAGAGAAGTTACCTTCCACTCACTATCTGAAATGAGTGGGAACGTAAAATACTACTATGCGAGAGGTAATGGTTTGGTTCATGATATTACGGGGATTTCAATAACTGAATAACAACTCAAGATTTTGATAATTAAAATAGCTGTTGTATTTTCATTACTTGGTGTAAGTAAGTGTAAAGTGTCGTGTGCTATTTCGGGTAATTAGAAGTTTGCCAGATCTAACATTGCATACCAAACATTGAGCTGCCGACTAATGTTTAGAAAGTAGCACATACCTCTTGGTGTTCTGCTCTGCTACTCCTGCTGGTGCTGGTCCAATGATTCCTTCCTATCGTCAGGCCACAGGCTGGGCGGTGTTTCGCTGATGGTCTCTCCACTGGATGGAACGGAGGTTTGAACTACGAACAAGCTGCGATCTATGTTGAATGCACTGAAGTTCTGCCAACGACTAGCATATTAATTATTATTCAAAACGTATAATGAACTTTCAGAGTTCCTCTAGTAAAACGTTGAATCGCGTGACTTAAGGAAAGCTGTAACTCGACATTCTATTAGATAAAATCTTTTAACTTCCGTCTCCGACTCTCCGTCTCCAACTATCACGACTGACTCGGTCTAACCCTCTGGTCTCTCCTCGTCAAACTCTCGTCGAACTCTCCCCGTGACCTCCGGTACTCTTGGTTTTGTGGAACTTCCTCTCATCTGGAATCTGCGCTTCTGCATGACGTCAGAGGCGTGTGCTCTTTCTTGCTTAGGAAACGCAGTCGTTTCCTCATTGTGGTCGACGACTGGCAATGCCTGGAATGCTTCGACTCACGATTCCTGGGAATTCTATCATACCCAAGAAAGTGTCTGGTGTTAACAAATATCTTACAAATTTACTTACAATGAATTTTGTTAATTCTTTCCGATCAGACATTAATTTTATTTTATCTTCAATTTCCTGTCATGAAAACAATTTGCTAAAGAAAGCGCGCTACATACCATCGTCACATAAGTTTTAAAAGCAATGACTACAACGTTTATGTAATTTGTTTTTCCATTGATTATTGTTTCCCTGTTACTTTGCTGTTTTTTAAATCTTAAAACTCAAAATTTAAATCTTTAATAAAATATGATTAACTAAAAATATACTTGAAATAAATAAGATACACGGGCTGTACCACAATATATACACAGGGTGTCTCATCTAACTTCGCAACCCGAAATAAAAAATAAAAAAAAATTCAAATGAAAAATCTCTATTTTTAATGCAGATTCTGGCTGAGCAATCAAAACTAAATAATTTTTACTTGAAACACTTTCTCGTTTTTCTAATAGATGGCGCTGTAATGGAAAAGAGTGAATACAATCGAATTACTTCCCCTTCCTTTGCGACATCAAGTATTTGCAAAATGACAAAAAAAGAAATCTAGTTATGTAAGAATGTACACATGTTAGGGGCCTATAAAATTCTGTAAACCATAAGTGCCTGCATGAGTTCTATCATAGGTCCCCAAGTCCCAACTTAAAAGTTTCAAATGGAACCCACTATACTGTTTGATTGGCTGACGTCCATTTCTTGCCACGTAGCTCTCATATAGCAGAAATCAAACGCCTGCTGCAGTCGGCCCTCGTGATCAAGCGTGCTCTAAACGGACATCGCTTTTGGCGCGGCCCAATGAAAGTTTTTAAAAGTTTTAAAAACACCTTTTTTATTAAAATATTATGGAAATAATACTTTAAAAAGTGATTTACTTACTTTTGTGCAGATAACTACTGCTACTAGTAGTAGTAGGGAGAGGAGTAGGGAGAACGAGTTAGAAGCCCCGCAGGCTTCATTTTGTTCCACATTGGCCCCATGATATAAATTTTGGGATCAACTTAAAACAGCTGTTTAGCGTAGCACGTAAAAGAGTTGGATACTGTAGTTGCGCGAAAAAAGTACATCCAGTGGTATTGCTCCCTCGCGCGGGTCGTTATTTCTATTGCAGGTTCTGATTTTACAATCGTAAGTAATCTCCTTTTACTTGAAACATTTTTTTCGTTACTGTAATAGATGGCTTTGTAATTGCAAAAAAATATATATATCATTGTATGTAGTCCGCAAACTTTGTGACCTGAAATGTTTTCGAAATAACAGAAAATGTGACAAATTTAGTTACGTAAGAATGTACACATAGCACAGGTCTATAAAATTTTTAAACTGCAAGTGCCCCTAGTAGTCCTGTCATAGAACCCCAGGGCCCAACTTGAAAGTTTTAAATAGTAACTCCCTATTTTTGTTCCTGATTGGACTTTCCTGATGGAAAATATGCAAATTTTACTTCAGTACTTTTCGTTATGCGCCTAGATGACGCTGTAACGACATAAAAAGAAGTATCATTGTACCTTACCTGGGACTGATAATAAACTAAGGATCTCGAAAACTACACGTGCAATTAAAATACACGAAATACGTGACCAATAATTTAAAAAGGCTTACATAAAACAAAACTGCTTTCATTTGCATTGTAATGCGACCATGGTAGACCATTAAGATACGAAAAGAAAAGAGTTTGTGTTTTGGAACAAAAAACATCTTCCCTAAAACTGTAAACGTGAAAGAGATCAATATGTTTGTTTGTCAAGTGACACGGTTACTTGATCAAGTTAAATATCAAGTAAAAGTATTATTTCACACTAGTCCGTAAAAGCACAAATGACAAAGCAGATTTCACAGGAGATCAAATTTGCAAAACCTGAATAAAGCTCAAAGAAACTTAACTGGTATACAAAGCTATTGTAAATGATTTTCCCGATTTGAAACGTTAATAACTCACGTTTTTTAGTCACAAGGACATACAGCTTATGTTAAATGAGAGAAAACTCAAAATTAGTTTTTGTTTGTAAACACATTCGTCTTTTGTTTCTTGTCAAAGGTGCTCAAGATGATAGTCGTTTGTAATTCAAAATACATTAGTTTGACAGTATAATTGTTTGCACATTGTTTTACACATGGCAGAGTAAGGAAATCCATCTGCTTCTTAAATGAGTTCTCAAAGTTCAGTTAAATTGTTAGGGAGGGGTGACTGATACACTTGGATTTAACATAACCCTATCTTCGTTGAATATTCCGTTTCACATGAAAGTAGAAAATAAAAATATTGTCCTGTCTTCGTTTCCTGCTATCTAGATTTACTGTTACACTAGTTACGCAATGTGTAACCACACATCAGTTTTACCAGCCACGTATTGTCTTCCCGTTTTCTTATTATTGATTATCATGAGTTCCCTTGACTCTTACGACTTGGTTGTTTAACATGTTGACTGCTGAGCTTGGTGTCATAGGTCGTCGGATATGCTTTGAAAATTGTATTGTTGGATATTGGTGCTTTAGCATTGTTTTACAAGAATATAACAGTTTTACTTCAAATATATATGTTAATTGTGCAACTGTTGTAAGGACGCCGAAAGGGGGTCCTCAGCATATGCCATCAACTTTCCAACTCATGTGCTGCGGACGCCGAAAGGTGTCCTTCATCATTTTCAAATTTATAACAGGAAAGAAATATAATATTTAAGAATTTTCACATATATAGATCACAACAGCTTCTACAAGTCTTATTTAGTTCTGGTAATCATTAAAGCACGGCTCCAAACAAAATCCGAGCAGATCAGGACACTTCGCGAGTGCAAGATGTTATCTTTTCTAATGTTCTTCTCTTTGCAGATCCTGCATTTCTCAATCTTCGCCCTTTCGCTCCAACAGGGCATTTCGTTGGCAGGTGATTCTCTTCCATTCGTCCTTTCTTTGTTACATCCAATGGCGGTGCTACTTGTGCCATTGGTTTCACTTTAAAAGGTCGCAAATAATTTCTAGGACGAAAATCATAGAGCGATATTTTGGTCATCGAATTGTATTTGTTGTAAAGGAACCAAGAATTAAAATACAGCATCTATAAAAAGTGGGATAATAATTCCTTTTAGCCTCTGATTGTTTTCCGTTCGCGCGGATAATAGGCCAACATTTGCTCTTGTCGATCAACACCATTCATGTGAGTGCTTTATTGTGCAACTGGCAGATTTTTTTTGTCTTGGTTTGTCCCTTTTTGTTGACGCAAGAGACAATGTCGTTTGGAAATAGAGTCGAAATATAGAAATTCAGTCGATTTCCTCCAGGAAACAATCGTCCAATAACAATTGCAATTAATCATGTGGTTCGTTGTTACCTGGTACAGACACTAGAAGCGGATTTATTTTATCAAAAGGAAACGATTTCAGAAGCAAAGGATTATCTTGCGAGGTAGGCTGCTAAGCATCATGTGTATCGCTTTCTGAATCGCTGTCAAATTCTGATTCTTCAGCTGAGCTAGGAAAGCAAACTATATTTTATTTCTCAGAGATTTCCATTTCATCACTTGAATTTGAACTGCAAGATATCTTGTCTAATTCACTCACTGTCAATGTATAAGCATTAATATAATGTAATTTGGCTCTCTGTTCGATGTCCCACTCATGGTATATGCATAAAAAACGAAATACTGAATAAAAAATCAGAACAATATGTATTTCACTGGCACAAACACATAAATCAGTATTAAATAGTTGAAGAACATATATTATTTTGTAGAACAATGCCTATATAAACACATCACTGCAGACTGAAACGAAGCACATTGAATGTTACATTCACTCCTTGGTAGTCACTGTACAGAGTGTGAGTGCACTAGTGTGCACATGTAGGTATTGGCGGGAAAGTGAATCAGCTGAAGTGATAAGCTCCGATCGGCGTCCGGTGCATATGCCAAATACAGTACTGGACGCCCATGGGCGTCCTCAGCAGCTAACGTGTTAAGATTGGCAGATAAACAAAGTGAAAGTGATGTTTCACTACATGTGCTCAAACTGCGCACATTTCTTGGTCTGACAGTGAGCAATTCGATGGTAAAGCACAAATACTACAATTCCTGATGGCGTACAGTTCAATAAGTGCAACTTCATCAATAACAGTGACGCAGATTATCCAAAGTTTATCCAAAGTGGTTGGCATTGTTGATATACTCGGAGTTTAGATAAACACTGAAAAGTAGTGTAGTGGCGATAAATCATTGGAATACAGAACGAACTGGCCACCCAATATAACCTCTTCTACCAATCCGTTATTTAGATAATTCCGTGTTACAAAATTGCCGCATATAGACACCGTTGTGCGGTCCTGCACATCTTTCTGAAACCATATGTGCGCAAAATAGTCCTCTGCAGTGTCTCTCATTACCGAAACTAATTGATTTATAATTGTCTCCTCACATAATTCAGAAGTCAGGTTGTATTTAATTAAAAAAATGATCCAATTATTGTATATTTCGAACTGCCGCCCAGATATTCTTCTTTTCAGGGTGTAGAGTGTGTTTGAAAGGACCAGTGAGATTGCTGTCAAATCAAAACCAGTTATTATGTCAGTTAATGAAACCGATTAGTTAAAACGTGCCTTCATCAGATAATACAATGCTGGTAAGGAAATGATCATCCATGGTTTGTTTCATCATCTTCATAAAATTCTACACGGCGTTCAAAGAAAACTGCAATCATTTCCTGTATCAGCTGATTTTTGTATGGGACCGAAATCGCAGACATTTGACTAATGCCATGCTGGTCAGCAGGTTTATGAATGCTAATTTTTGTAATTTCAACAAATGACTGCAATATCAATCTGTTTGTCATCGATTTGTAGTCGATCAATCTGTTGTTGAGAGCGTTAGAACTTTACTTTGAGAGCTCTAACACAAACCAGTTAAACTACAGTTGAAATACAACTTGAGTGTTGAGAGGATTTCTGTAATAAATCTCACTGCTACCTATATCTAATGGCTTCTAGGTTGCTGGACCGTAATTTACTATCAACCATACGTATTTACAGAACATGTCTTAGGGATAACACATATGTGTCTTCTCGTTAAATGTTATTCGTTATACTAAATTTATAAGAGAGCATTTGCTGTCTTAGATATACCGATCAAATTTACATATTCATATTTACTTTCACTTCTCAGATGGGATCACATGCAGTGTCAAATTAAATTGTAATTATGGACATCTACATAACGATAACAACAAAATGATGATAACCCTTTAAAATTTAATAGATCCACTTTTATCTCTTAGGTAAAATCACATGGTCTAAATTCAAAACAAATCGTCATTAAACAAATCCAATTAAACATGGCAAACATGAATAACTTAATTCTCTTTTGACACTACGTCAGATCATTAATTGAAACTTTACACTTTGTCCACGCAGTATTTGTATGCGCTGTCTTTGTTCTTGCGCGTTTTTTGTTCATTCGCCGTTTTTGTCCTTGCGCGTTTTCTGTACATGCGCTGTTTTTGTCTACACGGTAACTCCATGCGCTGTTTTTGCTCTTTCCCGGTTTTTGTCCATGTGCTCTTTTTGTCCACGCGGTATTTGCATGCGATGTTTTGTCCATGCGCGGTTTATGTCTATGCTCTGTTTTTGTCGAAGAGGTATTTGCACGCGCTGTTTTCGCCAATCGTTGTTTGCGGGATTTTGACAAAGAACTAATAATAATATCTTTGTACGTCATCTGAGTTTGATAAAAGAAAAGCTGGTTTAAGAACTGAACATGTTATGTGATATTGGTGCTAAGAGTTGCAAACAAATTGAACTATAACACGTGTGTAAGAATGTTCTTCAAGCATTGACGTTTTCTCTTTGAGCTTGTCGACACAATGAAATTTAATTAACTTTGCTGCTTTTTTCGACACGGTATTGCATGCGATGTTCTCCTCAACGCGTGGTTGTTATACATGCGCTGTTTCTGTCCTTTTGCGGCTTTTGTCCATGGGCTGCTCTTTCCTCATATCTATTTAACTAGGAAGAGTGTCTGTCAGTTATGGAACCTGAAACATAGTAACGACATTTGGGTTGTAAAACTTAAGGAACTTCTTCTGTAATTGGTCCTTACTCATCGTTCGTAAGGATGTCTATAAAAATTGTAAACAGTCTCTGGAAGTGGGTCTCAATCTAATTCATAGCTTGACCTGCTCTCTGTGGGTGCAAGCCCGAGTGAGTACTAACCCAGTCGAGAGAGGTGGGTGCGAGCCGAAGTGACTCCGAGTGGGAGTGATTGCGAGAACAGTCGAGGGAAGTGGTTGGGAGGGAATTGGAGGATCCTGCTCCTTAATGAATATAGGAGACACTGCGAAGAAGAAGACAATAATTCATCTGAAATCTGTTCTCACAGGAAAGACACCATCTCAATTACGGAGAATTAAGAAAGGAGGACACTTCGCAGGAATCACATGGACAGAAAACGACATCTAAAGGTGAAATTCCGTAAAATATGGTCACTAACCAAATTCAGTAGCAGGTCAGAAGATATTCATGCAAGTATGTTTCTAAAAAAAATTCAGCAAGGGTACGAGTTAATAGGCATAGGCAAGGCCAAGTTTCTTAAGATAATACGCATATTTTGCTACCACCCTATTCTGTATGGTTCAAAGCAATTACCAGTAGTTTACGTAACTATTCACATTTCAAAAATGCCTTGCTACCTAATTTCGAAAATCACTTCATATTAGCAGACATTGGTGCGAAGATCAGGAATTGACGTTTTGAACCAAAAGTCGATAAAAGCCTTACCGACTTTGTGCTCGCCGTGTATAATGATTTAAAACAAATCAATCCTTACCAACAGGAGTCACGTATTATCGCCTCAGTACGAATATTGCTACCGTTTAAACTTCAGCAACTATTAATCTCAAGTCAGGTTAGATTGCAAAGTAATAATAATAGAAATCAAGCTCTTATATTCCTGTTTGAAATATTCATGTTAGAGAGAATTGTAATCCTAGTTCAATAGATAATGGTAGATTTACTGGTAACGACAATACGACAGAACCTAACTTCAGAGGGAACAGAAATAATAATAGAACCGTGCCAGATTCCGTAATAATTATTAAGGTGGCAGATATTTTCGAAATGGAAACAAAATAATTAGTGAAGTAAACTATACACAAGACTGTAATCAAGATTGTACTATTCAATGTAACCTAATGAAATCTTTTAGTAATGTCACTTAATCTAAATGTAGTTGAAGTTGAATTGATTAAAGCCACATTAGCAATGTATTTTCAAGAATATAAAAACAGTAGTTTAAACTTGAATGACAATATTTTAAAATCTTTAAATGATAGTAACTAATAATAATATATATTTGAAAGTGTTATTCTTTTTGTGATATTAATTACTCTTTGTTTTGTATAAGTTTGAATATTGTTCTAATTTCATTGTAATTCTACAATGCTCATATTCTATGAATTACATGGATGCATCGGTACAAATATTATCTATCAAATTTATGCTAACTATGCCCGAATAAATGAAATAGGTTGAGTTGTATTTTAACGCACATCACTTTATTGTTAATAGAGTATGTATGAATTGCATTGAATTAAAGAATTTATTTAGGACCTAAAACAATCAACAAACGTATCACATTTTGAATATCTCCTTATCGTCGGTAATTTTATAGACTTAAAATAAAATTGATTATATAATAAATATAAAAATGATATTGAGATAATATAAGAATTATATTTTCTGAATTGTAATTTATATATATATACGAGGGTCGTTCTAAAACTAAGGTAACCATTCTATACGAAATGTCTAATGGTTCAGGATTCTTTCTTTACTTGTGAACAATGTAAAGAAGTTCCAGTAATTCGGGAACCATGATACGACGATAATGTGTATCTTATGTACTTTTAAGTATTATTTGTACTTACGGGCAAAATGATCTATTTAAAAGGCACAAGTTCTCAAGAAGAAGAAGAAGAAGAAATTATATAATAAATAATATGAATATTTTGTATTATATTGAGATTTTTGTTATCGTTGCTATGACGATTTTTTACTTGTTTTAATATCGTAACTATAAAAACTAGAAAGGTATCGTGGTAACGAGGAACCATCTTGTGCAATCTTAATGTACAATATTTTAAGTTGTCGAACTAGATATACCTTGAATAATATATATGAAGTGCATTCATCATTAGTGTATGGGGTTATATACAATGTATGTCGCCAGCGTGAAAAGTACTTAAAGCAACAGGTTTTAATTTTAATTCTTAGTTTTCCGATTTCTAATAAAAATCCCTCTTTATTTTTTGTATATTTTGCGAAGAACTCAGAAAGAGAGATGATCTTATTCACACATACATATATACTGCACAAATGTAAATTTGAGCATCAAGAAATATATTAAAGAATGTTAACATGTGAAACTTTTGTTCGCTATTATTAAATACCAGCAAATTACCCGTTCTTAGCACGGGGAAGATACGTCCCAATTTGGGCATAAAGTGGACACTAGACACTAATTCGCACATTGGACACTAGAATCGGACATTTTCAATTAATTTTGCATGTCACCCTCAAATTTGATAAGTACTGCTGGGGGATGAATGTGGATTTAAACGGTATCGAAAGTGTCCCTGTTCATTTCGGTAACCCCGAAAACTATGGTTTCAATACTAATATCAGTCACTTTCGACAATTTTTGTGAATCCATCCGTTTTCCCCCTTCTAACTTGTAGCGCTGAATTTTGATTTAAACGGCATCGAAAGTGTTAGTGATCATCTGAGAACTACCAAAAACTTGGATTTGGCATAATATCGGTAATTTTCGATCATTCATATATATATATATATATATATATATATATATATATATATATATATATATATATATATATATATATGTATGTATTTTCCTCGCTCCCTATTTACGGTCCTGAATTTCGATTTAAAAAGCATGTAAAGTCTCACTGCTCATCTCCGCGACCCCGAAAAATACAAATTTTACACTGACGTTTTCAATCATTTATATATTTTTCCTCTCGAAGTTGCGGGCCTGAATTTGGATATAGAGGACATGAAAAGTGTAACTGTTTATCTCAGCTGCCTCAAAAGCTATGGATTCGGCACTAATATTGATCAATTTCAATCGTTTTTACATATCTCATTTTGCCGCAATTTGCGGGAAAGTATTTGGATTGAAACGGCATCGAATTGTAACTGTTTACATTAGCGACCCGGAAAACTATGTATTCAAAATTAATATCGGTCGTTTTCGATCATTATATAAATATATATATATATATATATATATATATATATATATATATATATATATATATATATATATATATAAAACTGTATATCCACCTCTTTCCCTTAGTTGCAGTGTTGAATTTTGATTTAAGAAGCATTCTAAGTGTCACTATTCTCTCAGCAACCTCGAAAACTAAGGGTTCGACACTCACATCGGTCATATTCAATATATATCCCCCTTTCTTCCTCCAAATGGTTCCTACAAAGTGAATTGGCGAAAACCATCCTAATCCCGAACCCCATCTATGTTGAAATTTTATCGAGATCGGCCTGTTGGTTCAAAAGTTGTTAAATTACAAATATAGTCACTTTGATTTTTACATAATTTGTCAAACTAGAAAACAGGTATTTGTTTACATACTAAATTTTGTGCATGAAGTTCATATAAAAGTATAAATTACAATATTAAATAATACTAATTATATGTTTTAGTGCATATGAATTAGTGAAATTTGCCAACTGCTGTCTCTTTTAAGACGTGATTTGGTTAAAATTAGCAAACTTTCATCAAATCACAGAACAAATTTACAACTGAGTTTCATTCAGGAGTTCTATTTATTGCAACAGAAACGCTTAAGAATGGTAGATGTGTATGCAGGTGTTAAGGCGCTGTAATTAATGTTCAACCACGAATAAATGACTAAAAATCATATAAAGGAAATGAGTTTAGACCATTAATTTTCAAGAATAATTTCAACAATTTTATTTTCTATTGCTTCTTTTTTTTAAATATTCGCAATATTGTTGTTTTGAAGCTTACACGATCACGCTTTTGAGAAAAATATCCATTACTAGTACAATTAGCATAATACAAAGTTTTTTGTTATTTTACCAATTGTTTCGGAAAGAAACCGGAAAAAAACTTTTTTTCTACCAACGGGTACAAAATTTCCGGAAATTTTACAACACTAGTTCGTACCGAAAGTGTAAACAACATTTAGCTAAACATACATTTTCAATATTGTTATTGATGCGAGCAAATCAGGTAAACTCACTCGCGAATACGTCAAACGGTGGCTAAAAGATGTGTTTATTCCTGATGTGAAAGAAAATTCCCTGCTGTTGCTTGACTTGTGGAGTAGACTGACGGGTGAAGACGCGCGAGAATTGTTACATGGGGAAAACATTCGTGCTGAACTTATACTTTCAAACATCACCAAATTTATTAAGCTCTTGATGTATACTTTTTTTTCGACAGTATAAGCTGGTAATTCGAAGACTTGAGGATTATTTCCGACATAAATTCATTGTTTGTGGTACGCGGAACAAGTTATATGACATAATTTGCATAATGAAAATGCATTCGGCCGTGTATAATCATTTGTTGCGCCAGTTCTATAGGACAATCTTGGATATGCATGGCAGAAATGTGGGCACGTAACAAGAGCAATAGTTCGTTCATTTACAAATATTCTATAGACTATGTTGCAAGTAGAAGATCGTGTCTGTGGTCATAAAGATTGTGATGAAAGTGTATTTGTTAACGTGTTTGTTCTGCTCCAAGATGCTGTGTGCTAATCATATTGTTATGGATCTCCATCATCAGAACTGAAGAGCAAAACGTTTGTAGCTTAATATTTGCTTATGTGCACCGCTTTATATTATTTTTCTAATAATTATTCTATTCATTTTCGAAAAACGTCAAAACATGTTCTTGTTAAGTCATATGTGCTGTTGCACCTTATATTACAGCTTTTAAATGCTATGCAAAATAGCAAAACTAACAAATATAACACGATTCGAAATTGGTATAATTTCTAGTATGCTGAAATTCCAGTTTTCGATACACACATTTCAATTTAATTAACGATTTATTTCACTAGGCTCAAGATCTGATCGGTATAGTGAATATTACATCAAGTGACTACTACTGCATTAGTTAAAAATATGCTACTGCTCGCACGACCGAACTTCATGACACAAATTTAACTTACACAGTTTTTATCTGTTCCTGCGGGTGAGGCAGCTCTTAACCCTGAAGTGAAAACAGACATGTAAACTTCGGTTACGGAAATAGATTTAGAAGTAAATTGCAGTGCTATTTGATACCCCATATGACCCCCTTGCCATTAAATATATTTGACCGCAATTCAATATGGCGACTTTCAAAATGGCAATCACACACTGGAAATATTAGCACACATGATGACCTAACCCGATTTACAATGGTGAATTCAGATCTACAGAAAGCTTTTTTTTTGTTTTTGTGCTAAAAGGATATTCTTAGGCATTGCCTACTGGAGTTCAAGATGGTGTCGGTGTAGCAGCTTAAGGAAGCATTTGCACATTGAGTGAGTATTACTACGTTACTTAGCAACTCTAATTTAATGTTGTCACTAATTTTCATCAAAAGTGAACTTCGTTATTTATGGACCTTCCTCGTTAGAGGAATAACAAGAGAGATTTAATTTATCACTAGGGCATAATTCTCACTACTTATTAGCGTTTCATTCTGAAAGGATTGTTCTTGTAACTGAGAGTACTTGCTATCCTTTGCACCCAGTAGAGGAGTGTTAATGTGTGGTTATTTTGTTCGTTATTACTAGAAAAGTTATTCCCAGATTTTCGTACCCTCATTTAAATTTTGAATCAGCCGTGTGTATTTTCTATATGTACATTATCTTTCTTTAGTGAATTATCAAAATATTGGAATGACGAGCTACCCCTTTTACTATTCGCTTACGTAGTCAATTAATACGGTGTATAATAATTGAACAATTTTATATATAGTTACAATTGTGAGTTAATATGATCTTAACTCTCAGAAGTGTGTTTCTTCTGAGGGTACTATTGATAGCATGTCTAGTAATGAATAGAGCAAAGTTGAAGTATAGTTTGAGACAGGGCAGAATTAATGTGTATAGGATTTACAGACTGACGTCAGTGTTAATTCAGACAGATTCGATAAAAAGTAGAGAAGAATATACTTGGTCCACTAAAAAAAACTATCTATGTGTGTAAATATAGATTTATCTCATGTTGAAAAAATAAATATATATAGTGTTAGGATTATCAGTAATCGTAAGTTACCATCCATCGGTGTATATGTTAATAACGGAGTTTAAAGATACCTAACTCCTCTCAGTAGTGTGTTACCTCCCATACACTTAAACAAGCACACAATTATGAGATTCATGAACAATTGAGGACACACAAGCAGTAAGCAATTCCAAACAGTTTTGTATTAATAATTATTGAAATTTCAATCGGCATGATAACCATAATTGACATTGTGCTACTTCATTTCAGTTCCATATTAGGCTAAACCTATTAATACTACAACTCTTATTATTAATATTACTACAGCCACTACTACTACTACTACTAATGATGATGATAATAATAACAATATGTATTCCAAGATGTTTGTGAACCGAGTCTGAACTGGCTCCTCCAAAGGATTAAGGAATAATTAAAAGATAGTGGTTTGCATCCAGTCTGTATATTTTCAAGAAAGTGTTTTCGTTATGCCATTAGGAAGCAAAATGTTTCTTCACTGACCGCATGCAACAAGTAGTACAGTTGTGGCACAAGTGCGTCAAGGCGTGTAGCAGCTATATTAAAAAGAATCATATATATCCAATCTTCTCCAGTTATCACCTACTTGAGTCTGTGAATCATATACACCTTTGAAAGAAGAAGATTCGAAAGTTTCGGTTCAGTTTGAAATTGTTGAAGGACAGAAATTAACAAAAAATAGAGGGTTGATCTTAAACTTACATAGATGTTAGTTGAATATATATTTTAGTAGTATATTTTTATTAAAAGTAGCGAGTTTATGAAATGTCAGTACTTACTCTTTCATTATTTGTTTAGTTTGGCGTGTGAGTACATTAGTTGGACAAAGAGAAATAGCTGGCATAGGAATTCTCCATTCGTTATAACTTCTCTCAATTGTCACCACCACTGGATTATCTTGAAATTTTCTCCATGATACATAGATCAGGTAGACTGTTATCACAATACCTAATGCGTATACCAAAATGAATAGCAATCTGAAATAATGTGAAATAAATTAATTTTCGGTGTTAATGGTTCAATCTAACGTACGGGTATTATATATATATATATATATATATATATATATATATATATATATATATATATATATATATATATATATATATGTGTGTGTGTGTGTGTGTGTGTGTGTGCGAATGTGTGTGTATGTAGGTGTGCTATAAAGTTGACAGTTAACACCACATATTCAAATATATACATGGTGGATCACTGAAAGTGATACAACTTGTAACTCCTAAATTATTTGCCTCAAAAGCCTAAAATCTGTATAAAGCAAATATCAGAAGAAGAAGTAATTTGACATACTAGACGATACCATAACATTAACTATGTAGTATTCTCAATATAATTCTTTGAATGCACTACGTCAGTTTAATACATACCTCGAAAGTGGAGGATAAATAGAACTTAGAATAGCACATTTGATATTTAATGTTGAAACTAAATACGTTAGAGTGACTAAAACTCCTAAATACTGTGGCCTACACAATATTAATAACACAACTGAACGACTGATAAAAAGTCCTCCAAAATAATCTTGTAACGAGTACTAAAATTATGATAAGGAACATTTGCAATGAATAGAATGAGTTACCTGTAATTTCCAAATAATAGTTGTAGACAACTATTTATTTTGCATAAATGCTTAGGCAATCCTCAGAATCAAAGACGACTTTTCAATATACTAAAGAAACTGAATGCTCGTTACAAAAATTTGCTATTTCGAACCAATAAAATGTATGCTATTATGGTAAAGGTTTTCATAAGTGTGTATAATTGGAGAAACTTGTTGTAATTACAATTAATAAATACTATTACCATAACGTTACGGAAAGGAAAAAAATGACGCTTATTATAGACATTCCACACAAATACACGTTTTGGGAGCTGTCACTAACCGTACCAATTTCTCTCATATTTGTGAAACTATTTAATATGCGAAAAATGCTATATGACATTATGATTAATATTCTATATTGGAAATCTTCTAACTCCGCAGATATTATACTTATCTAAGATTTATAAAAAGGCCTTCACACAAATTCAAACTTCATTTTCTTGTAATCTTTATCGTCCTTAAGCGAAATGCGACATATTATTACCAAAGCATGCGACAATAAGTTACAGTGTGGCCAGTGATAGAGCCCTTACTTCTGGTGTGTAGGACTCCTGGTTTTATTTCCATTCAATTAAGTTCGTGCTGGACACAGTAGTATACATGGGTTTTCTCGAAATTCTCCTTTTTTTCTCTCACGTTCCCAGTCTATCAATACCTCCATCATCACTGACTTAATTTTATCCTCGTCTCCCTTAAATACAAGACCGTTAGTTGTGGGATTTTATACTCAAACCTATTTTTAAATTCACTTAGCTACTTTACGCACTCATTACCCCGATCATCTTACAAGAGAAGTAGTAGAAGTGGTACGCGGGCATCTGCATGCGTTACATATCACCGAGTAAAACACACATGTGAAATATCTCGCTTGAATGGAACGTGTAGGGGCGTGGCGACGATTTGAAGATCAAAAGAAGGCACGCTCTAAAACACCAGAAAACGTGGATCAAATACGTAGTTATGATGTAATTGTTTTCAGATATGGTAAATATGTATAGGTTTAAAAGGCAGCTGAATACGAATTTGACATCAAATATTTACAAATCAAAATGGTGGATCCGACATACAAAGAAAAGCTGTTAATATGAGAGTGGGTATATAGAGATACGGGACGTGGCTATCAATGAATCGGATACCAAAAGTGTAAAATTCAAAATGGTGAATCCAAAATGGCGGACAAAATACAAAACACTGATATGAAACAGAAACATTGCCATGAGAAGATGAGGAAAATTAGGGTACAATGACTAATGATATTGGTAGAGGACAAAGAAACAGGTTTAACACTGGCTTTTACGACAAAATATCTAAGAACATTCAAAGCTGGAATCTTCCTGTTTTCAGTTATGGCAAATGTGCTCGTCGAAAGTAAAATTAATGTCCTTACATCTTGAAATGAAACGAATGGTAGAACAAAACCTTCTTTGTACCAGGAGTACCTAAACAAAGGGCGATAAAATGTCTACTGAAGTTGATTCAAAATTGCGCTATGAATTTTCAAGACCTTTTAACGCCTGTGAAGCGGTGATTCGTTTATTATAAAAGAGGCATATTCAGTGAACCGTTACAGAAAATGTTTCCACCAATTGAAGCAAAATACATCGAGACAATACGTGAAAGCATTGAAACCTGGTGGAAGAAAATTTAATTTAACTGCAATGTTGTCATCTTTCCAGAAAGTTTGTGTCTTTTGAACATTCTATTATCGGTAATGAGAATAGTCTTCTTTGCTGGTAACCTCTCTACCTTAAGTTTGGGGATATTGTGGAAGAAATTGAAAAACTAGTTCCTTTTTAACTTCTTTGACTGCGGGCATCGAATGACAAGATTATGGTAATTGTTAAGTATTACGGTGGGAGGAAACTGACTCCCAATCTCTTGCAAGGAAACAAACATTTCAGATAGCAACTGCCCCTCCATGCACAGAACAGGTAGTATAGTGTACGAATGAGTGCGAGTATTTAACTGCGCAACTATTGCTGTTGTAATTTTTCATGTTTGTGAAATAATGTGTGCTTCGATATTAAGTATAATTAAACCCGGATTGGTCGGTATTCAAAATCTGATTGGGAATAAAGCTTGGGTAAATGATTTGCACAAAATTGAGACGAAATTCGATGCCATGATCAACAGTGTCTTCTGTTTCGAGAGACTAATTTGTAGATGTGAAAACACACATTTTCTGAATAACAAAGGAAACCGTTTCATAAAAGTTTCAATCCAAATATGTGATGATTTAAATCCCGTCAGGCCAATAAACTTGGCATGATAAAGGACCCACCGTCGAATCGTTTCTTCTTGAACTCATATCCCTCGCTATCGTGCTAGAATGAACTGTTACAAACAGTATTTGGTCACCAGCGAATACTTACCATTCTGTTTCCCTGTTGGTCAACATAGTTTTGACATCTACGTAAATATGTGCGGAATTTTATTTGTAGAAATCGTGCACTGATGGTAGAAAATACCACTGCAGATAGACCTTCTGCATTTGTACGACACACTATGCGTCGTCCAACAGTATAAAAGCATTTGCATATGACTGTGATTGTTCTGAAGCGTTCATGTTGTCATGAATTACAATGCCGTCAGTATCAATAGGAACAATGTCGTCGGTATTGAAAGCATTATCACAGTTTATTTCATCAAGCATTTCGTAACCAAATTATCTTCGTTGACCATAGAAACTATTCCCTCTATTAATTGTGCCTCTTTCCAGCATGGATTTTCTCAACGGTGGGGAAAGTTTCGAGCTTCTCCTTTAAAGATTAACTGCCGGCCAAAATTAGCTGGTTGGGCCCCAGGCACCATTGATGCAGTATTATATAACTCTCACTGAAATATTCACTGGTTGCTATAATCCTCCTCCCATAAATTTGGTAAGCAAAAAACTTTTTCACAGGGCATTAGTTCCGGTATACTTTCGTGCGCCGTATTGGTCCGACAGAACGAATAAATAGCCTTAGTTGTGAGCCAACGGTTGGAAGTTGAGTCATAAACTCAATATTACACTGTTGGTCCCATCGGATTAACGCGGCGCAGTAGAAAAGTTCTCTGAAGGACACTTTGACCCAACATGGCAGCCAACGTGTTAAAAGATAAAACACTTTTAATTCACATCCTGTATTTTCATTTAAAATAACAAATCGCGAACATGTAATTTTACACGTGAAAATAAAGGAAACAAAAATAGAGGAAATATAGAACAATATCCTGTAAAAACCTACTTCTAAAGAAAAAAAAATGTGTAGGATAGCTGAAATTATACATCAAATAAAATGTAAGCACGATAGAACTTAAACAGTTATTTACATCATAGTAATGTGTAAACTATACTATGATAAACAATATTTTAACACACTAAGCAAGTCTTGTTCTTTGCACCTGCAACTCTCTGATAGATTGCCCAAATAAAAAGTGGGATTCAACAATTTAACAGTCACGGTCTCAAGTATTTTACTGTAGTACTGCGCTATCACTGCATTTATATTATACATGTATATATGCAACTCTACCCAATGTGACGTTATCTACGCATCACAGCATTAGTCATTAACAGGAGTGAACGTATGTCATACAAACAATGAAATGGGGGTTACGGAACCTCTGTCAAATATGAAAGATATAACATGAAGGAAATACAAATTACCAGGGTGATTTGTTTTCCCTTTCGCAATTTCAGCAACTAGGAGAGATGTCGTTCCTCTCGAGGACACCCTCACTCTCGTGCACAAGTTTAACTCTCACCTTCATGAAACTACTTTACCATCACCTTCAGCCTCATAAAGACGGCTTCGCCTTCTTCCTCACAAGACTACTTGACCCTCACTCACGCATAACTTCACGTAAACAATTTGGCCCAAACTCCCACTCATTCTCACGACAACCACTTGGCCTAATTTGCATACACGCTCACCCTCACGGAGGCCGTAAGTTTCCATTGTAACTCACAGCTACGGAATTTGTTTCACCACCGCTCACCTTCACATTAATACGGGTGGGGCGACGAGTTTTCGGAAAGCCGTCATGCGTAGGGAGCGTATCGAGACGAGCATGGGATCCGTCTCGGTCTGGTCTCGATTTGAAAAGGGATTTCTCGGTCTTGAATTCGAGACGAGATGGAAACTAGTCTTTCTGTCTGTACCATCACTACTTATGATAGTGGGCGTTTGTCATTCATATGTCTCACAATTGTACACGTCCTAATGTGATACTTTAAAGAGAGTTAGGGAAGCATAACGATGTCCTAAACTCTGACGTGCACTTTTCAATGACTTTGTTAATCTATATATCTAAATACCTATCTATATATCTATATACGCTAGCATGGTTAATCTATATTTGTTAATATTACGTAGAAAACATAACTACTATTTCAGTAGATTGATATGAGAATGTGGAACCATTTCTTTCCTGTCGGAAACATGATTTGCTACTGCTATAATTTAGAAGTAAAATGAGTATTGCTGAATACTTCCTTTACATAATTGTATTTTATCTGTCGCTCTTACAAATTAGAATAACAATGTTACTATATACTTTGTAATTACAGCAGTGGCAACTTTAATTAAACACGTTCTTATAATTACATTATTACAAGCAGAATTACAACTTTGTCCACTCCTTATTACATTTCCCAACGAATTTCTGAAAGTGGAGACAGAATCTTGCAATGATTTAAAACCTATCCATGGAAACTGATACTAAGCAAATCTAAGCAAATCCTTCTGAAAAGTGTAAACTTACAAATTATATTTTGTTTTTTTCTGGTCATGACAATAGCAATCAGCCCTAATTTATTGTGAAAGTGGATTTACTCGTCTGTCGCACTTGTGTTATTTTGGTTGTAATAGATTTTAATGTTTTGTTGTTTCTCGATAATCATGCCCATATATATTCATTGCGATACCATATGTTTTCTTTAAGTATGTACTTCCGGATCCCGGCATTTTGGGCTATTTTTTAGACTTTCAGTCAAGCAGCTACTGCATCGTCACTATTTCCCCTAGGATCACTGGTCATACCTCATTCTCTTCAGAATAGAGCTGGCTTTCAAATGGTATTACATACATGCCCATACCATATACCAGGAGAGGGAAAATTGATGTCAAAGGGAAACTTTTGAGAGGGAAAAATTTTTGTCCAACTTTGAGCCCCCTGCCCCCCCCCCCCTGTGTGAACGTAGAGACCTACAAAAATCTGATAAGTAGTACTTGGTAAACTAAATGTATGTATCAAATTGCAAGTTTCTATCTTGAATTGTAAGGGAAGGAGAAATTTTATCAAGAATCCAGACAATGCCCCAAATTACCCCAAAACACCATGATCTCAGGAAAATTTCCTGAGACATCCCTAATTATCCTAGGGTCATGTTTCGCCCATCATTCTCTTCAGAATAGAACTGCCTTTCAGGCGGTACCATCCGCATGCCTCCATCACGTACCTAAGGTGGGAACTACCCGAAAATAGAATTTTTAGGTCTAAAAATCCCTTTTTTCAACTTTTGCCCCTCTGGACCCCCCTGTATTTACGCAGCAATCGGAGAAAAATCTGGTTAATACTACTCGGTACTGAATGTTTGTGCAAAATTTCAATCTTCTACGTAAAAAAATAAGTACGCCAAAAAATAATGTACCGACTATGCACTATTTGTCCCTATACAGAATTATATTTTGAAAAAAAATCACTGAGACGTCCCTAATTACCCTAGAATAATAATTCTACCGTCATTCCCTTCAAAGTAGAACCGCCTTTCAGATAGTATGACTCAAGTGTCTTCATCATGTACGTGGGGCGGGAAAATTCTAAAAAACGGGATTTTTTGGTCTAAAAATCCCTTTCTTCAACCTTTTTCTCTGGAGCCCCCTGTTTTAATGCAGCGATCTGAAAAAATCTGATAAATACTACTAGGTGGGCTGAATGTTTATGCACAATTTCAATCTTCTAGGTGCAGAAGTAAGCCCGTCAAAAAAATATACCGACCATGTCCCATTTTTTCCTATATAGAAGTATATTTTTTTAAAAAAAATTTCTGAGACATCCCTAATTACCCTAGGATAATAATTCGCCCGTCATTCTCTTCAGAATGCAACTGCCTTTCAGCTGGTATTACTCACGTGTCCAGATCGTGTATGTGAGACGGGAAAATCCTGAAAAACGGGATTTTGGGGGTAAAAATGTCCCTTTTTTTAAACCTTTGCCCCTCTGGTTCCCTTTGTTTTAACACTGACATCGGATTAAACAATCTGGTAAATACTACTCGGTGGACTGAATGTTTGTGCAAAATTTCAATCCTCTACGTTCAAAGATAAGCCCGCCAAAAATAATGGAATCAGGCTTAATAAGGGAAAAATATATTTTAAGATTATGACTTCATCACTTCCTATGTCTGGACGCAGGACGGTCTGAAACCATACGTAATGTGTTCTACAATGCCTCTGGACTTGAAAAACAAAATAAAACTCGGACGAAAAAGCTCAAATATAACAGAAATAACGCAATGTACCATGCAAAACGCCCATGGTACAAATTGTACCATAGGATCCCCAAAGGAATGCTGTTACATGAAATAGTTTCATTACAGAAAAGAGAATGATTAATGTAGTGTTCAAAACACTATTGTGGTCGTACTGTGCAGAATGTCATACAATATCTTCAACTGATATTTATCCGAATTTTCAGTGAGGTTATCATTAAAGTTTGCAAAGTATCACGTGTCCTTACGCTAGGAAGCAATGGGGACTAATTTTACCGCAGACACATTTTCTTCTTCAAGATATTAACTCCTTATTTAGAACTTTTTTTCTGATGGTTATTTTACTAGATTGATTATAGTCGCTAGTTAAAAAGAGTTCTTCTGTATATACTGTGTATTAGAGAAGCTCCGTGTATCCCTCTATGCACTTTTCACTGATAAATAATATCACGTAATTTCATATAACTATTTCTTCTAATAAGATTCTAATTATTGCTTATTTGACATTACCTTTGACCTAAAGATCTGTTTTCCCTTGCGGCTTCTCCTAAACCGTGAAATGATGTTTCTAAGAAAACGGTTCTGATACATTTTAACATGATTTACCTCCGGAACGCCATTATTCTTGCCAGCTTCCAATCATTAGTGAACTGGAATGAGAAGGATATATAATTTTTACTACATATGTAAAAGTATTCCTTTATATTATTAATAGTCGTAGTATAGACATAACACGATGCTAAGCAAAATATTAGTTTGAAAACACTTTTTCTCTACAAATTAAAAAAAAACCTTTTTTATCAATGTGATTTCTTTCTACTTACTGATTAATTGATTACTGTCATATATTTCACGTCCTTACATTGTCAAGCAAACAGAAAATAGATAAAACTAAAATTGGTAAATAATGTTACATAAAAGCAAACTTAGATCAACGTACATAACCCAGTCTACTGCTTTCCATAGGTGATGAATATAAAAGAGATTGATACTGTTTTCAGTCCAAAGCATTTGAAACTTGAATTATAAACAATAAACAAAATTTGGTGTAAATTTGCAGTTGTTTAGCTTTCTCATATATTATAAACTAAGATATAAAATAGTAATGTTACAGGGCACGCGACTTGAGGAGTAATTTTACACATTTTGAATACGCCATTTGGTTATTTTCCAATACTGGATATAAATTGGGACATGAAATTTTCATTCTAATGATAACATCGAAAACTAACAAAAGGCAAAGTAAAGTATATAGATATAACTAAATATATTATAGAAGGCCGTTTTGGTGCTTTTAAATCGCGAAATAACTTGAATTCGGTACATTTTAAAAAATAACATCGTAATACACTATATAAAATGATATATTCGCAAAATCTCTATGTTGGCTGGTTTTACTAATAAAATAATACAAGGTTTGTTCTAACAAAAGGAGATTCACAGAAAGCCATCAGTCTTCTTATTTTTAGACGGGTTGGTTAATGAAAGTTTGTCCCTGAGGTAAATTGTACGCTTTGCTTGGTCCACTGCTCCCTGAAGGCCAATTAATATGTGGAAGAAGAGTACAGACCTTGAACTAAAATAGAAAATATCGCACAGAGGTGTCATCTCTATTACCATTTAGTGTTCCTGAGTAACGCGAAGGAGTAGCACGAATATGCTGAAACCATATGTAAATGCGTTTGATCGCGAAGGCGAATTTGCATCAGAAGGTCTACATGCTTCCCATAGAACTACATCATTTTGAATGTACAACAACTGCTAAATAACATGAGAACGCAAGGACTCGGAAACCAAACATACCGAAAGCGAAGAGCATAATCTAAATAAAATAACCACCAGAAGAAACCAAACCTGTGTCGTTGATGATTTAGAAACCTCTAAAAGACGGAAAGATGACAAGGACTGCATAGCACATCGAACAGTGGAGACCTTTGCAAATCAAACATTTAAAACTATTAGTTTAATTTTAAAATTATATTTTAATTACCTTTCACAGACTACTTTCTCTATGTTTACAATATACTTGCGTTTCAAAACCATTACAAAATGAAGCAAATAATTTATATTTGCTTGTATTAAATTGCGAAAATAACATCGATTTTGGGCTTAAATAACACCTACTTCAGTGATAAAATAAAACGGAAACTTCACGTCCCTACATATAAATATATATTTACAGGTTGCACTAAGTGAAATAATTACATAAATATTCCATAGAAGCTAGTTCAGTTACTGCTGATGTCTCATATTATTCACAGCCTATGCTAGCATGTTAGTCTATGCTCAATACAGCAATAACCCTGAGTGCAACGTTAAATACAAAATCAACCAAAGAGCAGCAGATAAATTTACCTCAAATATACGAGAAACTACTGAAACGTTTCTCTCCTTTAGGCTTGGATATTACTAATCTATTGTGAAAGTGCAAGTTAACTTGAATGAGTGATATTGTTGTATGAATGTCACATAAGTTCGAAATGTTTAGGCGCCAAAAAGTATCAATTCTATAGGGAAGCCTTCCAGAGAACAGTCAGAAGCATTGAGATTAAATAGTACTTCTTAAAACCTCATCAAGGTGTGAATAGCTCGTCTCAAGTATTGTCAATTCGTTGTTGAAGTTGAATGTCTAACTATGAAAGGTGTTAGGTGTTACTGTGATTTCATACCGATACTATGCTCAGTCGACTCATTTTTAAATATGAAACGATTGCGCAACGGAAAAATCCTCGCTCATAAGAAGTGTGTTTGAATTACGTGCGTTAGAAGTTCAAAATTGAACAGATTATGCAAAAAGTTTGAAGAAACCATTTCTTGCGACAGACGCTTCATTCTTGCTATCAGGAGGGTTCCTTTGGTTTCCAGCACAAGTATGAAGTTGAAACATACTGATTTAGGATATCTGGGACATTTTTTTCGGAGGGTAAGAGTAATGGCGTATTAAATTATCATATTGCCCCCTGTTTGGCACACCGGGTCAATATGCAAACAAAATGCACCTACTACCCCTATTCCACTGTATTATTATTCAAATTTCACTTTCTTGTGTGCCCCATTTCACATTAAACAACGACATTTGTCTCCGAATCGGTTTGCCACACGTTAGAAGTTAATGAAGAACGTCGTGTTATTCATAATTGATCTTGTGATAATTTATATTGTGATATTCTTGCTTTTTGTAGATATCAGTGACACAAATATTTTCTTAAAAGGCTCGATCGCCAATGTGTTGTTTTGCAGAATCTGCGGTCCAGCAGAAAATTGCACTTTGCGCACTACAGCACAGTATCATATGTGAAAAAATCAGTTTCTTGTTAAAATGAAATTAAACCAAATAAATTATCTACCACAGGCTGGTGTTGACACTAAATACGGATATCAGTTTATACTAGTGGCATTTCATTTGTAGTCTTTCGTGCGATATTGGCGCTTGAAACAGATCGTGCAACCATATAGAGGCAGGACGCAAAACTATCTTGAACAGGATTACGAACTCTGTCGGCCTATGCTTATGCATTGCGAAAGACTGTTTCAGTACATCATCGCTTGAAGTGCTTTTTATAATAGAAGACGTTCAGCGACAAAGTACCTTGAAAAATGTTAAAAAGGAAGAAAACGATTAGCGGGAATGTGCGTTCAAAGCTGTGGGCAACGCGGCATTTATTCTAGAGGAAACCGATGTTTGCGTATATCGTCACTAGCCGATTGTTTGTTTTCTGGCCACATTTATCTCTTAATATTATAAAATATTGCCAGAATTTTGGCCACTGTTTTCCAACAATCGACATTAAAATCAATTTAAAATTTGGAAAAGATACTAGCGATGTTATATTGAAATACCTTCTTCCATAATGCATAAGGAAAGGCAGACTATGTTCGGAGTCAGGTTCACGGTAATTCCGCAACAAAGCCTTTCAGAGACAAACGTTATTGTTCAATTTGAAGGTGGACACACACAAAAGTGTCATTTGAATGACAATACAGTCGAATAGCGGTGCAAGTCATTTTATCATCATATGGTGCCGGTGTTGCAGGTTGCACACTTGCGAGTATCACCCTTCATCTCCTCATGTTTCATAATACACGTGTTTTGACATCACCACTGTGCCGGGCACCACATAAACACCTCGATACGAAAAATGAAGCGTCTTTATAGAAGAATAGTTACCTCAAACTTCCTGCAAAATATTTTCAATTTTGAGATCCTAACGCATGTAATTGAAACACGCTTAAGATGGATGATTTTGCATTTGTTATATTCTTTGATAGGTAAAAAGAGGCCGACAGAGCACAGTATCGATATGAAGGGTTAGTAACATCTTGCAAACCTGCCCTAGTAAGGATTCAACTTCTGATTTCAACATACCGAGTAATTTTTGAAGCTATTCATTAACTAATACATAAGGACATTAAAATATCAGACAAGCAATTCGTTCCGTGCTGAATGTGTTTCCGAAGCGTTTTGCTTTTATCATTAGTATGCTCAAACTTCCAAAGAAATGAATGGGAAATTTCTAACAGTGATAAGAAACGTTATCATGTTTGATCTGAATTAGATAGTTGTCTGTAGAAGAAAATGACCTCAGCATTAAATACTTCTAATACGTAGTGGTTATTGTTGAATCGTTTTCAAATAGAGAAGATTTATCTTATGATAAATTATCTATATATTATAACTCATTTTGCATAAATATTATAGACTAGTATAGTGCTATTCAGATTAGTTATTGGATGTATCATGAAAACACTCAACGGTTTTGTGAACGGTTACTCCCCAACACGTTATCCTCTATCACTTAGCACATAAGCGATTCGCTTGTGTTTAAAGTCAACGGAATGTAGAGCACAGCCATACTGGACGGCAAACTAGTCTTCACAGAAAGAAATTGAGGTGCGGACCTTGAGTAATACACACTAAATTTCCTACTCGTGCGTAAGGTTAAACTATCTGATAGTTATTAGAAAACTGGGAGGGAAAGAAATCCGTATCACTCCTGTTCAATTAAAAGAAAATTAAAAATAAGTAAAAGGTGGGATTATTTCTTTAGTTTTCCTTCCAATTGTTGTCGGCAAAGTAAATATTAAAACCGGTGGACCATTAATCTTCAAGCTCCTTTCCTACTTTTAAATTGATGAATTAAAAATGTTGATATTTCATAGAAGGCAAATATTAACATAAATGTATTATATTAAACAATTATTAATGTCACTTAGTTTACAAATCACAATTAACATGTTTCTGTTCGAATAAGAGGATCAATGTAAAACGTGACAGATATATATATATATATATATATATATATATATATATATATATATATAGTTAAAAGTGGTCATTCAGTACCCATTTAGCGACTAAATGACCATTTTGCATGTATGTGCATAGTTGCCAATGGTCATAACACCCCTGAATGGTCATTTCACCCCTAGAAAATGGTCATTTTGTACCCCAAGAAATATTGTTAATGGTCATTTTATAACAATAATGGTCATGTTGTCCCATTCAGTCGTACCAACCTATTTTTGACAAGTTACTGTTGTATCATTTCATATGCAACCATTCATCAGTTGTTGTGCCAATTATTAAAAAAATACACTTGCATTTAGAGTGCTTCTTGCTATACGCGTTAGGATATCAAAATCGATACTTATTGAAATAGTCGGCACTTATTTCACTTTTTTTAATGGTGGTTGGCTAGCTACTTTTGCAAAGTTAGTGTCTTTTTTAAGAGTTAGATGCGAATGAAAAAAATGTAGCCTTTGAAATATACTTTCCACAATACTGAAATATCCTTTGCAAACTCAGATCTTTCATAGAAGTCCAACGTTGCCATATGGTTAGCACTCGCATACCATTGCCTTTTTGTACCTACACAAACACCAATGGGGGGGGGGAGGTCAGTGACTGACCTCTAACTATATGCTAAATGTATACAGAAATTAGTGCTTCTCTGTGGTTAATTTTAGTTAACAATATGTTTTCTAGACCTCCGAACTATGCAATTCTTAAGTACTGGAAGTGTTGTCGGACGACTACGTCCGTCCGTTAGTCTGTCTGTCCGTCCATATGTAAAGATGTATCACAGCAAAATGGTAAGAACTATCGATTAGTGGTTTTTGAATTCGATTGAGCGTCCCAAGAATAGCTTCAGCCTCTTTCAACAACCTCCTACTTAAACCGAAAGTGAAAGACATACACCACTTCCGGTTCCAATGATAATGGTCATAAATCAAAAACGGTAATAGATAGCGACAAACAGTTTTCGGAAATCGACTTTGGGTCTCAAATCAACATATTATCTTTACCCCTATAATTTCACAAACCGGAGTGGTCGACTTCACCATTACTTCCTGTTCCAATATTGATGTCCACAGAGCCAAAACGGTAAAAGATATCGAGAAGCTGTTTTCGGGATTCGACTCACGGTCCTAAAAATACTTTCGGTCTCACTGGACATCCTTCTATCTAAGCCAGAAATGGTAAATATCGACCAATTCCGGTTTCAACAAGAACTGTCGTAAATCAAATATAGTAAAAACTTGCGACAAAAGGTTTCAGGAATCGATTTACGGTCACAAGTAAATATAAAATCTTTACCCTTATATCTTTACAAACTGGAAGTGGTATAAATTCACCACTACTTCCGGTTCCAACATTAATGTCTATAGATCAAAATCGGTAAGAGATATCGAGGAGCGGATTTTTCTACTCGGCTCAGCATCTAAACAAACGATTTCTTTTAATCAGTTAAACTTCTATTCATACCGGAAGAGGAAGAAAACCATTTTGATTTTGAACATTGATTGGAGTAAAAACGGTAATAGATAGCGACATATTGTTTTGATGAATGGATTTAATTTTCAAAAAATATAAGCTCCACTAATATCTCTCTCTTCTAAAAGTTGTAAACAAATACTAAGTCCGGTTTCAATATTGAAATCCATATTGCAATAACGGTAAGAAATATTCAGAAATGTTTTTCTTTCTGTTGGATTCATTTCAGCGTCCTAATGGTAGATCTGTTTTAGTCCGTTAATCCTCTTTCAAACTGGAAGTGCTAGAAATTAACTGTATGCGGTTTCAGTATTTATGGACATGCAACATATATTGCAATGGCAATAGCTATTTTTGGGGATCGATTCAAATTCCAAAGCAAGGCATAATTTCCATCCCATCTCGCTACTAAGACTGGAAGTGGTAGAAATTTACTTACTTCTGGTTTCAGTGTATAAATATCAAGAACATAAACGCTAAGAAATTGTTCCGGAAAGAGAGACAATGAGATGGGACTAATTTTTCAGGGTCAATAACCTCTCAAGAATAAGTTCCATCTCAGTTATCTTTTTCATCTACTGAAACTAGACTACCACTTCTTTTGGTTTCAATATTAGTTCCTACATCGTAATAATGGTAAGGAATAGCAAGAACCTATTTTTCATGCAATTGGAATTCAGTTGTGTAGCACAAGAGCTATCTCAAATCACAATGCAAGAAAACACAAGCAGCGATAATTTTATGGGGGAAATTTGCTTCCAGAAGAAAAAGTAAATTGCACTTTTAGACACGAACCACCCCAAGAAATGTCTTAGGAGCTGATCTCGTAATTTGAAATAACACGGGGACCATAGGCAAAAAACCGCGTTGGGGTCAGTCGCATTGGTATGCGAGTGTTAGAGTACGGGATTTTGGCGTGGAATACCCAAGTTCGGTTTCCGTAAGTGGTTAGTGTGGGCGCTTAGTATTCGAGTGGTCCCGGGTTCAAATCCCGAAGCCGGCCTTCCTGAGTGAGTTTTTTTTTTCTGGTTTTCCCTCACTCCCACCAGGCAAATGCCGGAATAGTACATAACATACAGTTCCCAGGCCGCTTCTTTCCCTTCCCATTCCATTTATTCCAACCCTTTTTTCTGGATTATGTGCTCGCTGAGGGACGTCATCCCTCAAGATGTGACGGGCTTAAAGCCGTAGCTGCCGGTAGTACCCACAAAATGTATCAATAAATAAATAACCCGAGTTCGGTTTTCGTGGGAGCTCATGTGGTTCTGATCACACGTTAATCTTTCGGTCCACGTCTCATATAGTCTTGCTGCCGAAACGCTGAACTCTAAATCAAACATCCAACTACATACATTGTAACAAAATGTTAAAAGACGCGAAACGCTAGAAAATTCGAGTTAAGGGCATTTTTTAAAATGGAGAGATTCAGTCTAAGACTTACTTTTTGTTCAGCGTCCTACAACGTGAGAAGCCTGTACCCCTGGTATGGTTATTAGTGGAGTGTCTTCCTAAATGTTATTCGTCCCTCCTAAACTTTATGGATAGTGTTATTACGGATGAGGTCTAAAGTCAGTGAGTCCGAATTTTAGTGAGTGCGAGCTCACCAATATTAGTGAGTTCAAGCCCAAGTGAGCCCTAGCCCGATTGAGCACGGGCCCTATCAAGATTAGTGCACCCAAGCCCGAGTGAACATGAGCCCCAGCAATATTAGTGCTCTTGAACCCGAAGGTGCCGATACCAGGAGAGCGCGTGCTTCACCAAGATCAGTGAGCTCAAATCCGAGTGAGCACGAGCCCCATTGAAATCAATGACCGTTAGCTCAATTGAGGAAAGTAAGCCAAAGCCCGAGTAAGTGGAAGCCCAACTTAGAAAAGTGAATTAGCCCGAGCGCGAAGATTTAGGAGCGTCATTCACGGATGTGTACCCTTTCAAAAATTTGCTCTAACCAATATGGCTGGTTTCAGTGAATAACCGGTAAAGCGGGAAAGTACGTTTTACAGAATGATAGGTTGAAGTTCTGATGGTATGTGTAATATAATGGACATAACTTGTCATACACATGCTTATAACTTTCCTAATTTTAGGAATTCAATTTAGCTGGTTCTGCTTAATGTAAAACTCACCAGGAGAAGCTTAGCTTTACCTGTAAAATATCAATTAGCAATAATCAAAAGAAAATTAAGTAGACTTACACGGTTATTTCACTGAAAGCAGCCAGTTAATTACACGAGGAATCAATAACGTATGTCTTAAGAAACAACAGGGTGAAAGAGCAGATTTGTAAAGTTAATGTAAAAGACTTTTAATTTTATATATTTAAAATAATACATGATTTTTTTCATTGAAAATAATAATAGATAAAACGGCACGTATGGCAAGTATGAAACTCGAAGTGTCAGACAAAAACTTACCAAACCTACCTGCAATAAGAACTACCAAACCAACAAATAAAATCATTCACTAAACAAAAAATAATACAAAATTATTGTTTCATGTAAATGAAAGTAATGTTAAAAAAATCATGAAAAGTTTCATTTCCCCAGGGGTAGAAAGTACAAATTGAGCCTGAGACAACTTTAAAAGTAATGTGATGCATATAAAAAATAATAATACATTTAAAAAAGACAAACGAACTGGTCCACCCGCATATGAGCAGTTCTTATCAGCGTTTTATCTTGAATTGTAGTAGAAACCAACTATTACAATTAGTGTCTGTGAAGATTTGTTTTCTAAAACCAACATTAGAACTTTTTTCAGTATTTGTAATTGAGTAATACTCAAAGGCTTTTACATTCAATACTGAATTAATTATTCCACATTCCCACACTCCCTGTTATCTAAAAATTTGATGTTTTATTCCTCGGAGATAACTTACTTTCAACTGGTAGGGGTTTAAGATTTTCTGTTAACAACACATTGATTATTTTTTATGTTGCATTTTAACCCTTTATGGACGGAATTATTTTCCTGTTGAAGAAAAAAATTGTTTTCGGTATCAAGCTGTGATCCACACTGAAGACGCCAGGCTTCGCTACTTGTCAAATATAATCCTCGAAACGTAACGGATATGAAACGTTCGTCGTTTCGAATAAAAAAAATGCTCGGGCTTGCAATACAACAATGCGTTGAAACGTTACAAATTTGTTTTCGTCGTCCATATCGGGTTAAAATAATGAACTATTAAATATATTTTTGCCTTAGGGACTTTTATTATAGTTGTTTCCCTGAAATGTCCTAAGCGTTCACGGAAATGGAACTTGCATTATTACCTACTATTCAAACCCTTTACATGGACTAGTGTGAGAAAGAAGCCCTCAGCTGGCTCAGCTTACCCTGGCCACCCCCTAACTACGGGCCTGCTCAAAGAGAAAAACATCTTATATGATTATTTTTCTGGGTATATGGCATGTTGACTTCTTTATTCATATTTTGTTATAGGCTGAGAAACTGACTTTCAGACTAAATATCTATCAGATAAGATCTACAGTGTGATGTATGAAATTAACTACGACGTACTTTTCATACAAAATCCCCAACGAACCCTTATCCCAGAATCCTCCCAACAGCATCACACTAATAAATCTTATAAATAAGGATGAAAGAACTTCACTGTACAGATAAACTTTTAGTACAAACTGTTTGTCAGCCACTGGTGGTTTAACATGGACTATTAAAAAGTGGTCATTCAGTGACAAAAATGGGGCGAAATGACCATTTTTAAGTAGTTTAAATTGTGTACTTACCACCTAGTTGAGAATGTCTTGCTTAGTTGAGGCAAACAGGAGTTTTTTTTTTTTTCCTTTTTAATATTTGAATAATTTTAGTATCGATTCAGGGACCTTACCAATAGTAATCTAGGTTATAGACAAGACTGTAAAGCTACGTATCTCAAGATAACTGTGCTATATAGTTGGATGAGTGGTATTAGAGATAAGGTTCCTTTCAACAGCGAAGCTATGAGATATGTATGTACACCTTATTCTATTGTAAAAGAGAGAGAACAAAGCAAATTTCTATCCACGAATAAATTTAGTTTATTTACTCAAACTATCCTTCTCTAGGTTGAAATTATTTTCGTTATACCTAGATAGATTAGTTTGAGAATGGAGTGTTTCATTCTTTTTAAAATAGTCCTTAAATAGATTTTTTTAAAAAAACTTTTAGTGGTGTAAGTACTGTTTGAAACAACCTTTTATAGAAACACCTTTATCAGTGGTGTTGATGTGACATATCGTTTACAGTGGCATAACTAAAAATTAATCGGTCTCCCCCATAAAATATCTAATGATCATGTTTCTCTCTCTCTCTCTCTCTCTGTCTCTCTCCCCTATGTAATTGTCAGCATGGCCCCTTAAACCAATATTTATTATAGTATTTTGATAACCCTTAAATTGCTTGGCCTCATAAACCCAAAAACGGGCACCATGAACTGTGTGAGCTCCATACTAGGAACTCGTATGTTATGTCACTAGCATTTCACCAGAAGGCCTTTTATCAAAACGCTGAAAATGGCATCAATTTGATTCAGTTTCTCAGCACATTACTCGGAATCATTAACTGAACAAATAGCGTGATTTATCTTTCGAAATTTTATAGCAGAAAAATAAAAATATAACAACTGAATCAGTCACTGTTAAAAGGGGATATATGACAAAATCAACATTTCGAGATAAACGCATAAAGAAAACTCTAAATTGTCGTATGGACTTTTTTGCTAATATTTATAGTTGGAGGTCTATAGGAAGTATTTTTGTAAGTACTTATCTCTGAAGCAAAAGTATTTGTGCTTAATCACTGCAAATTAATGCGTCTTTGTTCTGTTCTGACTTGTTTTATATGATTTATTTTTAGATATGACTAAATGTTGACACACCTGAAACTGTTGACATTAGCGTAACTAGAATATCTTCCTCGGGGCAGGGAGGCATGACCCCTTAATTACAAGAATTTCAAGAATTTTTCAACGACCACATGGTATTCCAACAGTACTCTAGGGGTTCAACAGTGTTCTGGGTGTGGCGTGGCCACCCCAGGCCTCATCTAGTTATGACTTGATAACACAAATAACATTAAGTTATGTAGAACACTTCACCAAATAAACCATTACAAAAAAAAATCACCAAGAAGTGAAGCACTTTATTTTTTTTAATATTCATGTTAATTTTCATACAAATCAAACCAAGTTGTAAAAAAAAAAATACATTTCGGACAACTTTTCATAGCAGAAGTTATTCCAATATAGAGTACACAAATATTCATATTAAAAATCTTAAAAGAAGTCTGGTCTCTACTTTTATTTGCTTCTTGTCTATTCTTATGAAGTGAACCATTGTTATAAACAAAATCAAAGAAACAGAAAAAGTTCATACAAACATATGACAATAGACTTACTTTCATACAGTGTCGGATGCACGAGGGGGACAGACGGGGCGCCTCCTCAAAGATTATTTTGCTATGTTATTCAGTATTAACTAGTTAGTAAATAAAAATATGACATTTTTTCAGCGATCCAGACTTTGCGACACAATATATGATAATGATACCACACAAAAAAATATCGAAGGCACAAAAAGTATGTAAAATCTTCACTGCTATGTATTTTATAAAGGAATGGGAACACAGTATTCAGGACCGTCCCGTTCGATTTGTGGTTTCTGGGACGAACGTAAATTGTAAGGAATGATAAGGAATGATGTGAGAATTCCATATCCAGATGAACAAATTATTTTGCACCAACTTTGACTTCAATGATAGGAAAATAAAACGAAATTTCAATTTAATGTCTCATGGTTTGGCCTTTAGGCTAAAAAACACACAACTGAATGATTATGAAAAATGGCTGAAAATGTGAGATGAAACGGGAGAGCCCCGAGAAAACCACGGACACGATGCTGTTTAACTAAACTCAGTTGACCTAGGATCGAATCAGGGAACTCTCAGTAGAGGTGAGTACCCTACCACTGAGTCACCTTACTCCTTATCAATGATAGGGATATCCCTATGAGTGAACTTTATAGTATACAGTCAAACAATTCTTACAAAATGATGGTCCATGTATTCCCTTATTTAATGCATCTGTAAATATTTTGAATCTCAAGGTTAAATTACAGAGAATAATCATGTTACTTTCCCTGATGTGTCCCACAGTTTCCTGTTTTGCCGAGGAGTAGTATTAAGTTCTACCTCCATATAGCATGCCCATGCTACTCCTATTCCCTCCAGACGGCTATCCTATCTGGATAATTAAAAGTATATAATTGGTTAGAACTAAGAAGATAATAACAAGAGGATTATCATATTTGGTCTAGTACTTCCTGTGCAATATTTTTAACATGATGCAAAAACAACTATTGCTCTAAGTTAATAAATGTAAAAATTACGTCAATTCATATGTCGCATATGACCTCTTCCTGCCTCCATTATAGGAGCCGTGTGCATGCCCATGCCATTCACAGTTCGTTTCTGGAGGATTCTCTTCGTATGTCTACTTCTACCTGTTTCTCCGCAGTGGCCCGGAGCCAGATTTTTTCCTCGTGTTTATATGTGTACAGTCGGGACCACCGATAAACGGCCCTTACCCATACCCTTCGTAAGAAAGAGGCCCTTCCGCGAGCATAACCACAAGTGACCACAAAAGTCTTTTCCGCAAAAGGAAAGGGTTGTCACATTTTTTTCTTGAAAATGTCTGGACACCCTTCTCTTCTAGAGAAAGCCATAGAGAAAGGCGTAGTAGAAACGTATTGACGCGTGAATTGTCTAAAAAAATGATCTAAGAAAAATTTTATATGATGCATTGCCTACAACATAATTCACATCGGGCGAAAATATCAAAACTCAAAACGAATCATTCTTTTTACTTAAAAAAAAAGAAAAGAAAGACATACACTATTATATAATAAAGATTAAAATGACTTACATATCAATAACTAAGTCAAATTATAATAGATAGAAACATGAATTTGTAAGTATGTTCCTTTGTCACAAAATCAAGGACTGAGAATAGATTGTCTAGACGTATGTCTTATAGGGGAGTAAAAGAGGGTTCAAATACCTTTCGCTAAGAATAGAGTATATCACGAATCCTTGAAGTTATTTTATTTTAAAAATTCCGTTGCTAAGAAGGGGAAGTAGTCATTTTCTATAATATTATACCTATAATTTTAGTTTTATTGAAGAAAAAGTCCCAGGTAATTAAAAACAAACATTACTAGGGATGATTCCATTCCGGGACCAAGTACCTGGAGAAAACCTATATATCGTCTGAAAGCTCTTGCCATGAGAAGTACGAAACAGTTTTCAAATCACCGGCAAACCCTCAAACTGACCCTATATGAAGACAGTTTGTTGGTATTTGTGACCCTATGTATAATACATTCGACAGAAATAAAAATGAATATTATGATGCATCACACATAAGCCCCTGAGCCCATCATATACCTGTTTAGTTCACTGCTAGAACGTGATTCGGGTAAGGATTTGATAATATCACTTTGCACCCAAACGTACCCATTTCCTCAGTGTTGCCAACGAATTGTAAATACAACGTGGCAGATGGTTTCTGTACCACTCGATGTATATCCATGAAACGTGGCATAAACATCATTCGTCAGTAGAGAAAATATATGTCGGACATATTTCTCTCCCAAGGACCCCAGTTTGTCAGTGTTGCCAACCAAGTATAAAAATAAGAAATTGTAAAACATATTGCGTACGATGAGATGTTTATACACCAAGCTTGGCAGAAAAATCACACAAACTATAACAAAAAGATGTTGAGTGTGGCCATCTCCCAACCATTCTAGGTTGTCAGTGTTGCCAAAAAGTGTAAACATCACAATGTTGAAAATGGCGTAAATGTCATTGAACGAATATATGACAAAAGTGATAGAAGCAGCATTGGACAATGGAAAACATAGTGTGAGTGTCCTCGTCTCCCAGGCACCTCAGTGTCGCGGGTATAATTAGACTGTGGTCCATAGTAGGTTTGTAGTATGTTAGTGAACCCACAAGCACCCATGTTGTCAGTTATGTCCGCCAATGGGGTAAACTTCATGCGAAAATCTTGAATGTTCGCATTGATTGGCAACACTGACACACTGGGGTGCTTGTCAGACGGGGACATACACTATGTTTCCCATTGTCCAATGCTGCTTCTGTCACATTTGTCATATATTCTTTCAATGGCATTCATACCATTTTCAACAATACTATATATTTACACTTGTTAGCAACACTGACAACCTAGAATGGTTGGGAGATGGCCACATCAACATCTTTTTGCTATAGTTTGTGTGATGTTTCTGCCAAGCTTTGTGTATAAACGTCCCATCGTACGGAACCTCTTTTACAATTTCTTATTTTTATACTTGGTTGGCAACACTGACAAACTGGGGTCCTTGGGAGAGACATATGTCCGACATATATTTTCTCTAGTGACGAATGATGTTTATGCCACGTTTCATGGATATACATCGAGTGGTACAGAAACCATCTGCCACGTTTTTACAATTCGTTGGCAACACTGACGAAATGGGTACGTTTGGGTCAAAGTGATATTATCAAACCCTTAACCGAGTCACGTTCTATCAGTAAGCCAAAAAGGAACAAGATGGGCTCAGGGGCTTATGTGTGATGCATCGTAATATTCATTTTTATTTCTGTCGAATATACCATACATAGGGTCACAAACACCAACAAACAGGCCCCATATGGGGCCAGTTTGCGGGTTTGCCCGTGATTTGAAAACTGTTTCGTATTTCTCATGGCAAGAACTTTCAAACGATATATAGATTTCCCTCAGGTACTTAGTCCCGGTATGGTTTCATCCCTAGTTAGTGCAAAATATGAGAAAATTGCAATTTGATTAGCACTTGGTTGATAAAGCTCTCAGTAAACTAAACTTAAAATAAAATTTAAAACAGGCTATTGTGAAAATGATGACTTGTATGTAAATATTTTACTATTGTATTGAAATCAATATAATCCAGTTGCTTGCAAATGTCTTACATGAAAACGTATCCTAAGGTTAGTGGCTTGGGCTGGGTTTATGGTTCTTATCATTGAAGCCAATAAATAGGCGATATTAACGAAATTTTGTTTAGATTTATTTTATATTATCCCAATTGGGATGCGCGAAAACGATTTAACTCGATATTGACTACTGTTGCCCACGAGAAGAGACGTCTTGTTAAGTTTGAAGTCTTGTCTCAATTCTGAAAGAATTCTTTTTCACCTCATCTTAAAAAAAAAAAAAAAAAAAAAAAAAAAAAAAAAAAAAATCTTGTTCAGTAATTTTATATTCTTGACTTTTGAAAGTAATCTTGGTAAATTATTACATTTAGCAATAAGAAATGTATATGCTTTATTGGGATAGGTGTTAAATAACTAGCATTAATTAAATATACATATCGATCAGGTTTCTTAACCAATGTTTATATCGAAATCAGATCTGTAGCTAGGGTTAGTTCGTCTTCGACTACTTTCAGCCCTCCTGAAATTTCCACTACTTTGTTGGTTGTATATCAGATAAATTTGCTCCTATGTTATTTCCGGTCTTCGGGTAATGAACCATAAAGGATAAAAGAAATATATTGTATTACCAGTGGTAATAAAATAAAACTTGCCACGTATTACTCTAACTGTATGTGAATTCTTCAACAAGATCAAGCGTCATCATATTACAAAATAAAAATTTGCTATAAAATATATCAATATTTTAATTAACGCAAAAACAAATAGGGAAATTATTTTTAAATAGGAAATTCTGTAAAGACATGCAATTATATGTTCGCCCATTCGTGAATACAAATATTTTGAACAAGAAAAAAAATAATTTAACAGTAACCAACCACAAATTTTATAAGGTGCATGATCTACGAAAATAAGAGAATATTAAAAACTATGGAGTACCGTCTTTCCTGGAAAAGTTCTACTCCTGATCTAAGTCAGGATCGTCTGTTGACAAATCTGTTATTTCCATTAAAACTCTACTTGCGTTGACTGAAGATTTATGTAACTGTCTTCAATATCCTCCACTTGTCTTATGTAATTTCTCCAATTGTCAACTCTAATTCTGTTGAATGCACTATTTAATAAAGACACCAATTTTGGTAGGGGTTCCCTTTCATCTTTTGAGATGCTACCGTCCGTTTTAATTGTGACCACATTATTTCAATTGGGTTAAATACGCAATGATATAGAGATAATCTTAGAACATGTCCATATGATGCTGCCAGTTCATCTAATTGAGCACCTTTTTCTTTTTCCGTTCACAGGCAGTTGTTCATCAATACTTTGGAGAACAGGTATTATAGGGCAAGGACTAGATATGGCACTATTGTAGATTCGCATGTAATTAAGAATAGTTTCTTTTCTCCACGAAGTATTAGGCTTCGGATTAATTACACTACTATGGGAAGGGGCATTATCCAAAACTATAACTGATATCTCCTCTAAGCGTTTTAGTATGGAGTTTTCAAAACCAATATTCGAAAATTTCTGCGTTTATTGTCCCATGATAATCGACAGGGGGATCATCAGACATTTTCTTGTGAGTTATAAATAAAAAACAATCCACAAAAGCAAATCGGCCACCAAAGTGCATAATAACGATCCTTTCCCCTTTTTTGTCCGAAGTTTCAACTGTGCAATTGTCAAGAGTCGTCGGACCAATTTTTGATTTGGCACGTATTGCTATCGTACCAAGTTTCGTCTAGGTATATGTCACAGAATCCCTCGGAACGGTAAGCTTTAATTTCTTCGAGATAACGCTATCTCTAAGTAATAACTTCATTGGACTCACATTTCGAGCTTTTTTACTTTTCTTTTTCTTTCTCTTGATTTTTTCTTTGCTAAAAATAATTCATTTTTCTAGATTCAACCAACTGATGTTATCATCTTGCGGTTCCGAAACCTAAATATCGAGGTGCAAGTAAAGCAATATAATGTGTACACTCATGTCCAAAATTATTGTCCCATGTCTATAAATATGTTGTTCTACGAATAAAATTTGATAACGAATTCGCCCGGTATTTCTTATAATGTTAGTATGTGTATAATCGGGAAAGACATGTATGTGGCAAATTTCATGTCAAAAGAGCAGTAAATAAGGACAATAAAACAAAAATAAAATTTTCTTGTCGATTTAGCAACATTTTGTTTTACTCATTCTAATTTTCGTATTTGTAATGACTTTCCTATGAAATTTATCACAAATAGACATTTCCCGATTATACAGATAGTATCAGTATTAAAAGTGGGGCGCGGTAATTTTGGCACCGGAAATTTTGGCACCAGTAGTTTTGACACTGTAATTTTGGCACCGGTAATTTTGGCACCGGTAATTTTGGCACCATAAAACGAAGCAAACGGAAATTTTGGCACCATTTATAATTGAAGTACAGAAAATGTAAGAAAATACTCTGATGTAATAGATATTTAAATTCACATGTTATTAACTAGGACTGTTCCAGCGCGACGAATCAAATCAGTGACGAATGTACAGTCAGCGACAAAATTTCTTTCTCTTCGGTAAAATTTATTTGCCTATAACTTTGGAATTGATGGACTGATTTGAGAAGTTTTCTGTAATTTATGGAAAACTGTATCTTCTTTGAGTCGCTGAAGACTGCACTGTGTTCACTGCACTGGGTTTGTATTTTACTTTCAAGTGCAAACAGTAACAGCTGATTCGAACCATGGAAATTGAAGTACAGAGAAAAAAAATAGAAAATACTCTGGATATAATAGATGTTAATGTACCAATTTATTTTGCATCGAAACTTCCGGCTCCCCTCTCACGCATATCCCAAAGCCTCATTAAAAGTTTAAGATTGAAATTGAAACAAATCCCTGAACGTGATTGGCTTGTCACACGGCGGTGCTGAAATCCGATTGGCCGGTCAACGGAAAGAATTCGGTGTAATCTCCTCTGCAAAATAAATGGGTAGATTAACATCTATTATATCCAGAGTATTTTCTAATTTTCTTTCTCTGTACTTCAATTTCCATGGTTCCAATTAGCTTTTACTGTTTGCACTTGAAAGTAAAATACAAACTCATTAGAGGGGAATTTTAACTTGCTTTGAATATATAATGAAACTGCCAATAGTATATTTACCGGTGTCTGTACTGTCAGTAACAAAAGTCATTTTCCTATGTTAAAATTTCTTCCGCGAATATCTCTCGAATGGACGCACAGATTTGAGTGCAATATTCAGGAACTTAAAGCAGATATAGTTTTCGGTAAATTTCAGAAAACTACTCAAATCAGTCCATCAATTCCAAAGTTATAAAGAAAATAAATTTTAAAGAAGAGAAAGAAATTTTTTCGCTGACTGTACATTCGTCACTGGTTTGATTCGTCGCGCTGAAGCAGTTCTAGTTAATAACATGTAAATTTAAGTATCTATTACATTCAGAGTATTTTCTCACATTTTCTGTACTTCTATTATAAATGGTGCCAAAATTTCCGTTTGCTTCGTTTCTTGGTGCCAAAATTACCGGTGCCAAAATTACTGTGTCAAAACTACTGGTGCCAAAATTTCCGCCTTTCATTAAAAGTACCTTGCAAAATCATTATTAAATTATATTCTTACAAGAAGACAGTTATAGATATGCGACAATCATTTTGGACATGAGTGTACATACTACTAACATAATTTTAGTCATATGCATTTTTCTTTTAGCATTCAAGAAAGAAAGAAAACAAGAACATTAAAAAATGAAAACCTACATACTTGCTACTACCTGTAATTTTTATTTATTTATTTTTAAACTTTTAATCAACAAATTATAAACAACATATTTCAAACTTACAAATAAGGCAAGCGTTGCTCCTTCTGAGCCTGTATTGATGGCAACAACGAGGGTAGGACAAAAGCCCACTTTACATTTTCAAAGCTAGGACTAAAGCCCACCTAAAGTATTCTCGACTGTGACAAAAGCCTAGTATGTAATGGCTATGGACTGTATATTTAATGACTATGTATTGGTTTGTGCATACGTATTGTTTTCTACATCACATTAGTAATCTACCGTTATTTGTTGAATTTTTTTGATATACATATCAATTCTATTACATTATACTGTATAAGTAGTAATTACAAAGAATAAATTAGGTGCTCTTTGAATTCTAAGTATAATTTGCTTTTAATGTGTCTATACACTTTTTTCCTTGTACAGCACCACGGCCGTTTTAAGGGTGGCTGCAGTCCCTGGGTCCCGAAACTGAGGGGGTCTCCGTGTAATTGGAAACTTTACGCAACATTCTCCATTTATTGTGTTCGGCCTAGTTCTTTGATCATACATTGTTACTCTTGAATAAAATGAAAACATGTGCATTCCAAGGCGAGATGCGAAAATACCGCACGTTTTTAACTTGCGACGATTGATTCAGAAGTAGTCATTTTAGAAAAGAAATTTGGGGGTAGGTGTCCCTTTCGCTGAGTGCAATAGTAGTCTAAGCAAACCTCGCCACTATTTTTTAGATTCTTATAGATTTTGAATGACAGTGTGTCCCTTTAAGTAATGGTTGTCTTACTTTTCTAAGAATTCATGAATATATATCTATTGTGTGTTAATAATGATACCATAATATGAAAAATAAAGAGAGCTATGGGTTGCGTTTTCAATACAGAGTGCATATTTAGTGCTTATTCGTAAAATATCTAGTGAACATTTTGTCCTAGCCAAGAAAACTTTGGGTGGGCTTTTGTCCTACCTTTGAAAATTTGGAGTGGGCTTTTGCCCGGGTGGAGATTTGCCGGTGGGCTTTTGTCTGGGTGGCACTTGCTGTATTTTCTCCTCTCTTACTTTTATATTTGACATTGACTGCTTCGTCCCAATTACCATGCCTTTTGTCTTGCTAACGTTTATTTTCATCCCATATTCTTCGCAAGCCTTTTTCAAGTTTTGTAACAACTTATTCATTTTCTTTTCAAATTCTGCAACAAGCGCCATATCATCTGCAAACCGTATACTAGAGACCTGCACGGGCCGGGCTTGGGCGGGCCGACTCTGTTATTTCTTTGGGCCGGGCCGGGCTTGGGCTGGCCGACACTGGTTTCTCTTCAGGTCGGGCCGGGCTGGGTCCGATCAATTGCAATTCTTTAATAATTATTGACTTTCGTTAAACGATAATTGGAATAAAGCCAAACGTTGAAGAAGTGTGTCCGTGAAAAATGTTACAAAGAATGCAATAGCTATTTACAGTTTGTGTTGCTTAGCGGCTCCACTTTCACTATAGAGGATTGCAGGCATTATGCAGTAAACTGAGCTCTGACCTTGACCTTCACTGAACGCAAAATATAAAAAGGAGGAGTGGGAATGTTTTGCCTGTCGCTAAACAATATTGCCATCTTCATTTATGCTAAAAATCAATTAAGTTAGATTTTTGTTACAGGGAATGGAGCTTTTGTTCTCTCGATGACAGGCAAAGTTCTAAGAAGCAATGGTACTATTCGGGAGGCAAGCGTCAGGTTGTGAACTAGAGTTTAGAAAATGTTTCTGAGGGTTAGGTGAAATTTAGTACTAAATTTTGAAAAAGATTCGGGCTCGAGCTATTTTTTAAAAAAAAAAAATATCGGGCCGGGATCGGACCAAAAATTTTTAAACTTTATCGGGCCCGGGCCGGGCTTGGGCCAAGAATTTTGAAAAACTTATCGGGCCGGGCCGGGCTTGGGCCGAAAATCTCAAAACTTTTCGGGCCCAAGCTGGGCCGGGCCTAGGTACGTTCGGGCTGGATTGGGCTCGGGCCGAAAAATTCGGCCCGTGCAGTTCTCTACCGTATACACCTAACCATTCCACCTTGTCACAGAATTATTTTTAAATGCCAGTAACTCATTCCCTATTTGATCTAGAGACGTGAAACGAAAAGTATAATACTCACAACAGATCAAAAGGGAGCAAAAAGTAATGGAGTACTGTAAGAAAGGGCATAGTTTTATTAGGATTACACAGTGGTTTATAATAATGTAATATTAGAACGTCTGTTCGTCCGTTACTCTGTACGATAACTATTGAACGAAAGCGAATTTTTGAATGTTTTCTGTTATCGATAGGTAGAGTAAATATATTCAAGGAGTTCGTTAATCGGGGTTATTGACAAAACGGAAGGGGTACAACTCAATCATTCCGGAGGCGATTGATTAAGCGTCTCAAGGATACATTTCATCTTCATCCTTACGTCTCTACTGAAACCAGAAGTGATAGAAATTCATTGCAACATCTGGTTTCAATATTGATCAATATAAGCAGGAATAGGGAGACCCTTTCGTTCGAAATTGATTTAGCGTTTTAAAAATGGGCATTATCTTCCCTTTTAACCCACTATTCAAACCGGAAGTGGCAGAAATGAACAACTTTGTTTTAGCGTTTATTCCTATTGTGTAAAACCGGTAATAAATAGAAGTTATTTTTTTAGAATCAACTAAGCATCCCAATAATATATTTCATCTTCACTCCAATCATTCTACTAAAACCGAAGGAGGTACATGTTTTAATTGAAGAAAATATCACGTGATTATCTTTACTATCTTTACATTTTTTTATCTTAGAAAATATGTGTGCTTCCTGTTCATTTTAGACATATTTTGCCTGTATCAATTAGAATCATAAATAACGTCTTGTAAAGAGAGTATAGAGATTTAAGAAATATTTTCTCAATTATAATGAAAAGCGGACTTCTAATGCTTCCGCTTATAAGTAGAGATATTAGAGTTTAGAAGAAATGTATTCTTTGGGCACCTAATTGATTACAGAAATACACTTCTCTCGCTATCTATTACGATTTATACTCTATAACAATCAACGTTAAAACCGAAGGTTGTTGATTTTTGTCACTTCCGGTTTGGTTTGAGGGTTAAGAAGGAAGATAGCACCTATTGTTAGAACGCTAAATCGATTCGAAAAAAAAAGTTTATCATTATATCTTATCGCTTTTGTTCTATTTAAATCAATATTAAAGCCGGAAATTGTAGTGGATTTCTATCACTTTAGATTCTAGCAGAATGTCAAGAATGGATTGAAAAGTATTCGTGGGACGCTTTATCGATGCTGAAACCACTTTTTGGTATCTGTTGCCGTTTTTGCTCTATAGCGATCAACGTTAAAACATAAATTGCTTGATTTCTACAACTTCCGGTGAATGGATCACTTCAATTAACGAAGTCCTCTGAGATAATTAATTTACCTATCGCTTGCAAATGACAGAATTCAAAAATTCGCTTCGTTTCAAGAGATATCGTGAGGACGGACGGATGGAGGGAGTAACTACGGGCGGACGGACATGATAATATTACAATAATATAAGTCCCACTTACATGATCCAAATAAAACTGTTATTGAACAAGACATACGGAATTTTAATAGGATACCGCTACCGGGACTTGTAAAATTGGAAGTTTAGTACTTCCGTCCGTCCGTTACTCCGCACGGTAACTCTTGGGCGGAAGCGAATTTTTTTCTGCAATTGATAGAAAGAGTAAATATCTCGGAGTTAGTTCATGGAGGAACTCTGATAAGACAGAAGTTTTAAAAATCAACAAATTCCGGTTTTAACGTAGATCACTATAGAGCAAAAATGGTAACAGATAGCGAGAAGTGGTTTTCGGCAATCGATTAAGCGTCCCAAAATATCTTTTATGGTGTCCTCCCATATCGCCTAATCCAATCTCACCTAACGACGTATCAGCCACTGATATCTCCAAGATAAGAATGTCCGCCATTTTAGGCAAGATGAGAGTTCCCATTTCTCCTAATCCCAATTCGCCTAAAATTGTGGCAAGATGCAAGGAGGGAATTTCTGCACTAAAGAGGGAAATCCTGCATGAGCATTTTAACCACCAACACTAAGAAATCATGAATCATATGCACCCAGAAAAGAAATACTCTATGTATTAATCTTTCGTACATAAGAAAACCAATAACCTTTTCAATATATTTCAATCAATATTGGAAATCTCTTTTTCTATTCCTTTAAATTCTTACCCCCTATACTCTGCAAATAAGCCACAGCCATCACATAAAGAGAATCTGCTACTTTCATATATCAGCAGCACAATTCATTAAAATTATATAGGGTGTTTTAAAACAATACCGACAATGTTTAGGAAATGGTCCCTGACACTAAGATAAGACAAAAAGTATAGATCAACCTGGGTGCACAAATGCTTGCTTTTGGCGCTATGACCAGCCGAACAGCTGTCGGAAAAATGCAAAAATAGCCATAACTCGAGAACAAAATGTCGGATCGAAGTCTGCTAAAAGGAAATATTCATTATTTTTAGTCATAGGTTCCATTAATGCACAAATCGATGTGGTGCAGGGGCGGCGCAAGGGTGATCCCCAATGAAACTGAAGAATTCCTGGGATATTTTATCAGAAGTTGACTGAGGAAAATTGGCCAAAATCAAGTACCTTACGTCAATGAACAAAAATCATGCTACATTGTCCAAGTTAGAAAAACACTAAGAAAAGATACCCATTTTCATTAACATAGTTTGCCTCAGAGCAGAATAAATTTTCCGACGGGGAAGTGCCCTTGCGATAGACATATTCCCTGAGTTTATAACTTATTGTTTTTGGAAGATACTGAAATATGTATGTTACATGTGAGAGCACAGCTTTCGTAAGGGTATTAATGCGTTGTATTTTATAACCAATCTGTTACTTTCATCTCTCTCCTATCTTTATTTTTTCTTATCCCTGAACTAATTCACTATTGAACTTACTATCATACAGTATTATGTACAGTATGTTACCTCACTGTCTTTCCCGTCTTACTCTTCTAAGTTCTCCTAGTAGAAGTTTCATTCGTGGTGTCCTTCCACTTTTCATGGCCTAATAAGTTTGGGATACCCCAAATTATGTAAAAGTTAAGAATCACTGACAACACCAGAGGGAAATAGGAGGAAGAGCGTCCATCCTCGGAGTCGACGCCTGCCCTCTGCAGATAAATTGTATTATGATACAGGCAGTGGCGTATTTACGATTTTGTTTCGGGAGGGGCTTTGCTAACTTTCGGGGGGGGGGGCTTGGCCTGGAAATGTGAAAATTCTGCAAGATATTTTATTTACTTTACTATACTAAGTAAGATTTCGGGGGGGGCTTAAGCCCGGAAGCCACCCCCCTAAATACGCCACTGGATACAGGTGAAGTAATATAAAGTTACTGTTTTCGTATACAAAAATTTGCTGTCTCATAGTTTTTTTCTGTCCCTTAGCTTACACCAACAAATTAATTAAAACTTGCGTCGTCACTGTTAAGAATCTTTCAGTGAGTTTTTGTGTCAATTTCATCCGAATTTAAAATACTTTTCACTGAGATTTTTATAGGTTAAGAAATAGTTACTGAATCAATGAATCAATCGATGCAATTTAGCTCACTATTGTTGACTACGTAGGTCTTGTAGAAATTACCTTGAAACGTCTATTTAACCGTAAATCCTAATATGAAGAGTGCTCAATATATATCCTCGCATATTAATGTTTAGACCTTATCAAATTATGAATTGAAGTAACCGGTGCTATTTTTCGACGCACTATCCTGCCACTACTTTTTTTTTTTTTTTTTTTTTACCTGGCTATGAACCACTTTACTCAGTGATTGTAGAATTATTTTCCCCGTTCCTCCTTCAATAAAAAATTCTCTGAACTATTTCTTGTCCATAATACAACTAATAATGCTAATACTCACAAATCGAATTCAGTTCATACCTGTAGCATTTCTTACAATCAACCTATAACTGTAGTCTTTCGAAAATTACGAGCCCCATACAAATTTTATGAAATGTATTTCTTCCTTACAAATAATAGCAATACTGATACAACGCATTAAAAACTCTCTTAACGTTGAACCATCGGCAAAGGGTAAGCAACCTCTGAAAAATGAAATAAAATATTTCAGTTTAACGATCTACGATTATGTTCTTTAGGCTAAAGGAGGCAATGATTAAGGCAAGTGAATGATGAAGGAAGATAGGGTGGTAAAAGAATGTGGAAGGAAATTGGAGTATCCCAAGAAAACCCACAGACACGATACGAGGGTGCCCATCACAAAGTTACTTCGCTCGCGATCGAACCAGGGACCCCACGTACCAGAGAAAAGCTGTTTACCACTGAGTCACTCTGCCCCAGCCCCTGAGAGATGCGGGCAACGAGTTAAGAATAACTGACTTAGAGAAACGTACTTACCTTTCCCGAACGAATGAAACTCTACGAATTAAACATTTTGACCATTTTTACTTCTTGTTAAGTTATATTGGTTTATCACATACAATATTTTCTAGACCAAATACTTCTGTCAGAATCATAGTGCTTTCTCCAAAGTAGGAGCACGGTGGCTTAGTGATAGAGCGTTTACTTCTGATGCAAGATGAACCTCGTTCAATTATAGACTATAAAAGTTCGTGGTGGATACTATCGTACCCGTGAATCTTCTCGGGATTATATGTTTTCACCTATATTCTCATTTCATGAATTATTTCCCAATAATTAGCTTCCATCTGTTATCTGTCTCTATTATTGGATTAAATTTGAGTTTAGCATTACTTCTGTAGCATAGTTGTATGAGACATGGAGCTACGGATTAACGTAAAGTCGAACCGCTTGCGCTCCCGCCGGGAATCGGAGCCGGGTCTCCTATGACAAAATCCCGTACGCTACCCACATAGCCATGAGTGATTTCTCTGTCTTTATTAGACTAGAAGGCATAACATTTAAACGTTATGGATTTCATATAATTTCAGTTCTTCCTCGATTGCCAATTCGATACTGGGACAAAGTAGATCAATCAAATATACTTATCTATCTTTTTTCGAATTATAACGATGATTTTGTAACTTGGACCATGGTCTAAGACTTTTGTTAGTTGAAATATAGTCTTTAATTGTAGTTAATTTAATCGTATATGACTGTAGTCAACATTTAATAAAATATCCAAGAATTTCCTGAATTTTTAGGATTGACTCTTGCGCCGCCCCTGTACCACATCGAGTTGTGCATTAATGGAAGCTACGACTAAAAATAATAAACATTCCCTTTTTTTTTAATTTTTCCGACAGATTTTCGTCTGGTCATAGTACCGAAAGAAAGCATTTGTCCACCCAGGTGGATCTACACTTTTTGTCTTATCTTGGTGTCAGAAATCTGTTCCCAAACGTTGTCGGTATTGTTTTGAAACACCTGTATGTTTCTATCCTGTTTCTGATAAGCTCCTGTCTGCTAAGCACCTTCCAGTTTAACCAAAACAAACCAAAACTTAACTACATTCACTACGTCGCCTTCCCCCTATGCTTTCTTATTGTATAGTACTTATTAAACATTTATGTATTTTGTAGTTGACAGGGATTGAAAATATTGATTGAAACATTCGGTTAAAATGCTAGTAGAGGAATTCCCTCTTTAGTGCAGAAATTCCCTCCTTGTATCTTAACGCCATATTAGGCGAGATATGATTAGGCAAGATGGGAATTCCCATCTTGCCTAAAATGGTTGCCATTCTTATCTTGGAGACATCAGTGACTGATAAATCGTTAGGCGAGGTGGGATTAGGCGAGATGGGATGGAATCATCTTTTATATCCATCCTTAACACTCCACTAAAAACAAATTTAAAAAGAATCACTACAACCTTCGGTTTTAGTTTAAATAACATACAAGAAAAACTATTGCAGATAGCGAGAAGCGTTTTTTTTATTTTATTTATTTATTTTTTTGTAATCGATTAATCGTCCTTAGAATATAGTCTATTTGCACTATAATATCTCTACTAAAGCAATAAGTGGTAGAAATCAACAACTTCCTGTTTCAGTATTAATTGAGAAAATATTTCGGGATCCTCTTTACCGTCTTTACCAGACCTTTTTTTCTCAGTATTTCTATGGTTTATTTATTTACCTTTGCATACATCTACTTTCGTTTTGCATACCCGTCTTTAAAGGAAAATTAAGCAAACTTGTTCTTTTCCGCTAAAGACAAGTTTCACTGTATTTCAATAATAAGCCTATGGTGTTGCGTAAATCAATTATCATTAAAAAATCCACAAAGGGTAGTTTACTATTGGGGGTGAGTTTTCTTCGGGCGGTTTTTCGAAAAAGCCGGCTCCTTAAGTCCTTGGTGACTATATGGTAAGCGTACGTGTCTTCGGCATCAGAGATCGAGGTTCGATTCCCGGTGGGTGCTCATGTGATTCGGATCCCAGGTTAACATCTAGGTCCATGACTCAAAGCCTCGGTCCTGAACGGGACGAAAATACAATATCTACCAACCAACTATCTAGTTGCCCTCACTCATAATCCCTAATAGCTATTGCATAATGATAGCATTAACGTTAGTTTTGGAGCACAAACGTGCACTGTAATAATTATTATTAACAAATAATAATAATAATAATAATAATAATAATAATAATAATAATAATAATAATAATAATAATAATAATAATAATAATAATAATGGTTCACCGAAGAAAAATCTGATGCCTTCTCTGTTAGGTTGAAAATTTTCCTTTAATCTAAGCATTGTTTTTTTTTTTTTTTTTTTTTTTTTTTACCCTCTAGGAATGAGCAAACCTTATTTCCCTTTTCTTTCTGGTCGTAATCCCTCAGGTGACACAGCTGTGATGCTTATCTGCATCGGTTATCTTTGCGCACTCGTTTGGAAGTATTGAACTGTCATACGTAGGCCATCTTCTGTTTAATTCGCGCGGAATGTGAAGTGTAATTAGCTTTTACGCGTTTATGTTGAAATGCTATAGATATTTTCTTTGTTTCAAAATTCTGTGACAGACGACAGTTTTTACGATTCGAGAAGAAAAACCAGTCATCTTTCTTACTTAGGTAAATCATTCTTTTCTCATCATTGTATTTACTACAAAGAGGTTATCTGTTCAGTAATCTGCATTCTGGAAAACTAATTGAAGCACTACAAAAACCTTGCAACCTTTCGGAATTTTCTATGCTCTTCCGACACACCTTATAACACACAAAGTACCTTTGCCTCCAAGCGGAAAGGTTCCTTGAAACATTGACATTGAAGAGTAATCAAGGTCGTTGTTTCGAATACTTGAATCTTGTCGCGCGCATTGATGAATGGACTAAAAGCAGGTGCAGCTGCAGACTGTAGAGCACAATACATGTGAAACTGTTTAGGATTAAAATGATTCTATGATAAAATGGAAAGGTGTTTAGCTGGAATCCAGGAGTGGAAAGATCGAGGCAATCAACCAGTACATGCGGTAGATCAGTATCTTTGCCAGATGAATGTTTCGAACTTCCAGTACCATTGTAAGACAAAAGCTCACCGGACAAAAGCCCATTCCAAAATTCCAATGTTGGGATAAAGACCTACTAAAAGTACTCGTATTGAGTCGATATGTATAAGGGAAGAAAATAATAATAATAATAATAATAACGCTAGACTACAAATGTGATGCACAACACAGTACATATGTAGAAACCAATACATAGTCATTCAGGATGTAGTCAGCAAGTGTTCTAGGGGGTGGGGGAGAAGGCATAACTTTTTTTTAGGGGAGCAGGTTTTTTAGATACTAGAAAAAGCAGACCAAACTTTTTTCCAGCTTATGGAATTATTAGAGTAATAACAATAAATACATACATATTATAGAATGCATACTTAAAAATAATATTTACTACTAATTATTGATACTTTCCTCTAACTAATATTGTGAGCGTCCACGCTCACAGAAGGATCAGGATGATGTCCTTAACTCATCAACTCACTTGAGGGTAACTGGAAGGCCAGTTGGAAGTTGGCGAGCCTAGCGCGACGGAGCCTAAGAGCGAGCCACTCAGCGGAAAGAAAAAGAGAAGACACCCACGCCTCGCTCTCATTTTTTTTTTGGCGATTCAGGTCATTCGACTCTCATTTTCGACTCGGATTCGTCTCTCAGAAACCAGTGAGAAGCTCCAATTCTTCATAGCATCAGTGATATATAAAGTCATTATTTTAATCAGTCCAACGCAGTCTCCAGTTGAAGAGCCAATCATTCGAAGAAGAAGCTGAGGAAACTATCCGGGAGAAGACAGCTTCCAAGAAGGAATCCACCACGTGGGCTAAGAAGGGGCAGACATAATTGCGGTCCTTGAGCGTCTTCCAGCAACTATAAGTTAAGTAAAACGATTTCTTGGGAACGGTGGACGAATACCTTAAATTACCTTTTTTTTTCTTAAATTCATTCATAATTTTATCACCCTCCATTCTCTTTGCATTCTGTCCATTTTATTATTTCATTAAGTCAGCCGACATCAGTATTGCAGACAGAATTTAACTTCCACTTGTGTCTAACTTACCTTAGTTCAAATAAATAGTTTATAATACCTAAACAGTTCTCTTGTTTAGTTATTGAAACAGTGTGCCTTTTATGTCTAGGTAGCCGCTTCACGGCCTATGTCTCTGTGTGGTATTTCTCTCTGCCATCGCGCGTAACCTCTGTTGCTATCGAGACCGACAATAAACTTGTTTATTGTTCAAGGTTTGTGTTTCCCTGGTTTTATTGATTGGATAATTTTCCAAATTATCACAATCAATCAAATCGGCGTGCACAAATAAGAAGATTATGAGACTCAAGTGCAGTTTTACTATAAGGAGGCAGGTTTAGGGCCGTGCTCGATAAAAAAAAAAAAAAAAGCTTTAATTTGGCACACAGTGTGGGATTTTGCAGGGACCCATCAGATAAAGAGAACAACCATTTCACGCTTCGTTATAGAGAGAGGGAACCGATACAGTATAGTTTTAACGTCTTTTGATTCACCTTCTATATTTACTGCGAACATCTCAAAATTTCTATACTGTTTTCTGCATTTTGTTTCCGTATTTCAGGTAATTCATTCACATTCGTCCATTTTTCCATCCATTTTAGTAGTTGTAGAGCATTATTTTCATGTTATGGTGTTTTATTCAGAAGTCAAATGTATGTATGTGTATGGAATATGTTAGAGTCGTGAGTGAAGTGCATTCTATGTCCGCTGATTTAGGCACAGAGTTAGTCTTTGTTAAGGAAAGTTTTCGACCACGTGGCTAGCATCATCGCCTTGTTTGTTTCCACAAGCATCACACTAGAACACCGGTTCATAAGTTCATTTCATTCCTAATTCATTTTTCTCAAACAGTGTTATTTTCGTGGTATTACTAAGTCATTTCATCATTCTTCGAGTAGCCCTCCCAAATAGAGAAAGATCGTATTCTCATTCATTAGTGTATGATATTACGTTGTGGGAAAATGGCGATGAACATCGACACTTTTAAAGAAGCAATGAAGTCCCTTATGGATGATCAGTCAAAAGAATTGACAGAAAAATTGCAATCCAATAAAGAAGAGCTCACAGACCAGCTCAATAAAAACAAGGAAGAGTTCACAGACCAGCTCAATAAAAACAAGGAAGAGCTCGTTGACCAGCTCAACGAAAACAAGAAAGAGCTCACGGAAGAATTCAATGAACAGCTACAAGCCACAGAACGAAAACTTTCCGGAACAATGACAGCTATTGAGAACCATATGCGCTCAGAATTTAGTGACGCGAACGAGGAAATTAAAAGCGAACTATCGACGATGTGCGACGTCGTCATTTCAATCATGCAACACACTGAGCAAGCTCTGGAAGAAACGCGGAAGAGTATCCAATCCCTTGATAACCGGTGTTCTAGCCTAGAAACTGTAGTTGCTAACAATAAAAGTGCTATTCTTAATTTGGAGCACAAAACGGGTGTCATTTTTAAAGCCACACAATCAGTACAATCTGACTGCGCGAACGCCTACAGTCATATCTCTTCCAGAGTTATTGAAGTTGACCATTCCCTTACAAATTTCGCTCAGAACTTTAACGACTGCATATCGAATCTTACAAGCGAGATGGAGAGAAACCGTGATGCTAGCACCCGCCAATCTCAATCTGTGCTAGCACAAGTCCAGGCACTACGCCAGGAAACTTTTACCGGTCAATTCGAGCTGCATCAGCGTTTACTAGCTCTAGAAAATAGACAAGAACGGCACTATCGTTCTTCGAAACACGTTCAAATGCAGGGTCAAGGGGACAACTTTTCCCAAAACCAGCATCTTCTGAATGTAAGGGAACCCGCCACTGTGCCCTTGTTCGGTGCCAGGCAACGTCGCACACCCTCTCGATCCGCCCAGTTTTCACAGGCGACATCCGCATGCGAAGGTGACCTTAGCCCAAAATTTCAGGATGAGGCCTATGAAAGTGAATCCTCAGGGTCAGAAAGTGAAAGTTACCGTCACCCTACACCTCGCGTCAATGTCCGTTTTTCTGATTTGGCCCACCTCACGAAGTTTTCGGGAACTGGTGCTTCTCTATTACCTGACACGTTTTTGGCCAAATTTGAGAGCGAGATGTCATTTCTTCGAGTTCCTCGTTCACAGTATCTAGAATTGTTGCAGTTCTGCCTCGAAGGTGACGCCCTTTCATGGTTTCAGTTAAACAGAACGAACATTCGAAACTACCAGGAATTCCGAACTGAGTTAAGAGCACACTATCAGAATAGCTTCATAGTCGCAAATAAACTGACTTTATTGCGAACGCAACATTTTTCGCCATCTCGTCACACCTCCGTCGAATCGTTCGTAGTGAGTCGTTTTCAAGACATTAGAGCTTTGTGTCCTTCTATTTCTGACACGGAAATCATTTCCACTCTGATTCCTTTGTTGCCTACGCGATTTCAGACCTACCTGGTGGCAACACAACACGAGAGGTTTCATGACTTTGTTTCCTGTGTTCAGAGGCTTGAAGCGTTACAGGGATCAGTGACAGACACCCGTTCCGCGGCGCCCGGTTCCAGTAGATATTCAGCGCCTCGCCTCAGCAACAACCCTCGTCCTGCATATTCGTCTCAATTTCCCCGTAATAATAACATACAGAATTTTCCAGCATCAAATAGTCACGTTCCTTCCCGCACGTTCCAGAGGCAAGTTAATCACGTTGCGCTTGAGAATGACGAAACCTCTCGCAGGAACCGTGATCACTTAATTGAATCACAGCCTTCTCGTACTTCCCTCAGACGTCCAGCACGGACTGCACGTAATAGACGCCGTAACCGTAACCATAGCTTACAACCACGTGATACACAGGAATCTTCCCGTTCCCAACAATCGCAGGTTCGATTTCAGTCTCCTGCATCGGAACCGGAAAACGATTCCCAGTACGAGAATCGCAGGCCATCCCCACGACGCCCTATAAGTGACGATGAAATGTACTACCAACAAGAGCAGCATTTAAACTGACTCGCAGCTTTCTTGGTACGGAGGTCAGGAATAGCTTAGACACCGTGAACCGTGGTAGTGAATCCTCCAGTGAAGGAACTAGTTTCCAGTGTAAAACTGAATATAAGACCTTTTACGTCAGGCAGTCATTGCTATGTGTAGACCCACGAAGTGATACTTCTCAGTTTGTTAACCTTAGTGACGATGACAACGAAAGCGAGGATGAAATACAGGCCCTTTCGAATAAGCAGTTAGACTTTCTCGAATGCACGTGCAGTTCGAAAGTCGTAGTAAATATTCTAGGTAAAGAATATACGTGCTTGTTGGATGGAGGAAGTGAATGTTCCCTCATAAGCAAAGACATGTGGTCTAAAATAAGCACTATTGTCTCGTCACCGCGACTCGAACCAGTTCCTCACGTATCACTCGTCGGATTCCACGGAGGCAAACGCGCCCATGTAAAGGGTAGAATTTCTATTCCCGTGAAGCTTGGTCAACTAGAAATTATCATACCATTTCTTGTAGTGCCTAATATTAACGAGCAAATTATTCTTGGACTAGATGCACTTTCACAACTGCGTACTATACTTGATTATGGTAATTGCACGGCTACTTTTCATCATTCCGACTTTTGCGCTATTTTAAATATTTTGCCAGTGGCCAGTGCGAAAGAAAAACACAAAAGTAGTGATAATACTCAGTTTTATAGTAACAACATATGTGTCAGTACGTCTGTTGACTCTCAGTCAAATTCTAACCACGAACATCGTTTTGACGAGAGCTACGAGTTGCATTACGATCCTGACGATGTCACTCTTGAGGGTGACGAAACTTTTTTGAATGTAAATTCCCAGAAGTTAGTAGCATTAGGTCGTACTTGCGTAGAAGAAAGTAATAACATTTTTAATGGACGGGGTATATCTCCAGAACAGCACCCAGAATTATTTGCTACTGATGCTGAAATACTTCAAGCGGTTGAATCTTCCCATGTCCCACCCGAATACAAACAGGATCTCACCGATATACTAATCAAACATCGTCACGTTTTCGCCAAGTTTCCCGGTTTGTGTCGAGACTTCCAATATGACTTTGGTATCACACATACTGAACCGATAGTACGAAAACCTTATCCCATTGCTTACAAATATAGGGAAGCTGTTAACCGTGAGATAGATAAATTGCTTTTCCTTGGGGTGATCGAAAAGGCCTCTTCCCCACATTTAAATCCGCTTCACGTGGTGCTGAAGAAATCAGCGGAAGGAGATGGACTGCCATCCATCCGTTTAGTAACGGATTTAAGAGGTGCTAACGCCGTTACACCGTTACATCACCAAAGGCCAGAGAAAATAGACGAGCTTCTCGCCAAGTTCAGTGGCAAAAATCTCTTCAGTACTTTAGATTTCTCTCAGTCCTATCTACAATGCGAAATTTCTCCCCAGTCCCGACCGTATACTGCATTTTTATATGCCGGAACGCAGTACCAATACACTGTAGTACCTAACGGTCAGAAGAACGGCTCCACTGCCCTGAACATGTGTTTGAACCATGTGCTAGGTGACGAGTTATCACGTCAAACCATAAGATACATCGACGATGTATGTTTAGCGAATTCTAGTCCCACTGAGCATCTTTCTTTGTTGGATAAAGTGTTGGGAAAAATCAAATGTTCAGGGATGACACTGAACTTGTCGAAGTGTGATTTCTTTAAAAATGAAACACAGTTTTTAAGCTTCAATATCACCTCCCAAGGATACAAGAAGAATCCCCAGGCTGCAGACGCCATTAAGCGCCTCCCCAAGCCTCACAATGTGAAATCTCTTAGGAGATGGTTAGGCATTATTGGATGGCACCGCCGTTACATTCCCAGTTTTTCAGTCTTAGCAGCACCTCTCTTTAATTTATTGAAAAAGGACTCACGCTGGCAGTGGACTGAGGCCTGTGAAATCGCTTTGAATAAGCTTGTCAATCTCGTCATTGAAGACGTTATGCTGTCCTTTCCAGACCATAACAGACAGTTTTTCATCCAAACGGACGGCAATCTACAAGCCGTCGCTGCAGCCTTATTTCAAGTTGATGAGAACGGCAATAAGCGTGTCATAGAATATTTCTCGAAAATGTTATCCCCCGCTCAGTCCAAATATACCATAACGGAAATTGAGGCTTACGCAATAGTGTGCGCCGTAAAGAAGTGGGAAGCATATCTACTTGGCACGCATTTCACGGTCCTTTCAGACCACAAGGCACTCACGTCGCTGAACAATGTTTGTTCATGGAACCCCAGGTTATCACGTTGGTTCATCCAACTTCAACGTTTTGATTTTTCAATAGAATACGTCCCGGGAAGACAGAACGAATGTATTGATGCATTCACACGCTTGCTTCCTTCATTGGAACACAAAATTGTGAGAACTCACGCTCTCAATGTGCTGAACGATGACGTCACACGTGTCACCAGACAGGAACTTATTGACATGCAACGCAGTGAATCTGATTACCACCCCATCATTCAGTATATTGAAGCAAAGTCTGCGTCTCAAACAGCGTCACCTGAAATGCCTTCTACGTCAAGCGACACCCAACAGAACGCAGCGACCCACCGTGGTAAAAGATCTTGGGACACCCTATATAAACTGCAAGATGGCATTCTCACAATAAAAGACTTTCGCTTTCCAGATCGTTTTCGCATCTGTCTACCACACCAGTTACGATCCAAAGTCATAGAGTCTTACCACAACATGGGTCACTTCGGTAGAGACAAAGTTCTTTCCAGCATTTCGCGAGCGTTTCACTGGCCACAAATGCGCAAGGATGTTGCAAAATACATTCATGATTGTGTCACATGCATGCGCACGAAACACCAAAAGATCCCCACCGCACCTTCCATTGGATCCATTATTCCTAGCTCTAAAGGCGAATTAATTTCTATAGACTTATATGGTCCTCTCCCACGTGGCAGGCAAGGCGAAACATTTCTGCTCACTGTCATGGATTGCTACTCACGATTAGTCCAGGCATATTGTCTGAGGAGTGCAACCACTCAGAGCATAGTAAAGTGTTTAGAGAGCAGATATTTTCAACACCTAGGAGTACCATTAAAGGTGTTAACGGATAATGGTCCACAGTTTGTTTCTAATCATTTTAAGAGCTTCTTATCTCGATATAACATTAGACATCTGCGGACAACTCCTTACCATCCGGCTTCGTCACCGGTAGAACGCATTCATCAAGACATGTCACGCTTGTTTCGCCTATTTTGTTCACAGAAACATCAAAACTGGACGCTTTTTGTATCTCAAATAATTATACTGCTGAATCACTCCATTTCCTCGTCCACTGGAATGTCAGCAGTAGAGATACATTTTAACGACGACCCTAGTATAGCCATCGCTCGAATATGGCAAACCACATTAAAAGAAAAAGACTCCAATGATAACGCTTCCTTTTGGCGTAAACGTTTACTTATGGCCGATCTCAAGAGACGACGTAAGATCGAGCGTCGCAACGACAAATTGCAGCAAAAAGGCGAAAAGCTGCCCACAATCAAAGAAGGTGATCTCGTTTTCTTACGCTCACATCCAGCGAGTAGCGCCATTAATAAACAAATTTACAAATTTTTCGACGTGTATCTGGGGCCCCTCCTCTGTTACAAACGCGTGGGAAATAAGGCTTTCGAGTTGTTAGACTTAAGAGATGGTTCCTTGCATGGCACTCACTCTGTTGACAATCTGAAGCTTTGGAAGCCATCAGCGGAGATGAGAGAGAAATGGTTGCAGGGCGTGGGACCGACGAATACGGCTGACAGAGACGATTAGGACACGCATTTTGTTTGAGCGAGGTTAGATAGTAAACTCAACCCCCCCCCCTCCTCCTTCAATTTTCCACCTCTGTCACCTTCCCTTGTAGTATATAACATTCACATTTAATAACTAATTTGTAAGCGCATACCCCCCATTCTCCTCCACTGGTCCTTTGTATAACGTCCAAACCAACCCAACAAAAGTGTAATACAGTGCCTCGAACTGTGCTCAACAAAACATCAGTGTCATCTTTCACTAAAGTGTCGTGCAGCACAAACTGCCAATGTGGTCACAACTCCTCAGTGCATCGTCATGTCACTCCGAACAGTGCTTCATACGCTACTCTGCAACAACCGTAAGCGTATCCAGTTCAAAGTGCGTCGAGTTTTGTCGAACTCACATTTTGTCACGGAACTACAGCACAAACATTCCCAATAGTGCATCATGTTAGTGCGTCACGAACGGTGCCGGCTGTCAGTGAAAAAAAAAAAAACGATAGAAAGAGAAAGACAAACCTGCATCTAAGTGCATAAATAACAAAAATTATAAGAGTAGATCTAATTAGTGTTGTTTCTATCTCCAAGTTGATTGTATATTACTATATAATCATTTCATTGAAGTCCGTTCATAAACTGCATACTATATTAACCACATATTTATGAGTGTATAAAATAATGTGTAACTGGAGAGGAATCGCATAATTTATTCTCCAAAATGCGCTGCAGCATACAACATATATATATTGTAAAGTGCGTAAATCTATATGTATAAGTGTAAATAATCACCTGTTTTTACCCCCCCCCCCATCAGTGTACAGTGCAGCGAACTCAAAACTTCGTTTTCGTTTTGATCTTATTCACAGCTTCAACTCCATCAAGAGAACAAGATCATCCATCACACAAGACAAGAAACGAGCCAGCATTGACAGATGTCCACAACCAACACCAATTAAATTAAAAATCATATAAAGTAAAATATTTTTTGAAGGCTCTCAAGCCATTATGTAAGGGTGGTGCCCATTAACCAAAATTCAATTTGTAAGAGGGTGACCTTTGTAATTAACTTTTTCTTTACATTCAAATTCATTGTAATATTTCAATTCATTAATTTCAAACCGTACACTGTGACCAAGAAATCTTCACCCACATCTTGTCAAGTATACCAGGATCTTCTTCGTCGTGAGTTCTTCCTCTCGGAGCACCAATCTGTGAGCGTCCACGCTCACAGAAGGATCAGGATGATGTCCTTAACTCATCAACTCACTTGAGGGTAACTGGAAGGCCAGTTGGAAGTTGGCGAGCCTAGCGCGACGGAGCCTAAGAGCGAGCCACTCAGCGGAAAGAAAAAGAGAAGACACCCACGCCTCGCTCTCATTTTTTTTTGGCGATTCAGGTCATTCGACTCTCATTTTCGACTCGGATTCGTCTCTCAGAAACCAGTGAGAAGCTCCAATTCTTCATAGCATCAGTGATATATAAAGTCATTATTTTAATCAGTCCAACGCAGTCTCCAGTTGAAGAGCCAATCATTCGAAGAAGAAGCTGAGGAAACTATCCGGGAGAAGACAGCTTCCAAGAAGGAATCCACCACGTGGGCTAAGAAGGGGCAGACATAATTGCGGTCCTTGAGCGTCTTCCAGCAACTATAAGTTAAGTAAAACGATTTCTTGGGAACGGTGGACGAATACCTTAAATTACCTTTTTTTTTCTTAAATTCATTCATAATTTTATCACCCTCCATTCTCTTTGCATTCTGTCCATTTTATTATTTCATTAAGTCAGCCGACATCAGTATTGCAGACAGAATTTAACTTCCACTTGTGTCTAACTTACCTTAGTTCAAATAAATAGTTTATAATACCTAAACAGTTCTCTTGTTTAGTTATTGAAACAGTGTGCCTTTTATGTCTAGGTAGCCGCTTCACGGCCTATGTCTCTGTGTGGTATTTCTCTCTGCCATCGCGCGTAACCTCTGTTGCTATCGAGACCGACAATAAACTTGTTTATTGTTCAAGGTTTGTGTTTCCCTGGTTTTATTGATTGGATAATTTTCCAAATTATCACAATCAATCAAATCGGCGTGCACAATATCAATCCCAAAGTAAGTCTCTAATATCGAACAAAATACACATTTTGTTTCATAAAAAATACACTTTTTACGATATTTTCTGAGAATATTTTATTTATAATCGGAGAGGAAGTTAGGGATATAAATTCCCCCATTATTGAGCCATGTCAACTCCAAGCGTGAAAGTCTATTGGAAATCCTTAAAAAAAAAAAAAAAAAAAAGTATATTCCAACAAAATCAAATTGTTTTATTTTACAAAAGCTGTTATGCACAATTTTGTTTGGAAATCATACAGTGGGACTACGAGTAGGTTAAATCACTCCTCATTTTTGCCAACTTAAAATCCAAGCATTAAAGACATTGCCTAATTTCTGGAGGAGCAGAGTGGGCAACTGCCCTCCCATTTATGCTACCCGCCTTTTGAGAGTGACCTACTTTAAGTTAAAACTTGCTTACTCCATATATGATATGAACGGGCGACGGTAATTTTGTCACCGGAAATTTCATCACCAAAATATTAGCATGTAGGTAATTTCGTCACGGAAATTTTTACACAGTAATTTCGTCAGTAGAAGAACATAATGTCAGCTTCAGCAAATGTTAAAAGCACAGGCAAAATGGGCCTATAACGAGTTTATATATCATTATTTGCAAATATTAAGATTTGCCAATATCAGAATTTTCCGAAAATTTTCATCGTTCTTGTATTGTTCTGTGAGTCTAAGCTCTTGGACCTTCCTCCATGTTGACTACGTCAGGTGAAAAGAGGCCATTGAAAGAATATTATATTTCAACTCTGAGTAAACATTGGTAAATAGTTATTGGAAATCTGTTAAGAAAACAAATTTATATAAAGGAAGAAAAAAACAAATATGTCTGGAAGTCGACCAATCAGAGACAAAGATTTGTTTACGTTTCCCAGTTTTAGCCAATTACACGTCTTTCAGGTGTGTTTGCTCTGGTGGCTATTTAAGCACAGAAATGCTCACAGTGTAGAGTGAAGTTCTATACAGAGTGTAGTTCATTGTGATCGTTTTATTAGATTGAAGTTATTGTGAGGCATGGAGATTATATCTACTACACGAAAAGGAGAAAAATTGTGCTTTGATGGTCATATGTACATAGGTTCAAGAATGGCCATAGGTTCAAGAATTTGGACTCACAAAACGATACAAGAACGATGAAAATTTTCGTATGTTTTGCGGGAAAATGAACGGATTAGCATTTCTCCCTATAGCGGATGTGCATCGAGGAATACAAATACTAAGGGAGGAGGCTTCGGAGGAAGAGCTGGAACTTCTAGACTATTTTGATAGTACTTACGTGTCCGGCACATATCGCCGTGTTAAAACTCGATCTGGAAATATTCGTTTACGCAATGTGCCCCCTCCTTATCCTCCAGACACCTGGAATGTTCACCGAGCCACCCTGAACAAGAATCCTAGGACAAATAATATTTGTGAATCGTGGAACCAGAAGTTTCATCAACTGGTAGGAATATCCCACCCAACTATTTGGAGGTTTATTCGTGGAATTCAACAAGATGAAGCAACAGTTTCAACTATGCCTCATCAAGATGCTGTGGGCCAACCACCAAAAAAGAAAACTAAGACTTCTTTCAGACTTTGCAGAAACGGCTCCAGTCTTTGTGTTTAGCGTACAATGCTGGAACTAAAAGTTTGACAGATTTTTTGCTTGGTGTTTCATTTAATGTGATGCACAGTAGAAAATGAACATGTATAACGCTTATGGTATTATAACGACTTACATTTTCTTTACTGTTTTCTGTTTGGAAATTTTGATATTGGAAAAACATAAAATTTGTAAATAGTAATATACAAACTCATTAGGGACCCATTTTGCCTGTGCTTTTAACATTTACTGAAGCTGGCATTATGATCTTCTACTGGTGTTTGTTCTTGCGTCGAATATCCGAAACTTCGATTTTGCAGAGTACAATACCAACTGAATTGCTTTCCAAGTTTGATTAAGATCAGGTAAGCTTTTTGGTCACTTAGTTTGTCTCTACTTAGTTCAAGAAAGATGAAAGGATAACCGTGACAAAATTTCCATGCTAATTAATATTTCTGTGATAGAATTACCGAAAATTTTCTCTCTTATCTCAGACATAATATTTAAAATAATATGTAACTATTTATTTAATAATCTATGCAATTTCAAAAACTTTTTCGAGTTTATTCATTGTGTCATGTTCAATAAGACACTGGTCATTTTCGGTGACAAAATTACCGATGGCAAATTTACTACGTCAAAATTTTCGGTGACGAAATTACCTACATGCTAATATTTTGGTGACGAAAATTCCGGTGACGAAATTACCGTGACGAAAATTCCGGTGGCGAAATTTCCGGTGACGAAATTACCTAAGTTCGATATGAACATGTATGTATAAATGAAACACGAAATAGGTTTACCACATCCCAGAAAGAACTTTCACAGATACAGATTTTAAGTTACCCAGCAGATATATACACCCTCCATTCCAAAAGAAACCGAACTTTTGAAAACAAATAGTACCACTAGTGCCATCTGTTGTAATATTTTACCGGTAGATGGCGTAGTCCCTCATTGACAACTGGTATAAATGTCATGACATTTGGATGCACGGCAACAAAGTTATTGCGTTTCAACTGTCAGTGTGTTGTGTACATCGGTCGGAAAATGAGTTTCAAACAACGAGCTGCAATTGAGTTTTGTGTTAAACTGGGTAAAACTTTTAGTGAAACGCACCAAATGCTACAAAATGCATATGGTGATGAGTGTCTATCCCGTACGCAAGTTTACGAATGGTTCAGGCGATTCAAATCGGGTAGAGAGACGCTGGATGATGACGAAAGATCAGGCCGTCCCAGAACCGGATTATCGGAAGAAAACACCGAAAAAGTGCGTGAATTCATCAAACATAACAAAAAATCGTCGGTGAAAGTTATTGAAATGGAATTAGGCATTCCTCAAACAACCGCATACCGCATTTTGACCGAAATTTTGAGCCTTAAGAAGGTTAATTCGCGGTTTGTACCACACAAACTCACCGAAGACCAAAAAGTTGATCGAATTGCTCATTGCAAAGACATCGTTAAAAGTGCTCGGCAGGATCGAAACTTCTTGAAATCGATTGTAACTGGTGACGAGACGTGGTGTTTTGAATATGAGCCCGAAACAAAGCGGCAAAGTGCTGAATGGAGAGCGCCGGATGAAGGAACACCCAAAAAAAAAGTCGCTTGGTGAAGTCAAAAGTTAAGGTGATGCTGATTTGTTTTTACGATTCAAAAGGAATTATCCACAAAGAATTTGTTCAGCCCGGCCAGACAGTCACTGGAGAGTTTTACCTGGGCGTCATGAAGCGTTTGCTGACAAGAATTCGTCGTATTCGGCCCGAATATCGCGAAATCGGCAGTTGGACTCTTTTGGACGATAATGCACCATCACATCGTTCGCGACTTGTAACTGAATTTTTGGTCAAAAATCACATTATTCGGTTGCATCATTCGCCCTATTCACCAGATCTCGCTCCGTGCGATTTCTATCTGTTCCCGAAACTGCATTTGGCGATGAAAGGAAAGTGGCACGCATCGATTGATGCCATTGAGAAGGCGACGACCGCCGTCCTAAAGACCATTCCAATAAAGGACATGGAGAAGTCGTTTGACAACTTGTTGGAGCGTGCAAATATGTGTATCGATGCAGAAGGGGAATACATTGATTAATAAAAATGATTTGTTCCAAAATGTACATTGCTTTTTTGTTTTTTTAAAACGTTCGGTTTCTTTTGGAATAAAGGGTGTATACCTAGGTAAAATCAGGAATGAAACGAAAGTGGTGCTCTGAGCACATTTCAGTATAATGTTCACTACTGTTAACATAGTTGATTGTTGAAGCGATGGATCCTCTCCCTTCATCTTCACTTGGGGGTTCATATATGAACATGAACTAGGGATGGTCAAAAATTTTCGGACCCGGATATCCCGGACCCAATGAGATCCGGATCTTAGATAAGGATCTCGGATCAAAACCTCAGATCCGGATCTCAGACCTGGATCTGGATCCGAAATTTGGATTTCGGATCTGGAACCGGATCTCGGATCCGAAATTCGAATCTCAAATCTTGATTCGTATCCAGACCTATATCTGAAATTGTGATGATAAAATTGAATATCTAAAATTCGCCAAAACTTTTTTTCAGATTCACTAATATAGTAGGTTGCAGGTTTTTTTTTTTTTTTTTTTTTTTTTTTAATGTTTCCATAACACGTTTGTGCTACATTTGCTCTTTATTTTAACCTTACAATATTTACATGTTGCACTTTCTGTCGAAATCCCTTTAGTAAAATGTTTCCAAGTTTGACTTCTTTCCATTTCAGAGTATAGTGAACTGTCTGAAAACTGATGTAAATGGTAACAAATTTTCCTGTTTAGCTCCTCTTCAAAATTTAATATTAGCTTCACATTGAAAATATTTATTTTATTTTTAGAAATAAACTTTACTATTTTCTCATATACAAATGAAATCTCTTTTAGATAAGGTTCTTCTAATCGCAGGGATACTAGACAAAACAAACTCTTTATTAATTGTAGTTTCTGACTCACTAGAGTCCAACAAATGTAATAATGAATATGTTTCACTTCGAAGGGGGTCTAGGGTGTTTCGGTGTAGGATGTTTTGGTGCAGGATGTTTCGGTGTAGGACGTTTTGGTGTACGGATGTTTCGGTGTACGGACGTTACGGTGTACGGACGTATTAGTGTAAGGACGCTTGGCTGTAAAGGATGTTTCAGTGTATAGCCTAATATTTGATTGCATTAATCATATGCTTGTAATGAACAGTCATGAAGTGTCATAGTGTAGCCACTCTGCAATAGTGTAAGCTGATTAACATTGTTATTGATTCTCATTGTTATTGAGAAAGGATGATAATACAACACAATCCATTCGTAACAATAATTTCAATTCAGATGTGTCCATAGTCGAGTTTTATAGAATAATAATCAAATCTAATTCAAAAATCAAATTTACTGCAAAGTATTCAGCATCATTTCTAAATAGAAATAAATATATTGCACAAAGTTCCTGAGACACAGTAATAATATATACAAACTGAATAATACCTCAAAGGAATTTTGTTGAAAAAATTAAAATTACATAGAACCACTCAACTCAGAATCTAAAATTGTACTAAATTCCTTTTAAGACCGTAATTACATCATCAAATTTGTAATTTTCATAAACGTTGCTCCGTCTCTTCGTAATATCGGCGTATTTTTTCTTTGTTCTGACTTCATGTCCGCCAATTAACTTATTTGTTCCATTTGAACAGCACTAACAAGGAGAATTACGGAAGTGTAATTTACTGATTTGAATGAAACTTTACATACTTGTAGAATATCAAAAAATAATCGTCACGTCTTTTTATTTTATTTTGGCAGTGGTGCGGGTTTAAGGGTAGAAACCACCCTTTGAACGTTAGAGATAGCCTCCAAGCATAAACAGAAAATAATCATTAAAATAGAAGATTAAATGATACGGCTAGCTTACTGCCATGGAGGTTTTACGACAGGTGATTCAGAACCTGACGTTAAAATTACAAAATTCAAATTGGTGGATCCAACATGATTACAATTACAAATAGTCTTCTGGTTTGAAATGTTCTGCAGTTAGTCAAGAACAATTATAATTGGCAGGGGCTACTGACAGAAGATACAGACTGATTTGAAACCCCTTTCTGTACTTATTTTAACAGGACGTTTGATTAAATATATAGCCAAAAAAGTTAGAAGCCAGTGCCAATGCATTTGTTGTGAATGTGAAGCAACACATGTTATTGGAAAAGAAAATATTTATAACTCTGATCAATACGGTTTAATTTGGAAGTGCAGACGGGACGTACTCTAGTGTTTACAGAGACACAAACAGTAGAAAGTGTGGCACAGTCAGTAAATTCTATAACTCGTAGCTACATCATACAGCCTTTAATTTCTGCAAATAGTGTTTTGTTATCACCACTGTTAATTGTTTTGTAGGAAAACAATGGAACATTTGGTCTTATAGTCCAACATAACCTCTTTAAATTTGAAAATGTCGTTGTGAAGGCATCAAATCCGCAAAAGTTAACATCAAGTCTTGTGAGATCATGGTTCCAAGAGATTTTTCTTCAAGCGTCTAATGCAAAGTCCATTTTGTTATTAGCTTCATGGAGTGGTCACAATTCATCAACTTTGAACCTATTTTAAGAACAAAAGAGTAACTCATACTAGAAACCATTTCTGCAGGAACAACTCGTAGGATTCAGCCTCTTGTTGTGTTCTTTAGGCCGTTAAAAATTTTTCTTGAGACATTTTTCTGACACTGTCCTTCTCTACAACTATAACCTGAATTTACATCTCCGTAATAATATAATTAAGATCCCATCACTGATTCATAGTCAGTTTTTTTCTCCTAGATTTGCTAATCTTATTGAGTATGCATGATATTAAAGCGGTTATTTGGAAGAAAAACCACATGTGTTTGAAAATTTCCTTTCAAAGATTGTGCAGCATTTTGCGATTTGTGCATAGTTATTGCCGTAAAAAGGTGTGTGTGGTGTACACAATGTTTATGCATCACACACTTTTTTACAATATATCATTACCATAAAACGTTTTCCCAATCAATTCATATTATAACATTTGAGGATATAAGAAGCTCTGACATAGAGTGAAGCGAGGGGACTCACTATAAATAAGTAAAACCTGCCAATTACAGCAGCATTTAATTTTCATTTTATTTATTAATTTATATTTTCTACTTCATGAATTTATTTCTCCCTAACGAATAATTTTCGTTTTGAAGAGTGGACGTTTCGGTGTAAACATTGGAACTTTTACACCGCACCAGCCTCACACCTAAACGTCCTTACACCGTGACATCCGTACACCGAAACGTCCTACACCGAAACGCCCTGCATCAAAACATCCTACACCGAAACAGCCGTATCCCCTTCGAAGGTAGACTGGTTGGCGTGGTACAACAGTAGATTTTTAAACATACACACGAGAAATTCAGGAGAGCGATATAGTTGTATAGTATTATTAGTACAGTGAAACCTCCCTTAACGGCAGGGTTGATATGTTTAAAACAAAATGTTTAAAACAAGTGTTTAAAACATGTTTTAAACGAGGGCTCTTGTTTTATTCAGTTTGTTTTAAACGTTTTAAACACATTGTTTTAAACGTTTTTTTTTTTTAATCGATGGTGGTTGGACATGTTTAAAATAACAAAAATATCAGATTGAAGAAGCTAATTTAATTTTCCATCCTCCGTAGGATTTGTGCATGAAGTAAATTACAAGCAGAGTTATATTCTTATTAAAACAACAATTACTGAACGAAATTCTGTACCTCAATGTGGGTATAACTAAACCAACAGAAATTCAAGTGACGTATTTGAACATTTCTTAATTTCCAAGAATAATTGAGATTAAACACACTATACACTATTCTAAGATCCAAATTCACAAATTCAAAACTTGAGTATTTTTTTGGTCACTATCATTTCCATAATAATGAACAGTTCTCACATCATAAGCTAGAAGAAATACTCTGACAAATACAATACAACTCATAGAAAAAAGCAGTGACTAGCCTACAAGGAGCAAATGACATCTTTTAACTAAACAGTTTTCAAGATACATCTCTATCTGCAACATGGATAACTACCAATGATTGGTGTCTATGGCATAACAACACAATTAACCTTTAGACGCCCGCCAGGAATTTTAACAAAATGATAGACTCTCACGTTCGGGACTCTCGTGACCCTCCTAATTATCACATAGTCATGATTTATACACAGTTGGAAAGCTTATAGACCACAGATTCTAATGAGGTAACATTCGTGAAATTCCCGCCGTATTTGTAGAAACGAACAGACACAAAAATCATTTAAAAATTTTGAAAATATTGACTTTGCGGGGCCCTGGCAACTCTTGCAGTCACCGCAAAATGCTGTGACAAAATGCTGCTGAAAATGTGCAAAATGTGTGCTTTTGCGCTGACAAAATCATGCTAATGTGTAGGCCACATACTTGTGACATTAATATAAGAAATGGTAGCCAGTGCTGCCATTGCGTAACGAATTCGTTTTATGTAGGAATTTTTAAAAAATGCGCAGAAAAACATTCATTGAATGAGACATTCTCTTCCCTCCCCCACGACAGTACCACGTCCATATGCAAATCATTTTTGCTGCACACATCATGTATACGAACAAAAATTTTGCTTCTAGACCACTTCAGTAAAATATATCTTGCCTTATATGGAACCGTTCTGAAACTTACAACGACTTATCAAGAATAGTCGTTAACCTGGTTCGGCTCAGTAAGATATACAAATTTCGAGTGGTAGTATTTCTTTGCATGTAAAAATTAGCTTCAATAATTATATACTATTAATCTCACCTTTTTAATAAGAATGATAACGTCTATGAACGGTGCTAAAAATGGTTTATTAGTTGATATACTTTATAATATCTTTTCCTTAAAACTGTCAAGCCCACAAACTTGCTGACTAGGTATCCATAAACATGTACATAGCAACTAACTATCCCATAATATTACTTTACATATCTTAAAAACATTCTTCCTCTGTTATTATTAAATTAACTATGAAGTATAGTGCACATGTATGAGCACTTTCTGCCCAAGGTACAGGTAATTATTAACCTAACCAAAGTATTTTGTTATAAACTAAATGTAAATGAGCCAAATTTGACCCCCTCTTCCTCTATAAACAAAAGTACATATACAGGTTACTATCATGTAGGGGACTACTTCATTGTTTCATATACTAATTTTTGTGGATGTACCACAAAGGGGGAGGAATGGCCTCCAAAATCTGATAATAAAAAATTATGAAAAATTTAAAAAACGAACTTCATCCTCCCTCTCTCGGCCGTACATAAATACCCCTACATACGGTACATAAAATGTAGGGATGTGCACGAGCGAGTTCGAGGGAGTTTTCATTGAAGCTCGACTCGACTCGAAACCGACATCATTGAGCTCGACTCGAGAACTCTGCACCAAAAATTTCCTCCAACTCGACTCCAGTTTCGAGTCGAGCCGAGCCAAATGCTGTGTGTAGTTTCAAGTACTTTCTTCAAGTATCCTACATAGACAATATAATTATTATCAATGATACTTTCTATTAGTACAACTTCTTCTTCTTCTTCTTCTTCTTCTTCTTCTTCTTATTATTATTATTATTATTATTATTATTATTATTATTATTATTATTATTATTATTATTATTATTATTAAACATGAATGATAGGCGGTTTGTATTTGAATACTAGAAGTTAGTTGACAGCTGACCTCGAAAAAGGTGAAGTCAAGGAGGCAAGGACATCGCTCACGAGGTTCTGTAAACTCTTTAGTTGGTAAAGAGGCCGTGGATCATGTCAGAGTTGATGACGATGTGTTTTGGTGGATGGTGGGTCGGAGTGGCTCATAGTGGGTGGTGAGCCATAGTGGGTCACGGTAGGTCAATGGTCAGACTGGGTCACGGTGGGTCATGGGTCAATGGGTTGTGGGTCAAGTTTTCATTGACGCACGCCATCTCTGGGTTAACTGGTTTGGGTTCGGTTTAAACTTGAAACAGAATGTATCCGTTTATTTCAGAAAACGAACCGTAATTTGGTTCAGTTTTGTTTGAAAATATACACTATATTGCCACGTTTCATAACATCCGTATATATTTTGGAAAAGTTCCAAACGAAATGTAATGCTTACGTTTTAGGTTAAGGTATTATGAGTCTGCTGTTTCACTTTTGAATGAAATTACGATTCCCCATGTGTTCTTTTTACATATTTTTTTCGTAAAAAAAAAAAAAAACGCTAATGAGCAATAGAAAATACAACTGGTTTTCGATTCGGATTGGTTTGGGTTAACAGCTTGAAAATGAAATCTTTACATTTAACGATTATGCCTGTTAAGTTAAGGAAGACCATGATAGAAGCAAGTGAATTATTATGGACGAAATGGTGGAATGAGAAAGTGAGCGTGTCATGAGAAAACCCACGAACATGATGTTGTCCGTCTCAAGCTTACTTGCCTTGGGAACGAACTAGGCACACCACCCATTAGATAGTTCAGTAGACGGGGTCTCAGTTTCAATTCCCGGTGGGAGAGCCTTTGAAATATTACATGTCCTCGCTCTTTCTGTGTTCGTATCCGTGTCGTTCAAGGTTACTGGAAATACCTGTAAAACGAGAATAACCGAATATAATAGAGATAAGTTACGGAAATACTTTCGGTCTTTTTTTAAAAATTTAAACTTGAGTTCTCTGGACTTCTGGGTTTCAGTTCCGGAGGAGCAAGTATCCGAGCTCGAACCAAAAATCGTTAAAAGTTAGACTGGGTCGGCCAAACATGTTCAAACCTGCTCGGCTCGGGTTTTCAACGGCTCTAGCGGCTCGGCTCACAGCTCATTCACTATCGAACCGAGCCAACAGGTCACCCAACCGAGCCGGCTCGAACGGATGGCTCACCTGAGCCGAGTCGGTGCCTCATCTCAACCGAGCCGGCTCGAGCTGCTCCTCAGTTGAACCGAACTGGGCCAGTTAACATCACTACCTGGGTTGGGCTTCTGCTTCGGCTCAAATGTTAGATCGTGCAGGTCTCAGCTTTGGTGGTAAAAACTACAGTATATACCGGTGTTTACATTGGTGCTCACATTTGAGGCTGTCTCGTTATAAAAATCCATAGCCGTCCTGTTAATCGAGACGAGACGAGATGCGAGCAGTGTCCCATCTTCTGAGCAACACTAAAAATGTTCCATATTACTGCTTACATTTCTTATGACTCGCTTTCCAGTCTAATCAGGCCATGATTTCAAAACGAGTTAAAACGAGCTAAACGAGCGAGCCGTTTATCAAACTCGACTCGACTCGAAACTCGACCTTAAAACAGTGACTTGGCTCGAAACTCGACTCGTGAAAATTACCTTTGACTCGATTCGAAATTGCTTCGAGTTTCAAGTCAAATCGAGCTTTAGCTCGACTCGTGCCCATCCCTAATGAAAATGCATACTAGTGAAAGGCTTCAATCCTCAGGAATACTTTGGTACCCAATCATCTTTCTAGCTTAATTAGGGGCTGAGCTATTGATGTTTGTTGTAAAAATAAATGTAATTTACGTCAAAAACTGAAACTCAAAAAATTGTCTAACTTTGCCCCCTCCCTGCTCCCCTATATAAGCAAGAAGTACAAATACACTACATTACCATATAGTGGCCTACTTCATTGTTTCAAGTACCAATTTTTATGAACCTATCCCCCAAGAGTGGAATGGCTCCCAAAAAAAACGTTTAAAAAGAAACAAAACAACACGACCCTCCTCCCACCGCCACATGGTACCCTCACATAGATAAGATGCACACCAGCGGAAAGCTGCATCCTTCAGGAATAAATTGGTTCCAAAACTCACTTCCAGCTTTATTAGGGACTGAGCCATTGAGGTTTAAAGCCCTGATACAGCAGTTGCATCAATGGGCGTTTAAAGATTAAGAATGCAGACGACTAGTAGAACGTAACACAAAGAAACTACATATTCAGTGAACCGAAATTGGGAAAATCCCGATTTCTTTCTCCTGAATTGAACATTTGGACGGATCGAGATTAGGGAAGTTCCAGAAATTTGATCTAACGGTTGAATATAGATGGCAAGCAATACCTGTGAGCGTGTAAAAATGGAATATATATATATGCCTATTTAGATTATTGTTTTAAACAAAATAAACATTTTAAACGTATTTTTTTGTCTAAAACGAAATACTTTGTTTTAAACGTTAAGAACGTTTTAAACAAAAAAAAATGTTTTAAACATAAAAAACATTCTTTTTTTAAAACGTGTTTTTTTCAACCCTGCTTAACGGACTCCTCTCAATAACGGACACCTCTACAATACGCATAGATTTTTATGTCCCGGCAAAAATATATGTTCTCCTACGGAACAAAACCCTCCCTTTTACGGACACTCTCCAATACGGACGCGGACAGTCCTCCCCCCCCCAAACGTTTCAATACCTCTTCATAACGGGCAGGAATTATTCTCGGTTCTGCGATATATTACAGTAGACAGAAAAGTATTTTCCCTCCAAGTGTATCTATCATGAGTCTAGACCTGGTGAACCATCAAACAGAACAGCTTCAAGCTGAACTTGAATTTTTTTTTTTTTATCTGCCCACAATAAACCGTTTTCTTCTGGAAATCATAGAAAACCTTCAATAAGCAATAACACTCATACAGGGTCAGTTGTATGACCAAGAATTCTATGCGAAAGATCTTCCCTTCCCTATTAGTCCTTTTTCCTGTGGGCCTTGCATCTTTCCCGACAATTTCATAGGTAACAAAACAAACATTGATTGTTTTACAATAGGATTCTCAACGAGGAATGTTTCCTCTAGTAGTTTATTTATTTATTTTGAAAAGCAACATTTTTCTTTTACTTATGATACTGGAACAAGTCTGGGTTGGAGTTTTTCCGCCTTCCTTTTAGGTCAATAAACATATACACTTCCAATAACTTATCTTTTCATCGATTCCGTCAACGAATATACCGCACGAATGCACAAACACACATACTCACACACACATTTCTACTGAGGATTCTCAGAGGACACTTGCTAATGAGTTTTGTTACCCTTGTAGAGGAAAAAGTATGCCTTTTTCACTAAACAAAGGAGTTTAGCCGGTTAGTTGGTTCCTAACACATCTTTTGAGACGGTTCTCAGAATTTGAAATGAATGAAAAACTACCCCCCCCACACACACTCACACTTTCCCTCCCATGCATCTTTTGCAGTATACAAATATATTAACACATCCCCCAGCAATAACATTATTTAACAGAAATGAATCTCTCCTCCATTCCTCCCAGTAATTCAAATACGCACTAAATACAATATTTTCATGTTGAATTTTACGTATTTACGCTCACACATAACGTATTTACTGTATATTACTGCATACAATTACCGTTGTGAAATATTAAATTTTTGTAACCTCTCTGTAACGGACACCTCTCAGTAACGGACAAAAGTTCATGTCCCATTGGTGTCCGTTATTCAGAGGTTTCACTGTATTAATAAAAGTGTTTGTTGTATGACTTTATCACCTAACTTATCGCTTGCCCTTCTGAGGTCGGGGTTTGTTGAAGGAGTAAATAAAAGAAAAGAGATTTGTTATTTTTTTCTTCACCCTCCAGGTTTCTTTAATCATACATTGCAGGACGTAATCAAAACACATTCATGCATCGTATCATTGAAGTGTTTCGTATTTTGTATATTAAAGTGTTCAAAAATAGTTAACATATTCTCATTTGTTCATGTGATCTCAGGTTCAATTTTCGGTGGGAACATACATGAGAAAATTTAAGGCTAAAACAATGTGAAAATAGTATTTTAAAGTCAGGAAATTGATATTAAAGTTTTAGCTATGTGTTGGGACGTAAGGCTGTAGTTAAATTAACCCACACGTTTCATGAAGATTATTATGTCATTATTGTTTATTTACTACAAGCTACCAGATACGTCCTGAAAGGTCACTTTACACTGTAGTAATCAACAGATGAAAACAACATTGGGAAAGGAATGGAAACAAGGTCTTCAGAGCCTTAGATTAAGGTACTAACCTAGCATTTGCCCAGTATAACTGAGGAACAACCCTGGAAAGTCCTCAGTCAGGATGGCTGGTCTCCGAATTCGAACCCGGTATTACCCAATTGCGAAGCTAGAATCCTAACCACTAGCCTAAGCACGCTCCGTATTATTATTATTATTATTTAGCTAATAATTAACGTAATGTTCTAAAACTAGTGTAAATTAAACCCTACTTTCTTTATTGCTGATGTTATAGTTAAGAGGCTTACATGAAACATTAGTCCCCCATTAAATAGAACTTGCTCAAAAAAGAATACCAGAACTGGAATTCAGAAAGCGGGGGTGAAGAGATTATTGAGGATGAGGAAACTATGTACGATGCAAAAACTAAGTAATTATGACTTCATTACAGATATATTCACTTACATACGTCAATTAATATTTTTCTAATACAGGGCATTCTCACTTTCTATAGTGGTAGAAAAGAGACCCGCTTTTGTAAACGAACACACTAAGCACGTGCCTATAGATGCAATGTTCGTACAAAGAAACATAGGTAAAACAAAAAAAAAAAAAAAAAAAAAAAAAGGAAATAAGGGGAAAATGATAAAACGCCCTTCAACTTAAAAAAAAAGAGCTAAAGTAACTAAACTTAGAGTTACGAAAGACGCGACACGAATTTTATTGAGAAGATTGCTTTTCCTTAGTGATTAGTTGTGCTGCTTATGTAGATGAATTAAAAAAGAAAACAAGTAGCTAGCTCTGAGTTTCGCAAACCAGTTGAAAAGAAAATATTGGATATTGGAAATCCCTAATGCCGGCTTTTTAGACTGCAGTCCGCTACCTCTTACTTCAGATAACTCCCCAATTGCCCTCACGATGCTGGGTCAACACCGAAATTGTTTAGTGCCTCTCCGGAAATTGAATCCATGACCACGGGCACCGAATGCACGCGCTAACCACTGCTTTTTATATGAAAAGATAACAGCTTTTTATCAAATTATTTAACCTGCTGAACGCTTTGCACGGACTACATTGTAACCATTATGACACCATACAGACATAGAAGTAAACGAGGACAGTTAAGAACACCTATGCCCGAAGCGGGATTCGAATCCAAGACATTCACAGCAAACGATCCACAGCTTAATGCCGTAGATCACTTGACTATGACTGTCGGGTATTCTCGGCTAAGCAGTAGCACATTTAAGGTAACTGATTATTTTAAAAGTTGCTCCTAAATACTGACAATCTAAGTCTTATGTATCAAATATTTCCTGCGATAATACCATACACTCTCCGTCTTCTATAGACAAAAAGCTATATTTACCCATATTATCTAGTACGGAAATAAGTTATAATTCTTTAATAGCTGCTGATGGTGATAGTCAAGGTTCACCGAAGCATGATCCCCAAATCCAAACTGAGATATTGATGTTACTGGAACGGCTGAAAAGTCATCGTGGGCAGATGAATTGCCCACTTGTCAGGATGAAGGGCAAAATGAAAATGAAATGAAATCTTCAAGTTTTACGTCCCGCGGTTATGCCGGTTAGGCTAAAGGAGACGGTGATGATGAGGAATGAATGAAAAGGTGGAATGAAGAAAGTGGGAGGAAACGGGATAACCCCGAGAAAATCCACGCACACGGTGTTTGTCCACCACAAAGTTCACTTGGCGGAGTCTGGGATCGAACCAGGGAACCCCAAGCACCAGAGGTGAACGCTCTACCACTGAGCCACCGCGGCCCCAGGATGAAGGGCGCTTGTGACGTGAAATGCGGGGCAGTCAGAGGTACTACTTATAATAATTGGATTTATAATTTTCTATGCTGCCGTAAACCCTCTTGAAGAAGATAACTGTTAATCTTAGCTTTGAAAATGTTACATAAGGAGTTCTATTGCTATCTTTAGGTTGCATATAAATTCCTTCATTTTCTAATTATCAGATTTATTTTAACGCTTAACTTTCATATCTCTTCTGATTTACGAATATTTAAATCGCGATTATCTCCTTAAGGCAGTGTTGGGTAAGTTACTTGTAAAAATGTAACGAGTTACGAGTTATTTTACTTTCTCTTAAAATGTAACGCGTTACTAACGCGTTACTTGCCCCAAAAAGTAAGTGTTACTTTACTTCGAAAGTAACGCGTTACTTTTAGGTCCGAAACTTTGAATACCGTCAAATGGGGTGAATAGAAACATGGGGGTGAATAGAAACAAAACTCCCAGATTAGTTTTGGATTTATCTGGACGATAAATTAATCAAGAAAACTGAAATTTCTTAACATAGTCTTATACGGCTAAAGTGTCCAGGGCAGAGACAAAATGTTTTACTGAGTTGGGAACACTGAGGTAGACGTCAGTAGCATTAATGTGTTACTGAAATCTTACACGGTATTTTAGCGCTCCTTAAACTTTCTTGGTAATATGACATTTTCATATTTGTTGCATTTGAACATATGCCTATTTTGTAGTTTGTTGTTTCATTTACTGACGTTCATAGTAAAAGTTTTCCTTTTGTAAATTATTTTTAATCAAAACTTAACTTTATTGGGTTATTGTTATGATTTTTAATTAGTGGGGTGAATAGAAACACTTCTTGGGAAATTCTTGAAATTCCTCAAGGAGTGGAAAATTCTTGAGGAGCAGAAAAAAGGACCTGATAGGAATGTATCAACCATCTCTAAGAACAAATTTCCAAGTCTTCTGAAAAAAAAAAAGTGTGAAACTAAAGGAGGAAAATATCAGGGCTGGATTTGAAAAGTGTGGAATTTTTCCCCTTTGTCGAGACCAAATACTGAGGATGTTGCCAAAAAAAGACAATGAACGAGAAGAAACAGAACAGCAAAAGTCACCTCAGACTGTAAACCATTCCCTTATGGATCTTCTCAGGAGCATGAGAGAAGATGAAAAAATTAAATAAGGGAAGAAGAGAGTACGAATAGATGTTTCTGGTAAGAGTTTTGGTTTGTTTTCTGAAAATGATACATTTTCATCAAATCACAACGAAACTCAACCTACCTTTGTATTGTCGGAAGAGGAGAAAGACAACACTCCAGAAGACAACATTCCAGACGATCACGAACTAGATGATGGTTTTCTAAAGCTGGTGATTTTGCTGTGGTAAAATGAGAAGCTAAAACTCGATGAGACTATTCAGCACCCAAGTGCGAAAATGGGAACATGATGCATATGTGGGAGTGTTTTATAAGAGAGCACATAAACAATGAAATTTTCAGAACGAAACTGTTGGGTTTTATTAGGAGTTCGTCAGCACGCTTTAAGTATATGATAACTTTCGGGCCCCTTCGTGGCTAAGCGGTTAGCATACGCGCCTTTGGCGTGGGAGACCCGGGTTCGATTCCCGGCGGGAGCTCATGTAGTTCTGATTCTACGTTAATCAGTAGGTCCACGTCTCATATAGCCTCGCTGCTGAACGGGACGTAAACCTCAAAATCAACTCAACTCATGATAAGTTTCCCTGATGATTTCAGTGGTTTAAATCTTATTCAAATATCATCAAAACTATATGGTCGTTTATACCTATTGTGCATTGTATTGTTTTATAAGTTTGTAACTTATGTAATACTGGTCTTATTGAACTAATATCTTGCAGGTATCAAATAAATAGTTCGTTTCAACAAATACGCTATTTGTTTTTTACCTTTCCAATAGTATAAAAGAAACAACAATGAAAATAAAGTAATTGTTTCTATTCACCCCATGGGTAGGGGTGAATAGAAACATTAAGAAAAATCAAGGTGAAGAAAAGTGGAGTTGATAAATTAATATGACGTTTACTGAAATTCATTAGCATATTAAGACCTTTCTTTTGGAATAATCTGATACGCGAAATCTTTAACATTACCAGACTTATATTCTCACATAGCCAAAAATGTGTTTCTATTCACCCCATTTGACGGTATGTCAAAAAATCTTATTACTTCAATTTTCCGTACTACCGCTATTATTATTATTATTATTATTATTATTATTATTATTATTATTATTATTATTATTATTATTATTATTATTATTGCACGTTCTGAATAGCTTTGTGTAAATGCAAGGATAAATTTTTACTTGACAGCTATATGAACATTTTCATATAATGTAACATTGACTAAAATGCCATACTGCATTACTAGTAGGGATGGGCACGAGCGAGTTCGAGCGAGTTTTCTTTGAAACTCGATTCGACTAGAAACAGACATCTTTGAGCTCCACCCAGGAACTCGACTCGAAAAATTTCCTCCAACTCGACTCGAATTCGGGTCAAGTTTCGAGTCGAGTCGAGCCAAATCCGGTGTGTAGTTTCCAGTACTCTCTTCAAGTATTTTAATAGGAAATATAATTATTATCAATGATACTACCACTACTACAGCTTATTATTATTATTATTATTATTATTATTTATTATTATTATTATTATTATTATTATTATTATTATTATTATAACACTGTGTATAAACATGAAAGATAAGCGGTTTGTATTTAAATACTAAAAAAAGTAGTTGATTGCCAATCTCGGTAGTCGTGAAGTCTAGGAATTAAGAACATTGTTAACGAGCTTCTGAATTTGGGGTGAAGGTCTAGGTTGAGTATTCGGGTCGAGCCAAACATTGTTAAAAGTTACAGGGCACTGGCCAAATACCTTCAAAACTGCTCGACCCGGGTTTAGAATTGTCAACGACTCGCGCAGCTTGGCTCACAGCTCATTCAATATCGACCCGAACCGAGAAGTGAGCCGAGCCAACAGCTCACCCAACCGACTCGGCTAGAGCCCTCGGCTCGGTTGAGCCGAACCGAGCAGATGGCTTATCCCAACCAAGCCAGCTCGAGCCGATGGTTCACTCCAAGAGAGCCGGCTCGAGCCAACGGCTCAGTTGAGCCGAGCCGAGCTGAATTTGTTATAAAATATTTCTTGGAATCTCAGTATCGAGACGAGACGAGATGCGACCAGTGTACCCTCTCGTGAGCGACACTAAAAGTATTCCATATTACTGCTTATGTTACATTTCTCATGGCTTTCGCTTTCCAGTTTAATCAGGCCATGATTTCAAAACGAGTTAAAACGAGCGAGCTATTTATCAAACTCGACTCGACTCGAAACTTGACGCCAGAAACAGTGAATCGGCTCGGAACTCGACTCGAGAATATTACCTTTAACTCGACTCGAAACTAGGCTTGAATTCGAGTCGAGTTTTAGCTTGACTCGTGCCCATAACTATGCGTTAGAAAAAATGGTTGCTTATTATTATTTTGCTACACTAATAACAATGTTGTTATGTAAAATTAAAAATACAGAATATAGAGAAACATTACACTACAACTAATAACATGAGAACTCATGAACTGGGGGTGAATCAAAACTCTAAAATCGATACATGCTTTTTAAAGCTCTAACAACAACGGGACTTAAAGATACACAAACTGATCTCAAAGAACCAGGGGCGGATCCAGGACGGACTTCTGGGGGGGGGTGGCCGTGGGTTGTAATACTGGTACTTAGAGCTACTTTTAAGAGCGCCAAACTCTGGGATGGGTTTTATTTATATATAAAATAAGAAAGTTTCCTCTTCTGGGGCGTGGGGCAATCGCCCCGATCGCCCCCCTGGAAAGAACTCTAATATTACATACCATCAACAAACTATTTTCTAGTAATGGAGTAGCCTGCTCAACAGGACACGGTTTATTCGTATTAACTCGTTACTGTATGTCGTTGATTATGACACCCTAGTTGTTGATAAATATTTCCCCCCGGGGCACCACTTTACTTTTAAATCCTGTCCATGATCATCTTCAGCTTTTAAGAAAATTATTCTTTCAAATGTTTTACGTGGTTTATATTGGAAATTTACCTTGCATGTATATGTCGAAATTTACAGCATAAGGGTAGATTTTACCCTGTTTTATTCCCTACTTAGATTGTAACTCCAAACAATAGGGTTACATCTGCAAGTCCAAGGAAGGCGCATACCAAATTTCATTTAAATCCCGTAAGTTTTACGCAAGATACCATGGCACAGATGGATGGACAGATGGAGAAACGGAAAGACGGATAGACAGGCAGATGGACAAATGGACAAACGGATACTCACACAAATGCCAATCGAGTCGAATGACAGGGAGGGAGAGGGTAAAAAGTTTATTATTTTGTTATGGATTCATTTCAAATCCAAGTATTTGCGATTATTATGACGTCAAAAAATGCGCCATAAAATTTAATATTTTACATTTTGATTTCTTTTAATTAGGGAAAGGGGGTATTTGACCAAGAGTAAGGATTTTAGTTCATTGTTCATTCTAGACATATATTACAAGCAATGAGGACTGTGAAAAAGCCCTGATGGGCTCCCAGACAGAGATTCCCATTCATTGCTGTAGCATGGAGCCCCGAGCAGAGAAGACCCTGAAGAATCAAATCGGGCAACCATATATATAAATCAGTTTGGGATTCCCTTTGTTGTGGCTTCTGGCCAGGGAATGGTGCGAAGTGGATTTTGTGGTGGGCATTCAATTAAATAATATAGAGGTGATAAGGAATTAAAGCATTTGTGACGTCATTTAACAAGAGCAGCCAATCAAAGAATGGAAAGTTAAAGATGAGGTGGATTCGAAAAATCTCGCCTCCGATATCTCTATCGATTGAAAAAAAAAATAGCTTTCGTTCAAGTTTTGTACTGCGTTGAAACGGACGTAATTGTTTAAAAACGGGACTGATGATATATTTCCTTAAGAGGCATAATCTATTTCTGAAAACCGCTTGTCACTATTACGGTTTCCGTTCTATGGCCATTCATGTTGAAACAGGAAATGATCAATTTCTACCTCTTCCGGTTTAAGAAGGAAGCTATCAGAGGAAATGGAACCTATTCTTGGGACGCTGAGTCGATTTTCGAAAACCACTTCTCGATATCTCTTAACACTTTTGCTTTCCTACCCTTTTGAATCTCCACTGAAACCGGAAGTGGTATAAATCTACTACCATTTCCTGTTTCAATATTAATTGTGAAAATATCGCACAAATATGCCAAAGTCCTTCATGTAGTGTACACGTGGCAATACTACATGTTTTCTATTTATATTGTACATATTGATTATATTACAACATATTGTATAATGCAAGCATGCTGAATAAAATAAGTGTTCAAATTTTAAATTTACTGCGTTCTCTACGTATACACTATTTTCCTACGTACAGTGCGTATTATTGTTTACTCGCAAAATATCAAATGAGTTTTTGCAGAGGGTAGCGGAGGATTTAGACTCCCCTCATAATAAAAGAATAAAGTGAATATTCAACAACGAGGCTAAGCAACTTAAGACGTTTTATGGAAAAAAAAATATAGAAAATGTTGCATATTCTGGGGCTACAGTGGTGGTGTATACAACTAAATTTTCGAAGGAAAAGGAGAAAGAAGAAGTCAAGTGATGATCTGGAAAATAAAATATTTGAGTTTTTACTTCCTACGGTTATGCCGGGTAGGCTAAATGAGATGGTGATGATGAGAATGAGTAAAATGTTGGAATAAAGAAAGAGGCAGAAAACGGGAGAACCCCGAGGACACACGAACACGGTGTTTGTCTACCACAAAGCTCACTTGGCGCGAGCTGGGATCGAGTAAGAGACCCCAAGCACTTGAGGTGAACGCTCTACCACTGAGCCACAGTGGCTCGAAGTCAAGTAATGCTGATGGTTGTCGCTTTCTGTCGCGTCCCCTGCGAATTTTACATTTGGCAAGAATTATCAGAAGCTCGATTAATATGACAAAATAGTCGTTATACCTATCATTAAATGTAGCCCCGATACGCTTAGGGCCTCCGCACTCGGGGGCTACGGGTTCTTCGCTACGCCTATGAGTTCTTGCCATAGTCAGGAAAACTTTTGGTAAGCTTTGTCTTACCTTCGGAAATTTAGAATGCGCTTTTGTGCAGCTGGCTTTTGTCCTCGCCCCTATCATTCACCCCTATGCATGCTCGATTATTATAAATTATTCCTAAATGCCAAAATTGTAATAAGAAATACACTGATTCTCCTTCACGTACAATCGCCCGTTAACAAAATGCTGCTGAAAATACTAGCAATAAATTTCCCACAGGGTATATTCCTACCCTGATGTTTCTTTTAGAAAAATAACATTTAATATATTCACGCGCACAAAAACACAATAGCAAGGCTTTTGTAACCACGATTTTTTGTCTCAATGTTCGCCGCGTTCTTCTTTCAGTATAAAATTCCTGCCTTTCTCTCTCGCTCTCCCTCCTTCTTCTATGACGCGTCACCTTCCCGCGCGAGCATGTGAAGAGCTTGATGATTGGTTGAGTACTACTTAGGAAAGTTGGTAATCCTGACTGTAGATAGAACAATTCCAATATTTCCATATACATAGTAAAATATTCTTAAACGCACTTAGAGTCACATGACACAAAATAATTTTCTGATTGGCTGAAAGCTATATGGTAAACTCAGTGAGTATGGCAACACTAAGGACGGAACAAAATGACCACTTGAAATTTTTAAAAAATGTATTTTTTTAAAAAATATTTTCGTTTAAGTTATAATTACTTTGCAGAAAAATGAATTATATTAGTTGATAGCCAAAGTATTTACATTTCACAGCGTTAAGATAAGAAGATACGAATATTATACATAAAACAAAAAAAGATGGGGTGTATTGACCATTTTTTATTTTTTAAATTCGTAGTTTATATAAAATAACTTATATATATTACTATGAAACAAAACACCATTTTTTCCTAAAAATCTTTGCAAATAATTCTACCACTTTCAGGAAATTTCATTACAAAATATTGAATAGTTTCTTCTCAAAAAATTTTTAAACTGCCTGTTTTCATTTTCTGACTTTGGAGAAAATGTCACTATGAGGTATAAGAAACAACACAGACTTTCAGCGCTAAAAAAATCAAACTTTTTTACTCACAATTTTATATCATAGTAGATAATTGTTAATAGCATCATTGCAATGCGAGAGCAATATACCATAGCGCAGAAAGAGTAAACATTAAGTAATAATGAATTTTTAAAACCACATTTGCAAGAGGTCGAGCATGCAAAAACATTGCAGATAAGCAAATTCTTTTAATTTATTTGATGACAGTACATTAATAAACAGTCAGAATGGGAACATAAACAGTTAGAAATTGTTAAAAATCACATCCTAAAATAAAGAATAATATATACTGCCTGGGTAGGAAATGACCACTTTACGCCATATATATATATATATATATATATATATATATATATAGGGGTGGACATTGACCACTATAAGGTGAGACATTGCCGTGTAACCCTTATTTTGAGGAATCAACGCCAACTATAAACAAATAACATACATTCCATTTAGAGGCCGAAAGAGAACGTGAACTATTTTTGCACACGATGACAAGCATACTAATTGCACAAGACGAGTCTAGCCAATGTTCTTTATGCTGTTAAGAAAACAAATAGTAATCAACAAAAGTGTACATATTGGTCTAGCATGAATAAAGTGAAACATAAGGTACCATTGCAGTATTAACATCTCAATAAAGGCAAATCTGCGCACTGCATGTGTTCTTTACTTTAATGTCCAAAAAGATAGTGTCCAAAGTTGAAGGCTATGTCAAACACGTTTTAGAAGCTACGCATCGCCTGATAAACATAAGTTGAAGTTTCATTATAGAAAACAGAATGCATTTTCATTATGAAAAACATATGCAACTTCACTAGTGGCTTATCAAAGCGTAAGTCAACATACTCGGTGATTCTTCTGGCGTAAATTTTGTATTGCCAAAAAAGGTAGACATCGAGTGGCTGAACATATTTGGTGATCTTGGGAGAAATTGTTTCCAAATCAATGAGCTTCTCGGGAATGGCTTCTGAGAGCAAAGTGACAACCTTATGGTCAGACAACGAATCACAGGGTAATAGGAGTGTTAGGTCAAGATTTAGGCCATAAAACATTGTAAAAATGCTTCAGATGCTATTTACTCATTTCACCACTGCTGCTAAGGTCGGCAAACATATTTTTAGGACATTGTTGCTACACATTTACTGTTATCTGTGACCCAAAGTGTCCTTGACGCTACTGAAAACAAATGTATAGCTTTTTCGCAAGTGCTTCATCCATGAATATCGCAATAGCAATGGTATAGCTACAAGTCATACTGGACATTGCCTGAATTGTTTTAACTATGTCTTTCTCCCTACTTTTCAATAAAGTAGTCCGAGATGGTAGTTTATAATTTAACTGACTCTTCTAAAAATTGTAGACACTGGCAGTAGGCAAACGACGCAAATATATCTAATTATTTTTTTTGCTACTAAACGCCTCTCCACTTACACGAATACCTTTATAATCTGCAATGTCCTTTGATGTTGAAAAGGTCTTAATCTTTCGTCCAACTAATTCCTGTTTGTTTTCTGTTTTTCAATGAATATCGGCGACGCTTAGAACTCCAATCAAGTAACTTCTTTTGCCTCTTCGAGAGCCTAGAACTGTAAATGCAAGTAATCCACTCCATGTTCTCGCGCTTCGTCAAATAATCATATTACATTTCCCGATTCCCTTTGAATGAGCGGAGTTCGTAGACAGGGTGTGTCCATAAACCAAAAGGGGTTTGCAGATACTTAATTAAATATTTTTTGGGTCATGTCAGAAGCTTTCTATACGAGTTGTAACCCATTCCTGATAATAGACCAATACTCCGGATTTCTTCGTAACTAAAATGCTAAGAAAACATAGGCCTATATTATGTTCCGTTTTCGTGTAAGAGATATGTCGTATTCGCTTCCACTACTGCCTTGTCTCGTTGTGTACTGATGCTTATTCCTACTTTAAACTGTTATGATAAATGTCGTTATGTGCCATGTCATTTTCTTCAGCAAGCCTTCTACTGTCGTTGTGTTTATTGGTTCTAATTTATCTTCCTACTATCTGATAATTAAGTGGAAAAAAATGTCGCAAAGACTCAGCCTCTGCTACAATGGATGACCGATGATTCAGGTTAACTTTGAGACTAGGTCGCCTTTTAACAGTTCAACTACATGAAGAGGTTAATGCCAATAGCCCGCTCCATTTTTTCCGCACTGACTATCACACCTAACGCTAAATGGAGCTTAGAACTACACAGTGACGCACCTGACTGATTTTCAGCAAGCGGAATCTAACACTTAATGTTTCGAAGTATAAGTGGCGATGTCGGCGGAAAAGGAGTTTTACATGAAAATGATTCAACCTACAGTGGTCAGTACTTAGCCCTGTATATGTTTGACAAGTTTCATCTTGATATTTGCGTTCAAATCGAAGGGTATCCCTTATTTCTAAAACAAACATCCTCTTTCTGAAATAACATTACCTTAAATTATTACATATTTTATTAAATTTTAATTTAAAACATTACCTTAAATTATTACATATTTCAAATCTAATATTGAGAGTTAACATAAAATACAATATTTTTAAGTTCAACTGTACACACTGAAGACATCAGAACAACACAAACTTCCGAAAACAAACTGTACACAAACAAACAAACAAACTTACTAAGAAACAAACGAAAACAGTTTATTAAAATAAAGATAACGTGTCTTAACATTTTTAAAAATTTTCGTTAATGTCGGGGTTTACATTCTATATATGGAGATTTCGTAGTGCTTTGATCTGTAAACATAATGGAAAACTTAAGATATGAGTTGAGAAACAAATATAGAAACAATTACAAATTGAGAAACAAGAAGTTCTGTTCTCCCTTTATATCCACACTGCTTTCTATTATAATAATTGCTGAAGCTTCTGATTAATATATGGAGCGTTGAGAGCACAAATATACATAAAATTTGCATTGTAAGCTTAACACATGGAAAGTATTAATTTTTAACTTTACACTTACTAATACGGAAAATTGTGTATTAGTTTTTCCTTTACATTGGTCTACTTGTCTTTATTTGGGAGTTTTAAATTACTTCCTTTCCTACACTTAAAGTGTAGATAATTCAACAAGGAAATAGTTATACCATGACAAAGTGATTGAAATTCATCATAATTTGGTACTTAACAAACCCATTTTAAATCATAAAAGTCGGTTATTGTAACAGAGCGGTGCTTGAGCGATTGACCTTAGAAATTCTAACTCTAATTACTGATAATTTCACAGTGTAATTTTATTACAAATGTAAATTCTTTACTCATGCTTCAGAGGTCGTGGATCATGCTTCAGAGTTGATGGCGAAGAGCTTAGCTGGGCGGAGTAGGTAACAGTGGGTAAGAGTGGTTGATGGTGCGTGCTGGATCACAGTAGGTCACGGCGTGTGGTGAGACATGGTGGATTTTGGTTTGCTGGGTCGTTGCTAGAATATTTCAACGATGGGTGGTGAGTCAGTGGATTGTAAGTCAAGTTTTCATTAAATCACGACATATCTGGCCTTGGTCTCCCTCCTTCTATATATATCCTATCTGAATTTATATATATAAAATTCAGTGTATACATTAGTGTGTGTAGCAACATAATTCTGGTATGTCTAGAGCAATTTTAACTATATTTTTTACTATCTGGAAAAGAGTACGTTTAGATTAGGTATGAGAAGTATGACACATATAAAACACGCTATAAAACGTCCGATCCATACAGTCAGGGTCACTTGGGTAAATGGTGTCACCTTCAATTCCGCTTAACTCAAATTAAGTTCCAATTAGCTTTCAGGGCTGTTACGGACGGACGGAAAAATATAGAAATCGACCGATATTAGTTTCAAAATGTAAGTTTTTAGTGCGCAAATTTAATTGGTAGGAGTTGTAATGCTACTTAGGACCAAATTCAGCCGCAGCGGAGGCAAAATCCCTTTGTTCCTCCTTGGGAGAATGGGTGGGTCTGACTTAAAAATGAAAAAAGGGATATTAGCGTCGAATCAATAAGTTTGTGGGACGCTTATATAAAGACTTGTAGTTTACACGCCATGTAAGTTAAGCCCCCATTAGCACCCTGAAGGGGTGTGTGAAATGGTGGCATGGAAACTAATTAAAACTACCAATGTTAGTCATTTATCTCAAGTTCTTTGGGGCTTCCCAAGTCATTAAAAGTATTTCTGATGACCTTTTCAGTTCCACTTCCAGGTGGGATAAGATCCCCTACCACATCTACTAAGGATTGCCAATGGGAGTAGCAACATAATGTTTCAATACGATTGATATTATTGTAGAGTTTCGTTTCGGGATCACCGAGATAATTAGCAGCACTTCAGGGACAATTTATGTTAAATCTCTACCCATTAATATCGCTGTACATTACTATCGAATCCATATTTTTGTTGTATCTAAGATATTGTCGACACTCCATTAGCTCCCACGGTTGAGTGTAATGTTTTGACATGTGAAAGGGAATCAAAAACGTGGGGTGAAAAGGGATGAAAATTAAAATCCTCAAAAGAATGAGACTAATGTCGAATTTATAATTTAGAATCGTCAATTTATTACATTACATTTGCAATACTGCATTTCGGCATGGACGAATATGTCTGCTAGATTTTCAATTTAAAAGAGCACCATCGAAAGTGTTGCTCGCACAGCTCTAAATATTTTAATGTATGTGTGTAAATGTATTTTCCAGCGTAACTCCGTAATGTCTATACCAACTTGTATGAAGGTGGTAGGCATTCTACTTTAGTCTAAGAAAAAAATATTTTGCAAGTAAGATACACGGAAGTTGAGAGGAGTGGCATGTTAAAATTATGTAAAACGACTGATCATACTACAGAAGTTATCCATAGTTTTCTGGGTCATTCGAATGAATAATGAAGCTGAGAGTGGCGTTTAAGTCCATCTTTAGACTACTGGGACTGGGAGGCCTGTAACAAATTTCAAAAAAAAAAAACATTGAAATATTTGTTGAATTCATATTTTTCGAGGCCGGAAAAAAGTTCCTAGTAACTTTCGAAGGTTGTTTTTACCCACTTGAAAATGGTTTTTTATATCAATTTCTTACTGTGAGATGAAATTACCAATTCAACTAGTATATGTATCAAGCCAACCTTCGAAATCGAGAAAAAAGTTACGTAGAGGAATGTTTTCTCTTTTAAATGAAATAAGACATGTTAAAATTGTATTAAAGAGGAGAGACTACAAAGGTGCACCCCGGTGGTATTGCTCAAATTTTCACATAGATAGTACCCCACAAAAGAGAAATGAATCTGAACTGGTTTACGGTACCACTTGATAGAACTCGAGATATAGGGGTTTATATGATTAGCTAAATTAAGACCTAATGATTTATCCCTCTACAAGCGAGGTTTTCCGCATCGTATCCGTGGCCAAGTCGAAAGAAAACATGCTTACTAATCTTAAAGACGGTGGTTTGCTGCTTCAACACCTGAATACAAACAAATCATGCATATATACGAGTTAGCATATTTTGGGGAAGTAATTTTGTGGTTCGTTGGCATATCTGCCGCTGGTTTAATAGTTTTTAAAACCTTACATTCCTATATTATACCAATAATTTTTAAGTCATAATAACCCCATCTATTAGCCTTAAGCTCACAACCCTATACGCTGAATTAAATATTGCTGATGTTACAAGCCTAAAATAAGGCACTCTTTTACCTTGATGTATTATATTTTTTAATGAGAAGACAAGTATTTATATCTTACATCGCTCTCACTATAACACATTTTTAGATGTGGCCATGGGGTTTCCAATGAATGATTTATTGCATTCTTGAACGCTCGCTATTTTGCATAGGTTTAGCACAGACAGTCTATAAATTACCATCCTGATTTAGCAATACTTATAAATGATATATTATTTGAGTGTCTTTGCCATTTTCAAATTTTTCTTTGCACCCAGCTTAGCACCCTCCATGTAGCATTTTTTACCTTGGTATGGGTACATTAGAAATTATGAAATACATCTATTCTGATTTAGATATCTGTTTCACTATTTTCGATTTTTAAGATGCGAACTGACTTCTTGGATGGTATGTTTCTTTATTTTCTTATTTGTCAGGTACAAATCCAACAGACCGTAAGTGAGAGTGACCAGCGATGGGAAGCTATCAAATTGTCGCAAAAAAATTGACGATTACGCATTGCCGATCCGCAGTGGCTCTACTTCCGTTTTTATCTTCTTATACCACCAACGGTAGAGTGGCCACTATTTTGAAAAGAACCGAAAATACTTTACTACATTAGTTGTTTAGTCACTACAACACAAGTTTTTTTGAAAACAGCCAAGTATGAGGAAGTTCTGGATTTGGGTGAAAATGAATGAAACTGTGGTATCTTGTAGATCTCCTCATCAATATAAAAAGTTTTAATGGGCACTAACATCAATTATTGAACGTTTTGTTAATACAGGGTCCTTTTTTAGAAAACAGCCGATAATACCGATATTCTGGTTTCGGTGAAAATGAGTGGAACGTTGAAATGTTGTAGATATTTTGTTCCTGAGTAAAAGTCTCAATGGGCATAACCACCAACCACTGACCTTTTGGCTATTACATGGCCACATTTTTTAAAAGAGACGAAAATAAAGACATTCTGGGTTTCGCTGGAAGTGCTTGAAACCGTGACATGTTGTATATAATGTGATACTGAGAAAATGTCTAATTGCGAACAACCACCAACCAGTAATCATTTGGCCTCTACTGGGCACGTAATGGAAAATCACAGAAGATAACAATATTCTGGATTTCTGTGGAATAGCTTGAAACCGTGATATGTTTTAGATATTGTTATCCTGCGAAGAGTTCATAGTGGACACAATAACCATCAACAATTTTGTTACTACGAGACCACTGTTTTCAAAGCAGCCGCTTACCCCATGCCATAAGCGTCAGTGAACCATCGATGGACAACATGCGACATCTCGCAAAAAGTAGCCTCCCGCATCGAATATCCGCGGTCGCCCTACTTCCATTTTGAAAACTATACCACCTGCGGCCTACCAGAAATAGAGACGTGACGAAACCCTACGCACCACAAAATTACTCCCCTAAAATATTTAAATCGTATATATGCGTGATTTGTTTACATTCAGGTGAGTCTTAAAACACTAAAATTGTACCACGGGGTAAGAGCGAACCGTGGAGCTTATGGTTGTTTGGCGCGTGTTCCTCCGACTTCGCCACGGAAACGATGAAGGAAATTTTGCTTGTAGATGTATAAAACATTAACCCTTAAGTACTATGGACGAAAATAATCACATAACTACTATGGAACGGTCTGTCAGACTGCATTGTTGTTTCGCATTTTCTGAATAGTAGTTTTATTGCATATTTTTTAAAATTCTATCCTACATATCTTAGTTGCTTATAGAAAAATAAAACATAGTAATTTCACGATTTAAAAAGTTTTATATTTTTAAAACAATGTGAAAGAGAACATAGTCAAAATTTGCAATAATGCTTTCATTGTTATTCTAAAATCGTAATTGTTGATATATTCAATTTTTTTCTCCGTTTCTATGTTGTGAAAATAACACTAATTCAAAATACAGTGTTTTTGCAGATACACTGAGAATAAAATATGTAGGAAAATCGGAGAGAAAACATAGAATTTTAGGTTCTTTTAAACTTACGAGAAAGTACTGTTATAGTTGCACTGTTACATTTTTTGTAGTGAAAAGGTAATGAATAAAACTTGTTTTAGTTCTTATATGATGGCGAAAGTAAAGAAAATACATTTTGCTGGTACAGAAAATACTGCACTGACTTTTCTGACAGCATGTACTTTTTTCAGGTAGGCACTTATATCTTTTTTTTCTGCACTGCAAGGAAATCGGTAGCCCACACCGCTGACACGAATATCTTTGCTCTCCGCTTAGATATTCGTGAAGAGAAGACTATGTTTTCCTCTTGAACTCCTTGCGCGCGATTGTGGGAAACTTACTTTCAAGCTGTAGTATATTCTTGATTCAAAAACTCAGCTCTCATGGCAGATGTCTGATGAACAATCTACGTTCTATGTGAGGCCTAAAAATTTCTTTTGCCAACGGTTTCATGAAATTAAGTCTTGTCATCATTGCGGACTTAGCGTAGATTGATGCAAGACATACGCATTGACACCACACGCAACATCCACCAACATAAAGAAAATTGTCAATGGCTATCGTCTTGTTCGACGACTTGATGTGTAATCTGTACAGTTTTTGTCTAGAGTATCCACTCCGCCTTTACTCGTTATAAAATATGATTATTTCAGGTTTCCCAGTGTCTGGGTCATTATTTGATGTGTGGTGCAAGACGTGCCACACGATAAGTCACAAAACTGCTAATAATCTGTAGATAATGAAGTTCATCTGAACAGCAAAATACTCACAAAACTACTATAGTACGTCTGTGAGACCGCTCGACCCCTCCAGCGCCGCGTACAGGGGATCAATTATATCTAGAACTTCACAATACGTAACCATTTGCTAGACAGGAAGGTAGACGAAAGGATCCACTTGTAGTAGTGAGACTGTGGAAAATATAATGGTACGAAAAGCAGCAGCGGTCTGAGAGACGGTCCATAGTACTTACGGGTTAAAGGAATTAATTTAGCCAATGATACAAACATGTAAATTTTGAGGTCTATTAGATAGTGTCGTGAACCGTTTCAGATTTGTTGTTTTCTGGTAGGGTGGTGAGGTATGTGCAAAATTGAAGCTAAATCGCCGATGTGCACCTTCGAAACCCCTCCTCTTTAGTAAATTTTAACCGGAGATATCTAGGATTAATGAAAACTTGATCCATGTCACACTGACCCATCTCCCATCTTGAACCACCATAACTAACTCTGAGCCACCACAGTTTTTGAACAACTATGATCCTTTGTGATCAACTTCGACCCACCAAAACCAATTCATCAACTCTGACCTATTATTCACGCTTTCCTATCTATTGACTACAGAAGTTACTCATCTACGGTCAATTGCTCAAGCATCGCTCTGTTGCAATACCGATGGTTCAGACCTTTACGATATGCAATGATAAAAAGTTTGTCATGGTTCAAATTACGGTACGGTATATTTAAATTTATCATGTAATGTTACTTCTTCGTTTGCTTACGGACACTTTCCAGTAGGAAATATAATAACATTTGAAAGTCTGAATTTAAGGTAAAATAGACAAACGTAAACGAAAAATTAACTAAAATTTCCATATAATTAAGCACCCCGTGCAAATGTAACATCCCCATGTAATGAAGCTCAAAGTACAAATTGTATGTATATTTCTCTCAAAATTTGTGGCTTCCTTGCCTTATGCTCTGAACCTTCCGAATATTAAACAAAAACTTCAGCAATTATTATAATAGAAATTAGTAGCTATAAATTGAAAGCACTGTGTTTTTTGTTTCTCACTTTGATTCCCAACTAATATCGATCGTTTTCCATTATTTTACAAATCTATGCATTACCATTTTCCAATGTATAGAATATGCCTCCTCCCCATAAAGAGAATTTCCAAACAATGCTAGGACATGCACATTTAACTTTGATAAAGATACATAATACTGAATTTCGTCTCTTTAAGATGAAAGGTTCGTGGAATAATCAATTTTTCGCAAACATTCGACCCAAAGTTCTCCCTCAGGGTATCTATTACAATGAAAGCGATACGTGTATGATAAGTTTATGTTAGGATTAGGGTACATCTGTATATCAAAAGTCACTTCCTTCTACTTTTGCAATTTGACCATGATGGACACGCAGACATAGTTACTTTCAATTTCTTTAGATAATTCGTATATTACAGGTAATTCAAAAATATCATTATCAAGTAGTTAGCTCCTTTAGAAACTCATAGGATGCATCTGAAAAGAGAGTAGTAAGACCTATTGCTATAATTGCAAAATGCAAATATTAGAATCCAAAGGTACCTGTACTTTTTTCATTAGAAACAAATGAAGGAAAGAAAAAACATGAAGGTCTTGAAAGTAAACCATAGAAAAATTCACCATAGTTCAAACGATGTTGCTTACAATCCACTGAGCAGAGTAGGTCGGTGAGCACGTGTGAGTCACTACGACTCACAAATATTGACCCATTTGACCCACTAACACAATCCATATCATATTTAAAAATAAATATATTTCGTTTAGAAGACGAAACACATTTATACATTTTTTTTCTAGATTACGAAGGTTGGCTTGATACATATACATGTTGAACTGGTCATTTCTTCTTGTGGTGAGAAATTGGTATCATTATAAATATTATTGTGAAGTGGATACAACTTCCAAAGTTATTAGAGACGCTTTGCCGATCAGAAAAATATGAAATCAGCAAATATTTCAATAATTTCCGACATTTTAATTTTCAAATCTCCCTGTCCCACATCGTCCGAAGACAGGGATAAATTAGGAGTTAAATCCATTTTGAGCATCACTATTCATCTCAACAACCCAGAAAACTGGCTACCTCACTATTGGCAGTCGTTTTACATTATGTTTACATGCAACTCCTCCCAACTTCCATGCCACAGAATATTTCTTCAGTATGTTTTGCTTCTTAGGTTGAAAGTAACGTGCCAACCACTTTTGGTGAAAGGTGCTCCAGACATTCTGGACTTATTCCGGAATGTACATTTATACAAATAGATTTAAATATTTAGAACTGTTCGAGCAACGCCTCTCTTTGCTGCCTCTGTAAGTTTAAAATCCAACTGACCTGCTCGTTCATTCCTAAACATACCATTAAGAGCTTTCGAACTCAAATTATAATTTGACACAATCTCGGTTATTTCAGATATCTTATTATTCATACGTTTTACCAAACGCTAATATCGTCTTTTCATTGCGTTTTCATGGCAACCCCTCCCTACAAACCCAGGGTACTTTCAGGACTTAAACGTAGAAACACAAATGATATAAGGGATGTCGACAATTAACGTAGAGACTCCGAAAACTATGGATTCAATACTATGGCAGTCGTTATTTGTTATATTTTTCATGTCACTATTAATCGTAATAAAAAGGGACTTTTGGGTTGAACTTGAACATAGATGAATCCACAATTGTTACTATATATCTCGGCGATCCCAAAACTATGGACTGTACACTAATATTAGTCATTTTGAATGATTGTATATGTTACTCCTTTCGACACACCTTTCGAATTGTGCTAGGGGATTTTATCACTACTGAAAGTTCAACTTAAATTTAAAGGTCATCAGAAATGCCAGAACTTGCAGAGCCCGAAAGGTATGGATTAGACAATATTGTTGGTTGCTTTAAATTAATTTCAAATGTCGCAATGTAACACATCCCTTAAGGGTGCTAATGAGGGCTTAAGCGACACCCAAAATTATGGAATTTACACTAATATCGGTCTCATTTTATCATTTTGATGTGAGCCCCCCTACGCGGTCTAAGGGGGGATGCCACCTCTGGGGCTGAATTTGGTTTCAAATGTCATTACAAATTCTAACTAATAACTTAGCGATGCTCAAAACTTAGGATTCGACAATAATATTGGTCGATTTCGAACATTTTCCGCCTGTAAGTAACCTCCCTGGTTGCTAATGGCAATTTAATTGGAGTTAACCTGAATGGAAAGTAAAAGTATTTACCTAAGAGACCCCCAAACTTTGGATCGGCTGCGCCTGTTGTCACCTTGTGATAAACCGGCACTTCTTGAAACTCGCTCTTCCTAATATTTCAGAACCTGTCTATGCTTTGCGTGCGTACTCCAATATCATTTACAAGAAAACGGATAATTTAACTTCAAAATTAAAATCAGAAATGTAATAATAAAAGTTTGTGAATATAACAAAAACTGCTATATGTACATAAAAATGTTATTGTAGTCATTTACTGATTTTATTATTTGTGCATTTACGTAAAAGTACGTTGGTATTTATTTATTTTACAATTGATGAAACTCACAGATTAAAGAATGCTGTTGAAGGAGTTTCTTGCGGCAGGGAACCTATGGAAAGTCAGTTAAAAGTTATGAATGAATACCCTCCATCTTGAAAAAGGCCATGTTGAAACTGGTGCGATTGGTATAAAAGAGAAGAGGATCATCCGATACATTAATTTGAACGTAAATAGCCAGAAAAACCTGTTGGTGAACTCTGTTGTGGGGTTACATTATTCCTGTGCTGAAGATTTCTTCAAAAGGGTTGACCTAACAGAGACTTCGTTATTTAACCTCCATTCCGCAACTTGAAATTTTATCTTTCTTTTTTAATTCAAATTTATTTTTCCGTTCCTTCTCTCAGCGTCTATCTCTTGCTAAATTTAGCTCTCAAATTAATAAACTTCGGTGGTAGTAAAAGAAGAGTCGAGGTATTGTAAGCAGAGGTCTAGAATGTCTGGGGTCGTGAGTTCAAATTTACTGTACTCCAATATAATACTTTTAGTTTGTTCTTACAAGTTGTATGAAAACGTTTCTTTGCTCAAAGTTCACCTAGAGATATGATGCAAGAATCAGTCACATATGAACTCAGAGAAAGATAGAGTGAAAATATATCCTATTGAAGATTACCAGAAACATTTATCGATATTTATATTTGATTATGTTTCAGTTCATTTTTGTTTATTCTTCATTACAAAATTAGAGTTGTCGATTATTTAGAATAAAGCAAGGGAAAGTGAATGATATACGACTGCTCATTACAAGAGAAAACTCGTATTCTTTTGTCATCGTAAATGCTTCTAATAGAAAGATGATAGTATTATTAACTGGTATATTACACAAACTCTTATTATGTGCTCACAAAATATGACTGTCATATTTTATCCCACAAACGCTCCTTGTGTCACCAGTGACCCACTTTATTTTTTACTACGTTACATGGACTATAGCATTCATTTAGCCAAACCCCCGTTGTTCCACTTCAGGCACACTACCCGTTCTCTTGTTGTACGAATTTCATCCAGTTTTCTTCTCAGGTTTTCGATGTAACACGGTATTGTTCAAGGCAATTGCTAACGAATAAAACTGGTCTTGGGCGTTTGTGGGTTAATCATATGGCATATTTTCTATAGATGTAACGGTTTTCGCAAATTGAACAGACACACACTGCACACCCTGTCCTTACTTTCTTAGATTGTCTTTGTTTCTTTTCTCTTTTTATTTCTTTCATTTTCCAAATAAAATGAAAACCAGTAATCTTACATCAGAAAATGTTCATATTAGCTTTAATATGTAAATGACACATAACAATAATATGTTTCAAAAAATGAAAACTACGAAGATTTTGCTGATATATACATATGCATTTGTGTGCTAACGCTTTGTGACGTGATATGAATTAATAGAAAGTGATGTCCACTCATCACACACAGAAATACAACTTCACAAAAGTAATGTAATTTTTTGAATACTGTAACGTCATTTTTTTCAATATGAAATTTGTAGAGGGATACAGAAAGGTAGTGTGATAAAAAAGACATTAATTGATGACTTTTTCAAAAGGAAAAAATGCAAGGTTTGAGTTTTACGCTCTGTCTAGAAAGAGTCATTGTGGTAACGGAATAAGAATTGGAAAGGAAGTATGACAGAAAACTTTTTCAATTTGTTTCTTCATCTTGACGAGTAAAATGTAATGATACGCAAAGCATTAGTAAAAGGTAAAAGGTCACACAGGTAAAATTTCATGTTTGATGTGTTAGCAAGTATGAAATTGAGACGTTTCAAAAATGATTAGAGCTCCTACAGAACACATGCATAAAGGTTCTTCGAATCGGTGCGTATGGGGATAGGAGAAAGGTCAAAAATATCATAAAAAGTCAAAGGTCACGCAGTTAAAATTTCATTTTTGATGTGTTAGCAAGTATAAAACTGTGACGTTTTAAATAAGCATTTGAGATTCCATAGAACACATGCAGAAATGGGGTGCCCATACCCTAATGAAAATGTCAATATTGTCATAAGGTGAAGAAGCCTAATTCAGGTACTGCAGGCAATGGTATGTACCTGTTTCTGTGATGTTTAAAACAATGAATAGAAAATAGTGTGAGTTCTACCTTTTGTTAATTACTTAGCTTTGCAACACTGCGTTCAAAATGTCTTTTTCTTATTGAAACATATCAATAGATATTTACTAGAAAGACATATTTGAAATATATCGTCTTACCTGTACAACAAACACTGACGTCCTTGTAGACTGTAAATATTTTTTTATATATTTGGAATTTATTCCACGTGACGTCCGTGATGTGCTAAATCACTCTATGCATAAGGGTATATATACAGATTTTTTCAATAGTGTCTGGAGTTATCTGTTCAACGAGACGCTGTATGGATCGTCGAAGTTGTTCAAGTGTTGGTGAAGGATTTTTATCAACTTCTTGCTTAAGAAAGCCCCATGGAAAGAAGTCGCATGGGGTTAGATCAGGACTTCTAGCTGGCCACTGAACATCAGAATCCATAATTATTAAACGGTTTCCAAACCTCCCTTTAAAATTAGTAATGTTGCCCTAGTACAATGTGCTGGAGCACCATCCTTTTGAAACCACATATCATTGTAAGGACCAAGATTTAAGCAATAAAGTTCAGGGAAAAGAAATTCGGGCAACATATTTCTGTATGTAAGTTGGTTAACGATTCCTTCGAAGAAAAATGGCCCTATTACACTAGTTGCTGTTAGTCCCATCCACACCATAATACCCCATTGATTTCAGAGCGTTCAATTCTTTTCGAGGTGGGCTGGGTCCCAAGAAAAGTTCATGTAACGAAGATACCGTTCCATTTAAAACTAAACAGCTTCTTCTGACATTATAATTTGAAATAAAAACGTGGGATTTTCATTTAATTTGTCTATCAACCAGTTACAAAATAAAATTCTGGCACCGAAATCATCATCATGTTACTTACGTGCAATCTTCATACTGTACACCTTAACCTCAAGCACACGCAATATCCTACTCACCAAACTTGTTTTAACGTTGGGTGCAAAACTCCGGCGACGAACTGATTTTATTGGTGAACTAAGCACAGAAATAACCACTTTGTGTTTAATATCCTCGGTAGAGATTCTTACAGGTGGTGAAGCTGCCTTTCGTTGTCGCTGAGAAAGATGTTCCTCGCTAAAACAGTTATTCTGAAACTGTCTGTAAAGATGAAGAATCTGGGTATTGCTTATTTTGACTCCCCACTGTCCAAACGCCTTTTCCGCGTTTTTGTAACCTACTTCCTACTAAGAACTGAGGAAAACCGGCACGTTGTTCCTTTGTTACACTATCCATTGTCACTTACGGAATTACAAACACAATACCCACACACTTCCAAACACATAGGCCTATGAGTATAGGGAAAATAAGAAATACAACAGTTTTTATTTTCCTACACACTCACAAGGCACAGAAGATTCACAAACTAATTTAATTTTCAGCTCAACTCGACACTCTACTGCCGCACTCTCTCTGTCCAATCAGATTATCATTCTAGTAACACCGAGCCAGATCGTGTTTATTCTTCAGTCACGAAAGTGTATAAATAAACGATAAGAGTGCGTCTCTTTCCTCATATGGGGAAGCAATTTATTTCCAGTGGAATTATTTTTATTTTCTTCTCCATTTTATGGGTAAGCATCAAGGCAATATTAAGACTGCCATATTTACTTTTCATGAGAATACGGGACATCTTTGTTCTCCTACCAAACTTCGAAACACAATGCATTGCTTGCGAACAGTTTATTTTAAATGCATTATCCTTTTTGATATGGATACAAAGAAATAACGAAGAATCTGTAGTACAGGATTTTTTTTGAGAACCCCTGAGTGATTTGGATTTATATGTTATGTTTAATTGGAAAATGCTACTCAAATAATATGTTCCTTTTAGAATCTATTAGATGATAGAAAACAGTGCACCCACTATGCCCTAGAATGTCCTGCAGACGATAATGCGCATTCTATAATGACTTCCTAAAATTAAGTATTATTGTTATTTAAAAGAAAAGATTTCCGAGAGCCCAAATAAACATTCTTAATTCTATATACCATACCAACTAAATTATTTCGCAAACATTGCCGTTTCATACTTCCCAATATACGAACTATGAACTTCTTATTTCATAGACCTATGACCTATGACCTATGAACTAGGAAATTCATGAACTATGATCTTTTATGACATTGTTGACCATTAATTATGTATGCATTCCATGGCCACCTTTGAAGATGGCAGGTCAAATCACTTTTGAAACGTCACACTTTCATATTTGCTAACACATCAACTATGATGTTTTAACTGCGTGACCTTTGACATTTTATGATATTTTTGCTATGCTCATACATACTAATTGGAAAGACCTTTATGCATGTGTTCTATGGGAACTCCAATCATCCTTTCTAACATCACAGTTTCATACTTGTTAACACATCAAATATGACATTTTAATTTTGTGACCTTTGACTTTGTATGACAATGTTGAACTTTTTGTTGTGCCCATACACACCAATTGGAAAGACCTTTATGTATATTTTCTATGGCAGCTCAAATCCTTATTTCCAGCTCACATCACAGTTTCATATTTGTTAATGCATCAAACATGAAATTTTAACTGCATGACCTTTGACCTTTAAGAAAATATTTCGTTTCTGCATGTATTCTATAGCACGTCAAATCATTACTCACACGTCGCCGTTCCATATGTTCTAATACATCAAACATGATATTTTAACTACGTGACTTTTGAACTTTTATGATATTGTTGACCTTTTTCTTATCCACATATACAAAAGTTGTAACGACATGTGTAATGTGTAGCATGTAGGTGTCCTGTGGCAGCTCAAATAATTCTTTCTAACGTCACAGTTTCACACATGTTAACACATCAAACATGACCTTTGACCTTTTATGCATTGGTGACCTTTTTGTTATGCCCATACACACCAATTCGAAGGACCTTTATGCATGTGTTCTGTAGGAGCTCTAATCATTTTTCAAACTCTCAATTTCATACTTGCTAACACATCAAACATGAAATTTTACCTGTGTGACCTTTTACCTTTTACGATAGTGTTGACCTCACATACACACCAATCGGCAGACCCTTTCTACATGTTTCCATTGGCAACTCAAATCATTTTTCACACGTAGCAGTTCACGTAACCTCTGACCTTTGACCTCTAAGATTTCCTTTTCTCTATGTCCATACACACTATTTGGAAGGATCTTTATGTATGTGTTCTATTCCACTTCAAAGCATTATTTCCAATGTCACAGTTTCTTATTTGTTAACACATCAAATATGACATTTTAACTACGTGGCATTTGACCTCTGATGACATTGCATACTTCTTCGTTTTGCTAGAAAGGATGTTCGGTAGATCCTTTGTGCATATATTTTTAACATTATCTTCAACGGAATTAGTTCTGTACAATAAGCTGTTGAAAAGGGAGCTTTTTCCTCAAGGGTCAGAGATTACTTGCTAGAGGTCACCGGGTCACGATTGCCCACATTTCTCGTTATCACATTGTTTCGAATCAGCATTTATGAGGATATACCAATTCTTCTGCCGATGATGGATATTCCAAAAAATGGCGTGTGAGACTACTATTGAATATTGAAATGTCATAAGGAAAAAAACTCATTTTGACCTTTGACCCTGTACCTCCGCAGACAATAAAACTCGTGATCTCGTTATGCTATCAAACAAATCTTGTAACTTGCCTCTAACTTTCCTGCAATTTTCACAGTTCCATGTTTTACGAGTTCTGAGTACTATGAAATTAAAATTTACACAGCAATTAATTCAGAGATAAACACACAAACGGACAACGAGAAATCTACTTTAAACATTGTAGTCTCCTGTAATTCTCGCTAACGGTAAGTTTAGATGTAGAATTGAATTTCATTTTTGTGGATATAACATTTGTCTAGTTCGTAAATTAGTTCTCCTGGCATTAAACCTAAATTGTTGTAAACATTCTTCGTTATCAAATATATCATTTACAAATTTGAACAGAAACATCTGGTCTGCACTTTTCCTTCTGGCAATTAAGTTATCACATTTAAACTCGCTAATCAGACTTCTATATGAAATATTTCCTTTGTAAGAACCCTTTTTGTGCTTCTTATAATATAGATGCCATAAGAACTTATTTTGGGGGCGCGATGGCTCAGTGGTAGAGCGTTCACCTCCGGTGCTTAGGGTCCCTGGTTCGATTGCAGCTCGCGCCGTGTGGCCTTTGTGGTGGCCCTCACCGTGCTCGTGGGTTTTCTCGCGGTTGTCCCGTTCCCTCCCACTTTCTTCATTACACCATTTCATTCATTTATCATCATCACCGTCTCCTTTAGCCTAACCGGCATAAGCGTGGGACGTAAAACTAAAGATTTCATTTCATTTCATTTCAAGAACTTATTTTGAACAGTCTTGATTTTCTTGACATAACATTGATACAATGGATTCCATACTACAGAGGCATACTCCAACTTACTTCTAATAAGCATATTAAATAAAGTTATTAAAATTCCGTAGTTCGTTACATCTTTTGAATTCTTCAGTTAAGTTTACAGTCAAGTTTACCTTGAAGTTAAGTTTGCCTTGAAGTTAAGTTTACTGTTTAGAAATATGTCTAAGTCATATATAGTAGTTGTTCTGATAATTGCTGGATTATTAATTGTATATTCGAAGTTGACAGGAGTATGTTGCCTGGTGTATGTGATTGCAAAACATTTGGTAAAATTAAATTGTAGCTTATTACTTAGAGACCAATCACAAAATTTATTTAAATCATCCTCTAATTCTAAACAATTAAGGAAGTCCTTATTTTCTTGTCTAACTTAACGTCATCGCCAGATAAAAGAATATTTGAAAACTTAACAAGTGGCAGATCATTTATAAATAATGTAGAAAAAATAATGGTCCTAAATTAGAGCCCTAAAGTATGCCAGATCTTACTTCAAAAGTAAATGATTTTACAGTTTTGCATAAGACGTAGTCTTTATGACCATTCAGGTAAGAAGATATTAACTTTAGTAAGCGAAAGGCTAAAGCAAAATTTGATAACTTTGAAGTAAAATTAAATGAACTATTTTATCATAAGCTTTATTAAAATCCGTATAATTTTTGTCCACCGAAAAACCTTTAGTAAAAGAATCAAGAAGATATTGAGTAAAAGTTTCTAGGTTTGTAGTTGTACTCCTCTTCAGGTAGAAACCATGCTGAAAGATGGATGGCAATGCTTTTATATGGTTAAATATTCGATTATATATGATTTGTTCAAGTATTTTAGAATGTGGTGATATAAGAGATATTAGTCGAAAAGTTTTTATTTTCTATCTCATATAGATTACCACATTTAAATGTCGGTGTTATTTTACTTATTGTTCAATTGTTTCGATAAATTTGAGTTTATAATATGAGGTTGTATAGCCCTTGAGGGATCCGGTTTTCTTGGGGTATTTTTTAGACTTTCAGTCAAGCAGCTACTACATCGTCACTATTTATCCTAGCATCGTGGCTCATACCTCATTCTCTTCTGAATGAAGCTGGCGTTCAAATGGTATTACCACATGCCCATATCGCATATCAGGAGAGGGAAAATTGATGTCAAAGCGATAATTTCGGGGGATTTTTTTTTACATTTTGGGTCCCTCTGGAATGACCCTCTCCTGATATATTGAATGGCCCTGTGTGAATGTAGAGATCTCAAAAAATTTTGATAAATAGTACGTGGTAAACTGAATGGGTGTGCCAAATTTCAAGCTTCCATCTTGAATACTAAGGGCGGGAAAATTTTATCATGAATCCCCACAATGCCCCAAATTACCGCAAAAGACCATGATCTCAGGTAAAAAATTTCCTGACATCCCTAATTACCCTAGAGTCATGTTTCGCCCATCATTGGCTTTAAAATACAACTGCCTTTCAGACGGTATAACTCATGTGTCTCCATCATGTACCTAACAAGTAAGGCGAGAAAATCCCGAAGAAAGGGATTTTTTGGTCTAAATATCCCTTTCTTAAACTTTTTGCCCCACTGGACCCCCCCTATTTAACGCAGAGATCTGAAAAATCTGATACATACTACTAGAAGTGCTGAATGTTTATGCACACCGACAATGTCCCATATTTCCGTATACAGAAGGATATTTTCTAAAAATTCTCTGAGACATCCCTAATTACCGTAGGATCATGGTTTGCACATCATTTTCTTTAGAATAGAATTTAGTCTCAGACGATATGACTCACGTGTCTCCATCATGTATCTAAGGCGGAAAAATGTCGAAGAAATGATTTTTTGGTAAAAATATCCCCTTTTTTCAACTATTTGCCCCTCTGGATCCCCCTGTTTTAACGCAGAAATCTGAAAAAAATCTAGTAACTACTAATTGGTGGACTGCGTGTTTGTGCAAAATTTCATTCTTCTATGTGCAAAAATAAGCCCGCCAAAAATAATGAACATAGGCTTAATAAGAGAAAATATATATTTTAAAATTATGACGTCATCACCTCCTATGCCTCGACACAGGAAGGTGTGAAACCATACATAAAGTCTTCCACAATGCCTCTGGACTTGAAAAACAAAAAAAGCCCAGACGAAAAAGCTAAAATAGAAGAGTTATAGCGCAATGTACCATGAAACACCCGTATGGTACAAATTGTACCAACGGTCCCCAAAAAGGGATAGGAGACATGCAAAGCAATTCAACGCAACCTTTAAATATACATGATGGAATCTTATGAAAACCTGTGAATGTACTTGATTTTAACTTTCTTATTGATTATTTATACTCGTTTTCACTTATTTCGCTAATATCTAAGTAATATGATATTTCATTATATGTTTCTCCAGGTATCTCATAAGAAGATGGATTCAAGCAATATACATGCTTAAAGTTTTCTGCAAATTTGTCGGCAATTGTCTTATTAGAATGTATAATTTGACATTCATGTATCATTTCGTGTACGATCCTATTGTTTCTGTTTTACTTGTTAATGAAATTCCAGAATGATTTGGGATCTCCTTGGGTATTATTCTCTACTTTATGTACAAATGATTTGTATAATTGATCATACTTTCCAGTTTCCAACATAAATCAACAAATTTTCTGTAATTGTTAAGCGAAATATATTTTCTGTTTCCATAAAATTGTTTCTCCTTTAAAAGCTTTATTATTTCAGGAGTAAACCAACGTAGATAGGATTGTTTATTATATAACTTCTTCTTAGGAACATCATATTTGATTGCCTCATAATGATAGGTGATTCCTGATACCAAGATAAGATGAAAAGTATAACATTGTTGCACAAATGCTCCCTTCGAAGTTAAAGGCTGCCGAAAACATGAAAAAATGAAGTTTAGAGGTTCATAGTTCCACAACTGTGGGACCTACCTTAGTCGGGTCAAAACTGTATTTAGGAACTAATATGTCGCTATCCAAAAGTACATGTTCCAGAAGATTAAAGTACTCACACAAAATTTCTTATAGAATCTTTTTGGCTACGGAAATGTAACATGGAAATTCAAATAGAACATATACTAGTTCCTAAATCAATTTTGAGGCGGCTACGGTAGATTCCATAATATTGGAGCTATGGACCTGTAAATTTTTGTTTATATATATATATATATATATATATATATATATATATATATATATATATATATATATATATATATATATATATATATATATATATATATATATATATATATATATATATATTCATCCTCACGGCATTGTCAAGGCTCTATATTTTTATTTTACATTTAAAGTTGCAACCGGGTGTCTCTGACTGCCGTATTCGGTAGCCCGATCATAACCCCTGTTCTTCGCGCGCAGAGTCATCGCGCTGAAAACGTACTCTGTACACAAACAGTTTATGGTTGTGAACTCGGAAAGCCTGGTACTTCTGCTTGTCAAGGTCAAAAAGTGTGAGAAAAAATTATGTGTAGAATGTAAAGAGGGTGCAACAGTGTCTGATGCTTGTAAGGGAACATATTCATTTGTAGTTCGTGCACATTCCGCCTGTAGCGCTACTGTGGCACAACGTATATTATAACTGTATAACTCTTGTACACCGCTAGTAGGTCTATTCGCGTTAGTAACGACCGAAACTATGTTGTCAGCTCTGACTGCGATAAGGCACTGCCGTGCTGCTTTTGCTTTTTTCCCCCCCTTTTTCATTTGTGAGACGCCAAACATGTTGTTTTTGCTTGTTGCACGCGCTGAACGGGTTCCTGCGAGCGAAGTATTTAAGAAGTTGACTACATATTCTTGTTTGCGATAGTTTTAAATTGGTTAACTGTTGAAAAATATACGAAAATAAAGCTGTACTTGTTAAGGTATATTAGTCGACGACGTAGCTACTGACAGTGTTGATTACAGATTTTCTCGAGGAAGAATTTAAGTACAGTAGAGGTGAAAAGGAGACGTATATTTAGACAGCCCCCCCTTATCAGACTCAATCGGAAATGGTCTCAATCGTTTGTACACAAATGTGCAGGCGAAATTTTCGTTTGTACACAATTAGGGGCGCCATCAGAACGAAAACAAAGTGGGGGCTGTCTAAATGGTAGCCCTCCACCCACCATGTCCAATTCAATCCCAAATTGTCGCAATCATTTTGTACATCGTTTGTACAGAAATGTGCAAGAGAAATTTTCGTTTTACACAATAAGGGGCGCCGCCAGAACGAAAACAAAGTGGGGGCTGTCTACGTGGTAGCCCCCACCATGTCCAATTCAATCTCAAATTGTCGCAATCGTTTGTACATGGTTTGAACAGAAATGTGAAGGCGAAATTATCGTTTGCACACAATTAGGGGCGCCAGCAGAACGAAAACAACGTGGGGGGCTGTCAAAATGGAAGCCCCTCACCATGTCCAATTCAATCATAAATTGTCGCAATCGTTTCCACATCGTTTGTACATAAATGTGAATTCGAAATTTTCCTTTGTACACAATTACGGGCGCCGCCAGAACGAAAACAAAGTGGGGGCTGTCTAAATGGTAGCCCCCACCATGTCCAATTCAATCACAAATTGTCGCAATCGTTTCTACATCGCTTGAACAGAAATGTGCAAGCCAAATTTTCGTTTGTACATAATTAGGGGCGCCACCAGAACGGAAACAAGTGGGGCTGTCTAACTGGTAGTCCCCCACTATGTACAATTGAATCAGAAATTACCGCAATCGTTTGTACATCGTTTGTACAGAACTCTGCAAGCAAAATTTTCGTTTTTAGACAATTAGGGGCGTCGCCAGAACGAAAAAAGTGGGGGACTGTCTAAATGTTAGCCCCCCAAAATGTGCAATTCAATCACAAATTATCGCAGTCATTTCTACACCTTTTGTACAGAAATGTGCAGGCAAAAGTTTTGTTTGTACACAATTAGGGGCGCCGCCAGAACGAAATCAAAGTGGGGTCTATCTAAATGGTATTCCCTTCCACCATGTCCAATTTAATCACAAATTGTCGCATGCGTTCCTACATCGTTTGTACAGAACTGTGCAGGCGAGATTTTCGTTTGTACAAAATTAATGGCGCCGCAAGAACGAAAATAATGTGCGGGCTATCTAAGTGGTAGCCCCCCACCATATCCAATTCAATCACAATTTGTCGCATTCGTTTCTACATCGTTTGTACAGAAATGTGCAGGCCAAATTTTCGTTTGTACACAATTAGGGGCGCCGCCAGAACGAAAACAAAGTGGGGGCTGTTTAAATGGTAGCACTTCACCATGTCAAATTCAAGCAAAAATTGTCGCAATCGTTTCTACATCATTTGTACAAGAATGTGCAGGCGAAATTTTTGCTTGTACATAAATGGGAGCGACGTAAAAACTGAAACAAATTGGGGGCTGTCTAAGTGATAGCTCCCCCCCCCCCAAATGTCCAATTCAATCACAAATTGTCGCAATCGTTTCCACATCGTTTCTACAGAAATGTGAACGCTAAATTTTCGTTTGTACATAATTAAGGGTGCCGCCAGATCGAAAAAAGTTGGGGTCTGTCTAAGAGATAGCCTTCCACCATGTCCAATTCAATCACAAATTGTCGCAATCGTTTTTACATCGTTTCTACAGAAATGTGCATGTGAAATTTTCGTTTGTACATAATTAGGGGCGCCGCCAGGGCGAAAACAAAGTGGGGGACTTTCTAAGTGTTAGCCCAATCACCATGTTCAATTCAATCACAAATTGTCGCAATCGTTTGTGCATCGTTTGTACAGAAATATGCAGGCGAAATTTTCATTTGTACGTAATTAGGGGGCAACGGCAGAACGAAAACAAAGTGGGGTGCTGTCTAAATGGTAGCCCCCACCATGTGCAATTGAATCACAAATTGTCGCAATCGTTTGAATATAGTTATAGAGAAATGTGCAGGCGAGATTTTCGTTTGTACCAGGGCCGGCGCTAGAAGTTTTGCCGCCCTGGGCGGTTCTTTCACATGCCGCCCTTTTATTGTTTTCTTTCTCAAATTTTGCCGCCCCTGTATTCTTTTCTTTTTTTAAATTTTGCCGCCCATCAGACTTGCCGCCCCGGGTGGTGGCACGGCTCGACCCCCCTCGCTCCGGCTCTGGTTTGTACACAATTAGGGGCACCGCCAGAACGAAAACAAAGTGGGGGCTGTCTAAATGGTAGCCCTCCCACCATGTTCAATTCAACCACAAACTGTCGCACTTGTTTGTACGCCTTTGTACATAAATGTGCAGCTGAAATTTTCGTTTGCACATAAATGTGGCCCCGCCAAAACGATAACAAACTATGGGCTCTCTAATTGATAGCCCTCCCACTTTGTCGAATTCAACCACAAACTGTCGCACTTGTTTCTTACGGTTTTGTACAGAAATTTGCAGGCGAAATTTTCGTTTGTACACAATTGCGAGCGCGCCAAAACGATAACGAAATATAGGCTGCCTAATTGGTAGCACCTCCCTACTCCGATTCAAAAGAAAATTATCTCAATTGTTTGTACATCGTTTAAGCAGTAATACGCAGGCGAAAGTTTTTTTTCTACGCTATCAGGTGCGTGGACAGAACGAAAAAAAGGGGAGTTGTCTAAGTGCTAGCCCCACCATGTTCGATTGAACCACAAATTGTCGCGATCGTTTATACATCGTTTGTGCAGAAATGTGCAGGTAAAATTTTCGTTTGTATTAAATAATATACGGATGTGAGTATTTTTAATATCTGCGATCAACGTTAACCGGTTTGAATAACGGTTGCTGAGTTTGAAAATGGTACCTATTACACTAGTCGAAAAAAAATTCTTTTTCTCTGGCACACGGAAGAAAATACCTGATTCTAATAGACCTTTTCACGTAAAATTCGAATCTGCAATCAGTTTTTCTCTATCACCCTCAGTTTTTCCGTGACAGAGGTGTTTTCGGAAAATTTCCCTTCAAATTTCTTTTCTTTTTCTTTTTTCTTTTTTTAAAAACCATTTTCATACTTGTAGCTTAGGTACGTTAGGTATATAAACACACAAATTATATTGTATGTTAACTTGATTTATACTTAGTAAGCCCTCTAAGTAGCATTATTCTATCTAGAGAAATAAACATATTTATATAAAAATATGCTATGTGTACTGTTCATTTTACAATATTCATTAGTGCAGATAAAATTACATATAACTTCCATTACAATATAAGCACGGTTTATATCTTATTGGATTTGAAATAAAACATATTTTCAATGATGTATACACCGTGTCAGCATTTTATATCTATTTAATAAATAATGCAATAGAAGTGAGTGGTATCTTCTTAATAAATGGACACTTACTTACCTAAACTAATATGTTTTAGTTGTCGACTTTCTTCTGTGTTTGGTTTCTACAACATCTCTTTTAAGTGTCCAACAGTAATCAGCTAGCATTTTTGAACTTCACTGTCACTGGTATCAATTCTCCATGGAGGAATTGTCCTGATGAAAATGTTCCCCATACTCATCACTAACAGCACCAAGGTTTTCAGGAAAGAAATGCAGGTGGGAGTCTAGAAAGTGAACTTTAAGTGACATGTTGCAACCCATTCCATTGAATGATTGCCGGAAATCACTCACAATTTCACGGTAATTTGGGGCTTTCTTGTTTCCTAAAAAATTCTCTGTTAAACATTTAAATGGACACCAAGCTGCTTTCTCAACCAGAGTTAAGAGATCCTCAAATGTTTGGTCACGAATCAAACATCTTATTTGGGGGTCTGCAAAACTCCCTAGCGTCACTAACCCGAGGATTTTTTTCCTTGAGGTAACAAGATCCTGCATTACTTTTGTCCATTGCCCTAACAAAGTTTTTGAAGAGCCCCAACTTTATGTGAAGAGGAGGTAGAATTATCTAATCAGGGCTCACCAGTGAGGAATAAACAGCATTCTTCTGTCCAGGTGTTAATACATGCGTTGGCCATTCCTTCTTGATGTAATGTTCCGCTTTGTTCCTGCTGTCCCATTCGCAGAGGAAACAACATTTCGTATAACCAAGCTGCAAACCTATTAACAAAGAGATGGCGTAAATCACAGCAAACGGTCCACTTGTATTTCACATACTGAATGTTTTCTAGCACTATTTAGATGTTTTCATAGGTTTCCTTCATATTAGTTGCATAAGCCAAAGGCACTGAAGGAAATTTGTTGCCATTGTGCAAAAGGACAGCCTTAAAAGTAGTTTTCGAAGAGTCAATAAGCAATCTCCACTCTGTACTTACGTGCATGTCGAAGTGTATCCATCACAGCACAGACATTATTACAATACACTAAATCATTTTCTTGAGAATAATAGTTTTGAAACTCTGTATGAAGATTTCGAAAAATACACACTTTAGTGTCACGATGGAGCAGATTCCAGCCTTAAGTTTAGTTTCAAGAAGTTCTGTCTGTGTCTTGGAGAGTTTTAAATCCCGTACGAGGTCATTTAGTTCACCCGGAGTTATCAGATGGGGATCCAATGTAGATGTGCTTCCTACATAAGTAGGATCATCATCTTCATTTGGAACTTCAATAGTTGCCTGAAGTACGTAATCCTCATTTACCGTAAGACGAGGAAGAAGTACTGGTACAGGTAATTCTGCACTGTGTGGAACTGGCCTAATTGCTTATGGCAAATTAGGGTACTGTAGTGTGTGGTTAGATTTACTGCTTATTTCTTTTATCTGTGTCATACAAAAGTAGCAGTCTGAAGAATGATCTTTTCGTTCCCTCCAGATCATCGGTACTGCGAAGTTCATGTTTCGTCCACCATTTGCCCACCCAGTCAGACGTCACGCAAGTACTTCAAATGTAGTGAGGAACCCAGTTCTTATCTTGGTCTCCTACACAGCAACCAAAATATAACTGATAACACTTCCTCACAAGTGGAGTAAAACATCGACGTTGTGATTTAAATATCAGCTCCCCACATACATAACAGAAATTGTCCGGTTTATTACACACTTCCTCGACATCCTGTATCCTGTAACGTATCACACACACACACACACACACTCACACACACACACACACACACACACACTCACAGGAATCTACACTCCATCAAATTCCCACAAAATCCCTCTAGAAATTTCCTCATACAAAAATGGTGACATGGTGTACACATCATTGAAAATGTTTTATTGGAAGTCCAATGAGGTATAAACCGTGGTATATTGTAATTTTCGTGGAAATTATATGTGTTGAAGACCGACCCGACCCCACCCGTGACCCGAATTGACTGACCCGACCCGACAACCCTACCAGAGCTGACCCGATTGGCCCGACCCAAAGTGACCCGAGTGAACCAACCCGAAGTGACCTAAAACGACAACCGACCCGAGTGACCTGACCTTACAATCTAATCAGTTTGAGAGAGCTAGATCCTTACAAAACTGCCACCAGAAAAAAAATGCTGACCAATTCTTATGCATAAACCATTGTTTCGGCTTTTTTTATTTGTAGTATAATTATCCTCCTCCTCCTCCTCAGTGTTCTGCCATTAATGACAGGCCAGTTTCTGTGAACTAGGTAAGAAGCTTCCATTTTTGCGATTTCCCGCTAATATCTGCCTCGCAACCCAACATAAAGTACCACCCTCCTTATTACAATCTATCAATTGCTACCTTCTTACACACTCTCGCTCTCCTGATATCACCCCCTTTACTACATCTCTCAGAATGCAATCCCTTAGCAAGATCGAAACTTGTGATCCGTCCATTTGTTCGCTTCCTTATATCGTCTAATATTGCTCTCGTCTCTTGTATTTTTTCAGCATTTCCTAATTCGTTTTCCTTTCTACCCTGCTAACCTTCTTTATTTTACTCCACATCCAAATTTCCAAGGTTAAAATTTATGCAATCAACTTCGAAAATCAAAATAAAATTTGACTGAGTTCTGAAGACAAGTTTTGAAGACTAAAAGAATAAAAGTTCTGAAGAACATTATTTACAAGTAAGGAATGTATATAGAACTTCTTTTAATATTTTTTGCTGTGTAACAAACAAAAATTTCATCACGTAAACATCCCGATTTTTCTATTTAAAAACAGCGTTGCTGTCTGATAGAATCATAAGGAACTAATTGCACTGAAATTTCATTCTGTAGGGAATTACCTTTTATTTTTTTCTTGATTAATTTATCTAGAAAATATTTGCAACATTATATCAAATTAGCAAGTATTTTATTGCGGAGAAAGTCAAATCACTACCGCAATAATAATAATAATAATAATAATAATAATAATAATAATAATAATAATAATAATAATAATAATAATAATAATAATAATAATCTGAAGATGACCAAGAAAGTTCTGTCTCTTTGTGGAGGTCTGTGTTCAGTTGGCTCTCACACCGTGAGTTGAATGCGAATTGATGTAAGGTGAAGGTCAGTTGTTGGACGAGACGAGACGAGACAGAATTTTCATGAAGGGGTACGAGATGAGACAGAGCTCTTTCAATAGAAACATATGCACTTTTCGAGACGAGACTACCTTCACGACACATTTTCGAGACGAGAATGCCCCAAACCTGGTCTCGTGAGCAACACTAGTAAGTATATCTAACATACTACTTGGTTGTGGCTGTTCAGATACACCGTGAACGTGCGTAAGGACTGAGTGAACATGGGGCCTTCACAGAGCGTCATAAGGGCTTGTTTGCTGTACGAGTTCAAATTGCTGCTCCGCGGGGCGGAAGATATGACAGACCTTTGTTGAGGGTGTCGTGACTACGCGGAGAGTGCAGTGGTATAACGGTTTAAGGACGGTGACGAAACACTCGAAGACGCAGAACGTGCCGGAAGACAAACAGATGTTCAAAGAAAGATCTTCAGGCAGCAATTGATTCGAAGGCAGATATGTGAGGAACTGGTACTACATTTCAGTGTGAGTGGAGAAACCATTCGGCACCACCACCATCAACTTGGGAAGCACTGCAAGTTGGGTTGATGGGTCCTAGATTATTTGACTTGGAGCCAGAAAGCAACGCGAGCAGACACCTGTGTTTCTTTGGTGTCTTGTCTGAGGAAGAAGCGATTTCTGGACAGGGTGTTGACATGTGATGGGAAGTGGGTCCTGTACGAAGCTCCACGGCGCCGTCATTGTTGGTTAGCATCCCATGAACCGGTTGAAAACAGCCCAAGCCAGCACTACACCAGAATAAGGTTCTCCTGTGCATTTTGTGGACTGCTCGAGGCATCGTCCATCGGGAACAGCTACAACCTGGTCAGATCATCAATGCAAATGTGTACTGTCACTGTGTACTGTCTGGATCCAGCAGTTCTGAATCGCAAAGGGGTCCTCTTGTTACAAGGCAACGCTAAGCCCCACGTGGCTAAAATGACCCAGTACATCATTCTACGCTTTGAATGGAAAACACTATTAGATCCGCCATACTCCACGGACATTGTACCGTCCGATTATCACCTGTTCCATTCCTTGGACAATCACCTTAGAGAACGCCAATTCAAATCGCTAGTAGAGGTTCAATATGCACTTGATACTTTCTTCACTTCACGTCCCACCAAGTTCGACTGAGATGGAATCCATAGCCTTCCAGAACGTCGGCAGAAGGTCGTCGAGGCTGATGGAGACGATTTTTGATATTCCAGGTAAGTCTTAGGTTACATACCAATGTTCGAAGGTGTTGGTGAAAAGGCGGCGGAACTTTCTTGGGCACTCTTAAAGTTATAATAATAATAATAATAATAATAATAATAATAATAATAATAATAATAATAATAATAATAATAATAATAATATTAATAAAAATAATAATAATAGAAACAATAATAATGTGTCCTGCCCAAAGGCAGATGTTTGACCCGGAGATCCATGGGTATTGATTCCAGTTCGTACCAAGTAAGTTTTCTGGTAGACAAACACCTTGTGCATGGGTTTTCTCGGTGTTCCCCCATTTCCTCCCACTTTCTGCATTCAACCACTTCAATTATTTCTCATCATCGCTGTCTTTCTTAGCGTTGCTGCATAACGTGGGACGTTAACTAGATATTTCCTTTCAATTTCACTTAATGTGACATTGAACTTGACATAGAAACGCAGAAAGGAAAAAAGTCAGTAGTAATATTAATTACAATTACAATGCCAATTAGTTAATATAGGGTTAAATTAAAATTTTGTTACTATTTCACCTTCAATTAGTCACAATTATCATTCATTCACCAACTTCGAATTGAATTCTACAACAAAGCTCCTTATAGTATTCCGTATAGAAAATAAGTGAAGAATGTGACGACTCGACCCGAGTGACCCGACACGAGCTAACCCGACTGACCCGACCCGACAACCCGACTCGACCCGACCCGACCCGTAACCCGACTCGACCCGACCCGACCCGTAACCCGAACCGTTTGAGAGCACTATCAGAGGGGTACAATTTACAGTACAATTTATTTTGTATGGTTTAGCATACTTTAAGGCTACCACACTTTTCGAAAACAGAAAAAACGGGACATCTTACAAATAGTAGTAAATATTGCATTTTGTATTAATTTTATCTTTCCAATTTTACTACAGTATCGCACTAGTTATACAACTTAAAATAATGTATTAATATAGTCCATACTTAATCAACAGTGCTAAAAATTATTATAGAAGCTAGAAGCTGTTATACAATATAAACGCAATCAGTGAACATACAATATTTAGGCAAAAATTATATTTTCAATATTATTACACATACACCTTTACATGCTCTACATGTCTATAAAGAAAAAAATCCAGATTTATGAAGTTGTTTCCAAATTTCAATAGACTGATTTATTTTTGTTAACCTAAAATGCGAACTAAAAGAAAGCAATTTGCATAATTGTTTTTCTGAAGCAGAAAAAAATGTGTTTTCGGGGCTGGTCTGCAACGTCACAAGAATTTGTTGCCATCTCGGGGTATATATTCTTACTTTTAGTGATAAGAGTGCTACTTAGGAGGATTTAAACATTGCATGTTATATCCGGGGAAGCAGCGATTGGAATAATAATAAAGATTAGAATGAAATTGTTCCTATAGTATTGTCGGAATTGAAAGCAAAAGGAATATATCCATTTTATTATTTTTTCAGAAATTTTGATATGTAATTAATAATAATAATAATAAAGAACAAAACAGGACAAGAAGGAAAATTTCTGCACACTTTAACAAATTTTAAGAAACCGGGGCGTATGGTAGCCTTACATACTTATTTGCATGCGGAGTGTCAGTACGGAGCCACTACGTAGCAGAGTTGAAACAAAACCTCATAAATAGGTTGCCAACTCAGGAAAACAAAATTACCGGCACACCCTCAAAATTCTCTGTACAAATGAGAAACTGAAGATTGTATTGATCGTTATTTTATTTACCAGCAATTGCCACTTGTTTAAAATTATCGAAACAGATGAATAATACTGGTTATTAATCTTGATGTAACAATAGTTGATTCATAAAATGAAATTTACTCTATAAACTTACACTTCAAACAAAGGAAATTGCTTTAGAAAGTCATTTTCTACTCTCAATAAATGTATAAAATCCTTTTACAATAAAATATAAGTGTTATCAAATTTGTTATGTTAAATAAATTAAAAAAACTGGCATATATAAAAAAATATCGGTAATGTACAATACAACGGAAATTTATGTTTGTAAAGGCACTGTTGAAAAATGTCGATGTTCAATGTTATATTCTGGATTGCAGATTCCAAAATACCCGTCAGAAGGGGACTAATAAGTTTGTACCGGTCACCGGCCTTAATCAAAATCACAGCAAATACCGGCCAGTTAGCAACTCTACTCGTAAAACAGAATGCTGAATGCACCAAAATACTTCACCATGCATTCTATAGTTTCTGCAAAATGAGTTTAATGAAGATGATCAAATAAAACAAAATACTGTGTTATAATTTTCCCTTTAACAGTCTACTTTGTGAATTTGTTATATCTTCCACTTATCAATTTCCTGTACGAGATGAGAATAACGGTTTCTGCGCAAGATAGAAAGAAAAAAAAATTCTTCTCATAAGGATTCAGCTCACGTAAGAAATAATGAATAAGTTTAATAATAAGAGCAAAGGAGTGATAAACTAACTCAGCAATAATGATTGTAAGTATAAATATATAAAAAAACAAAAATAAACATTTAATTCCATCATCGTTAGAATAAGATCAATATAGTGAATCACACGATAGTGTGAACATACCAAACCACACAAAAGTGTGAACAAAGTCCTGTTAGAAAAATATTCCATAAATGTGACACATTTTTTTTATGTTTCTACCATTTATACAGTCCCCCACATTTTTTTCGTTCTGGCGGCGCCCCTAATAGAGTACAAACGAAAATTTCGACTGCACATTTCTGTGCAAACGATGTACAAGCGATTGATATAATTTGTGATTGAATTGGATATGGTGGGGGCTACCATTTAGACAGCCCCACTTTGTTTACCTTCTGGCGGCACCATTAATTGTGTACAAACGAAAATTACGCCTGCATATTTCTGTACAAACGATGTACAAACGCTTGCGACAATTTGTGATTCAATTGGACATGGTGGAGGGGTTATACTTAGAAAGCACCCTACTTTGCTTTCGTTCTGGCGGCGTCCCCAATTGTCTACAAACAAACATTTCGCCTGCACATTTCTGTACAAACGAAGTACAGATGATTACGACAATTTGTGATTCAATTGGACATGGTGGGTGGGCTACCAATCAGACAGCCTCCACTTTGTTTTCGTTCTGGCGGCGCCCCTAATTTTGTTCAATCAAACATTTCGCCTGCACATTTCTGTACAAATGATGCACAAACGAATGCGACAATTTGTGATTTAATTGGACATGGTGGGGGGCTACCACTTAGACAGCCCCTAATTTTTTCTGTTCTGGCGGCGCCCCTAATTGTGTACAAACATACATTTCGCCTGCTCATTTCTGTACAAACGAAGTACATGCGATTCCGACAATTTGTGACTGAATAGGACATGTTGGTGGGGGACTGCCACTTAGACAGCCCCCTCTTTGTTTTTGTTCTGGCTGCGCCCCTAATTGTGTACAAATAAACTTTACGCCTGCACATTTCTGTACAAACGAAGTAGAAACGATTGTGAAAATTTGTGCTTGAATTGGACATGGTGGGGGGCTACCACTTAGACAGCCCCCAATTTTTTCTGTTCTGGCGGCGCCCCTAATTGTGTACAAACATACATTTTGCCTGCTCATTTCTGTACAAACGAAGTGCAAATGATTGCGACAATTTGTGATTCAATTGGACATGATGGGGGGGGGGCTAACACTTAGACAGCCTCCCACTTTGTTTTCGTTCTGCGGCGCCCCTAAGTTTGATCAAACAAACATTTCGCCTGCACATTTCTGTACAAACGATGCACAAACGAAATATAAGAAAAATGTTAGAAGTTCAAGGTTCAATACACTGCGTAACTACAAAATATAAAAGATAGTACTTAAAATATTTATTGACATGCGTATACTGAATATGGAAAAATAAATTCAAACATGAGAAAAGAGAGAGTGGAAACGTAAAAACTGACAGGTTTAATTGTAAGTAATTATGAAATGTTGATTATACAACATTATTATGCTTATACCAATGACACATCATACATTTAGAGATTTCGTGGATTCAATTTTATCACACAAGGTTGTGTTGAAGGTAAATCATTTGTTGGGATACCATTTTTTATGTCACATTTTCTCAAACAGTAGATATATCTAAGTTTTATTACCTACATTCACCTATGTATTACGCATGTATTTATGAAATTATATTTGAATTACTTCGACAAGCTCTATAACGAAAATAAAATTATTATATTGCTTCGTATAATATGTTTACAATAATTAAAATAGAGTGATTCGGGCACATGGAAAAAAAACGTTGCGGCCATTCTCATTTATCAGTCAGCATAGTTTGATTTTACTTTAGCATGCATTCTACCAGAGAGGCTATGTAAGTCGTGAACGTACATCTTAAGTAGGACCAAAAATACATGAACTCAGGACGGAAATCGAACCTAGGTGTGCCAACCAAGGGCAGACTATTCCTAATGTTGCTACTGTTGGGTGGAACACGCTTCATTGACAGCACGCAGATCTTCAACTGTAGGTAATATATTAATATGTAAGTCATTGGTGATGTTGTGTGATAAATAGTACTATACCGCAAAGAATTTCTAACCCAATCATTTTTGTTTGTTCATCTGTATGGTCACTTTTGTAGATGAATCCTTAAGAGGTATCAATCATTATTTACATATTCGTGTCCTGGTTTATGTGGAACCCTGCAGTAGTTGCTACACATTTAGTTCGTGTATCGGGATCGGTATTCAGATTTTATCTATGATATAATACCCGTCACCTTTGACTTTCGTGGCATCCCGCAACATTTTTTGCACGGTTCAAGGAAAAATAGAAATCAATTTTCCAACATCTTAATGCATTTTGCACAATGGATACATCAATTACAAAAATTATTGCTGCAACGATCATCTGTAATTTCACCCCACTCTGTGTCACTTATATTATCGTGCCCCTCGGGGGAGACATAGTTTAAAGAATTCCTTATGAGAAGTAGCAATAACATATTGCGCATGCCATGATAATATTTGTGTTTGAATAATTATAAATGGAACTGTAAATTATTAGAGAGAAACATACCCGCTACTTCAAACGACATGATCACCTACTATGGGCATTTTTCACTCTATTAAACTAATAAACATTTTTAAGTAACCCATCGATTAATACACGTCAGAACAAGAATTAAAAGCAATATAATATTGAATTCGTTTTCTCCTTTATGTAACTGTATTTGAGATTTACATTTTATATCAGTACCATATTACATCAGTACTGCATCCAGAATTTACTTAGGCGATAATATTCCCAAGTTGATATAGTTCCATGTGAAAGTATGATTATCTTAATGCGGAAATGTTTATTCTTGTTCAATTTCTTCCAAAAACGAGTCAAACTCAGTACCTGTCTTGCATATACCACTTTTAAAGTAGAAATGAAATCTTTGAGTTTTACGTCCCACGGTTATGCCTGTTAGGCTAAAGGAGACGGTGATGATGAATAATGAATGAAATGGTGGAATGAAGAAAGTGGGAGGGAAAGGGAGAACCCCGAGGAATCCTACGCTCACGGTGTTTGTCCACTACCAAGTTCCCTTGGTGGGGGCTGGGATCGAACTCTGGACCCCAAGCACCAGAGGTGAACGCTCTACCACTGAGCCACCGCGGCCTCCATACACTTTTAAAGTACTTAAAGTACTGATGACTACATCGTCAAAAAATAGAGATACCTCATATTGTTCACTAACAAATGTCTCTCGGACCAGAATATCCAATATACTTCAATCAAATTTTTAGTTCTAGGCCTTATATCTGGAGAACTACATGCGGTGTAGTCAAATCCAAACTATCTTATGATATGCTTATTCCGTAAAATACGAAAACTCGATTTAGGGGCCACTTAAAATGTTGTCCCCTCTGATCCAAAAACTAATTATTGGCGAAGATCACAACCCTTTGGCGCATTTTTGATTATTCCTAATTCTTGGCCAAGATCGTTACCTTTTGGTGCGCGCTTTTTGGGTCATATGCCTAAAATTCCTGTTTTTTCTCTTGTTTTAGCTAGTACAGTACTTCACGATTTATACTATCAATCTTGAAACCCCTAATATCAATGATGATTTGTACAAAGTCCCGAGTACTTGTCGTATTTTTTCAAAGACAAATTACAGTTGTGACTAAAGGTATGATTCCAATGTGAGAGCTTTGGGCAGCATAGAAAACCATGTGTTAGTTGGTACTAGATTTTCCAGTCTCTTTTGAACATAATAATGCGAAACATGTTTGATCGAAACAAATTCTCATCTATTGAGAAAGTACATACGATAGACAATTGTCGACAATGCAACGTTTGTTCACGTACTCAGGTACATATCGCAAATTTCTCAAATAAAGCTAATATATATTCTTCAACATATTGAACATTCAATTCCTAATCGTAGTATTTAAATAATATTGTTCTTAAATTTAGAATATTTGGATGGCCGCAGAAATAAAAAAAAAGATGTCCGGTGTGTGTAAACAATACTATTGTTATTGTTGAGAGTATTATTTCGCTGAAGCGAGAACTGTCCGATTGTGCACGCAGCTTACCAGCCAAAAGTTAAAACTCTTGTAAAGAGACTACAAAAATTATTAATCTGTCTCTGTGTTTATTGATCTTTAGTTATGAATAGATGAAAATGAATTTGAAGAATGAAATGTACTTACCGCAACGTCACAAGAAGAAGAATTTACTTGTGCATTGTCCTATGTTACAACTGAAGGAATGCAAGGCCAGGGAAATACACATACTGCAATACAAAAGAACTACGTACTTTTTGGAATAATTTAAATTATATATTATGCAGTCTCAGCTTACACTTCACCAGTAACAATTTGGAAATAATAATGGAACTGTTTGCTTAGTATCTTTTCTTCCAAATTATTGTCATAAACTGAAATATCATAAACGATTACGTACAACTTCACATGTTCAGGAATATAAGTTTATTGCTTATCACCTCTAGACAATTAGACTCGTTTTGAAAATAAAAGAGCGATTGGGAGCATTGATAACATGGTATCACGCATGACCTATTGCAAAATAAAGAATAAACCTGCTAAGTTGAAACAGTATTACTGTGATAACATCAATAATTGTTTTTTTCTTTTCCTTAGAATATTGTATGGAAAACCAATTATTTTATTATTGCTGTCTAATGATGTTAAAAACAGCCCACATGTCCTATTTCATTGTTTTATATACGGTTCACTAAACTCACAGTTATCCACACTCCTCCATCTCCCAAACATACACACAAACACACACCCACATACACACACACATACACACATACACATACATACAAACAAACTCATATAAATATATATACAAGGTGGTCGTGCATCAATGACGGAAAATTTGGGAGGCAAAACCAAGCATAAAATGTCAGACGAACATCGGGTGAAAGCGGATTCGTTTAGGAGAAATAGGATTGTCGGGTTAAAATATTTCAAAGGAAACCCCATGCGAAGATACCAATTATGCATAAGTGATATCGAAACAATAACCGCGCCAGGAGAAATACAAAGAAAGTGAACTTAACGGAAAGTAAAAAATTGACACTAAGAAACTGTAGACAGGGATGTTACATGGAACATGTAATAACAACTGTTAATGAACTAAGGCAACAATAGCTACGCTTTAGGGTAATTATAGGAAGCGGAAAGTAGGAATACAGTATCATTGTATCGAATAGAAATATAAACGTCGGATCAAACCCACTCCGATAAATTCAATTACGAATAAGTGATGGCAAAACTGTGGCGGCGGAAGGAGGCAAAAAAAAGTAAAGCGTGGAGAAAATGACATGAAATGTGCATATGATATTTTTGCTTGTTTTACCTGCAGATTCATCTCGGAAATTTTCCGCCATTGATGCACGACCACCCTATATATATATATATATATATATATATATATATATATATATATATATATATATATATATATATATATATATATATTATATACCTCTATAATCGGAAACACACTTAATTGTTTGCATACTTCCACAAAACATACAAACACCAAATTTTGCATACTTGTTCGTCATGGGATGTGAGTAAGGGGAAAATTCCGATACCACGAAAAAGCGATATTTTCCATGTAAATGAAGTGTCGAAATTATTCGTCGTTTCGAAATGCTGGTTTTTAGAGTAGTTCCGCACACCATAGAAACGTCATATTTTCTCAGGCAGTGACGCTAGGAACATAGTTTATGATACAAAAAAGAGCATTAAAATTATTTTTCGTTTCGCGGCGCAAATCGAAAAAATGTGAAATTTGTAATGGCTGTATTTAAGACGTTGAAATTTCGAGGTGATGTTTATTCTGGTGCGTAGTTTGCGAATCCGCCCTTAAACCTGAAAAAATAGTCATGTTCGGTGTAAGAAAATGCTAGGAATGTTATAAGGGGGCGTCTAATTCTACACAACTTGTAGATATGGTGGAATCACGAAATTGCGTTCAAGTGTGTAGATTACAGCGCATGTGAGTCGAAAAATCCGACATGTTGGAAAAGTCGTCATCTTCGATTCAAAATGGCGGCTCAAAAATTTGTAACCATGAAAATTGTAAGTTGTGCTCTTGGTAGGTAAGCCAGGTTTCGCTATGTTATTAAGGACGTAGTTCAGCTTAAGTGAAGAAACAAATCATTGGAGAAGTCGCCATCTTGAATGCAAAATTGCCATATTTTTGAATTGCCTTCATTTGGACTCTTATGAGGTATATTGAGGAGAATAAAACAAACAGAATTCAACATAGTAAGTTAGCTAAGCGGTAAATTGTCTGCTTTCTGAGTAGTAGGTCCGGGTTCGATTCCCCGCCGAACCTTGTTTTTTCTTACGTTTTTTTCTTATCACGTTGCTTCGTTTTATCAAAATAGTTTCTGTTAGCATTGCGTGAACAAAATATTTTCGTTATTACACACATAGACGAAAATAATATATTTATACACTAACTGTTGATATCGTCTCGAAACTAGGCAGTATGTTCGTGTGAAGCTTCGAGACGATACTCAACTATTTATTTCATAGTATTCTATTTATTATTCTATTATACACGTCTTTTTTTGGTCTCCTGCGGGGGCACTCTAAGAACCCCAAGGAGGTAGTGTACCCCCAAAAAACATTTTGGAAAAAAACATTGAGCATCATTTCTACGATATAGTATACAGACGAGACAAAAATACATTTTGTCTCGCGAGGATAGTGTGTGCTTCGAACCGGAAATAATTGCAAACAATCTCCCTCTTTATACTGGTCGTTTAGATAGATGTGTATACCAAGTTTGAAGTCTATACTACAAATGAAAAAGTATAAGATTATAACTTGTAAGGAAATACACACACACACACACACATATATATATATATATATATATATATATATATATATATATATATATATATATATATATATATATATATATACGCACCTTTTGACAATTTTCTCGTTGGCAGCGTATATAGTTATAATATACGGGATACGTGGAAAAGTGTCTCTTTCGGTTCAGTAGTTTGTTTACAGGACCGGCTGGAGTGAAATGCGTTTTATAATAGACTCAATCTTATAGGCAAACAATATATGCTATAAAAATAAACTTTCAAAGAAAGAAAAAGTGAGAAAAATATTGTTAGGAATCGATCCCAGGTCTCCTGTCCAGAAGGCTCACGTCAATCCCCTACACTACCGATTTCCTTAGATTTTCGATTCGTTCTTACTGCTCACATAATACTGGTACGTTGCGGCCGGCATCTGTGGGGAATTACTGTATTCCTCTATAATCGGAAACACACTTAATTGTTTGCATACTTCCACAAAACATACAAACACCAAATTTTGCATACTTGTTCGTCATGGGATGTGAGTAATGGGAAAATTCCGATATCACGAAAAAGGCGACATTTTCCATGTAAACGAAGTGTCGAAATTTTTCGTCGTTTCGAAATGCTGGTTTTTAGAGTAGTTCCGCACACCATAGAAACGTCATATTTTTCAGGCAGTGAAGCTAGGAACATAGTTTATGATAGAAAAAAGAGCATTAAAATTCGTTTTCGTTTCGCGGCGCAAATCGAAAAAATGTGAAATTTCTAATGGCTGTATGTACGGCGTTGAAATTTCGAGGTGGTGTTTATTCTGGTGCGTAGTTTGCGAATCCGCCCTTAAACTTGAAAAAAAATAGTCATGTTCGGTGTAAGAAAGTGCTAGGAATGTTATAAGGGGGCGTCTAATTCTACACAACTTGTAGATATGGTGGAATCACGAAATTGCGTTCAAGTGTGTAGATTACAGCCCATGTGAGGGTAAAAATCCGACATGTTGGAAAAGTCGTCATCTTCGATTCAAAATGGCGGCTCAAAAATTTGTAACCATGAAAATTGTAAGTTGTGCTCTTGGTAGGTAAGCCAGGTTCCGCTATGTTATTAAGGACGTAGTTCAGCTTAAGTGAAGAAACAAATCATTGGAGAAGTCGCCATCTTGAATGCAAAATTGCCATATTTTTGAATTGCCTTCATTTGGACTCTTATGTGGTATATTGAGGAGAATAAAATAAACAGAATTCAACGTAGTAAGTTAGCTCCGCTGTAAAGTGTCTGCTTTCTGAGTAGCAGCAGGCCCGTGCTGGCCCACCGGGACACCGGGACATATCCCGGTGCGCCCTCCGAAAGATCACAGTTTAAAAAAGATACAAGCTTTTAGTAATAATTTCTACTGTTTTATTGGTAAAGAACCCGTGAAAAGCACAGTGCGCCCTTTACATTAGACGCCCTTGCGAGGCCACATAAAAAATTGACGATTTTATTCACTCTTTTGTATATTACAGTCTTGTACAATGCATACATACAATTACTATTGGTAAAGAACCCGTGAAAGGTACAGTGCGCCCAAACATCACATTATTGATAAGTGTTTTTAGTTGTTCTGTACACCAAGTTTGTATAATAAATTAAAATAGTGGCTGTTAATAAAGAACCTGTTAAGGGTACAAGGCGCCCTTTACATAAGGTGCCCTGCGCATTATCACATTATAGACCTTTTTTTTAATTTGTTCTTCATTATACCAGTTTTGTGTTATATAAATTCATGCAGTTGTTATATGTGAGGCGTATAGTTTCTAAATCCGCCATCTCCAATTTTTTAAAAAAATGAGGTAACTAGACTTACCGGTATTTCTTTCCATGCCCTACATGATAGTGAAAAGAGTTGTTTGAAATGTCGCCACCTCCACCCTCAATTACTGCTTTAAAGTTCAGGGTATTCTTCAAAAGCCGCCATCTCCACTCAGCAGTGTGTTTGTAAACCCCATCATCTCGATTCTATTCTATTCTATGCTATGAATTGAAGATTGACGTTAATGAAAAAAAGTTGCAAGATGTTGTTCAACTCCTAACGAAAAACTTCGGGAAGAATTGACGTGCTAATTCAAACTTAGCCATTTATGTTGATGCTGAAAAGAGACTGACTGCGTCAACAGAAGAAAGTGTAGATGAGGATTAGGCTGAATGCCAGTGTTTCGAACATGATTCTGATGAGAACTATATCTGAAAACAGTGTAAAGATCACTTTCAATCCTTTTCTTGTTGGTAAAGGTGGCATTTATTCCGAAGTTCCCATCCTGTTATGTCAGGCTATGTTAGGTTAGGTTAGGTCCCAATTGGTTAGATTAGGTTAGTGAGGTGAGGTTAAGTTAGCTTATGTTATGTTAGGAGACGATATTTCTAAACGGGCTGGGAACTTCGGAACTTGACCCGTTAATGTAGCTAACGTACTATGATTAGAGCTTTATTTTTTTCCTTGATTGTGCACATTATAATGTCACCCAATAAGTTAATATCGTTGTTTAGATTTAGTTTATCTCCATATACTGTTCTGTTCTGAAATAGTTATCAGAAATTATAATAGTAATGACTTGGAAGCAAATAAACTCGAAAAAAATTAAGTACTTTTGTTTCAAAGTCGTCCATCTCCAAAAATTGTTTTCAAAATCCGCCATCTCCAAACTGCTTTCTGCAATAACCGAGAAATGGGATGAGAGTGATTTTTGTCATTTGGTAGTTAGAATGAATGTCCAGAAAGCAGTAAAGTATTTATAAAAAGAAAATTTTATCTCACATAATCTCTGAGTTATCAGTTTTTCCTGTTTTTCTCGAAACCGTTTATGAAGGAGATGGCGGATTTAGAAACTATACGCCTCATGTGGAGTTCAGGTAAAGAGTATAAACACTTACAAAAATAACTGTAAAATTATGTAGCTATAAAGCGAAACATTGTGATACATCAAGAATAGTTCGGATAGTCAAACGTTCATGAAAGGCTACATTGACACTAGTCTATAATTTACGACTTTTACGGTATCGAAGCTTGCAGTCTTAATATGCATCCATATATCCGAGATATTGATTGTTCCTGCGTGTTTTAAAGCAGTGTTCGGATAATCAGTACCTACTCTATTTCTAAGATATAGCTATATTAATTTCTGTGAAATGTGGTCTTCCTGTCACCACACACGGCGCATCCTCAGGTTATGGATGGAGGAGAATGCCTCTAGATATAGAAGTTAGCTGCGAATATACTGAATAAGCTGTCGCGGACAGACAAGGTGTGATAATCCTGCTTGAGAATTTAGTGTAAGGCTAACAACTTTATCCTGTAAAAAAAGATGTTCAGATAAGTTCGCAGTATCCTCGAATCAGAACTGATAACTTGGCACGAACTCAGCGAAGTAAAGTTCACATGAGATTTCTAACTTGGAATATAAGAAGTCTGTATAGGGTAGCGGCGTTAAAATTTGTAACGTATGAGTTTAGAAATACAGGATGGACCTGGTGGGATATTAGGAAGTTAGATGAAAAGGAAATGGAGGAGTCACGTCGGGGAAATTTTATGTTCTTTTAAGGGAAACGAATTAAAAATTACCAATTAGGAACAGAGCTATCCGCTCACAAACGAATATTAACAATTACATGGATTGAATTTGTTAATGATAGATTTTCTTTTACTTCTCTTAAGAGATGGTCGTGTAATATTTTGTTTTAAATGAACATGCCCCAACATAAAATAACGATGACGATAAAAAGGACAGTTTTAACGAAAGAATAGAAGGCGTATTTGATCATCTCCCGCAATACCATATGAAAATTGTGCTAGGCTGTTTCAATGCGAAGGTAGGACGAGAGGGTATTTTCAAACCGATTATAGGGAATAAATGTCTGCAAGAGAAAGGTTGTGACAAGGCGTTAGACTCGAACTTTGCAACATGCAGAAATCTTATCGTGAAGATTACAAAATTCCCACATCGCGACGTTCATAAATATACTTGGATTTCATTAGATGGAAAATCACATAATCAAACTGATCACGTTTTAGTAGACAGAAGAAAACAGTCTAGCACAACTAATGTTCGGTCGTCCAGAGGAGCTGATGGTGATACTAATTACTACCTGGTAGCAATAAGAGAGAGAGAGAGACTATCGTTGAATAAAGGAAATATTCAATATCTGAAAACGGGACGGTTTAATTTAAATAATTTGAGGAGAGTCAGGTAAGACGGGGGCCAGATTAAAGTGGCAATAGATCCTCGAGTTTAGAAGGTTCGGAGTGCACTAGTGTTCAGGATACTTGGTTGATATTAGAGATAACATTAAAATTTCAGCAAAAGAAAAATTAGGGCACGCAGAGATACGTAGGAACAAACCATGGTTCAACCAGGAATGCATTAAAATAGCAGAAAAGAGAAAATAGAAGAAACAGCGTTGGCTAAAAAATCGGAACGAATTTGCTTTTGTAATTCATTGTCTCTCTTTATATCAATGGAGAGCTTTTGTAATTTCATTGTCATCTGGCGGAAAACTTCCAAACCTTTTAGAACAAAGAAACGCTATTTTTGAAAGATAAAATTAATTAACTTAAAGATAATAGTAACAACAAAAACATGTATAAATGGATCAACGAACTTAAGAAAGGCTATCAACCTCGTGCTTATAAATTAAAGAAAGCCAACGGAACAGTTCTCACTGATCAGAATAGCATCATAAATAGATGGAAAGATTTCTTTGACAATTTGCTTAATATATACCCAAAAACTAATGTTCGTGGAGAAAGTGATAGGCACACAGCATAATCGTATATTCCAGAACCTAACTAGACAGAAATAGAAATCGCTATTAGAAAACAAGAGAAACACACCTCTCCGGGTGTAGACGTAATTCTGGCTGAGTTAATTTTAGCTGGAAGGGAAAAATTGTACAGCAAGATACACAAACTCATTCTTCTTATCTGGAACAAGGAGGAATTACCACAACTTTGTTTTGGAGAACATTATAAGAAAAATCAAAGATAGCAGTCAGGTCCTAGAGCTGAATTGTATTTACCAGGTTATGGCGTATGTAAATTTTATAGGGGATGTTAGAACAATAGAAAGGAATGCAGAAATCTTAATTAGCCCTTGCAGGGATATGGGCTTAGAAGTAAATGCAGAAAAAACTAAATACATGGAAGTTTGTCGGGATCGTGATACTGCATTTTATGGATGCGTTAAAATACCAGATAATGTTTACTTTCGACAAAGTGGATACTTTCAAATATCTGGAATCATTATTAACAGACCAAAATCATAATCACTAAGAAATTTGATGTCAACTAAAAGCAGGGATTTCGTGTTATTATTCACTTAAAAATCTTCTGCTGTCGCGAATTCTGTTGAGGAATTTGCAGCTTAAGATATAAAACGATAATCATGCCTGTTGTGCTGTAAGGTTGCGAAACATGGTCACTGACTGAGGGAAAATCGCAGATTGAAAGTATTTGAAAACAAGATTCGGACTCCAAGAGGAACGGGAATGAGGAATGGCGGAAACTTCACAACGAGGAAGTGCATAATTTATACGTTTACCAAACATTGTTAGGGTCATCAAGTCTAGTAGGCTGAAATGGGCAGGTCATGTAGCCAGAATGAAAGAAATTAGAAACGCTTTCAAAGTTCTAACTGAAAATTCAAATAAAAAAACGACCATTTGGAGGACCGAGGCGCAGATGGGAGGACAATATTAAAATGGTTCTCGCAGAGATTGGAATATAAACTAGAAAATGAGTCCATTTGCCTAAGGACATAAATCAATGGAGAGCTTTTGTAAACGTGACAATGAACCTGCAGTGTCCATAGGCAATAGAGCTACATTAAGTTGTTGATATATTTATCTTCTTTTTATTTGACAGAAATGCTGTTACAGGAACAAAAATGTTTTTCTCTAGTCAAGAAAATTTCGATTCGAGGTTTTCACAAATTTGTTATTTACGTTAATACTAAAACAAATTTGATGGTGATTTTGATATAAAATGTCACCCATACTTTCTTGTAAAGTCTGTAGATAAGATTATATATATATATATATATATATATATATATATATATATATATATATATATATATATATATATTGGTCTAGGAATTAATTCGTGCGGTTGGTACGCACACATTGAAGCTGTAGTACAAACACAAAATACATAAATACCTTAAGAAAATTATTGTCCATCGCTAGCCACCACTTTCGCCCATCTGTCAGGCAATGTACGGACTCCGTGGCGAAAGAATTCCTCATCCTTGGAAGCGATCCAGTCAGAGACCCATGTTTCTATATCTTCTGAAGAAGTAAACCGCTGTCCAATCAAATCGTTGTTCATGCAATCGAACAAGTAGTAGTCCGAAGGAGCAACGTCTGGTGAATACGGCGGGTGGGGTAAAACTTCCCATCCAACATTTTCTAAATAGGTTTTGACCGGTTTTGCGACATGTGGGCGAGCGTTATCATGTTGAACAATAAGTTTATCATGTCTGTTCTCCCGTTCTGGTCGTGTTCTGGCCAGAGCTTGCTTCAAACGCATTAATTGTCGTCGATAACGTTCTCCATTTATAGTTTCACCCGGTTGCAGCACTCATAGTGCACCACACCTTTCATATCCCACCATATGCACAGCATAACCTTTGCACAGTGAATATCTCGTTTTGGTTGTGATGGACCTGGTTCACCTGGTTTCACCCAGGCCTTTTTTCGTTTAGGGTTCTCGTAATGGATCCACTTCTCATCACCCGTAATAATTGGATGCAGAAACCCCTTTCTGCTCTGTCGTTGAAGCAGCAATTCGCAAATGGTTTTTCGTCTTTCAACGTCTCTGTCTTTCAATTCATGTGGAACCCAATGTGACATCTTTTGAATCATTCCCATGGCTTTCAAGCGTTTGGAGACTGCTGTTTGATCAACGCCTAATGCTGCTGCAAGTTGTTCCTGCGTTTGACACGAATCCTGCTCGAGCAATGCTGTCAATTCTTCGTCTTTAAATTTTTTTGGCTGTCCAGCTCGCTCTTGGTCTGCCAAGCCGAAATCACCACTTTTAAACCGTGCAAACCACTTCTGACACGTTCGCTTAGCTAGAGCATGGTCACCATACACTTCCACCAAAAAACGATGACTTTCAGTCGCACTTTTCTGCATGTTAAAGTAATGCTGCAGGACCCCGCAAAAACACTTTATCAGGCACAAATTGCTCCATGTTCACTTAACTACAAACTGGTGTTGTTGACGCTTTAATCCACTGCCCTATACTACGAAAGATACGCGATGACAGGGGTTTGCAACACATGTGTGGATACACGGAACTGTGGGACGCTCCGTTCGTTACGCCATCTCTTGTCCACCCGCAAGAATTAATTCCTAGACCAAATATATATATATATATATATATATATATATATATATAGTTCCGTTTGTATGGGTGACCTTGTAGACTTGTAGTAGTATGGGTGACCTTGTAGTAGACTTGTCAACCGCCCTCTTTAGTATCCCAGCACGGGCCTGAGTAGCAGGTCCGGGTTCGATTCCTCGCCGAACCTTGTTTCATCTTACGTCTTTTTTATCACGTTGCTTCGTTTTATCAAAATAGTTTCTGTTGGCATTGCGTGAACAAAATATTTTCGTTATTACACACATAGACGAAAATAATATATTTATACATTAACTGTTGATATTGTCTCGAAACTAGGCAATATGTTCGTGTGAAGCTTCGAGAGGATACTCAACTGTAGGAAGTTGAAATTTCGAGGTGGTGTTTATTCTGATGAGTAGTTTGCGAATCCGCCCTTAAACTTGAAAAAAATAGTCATGTTCGGTGTAAGAAAGTGCTAGGAATGTTATAAGCGGCGTCTAATTCTACACAACTTGTAGATATGGTGGAATCACGAAATTGCGTTCAAGTGTGTAGATTACAGCGCATGTGAGGGGAAAAATCCGACATGTTGGAAAAGTCGTCATCTTCGATTCAAAATGGCGGCTCAAAAATTTGTAACCATGAAAATTGTAAGTTGTGCTCTTGGTAGGTAAGCCAGGTTTCGCTATGTTATTAAGGACGTAGTTCAGTTTAAATGAAGAAACAAATCATTGGAGAAGTCAGCATCTTGAATGAAAAATTGCCATATTTTTGAATTGCCTTCATTTGGACTCTTATGTGGTATATTGAGGAGAATAAAACAAACAGAATTCAACATAGTAAGTTAGCTAAGCGGTAAATTGTCTGCTTTCTGAGTAGTAGGTCCGGGTTCGATTCCCCGCCGAACCTTGTTTTTTCTTACGTTTTTTTTTCTTATCACGTTGCTTCGTTTTATCAAAATAGTTTCTGTTAGCATTGCGTGAACAAAATATTTTCGTTATTACACACATAGACGAAAATAATATATTTATACACTAACTGTTGATATCGTCTCGATACTAGGCAATATGTTCGTGTGAAGCTTCGAGACGATACTCAACTATTTAGAAAGAAACATATGTAGCTTTAGAGATGGGGCAACACCCGTGTTTCTTTCAGAAACAATGTTCCTGAGGGTCACAGTTAGTATTCCCAGGGGCACTGCTATTTATTATTCTATTACGTATTATTTGGTCTCCTGCGGTGGCACTCTAAGAGCCCCAAGGAGGTAGTGTACCCCCAAAAAACATTTTGGAAAAAAACATTGAGCATCATTTCCACGATATAGTATACAGACGAGACAAAAATACATTTTGTCTCGCGAGGATAGTGTGTGCTTCGAACCGGAAATAATTGCAAACAATCTCCCTCTTTATACTGGTCGTTTAGATAGATGCGTATACCAAGTTTGAAGTCTATACCACAACTGAAAAAGTATAAGAGTATAGCTTTTAACGAAATTCACACACACACACACACACACAGATATATATATATATATATATATATATATATATATATATATATATATATGTGTATGTATACGCACCTTTTGACAATTTTCTCGTTGGCAGCGTATATAGTTATAATATACGGAATACGTGGAAAGGTGCCTCTTTCGGTTCAGTAGTTTGTTTAAAGGGCCGGTTGGAGTGAAATGCGTTTTATAATAGACTCAATCTTATAGGCAAACAATATATGCTATAAAAATAAACTTTCAAAGAAAGAAAAAGATTGTTAGGAAGATTGTTGTAAATTACCTAGTAAATTGTAGTCTTCATTGTAAATACAAGAATAAATATGCCGGAAGCCTGAAATATTTTCGCACTCTTATATCACAGATGTGAATTACTTTTAGTGCAGGTAATATGTACAATTAACAACAAGGACACTATTATAATACATTGTACGTACTAAATTACACTGCAAAACATAATATTTAAAAGGGTGAAAAAATTCACATTTGTAAACATTGAGTGTTTTCGGAAAATGAAAGGTTTAATTGGTAGGCTATTCCAAGACAGTTTCCGCTGTTTATGTTTCAGAAAATAAATTCTGTTATTGTCTCAAACATGTATAGATGTGCGCAAAGTGTATATAATTAGCCATGTACATGATTGCCAGAATAGAAGTAGTAATAGAGTTGTGTGTTATAAATTGTGTGTTTGCTGTCCAAAGTTAAATGGAAGAAATAATACCGGTTCAATTGAAGTATGTGTTGGTAACAGGTGTGTGCTGTAAAGGGAAGTGAATTCCTCAAGGAATAGTTTTCTAGAACTTGACACCTTATAGCAAAGCCATCACCGGGAGTCTGGGGGCGGAGCCGCCAGCGAGCTATAGCGAGTATACATATATACTCGTATAAGTTTGTGCTGTGCGTGGAAGAAATTCCCGTCTCTAGTACCTACACGCACAATCATTGAATTCAGGCATGCTAGACTGCTTCTTAAAATCAATTTCCATCTCTGTCCCCTCCAAACCCCTGAGTTCCGGGCTTATTGACATGTATTCAACATAAAATAATGAAAATAAAATTAGTTCTTTCAGTTTAACGATTATTCCTTTAAGCGTAAGGGAGACTTCCGATTAAGTCAAGTGAATGATGACGAGATAGCTCTGGAATAAGAAATGGGGAGGACACGGACATGATATTGCCAACTGAAAACTTACATGGTCAGTGGACGGACCCATAAATCATAAGCAAGTACTCAATCACAGAGCCACTGTGGCTCAGGTACTAAATACAATTGTTCAGAGTGACATTGTCGGCGTCAGATACAATAATACATCTTCTCTGATACTTAAGTTTCCCAAGCACTATTTTCTAAACATTATAGTCTATACGAACATGTATTACTGACATTATTCACGTACAGCCTGAATAATATGACTAAAATAAGTAACATATTCCTATTATATGAATCACTTTTATTGATACTGTAAAGTTAACTATCTTGGTTAGCCATAAGAAATAGTATAAACATTTGCAAATTACCTTCGATCACAGCTCTCCTGTTCGGTTTAAATAAACACATTCGAAAGGTCCTGGTTCATTCATTTTCGCGTTTCTAAAGTTTCCTTATGTGTTCACTGGATATTTTCTTGCTACACCGCATTACATGCTCCTCAGTACCACCAGCATAAGAGTATTGACGAAACAACTCAATGGTGATTTTTCAAATTGGATTATTTCAAGTTATTACATACCTAAAATCTACATCGAAAATGAAAAACTCCAGTTCAACACATGCTATTCAACGTTGCAGTATCACAAATATCAACAAACAACCAAATTTTGGATTGTTATACAACAGTAATTACGCAAAGGACAGGCACGCGTAAACGTATATTCTAAATACCTAATTGTGGAGTATTACAGTTATCATATGACGTGAACAATGTAGAAACAAAATTAAATGAATTAAAATTCGCCGTTTTGAAATGATTTTATTTCGAGGAAATTTTTTAAAAGGCATCACATCCTATTACGTAGATAGTTTTAAATACGAATAAAGTTTGTAGTGGAGTTTGCAACACGTCCATATTTCAAACCACTCAGCAGATACGTAAACGGTTAAAAGTAATACATTGTTTAAAGTTTCGTTTTTGTGGGGATGTTTTAAAGTATTTACCATTTACGTGGCTTCCATTGCAGCACAGTAATTCCTTTTCATAGACGTAATTAAAACAAGTTCTCAAAATTAGATAATGTGCATTATTGCAAATTTAGCATCATTACGATCCCTCCAGAATAGTTTGAGATATCTAGTTGCTGCAAACGTCGGTATCGTCCATACTTCTTCGGAATTAAATGTGTATAACTGGGTACGGTAATTATCTAAGCAGTTTTCTTAAAGGTGATGCTTTTAAAAAATAAATTTTAATTATTTTTATTTGTGTTTATATATACCCAAAATCCGTCACATTATGGCCATGATATTATACACTAAAGTACTTTGAATGTATGTTGCATTCTCTGTCTCCTTTGCGTTGTTGCTTGTAACATAATTCATCAAAGGACGAATTCTGAACCGCAAGTGAGCTTAGAATAATAAAATACTCAAATGTAAACTACACAATCATTATTTAATATTCTCGGGCATAAGTTTTACTAATACAAATAAAGGTGAAATGCTGATGTTGGAGGATCTCTGGTAGTCACCTCACACACCGATATCATACCTCACACACCCATATCTTACCTCACACATTATGTTTAAATTTCATATTAAAATACTAACTTCCATATACGTAATGCAATTCAAATGGCTTCCTACCCCCAATCTTTCTCAATCTAATGAAGTGACTTGGCATATACTAGGCAGGAATAAAATTTAAGAATTTAAAGAAACCTTCTTTATAATAAAGAATCGTATCAATTGAATACAAACTACATATACAATTTCACAATAATATAGATATATTATTACGGTATAAGTAATGTTCTTGCAAAACAAATATTTCAGTTATACTTCTGAAAGTAATTTCAATAAATATAATGCGAACTCACCACATACAATGATATGATTCTTACGCAATATAAACTCAATATTTGAAACAATTAGTATTTAGAATTTCACTTATTGAGAAAATTAAATACAATATTAGAAAGTAAGTCTTTAACTTTCCTAATATATTGTACAGGTTAAGTTACGAACAGCCATTCTTCGTTACATAGGACTCCATATTTCTGCCTAGGTATTTTTTTAAATAGTAAAGTAGTATCCCGAAGTGGGTGAGTAATACCATACTTAACTGGTAGATTGTGGAATACAACAATATTAACGAAATACTCTCGGATAATCGGTATAATTACGGACTTCACTTGATCATCCACACGAACAGTTCACTCGTGGAAAATTCAATCCTATCAATAGATCGTCAAAATGTTTATATAGATGAATTAACCAAGCAATTGAAGAAGGTACTTTCACGGACAATGTAATGTAATTTTAATGTAATTTTAACACCATTTAGGCATTGGATTATACTATATTTATATATCGAGAATCACTACCACAATACGATTTTACTTCCATATCTTACTAAACTTTGTGGTTCCCTTCAATATATCTATCGTCTTATGAGACGTCATAAGTGAAGTGTTAGCCGTTCCCAATTTCACACTTGTATGCCCGTGCATACTCCAGCGCGCTACCTCCTTTCAGCCAAGTTCGGCATTCCACCACCTCGTACAAGTGGCGCTCTAAGTAGTATTAAAAATTTTACAGCGCGCTAGCTTTCTGATAAGTCAAAAATATGTAAACAATACATTTATACGCAGAAATTTAAGTAAATCCCTCTCCGCATAAATGCTCGTTCATCTCTCTCTCTCCCTGTTACATTATTATTTAACGAGAAATCGTTACATACTGTTACACAGAGTACCAAGTTTGGTTACTTGTGATACTATAGCGTCACTAGTTTGTAATACTGAAAAACAAATTTGATATCGTAAGTTGAAATTTAACCTATTTGTTTACATTTGAGACAACCTGGTGAAGTGCAATTTTAAATATTTATTTGAAAATTGGTAACACTGTTCATATGGTGGTTTCACAGTGTATGACAAACAATGCCTCTCGTCTAAATTTGCATAGTTCACATTTGTGTCTTGGCTATTAGTTTAGAAGTTACAAAGTGTGGCCCCGCGTAGCGTAATCGCTAACGCTCTCACCTTCTTTGCGAGCGGTCCCGGGTTCGATTCCCGATGGGCCCACTCGGTGGAGCCACTCTGAATGAGGTTTTTCCTGGGTTTTCCTCATTCACACCAGGCAAATGCCGGGGTGGTACCTAACTTATAGGTCCCAGGCCGCTTCCCCCTTTTCCCAATCATTTCTTCATTCCCTTTCCCCGGATTGTGTGCTCGCCGAGGGACATCATCCCTCAAAAACATAAAGGGCTAAATGGCCTTAGATGCCGAAAGCCCAGAAATCTAAGATCCTATCCTATCCTAGAAGTTACAAAGGAATAACTAGGGCCAAAACTGAGGAGGAACGCGGGTAAACGTACTTCCCCACCTCCAAAAATAAGTACGGAGTTCCCCCAGTTCCTACAAATATCAAAATGGGCAACGATTTGGAGGTGGACTGCGGGACGTCATGCGCAACTTACCGTCCCCCTACTTTTCCAGATCTACTTTTACCCCTAGGTGTAAAAAGATAAATGATTCACCCATATAGATAGATTGATGCTGTGTTTTTTCAGGCGGCACGCAACGGTAAGACATGCCGAAATCTTACTAATGAGAAGGAAATAATTAATGTTCTGTCTTAAGAAAAGACTGGCTACCTTCGAAAATACCAAATAGCTAATATATATCTATATATATGTATGAAAGTCGTTTTATTGAAATAATAGTATGTATTATTTTCTTTTCGTTTTCTTTTATCTCTATAGAAATAGTTACGAATCTTTGTCCTTTCCGGAATCCTTTCTAGTAATTATGGACTAGAAATATAAGGGGCTTTTGTCTTTTTATTCATTATTAGGAAGAAGATTATGTGAAACCATCCCTTAGAGTATTTCGCGAAGTTCTTCAATTAATTTGGTAGATATTTGTAGAACAATTTGGTAACATGATTAGTGCACTTAAGAATATTAAGAAACAGTCAAAACTCCCACAGCCAAAACCCCTACACTCAAGAAATGTCAAAAAACCCACACAAATGGTCATAACCCCCACACAAATTGACAAATCTCCTAAATACATGTACACGAACGGTCAGAATCCCCACAGCCAAAACTTCCACACCCAAAAATGTCAAAACGCCCACACAATCGGTCATAACGCGCACACAAACGCCCACATACAAATCTCCTAAAATGCACGAACGGCCATAAATCCCACAGCCAAAACCCCCACACTGGTAATCGGTCATAACCTCCAACGGTCATAAGTCCCATACAAATGGACAAAACTCCCACACATAGCAACGGTCACAATACCCACATAAATGGACAAAACCCCCACATAAATGGAGAAAACTCCCACATGCAGAAATTGTCACAACTGCCACACAAATGGACAAACTCCCACACAATCGGACAAATCTCCCAAACTCTGAAATGATCCTGGTTGCATGTATTGCTCTTGTACTTTTTAATAACATTTTTTATTCCACTTAAAGTGGTGTTGCAAGTATTATTCTTGCACTGTTTTCTAATAACAGAAACACTAAAGTGGGCGTCATAAAGATCCGCAACAAAGACGTGCAATCACGATCATTTCAGAGTGTGGGTGATGTGTCCGATTGTGCGGGGGGTTTGTCCATTTGTGTGGCAGTTGTGACAATTTCTGCATGTGGGAGTTTTGACCATTTGTGTGGGAGTTTTGTTCATTTATGTGGATATTATGACCGTTGCTATGTGTGGCCGCTTTGTTCATTTGTGTGGGAGTTATAACCGACTGTGTGGGCGTTTCGATATTTCTTGAGTGTGGGAGTTTTGGCTGTGGGGATTTTGACCGTTCGTGCGTTTGGGAGATTTGTACAGCGGGGGACACTTCCAAATGGTACACCTTAGCCGTAAATCTCCATATGGCTGTACCATTTAGAAGTGTCCCCCGTTGTACATTTGTGTGGTAGTTATGATCGATTATGTGGGCGTTTTGGGGTTTTCACCTAGACCCGAATATTACGTGAACAATGAACTGTATGTGTATTATTATTGAAATTCATTGTTTATGGGGCTCTTGATGCCTTTTGGAAACAAGCTTTAGCATCTTACTTTCCGATTATAAAAAAATTAAAAAATGTAAGAAATAAATATCTAAGAAATATTTATTACTGTTATGTTAATTTTATTATAAAATGAAGCTGTAAGAATCAGTTATTTTTAAACAGCCTGATATGCTAGTGTACATTATTATTAATAATAATACTCTAAAAGGTAATAATATAATAATACTAACTACTATTACTAATAACATTAATAATACTCTATTTTCATCATTATGAATCTGAGTTCCAGCATACAGGCGCCTTTATATTTAGAAACTAAACTCTGAATAAAAGCTTGTAGAGTACACAACTTAACAATGTCGCCGGTCTACTCGCAAAGGAGAGTGTCAATATAAACATATTTGGTGGGTTCGATTTCCACTCAAGGAGCACTCAAATTCGCCTCAGTCGAACCTCATGCCCAAGTCTCGTATATCCCCGGTGCTAGAAACGAATGCTACACGTAAACAAACGAAGTTCAGAAATCGTGCATTTGGCAATGTTCGATATTTTTATTTAACATTATTTTTGTAATATTAAAAGATGGTATATGCATTAGTTTGAAATTATATTACGAGCTGTAAAACTTCAAACCGAGAACTAGTTCCATAACTACATGCAGTCAGATAAATTTCTGATACAACTTATAATATATTTCTGAAGCATTTGTGTTATTTCTAAGTTATGAATAAACTTTATTTCTCAGGAAGTTAGTAGTATTCGTATATTCGTAAGCCTTGGAATGAAGTTAAAAAATACCTTCTGGGTCATAAATATATTGCTCCATAGAACTTCGTTACAATCATTCACTCTCTCCGTTAAACATGAATGACACCCACATTCAACATTCGCACAATTATTTAACCTTCAAAATGGCATTCGCAATCATCTCCATCAACACTCGTTCATATTCACTGAAATCGCATTCAGATAAAAATATCTGTTATGCCCCCACACACAGTAACAAAATCAATTCTTTCATATTCCCCAATGTTCTTTCAAGCTCGGTTCGAGTATTTTTGAAATGAGTGTTTTATCTTAAAACTAGACTTTTGCTAGCTGGGCGCTCCATCTCCAGTCCCCCGCCCTTGCTCGGACTACAACCTCGCACCCTTAAACCCACAATGCTTCCGAATTTCAAGTTTCATTTCCTATGTCAACTATCTGAAAGATAAGATTTTGTTTCGTGGATATCACATGTAGAATTGAATACTCAGAGTAAAGTGAATTTGTTGCGACGAGTTGAACAGTTTTTGTTAAACGAAGTTATGTTATTTCACTCCGCCTTTTTTAGAATATTAATTGCTTCAATACATATACATAAGGTTGTATTACGAATTATTAATCCTGAATAAGAAGACTATTGTCAAGTTTAATAGCTTTTCTGTGATTCTCTGTACGGTTAAATGGAAGGCGGTAAGTCGCATTTCATACATATGTTTATGGTGGATCAAATCTCAATTGTTCCAGTTTTGTCAAGTTATTGTGTATACATACGTTTGTTTGAATTGTTCCTATAAAGACATATTTATACATAAGAGATTATCATTTAACCTGAATGAAAAACTTAGTGAAATAATCGATTTATTACAGTTGGATATTTTTGTGGCGAATAATTCATTTTTCTGGTGAAAGAAATTTCTGTCTTATATGGTCTATTGAATACTCCGATGAATTTCGTGAACACGTCTGTTTCTCTCTGCTTCAGCTGCAAAATTTAATAAAACCGAATGTGAGGTGATTTCTCGGCTAAGATCACCTTACCCTGTGCGAGTGTTCATACCTACTTCGGTAAGGTCGCACGAGCACAGCGTAAGAATAAGAAAACGCCAATTTAAATAACATGGGAACTACTTCATACCCTTTTAGATCCCTTCATACCCTTTTAAATCCCGGAAGACTAGAATCATGCCATATGTTCTCATTCTAATCTTGCCGGAAGTGCTTAAACATCTTCGGGTGTAGAAGATGTGTCATATAAATAACATGGAAAGATTTTTATTTTCAATGATTTACTTAGGTAATACTAAAGAAAAAGTTACAGGGATACGGAATTTCAACTTTTTATTTCAATTTTAAGTAGCTAAAACATGATGTTACAAGTTCAAAAAATACCCATTTAAATAACATGAGGAAATTTTTCATCCCTCCTTTAGACACCCTAAAATTAAAAATATGCAATTCCTGCAATTTTCTTGAAAAGTCTTGAAAATCGAGTAGTCTTGAAAAGCTACAATCATGCCAAATGTAATCATTGTAGCCCTACAGGAAGTGCCCAATAATTTGTGGGCGTAAAAGGTGTGCCATATAAATAATATGGGAAACATTTGTCAGTTTCCCATAAAACCTCTCTGAAGTTGGAAAATTTTATTTTTATTCATTTACTTAGGTAATGCGAAGGAAAGCGTACAAGCTTATGGAATTTCAAGATTTTATTTCAATTTCAAGTATCTAAACATGAGATTATATATCTAAACAAACCCCATTAAAATAACCTGGGGAAATTCTTCATCCCTCCTTTAGACTACCGAAAAATAAAAATATTCACTTTTGGCAATGTTTTTGTCGGTTAGGTCCGGAATACTACAATCCGCCAAGTTTCAACTTTCCACGTCAACCGGAAGTACTCCTTTAATTAATCAGTTCATGTAGTTTTATATGTATGACTAGCGTTTGGCTAGCTGAGGGCTCCGCCCCATACCACGTGTTTGCTCGGCCTACGGCCTCGCATCTCTTAGGTATCAACCTTTACATCAAGAGTGCATTTCCTGAATTTGGCGCAGCTGGAGGCTTCGCCCACTCACACGTTTACTCGGCCTACGGCCTCGTACCTTTAAAATCCACAATTCTACCAAATTTCAAGTTTTTTTCCTATCTCAACTATCCCAAAAAATTAGGTTTTCTATCATAAGGAAACACCCATCTAAATAACGGAAATTTCTTCATCCCTCATTTCGAACACATGAAAACTAAACGTATTCACTTTTGGCAATTTTCCTGTAGGTTACTCCCGGAAAACTACAATGATGCGAAATTTCATTATTGTAATCTTGCCGGAAGTGCCTGAGCATTTTGGGTTGTAGAAACTGTCCCATACAAATAACATTTTTCAGTTCCCCATAAAACCACTCTACAGTTGAAAAATTTTACTTTTTTGCAATTTCCATAGTTGACGCTAAGGAAAGCGTAAAGCACAGCATGAACAAAGCGTAAGACCAAGAAAACGCAAATTTAAGTAACATGGGAATTGCGTCAAACTCTTTTACTCTCTCAATAACTAATAATATTCACATTTGGCAATTTCCTTTCGGTTTGTTCCGAAAAGCTAGAATCATGCCAAATTTCAACTTTTCACGTCAACCGGAAGTACCCCTTTTATTTAGGTCAGCTCATGTAGTTTTAAATATAGTTAAAATTGTTAGGATGTTAGATAGGATTCGCTTTTGTTTTGTTCACATGTATTTTGAAAATAATTTATTTTCTGGGGATTGGATATAACCAACAACGGAACATATTATATACATACATATCAATTAAGCTTGACAAAACAAATCGATCAATTTTAACTACTACTGGTTCACCACTTCTGGAACCTAATTTTATTAGCGTGGATAGTCTACTACTATTTAAGGATTTTCACTTTTAGAGGTAAATTTTAGACTTCAGTCAAACAGATACTGCTTCATCACTATTTGTAGTAGGATCACTACGCATACATCGTCTTTTATTTTTTATTTATTTATGTATTTGTTTATTTAGAATAGAGCATCTTTCCCCACGTTACCACTCATTTGTGTGTATTATACACCAGAAAGAGGCAAATCAAGAAAAACTGGAATTTTTAAAATTTTGTTTCTACTCTACCCCAGGCCTGGATTGACGTAGGGATCTGACTTGTCTTTTCTTTTCTTTTCTATTCTTTTCTTTCCTTTTTTTCTTTTTTGGAAAATGTGTAGTTATGTTCAGAATACATGTGGAAAATTTTAATCTTGTACCTTGAAAACTAAATTTTCGGGAGAAATTTTGGTAAGTCTGAAGGTGACGCATTTATATATGCATATATATATATATATATATATATATATATATATATATATATATATCTATATATATATATATATATATATATATATATTCTATACCACTCAAAATTTATCGAACACCCCGACATTTTGAAGCATCTATGTGATCATATTATTTTGGTAGGAGAACCTTAACGCCCCGCATAATAGGTACGCCTGTCTATAGCATAAAATTTGAAAACAGATGAATCGCGGTCTCGTAGATCTGTCAAATCATAGTGTTTAAAATTGAAACTAAGGAAGACAATTTCATAAGCTATTACATAGTGCAGACTGAAGTGTGGAAAGTGAGGCAAGTTATTATTTTTGCTAGGGAAGTGTACTCATGGAGGGTCGATGTAATAACAAAAATTTGAAAGAGAAAATAGCTTTCCAAATTTTACAGCTTTTAATAACTTGTTAAAATCTTTACGTTTAAAACCCCGAAGATTCCATACTTTGGAAAGTGCTTACGAAAGTTTCACATGTTCCATTGTTGCTCGTCTAAATAGTAACAAATATAATTAGATATACGCTTCCACTGGGGCTTAAATGAGCAGAGAAGGATGTATATTGACTGTTGTAAACACTTTTCTAAGAATATATTTCTTTGCTTTTTTAGTCGGCATATCTATATTGTATAGATAAATACAAAATTTTGAAAACTACATTCTCTTTCAAATTTTGTCAATCCTTGACCATCTATGTCTACCCTGTAAACCAAAAAAATTGTCCTTTTTGGTTTCAATTCTAAAAATTAATTGACAAACTGTACGACCTCTCAACCTTCAATTCAACTTTCGTGAAATTCTATTCTTTAGGCAGACGTACATCTTATGTAAGGCAGTAACTGACAAATAACTAGTACTTGCATTGAAAACCATACACGTAACTAGATAAGATATTTATTTCAGGACTATTTTCGAAATAAAGTCTTTCAATAAATTCAAATTTTGAAGCGCTGGTGACTTTATTCTTATCCATTCGATACAAGTTATTCCATGGCGATGGTATGCAACGCAAAATTAATTTTGAGGTACATTATTCTCTCAATCTCCGTTGTGCTCTATATGTGATAAAGGCTTTTAAACTTTGGATGTTTGTGATACCGTAACATTTTCAGTTTGCAGCACTGAATAATAAATGTGATATTTTATATTTTTATTTGAGATGTTGATTTGAAATATGTAGTAATTTGACGTAGTGCCATTCGATAGAAGTTTAATTTTATATTGAGATTGCAACACTGTAAACTCGGTGGTGTTTCTTAATACGTAAAACGATTTGTTCGTGCGATTTTTTTTCAATCTGTTTGTTTTCTCCCTCATGATGGATGATCAAAATAAACTGTCCACCATGTATATATCTATATATTAAAAGTTTTCTTGCAACATTACTATTTGACCTAGAGCCATATTTCAAAGAACGCTCTCTTACTAAGACGAATCCTTTCCAACGTTACCACTCAAAGATACGTTACACACACCTGAACCCTGAAATTCTGGAAAAAACGCATTTTTCTGCAAACGTCATCTCCTAGGAAGAGTTGCGCTCCCCTTGCACAGCCCAGGGGTCACGTAGACATCTCAAAATAAATGAAAACTATTGAAAGGTGCTCACAAAACGTATGCAAAATTTCAATCAGATACCTTGATAGCTAAGTGCGTGAAAAAGTTTTGAAATTTGCCGTAAGAAAAAGAAGAAAAGTTATGATTCTCCGCCCCCACTTGGCACCGCCAAGTTGACCATATGGTTCCAAATTCCATCTGGGCTGTATTTTTGGTCCATTCTCGACTTGACCAATAAAAAGAACCCGAATTAAATACATGTTACAGAACGTAAATAAGCGGTGAAAACAACTCTACGTCAACACGTTACCGTACCGGTATATCCTGAAAAGTTTAATACACTTTGACCATCAAGATCGGATAGATAAATATACAAAAATACATGAGGCTTAGAAATAGTTGAAATGTGCATTTGACAAAAGTGCATGGAACAGTATGGAATAATAATAATATGTAGATACACCCGAAAGATCAAGCAAAGTGCGGAAATACTTTGGTCACATTAGTGAGACACAAGAACTTATCTTTAGAATTGATGAAAATATAGGAAACTGAAGTTAATAAACAAAGGTAAATACTTTTCTGGAAAAATGATGCGGAGAGAAAGATAGTCATAAACGGCATATTCTCACATAAATTGTAAGGTTGGGTCCTGTGACTACAGCGTGAAGTGATAAATGCTAGAAAAAGTGCTGAAGAGCAATAGGTGTACTTCGTTGATTCTTGGAGTAACGGCTGACGAGTTTTCGGGCAACGAATGTTAGTTACAGTTTTTCAAGTTGAAATACCAGGGTTGTAAAAGTAACAAGATGGTACAGTTCATGAGTACGGAAATGAGTTTAATGCGATATCCGGTACGGAAAGCGCGGTATGTAAGAATGAAGAATTTATGATAGTACTGAGCTACCTAGGTAGTTAAACCACATGGTAAAGCACATCGTAGGAAATGTTTGTAGATTTTGAGATTTGTGCGTGGCTTGAGATCTTGGGAAGTGCAGTAGTGCGTTTCAAGGGATAAATGCAATCATAAGCTTCAGTTCAGACTGTTTTAAGGTATATCGTCCAAGTAAGATGATAACCAATGGTTATTCCCCGATATGATAGTGCTTTTCTGGCTTGAAAGTACACGTGTTCAGTATATAGAGCAAAGCGTGGTGGGTTCCTGCGAATTCGGAAAGATTGCCATGGTAGTAAGAATACCACGGTCTGTATTTTTGCTGCCTTAATTGTAAGTCTTGAGCATGGATGCAATGTAGAGAATCTGTGGTCAGCAAGCTGGTGAACAGTATTGATCAGCTAAATGTAACTTTCGGGTCCAAGGAAAGACGTATCATAATGAAAATTGAGACGAAAGAAGCTATCAGTCAGCCTGGGCATGTACGCGATACACAGAAAATAGAGTAGATGAAATAAAGCAGTCCTTGCGGCGCATAGAAAACACAGAAAATGAATACGAGAAACAGTCTCGAATACATATGTTGGCGCAAATATACAATGAATTTTTAAATAAGAGGATGTATCATATGGGATGCCGAGATTGAAGAAGTTTACCTGTAAGCCCATGGGCAATACTTTCTGAAACTCTTTCTCTAAGTCAAATAAATATTAACAGGAAGGTTTCGAAATATTGTAGTGTCCAGCAATAAGCGTTTGTATTAGAAGCTGATTGCTGATAGAAAATGATTATGTAAATATTTTTAATGGGAATTAAGATGCTATCATTAAGGCAAACGTGTTATTGTTCGCCAGAAAGCGCTCCACTGTTGTATCTATACATGTACTGCACACCATGGTTTATTAAATGAAGAAAGTAATTTGCATTTTGCTGTATCAAAAGGTTTATTAAATGAAGAGAGGGACATCATCACTTCAGGCTACGTTTAGGTATGTTAAGTGTTTCATGTATTACAAATATTAGTTATTTGAAAAACTCTGCCAACTGCATTATGATTTGTAATTCGGTATAGTATGTTTTGTGGTGTACTTGACTGCATTTTTTTACTTCCACTTATTGTTCACAAATGTAGTTAATTTCTTTCTTACTTCTACTCAGACATTTTACAACTATTTTATAGTCTTTTCTGAATTTTTATGTTCGTATGTAGCCTATAAGTAATGATATTTCTACAAGACTGTTATAGTAGGTTAATTATAATTGCAATAAAATAAATTATTATTGTTGCAATTATTATTATTAATGACAAAATATCGCCGCAAGAAGAACATCGTGTGCCATTTTTCCGTCACCAAAACGTCCCTGCGAAAAAGTTGTAAGCCAAAATCACGTATGATCTAACTTCACGGACTATATATCAACATAAGGATATAAAAGTATGATACTAGTAAGGATTTTCGAGGCCAAAATACGGAATAATAATAATAATAATAATAATAATAATTATTATTATTATTATTATTATTATTATTATTATTATTATTATTATTATTATTATTATTATTATTATAAAGTGGCAATGATTGAAAATAACAACAACAACAAAAACAAGAACACGCATAAGTAGGACATGAAAATACTTAATTTCGACATTAGAGGAGGAAAAATTAGTTCGATCAAAATTAATAGCATTTTAGCCGTACAAATAAAATCCAAATTAGGTTAAGTATTATGAATCAAATTCAGTTGGTAACAATGAACTGCTAATAATAAAATTGCTAAAAATTGCTGCCAACAATCTAGTTAGTATAAACTTCTTAAGAAGACGAAAATCAAGAATTAAACTCTTTTTTTATATAAAATAACTTTAAACCACTCCAGTGATTTAGAAAATTAATTGTTTTAAGGGAAAAGGGGCATTGCTACCGTATAAGAGTTATAGTTAAAGAAATTAAATATTTAAGTTTTACATCCCATGACATTCCGGTAGGCTAAAGGAGGCGGTTCATTTCTAAAGAGATTGTTTATTATAACTACCTTGATATATTTACCTAACCGTTCACATGTGGGCAGGGACGTACGCAGGAATTTATTCGGGGGGGGGGTCAAAATACAATTTGATTCTAAATTATATGAAAATTTCTAAAAGTGCCCCTTAAGTTCGAGATATTTTGGGGGGAGCCGGACACCCAGGACCCACACTCTGCGTACGCCCCTGTATGTAGGCTCTGGAGATAATAAATTTAGGTAGCAAGAAGTGGCACCCTGTAATCAACTCGGCATCCCAAGAATATATTCGACTAATAATTAATACTAATTCTATTGCCTATGGAACCCGGAGGTTCAATGCTGAATTCACAAAAGCTCTCCACTGACTTCTGTCCTTAGCTAACTGCATCCAGTTTCTACTTTGTATTCCAATCTCTGCGAGATCCATCTTAATATTGTCCTCCCATCTGCGCCTAGGTCTTCCTAATGGTATTTTCCGATTGGTCTTACTGTCAAGACTTTAAAAGCGTTTCTACTTTCTTCCATTCTAGCTACATCACCCGCCCACCTAAGCCTCCTAGACTTGACGACCCTAACAATGTTGAGTAAACCATATAAATTATGTAGTTTTTCGTTATAAAGTTTCCACCATTCCCCGTTCCCGTTCCTCTTGGGTCCGAAAATATTCGTCTCAGGATCTTGTTCTCAAATACTTTCAGTCTATGTTCTTCCCTCAGAGTAAGTGAACATGCTTCGCAGCCATACAAAACAACAGATATGATTATCGGTTTGTATATTTTAAGGTTCAAATTTCTCGACAGAATTCGCAACGAAAAGAGATTTTGAACCGAATTGTAACATGAATTCCCTGCTTTTAGACGACATTTAAGTTCTACGTGAATACAATTTTCCTCTGTCAATATTGATCTTAGATATTTGAAACTATCCACTTTATCAAAAATGTTATTTAATATTTTAACGCATCTATAATTTGCTGTATTCCTGTTCCAACGCACTTCCATGTATTTAGTTTTCTCTGCATTTACTTCTAAACCCATGTCTCTGCAAGCGTTTAATATGATCTCTGCATTTCTTTGTATTGTTCTCCTATCATCATCTATTAAATTTACATCATCAGCATATGTCATAACCTGCAGATTGCCATTCAACTGTAGGCCCTGGTTGCTATATTTGATTTTCCTCATACCGTATTCCAGAACGAAGTTAAATAATAATGGCGACAACGCATCTCCTTGTTTCATGCCATTTTCGACGTGAGACCTCGTGGACAAAAATTTTCCTTCCTGGACTTTGCGATTCACTTACACATATCATTAATTAATCTAGTTAGCTTTCTCCGTATCCAAGTACTGTAAGAACGTTGTATAATGTTTCTCTCCTAACCGAGTCATACGCCTTTATATAATAGTTGATGTACCGGGGTATTGTATTCCCACTTTTTTTTTCGAGTATTTGGCGAATGGTAAATATTTGGTCGATAGTTGATCGATTTCGTCTAAATCCGCACTGATAACATCCGATAATTTCATCAGCGTATGGGGTCAGTCTTGCTAATTGAATATTTGAAAGGATTTTATAGGATGTTGACAGAAGAGAAATGCCTCGATAATTATTACAGTCAGTTTTGTCGCTGTTCTTGTTAATTGGAACAATGATTGATTCTTTCCATTATTATGACAATTTTTCCTTGTTCCAGGTAAGGAGAATGAGTTTGTGTATCTTGCTCCACAATATTTTGCCTCCAGCTAAAATGGACTCAGCCGGAATTTTATCTACACCCGGAGATTTGTGTTTTTTTAATTTCTTTATAGCGGTTTCTACGTCTATTCGGTTGTGTTCTGGAATATACGGTTCTGCGGAGTGTATCTCCTTTTCTCCATGCACACTAGTTTCTGGTTGCGTGTTAAGCAAATTCTCAAAGAAATATTTTCATCTGTTTAAGATGCTACTCGTATCAGTGAGAACTGTAACGTCAGCTTTTTTAATATATAGGCACGAGGTCTTTCTTAAATTCGTTGGTTCCCTTATACATGTTCCGGATGTTTTTATTTTTACTATTATCTTCAAGTTCCTAAATTTTAGCTTTCAGAAAATTGCGTTTCTTTGTTCTAAAAGTTTTGAAAGTTTCCAGCCTGATATCTGCGAAATTTTGTGTAGTTATTTCATTGGATTTTGCTTGTTTTCTCTTCTCTGCTAGTTTTGTCCATTCCTGCTCGAACCACGGTTTGTTCCTACGTAGTTCCGCGTGTCCCGATTTCTCTTTTGCTGAAATTTTAATGTTATCTCTAATTTCAATCCAGGTATCCTCAACACTAATGCACTCCGAATCTTCTAAAGCCGAGAATCTATTCGAAACTTCAATCTGGTATTTATCACTTACCTGGCTCTCTTCTAATTTCTTTAAATTGAATTTCTATGTTTTCGGACAATGAATATTACCTTTATTCAACGATAACCTCTCTCGTATTATCGCTGCTACCAGGTGATGGTCAGTGTCACAATCAGCCCTCTAAACGACCGGACATCAATTATGCTATATTGCCTTCTTCTATCTACTAAAACGTGATCAATTTGATTATGTGTTTTCCCGTCTGGTGATGTCCAAGTGTATTCATGAATGTCGGGATGTGGTAGTTTTGTACTCTTCACGCTTAGGTTTCAGGATGTTCCAAAGTTTACGAGTCTAAGACCGTTGTCATTACTTTCCTTAACAGACTTTCGTTCCCTAAAATCGGTTTGAAAATATCCTCTCGTCCTATCTTAGAGAATATGGGATCGCAGGAGTTGGTCAAATATCCGTTCCACTTCTTCGTAAAAACTGTCTTTTATATCGCCATCATTATCTTCAGTTGGGGCATGTACATTTAAAACAATAATATTACACCACCGTCCCTTAAGAGTAATAAAGAAAGTCTGTCAGTAACAAATTCAACCCGTTTAATTGCTTGTAATATACGTTATGAACGAAAACCCCTGTTCCTAACTGGGTATTTTTATTTCCTTCACCGTAAAAGAACGTAAAATTTCCGGAGTTCACACATCCATTTCCATCCCACCTAACTTCCTGAACTCCTACTACGTCCATCCTGTATTTTTCTAACTGACTCGTTACGGATCAATATTTTCTCTTATTTGATGGTTTATTTTCAATTTCAAGCTGTTTATACTGATGACACTCCCATTATTCAGGAATTCATACACAACACTCAACAAACTTAATGATGCTGCTTCTACGAAGAGTGTCTCACACAGTATATTAAGTGAGTAACACTAGTAAGAACACTTGTCTAATCTCCTTTTGTGAGCCCATATTACATTAATTTGTAAGTTTATACACACTTCTCTTCAAAGGACACAATTTCATTAATAATGCTATTCTCCAAATCATCTTCTATGAAAAACTTAATACAATATCTTTATCTACATTTTCAGCACACGTGGACGTTGAAGTCTGGTGCGTCTATCAACTACTGCTAACAGTGAGGAAGACAAGACAAGACAAGAATGTTTTAAGTGCAACAGTAGATTACAATATTTTTTCGCAGAAGTCGTTTAGGTACCTTTAGAAGTAAATGACATTTCTACAACAATTTCCAGATTGAAATAAAATCGATTGATACAGAACTCCCGATTAATTAATAAATAGCTCTTTTATTTTTCCCTCAGGCAACATATTGCCCTACCTTCAAGTGATTATGATTTTGGATTTCTCCTTTAAAATACCGTTTGTATTGTCAGGTGCTTAAATGGACCTCTGTTGTGGGGGTATACCCAGCAAGTATTCCTGGAAAAGGAGAGATTTTGCATACAGAAAGCGAAAATCTTGTTTCAGATTGTGTATGCTATAACTCACTATGCATATAGTACATATACTTCACGCATTAGGGTGGGTCGAAAAAAAAACGATTTCTTTGAAATCGAATTCTAATAATGCGGAAAAGTTGGACCATCTTTCGAAACGTGTATGTGTAATTTTTTTTTTTTTTTTTTGAAATCGCGTAATATCATCAGTTCGCGCATCCAGGTTAAAGTTTTACCAAATTGTCAAAAATCTACATTTTGGAACACCCTGTATAGAAAACAGGTTGATTCTGATAGTTGGAATAGAGCGTTAATTCTCAAGTAACCATATAACAATACACAGAGGAAAAGAAAATCAACATCGGATAATATCTTCAGTTCTTGCTGCAAGGTCAAAATCTCGTGAAAATGTTAAGAAAAACGTACTTTTAGGAACACCCTGTATAAAATAGCTTATGTTGTTGTAGCCCTAATAGGGCTGTGATTTTCTTCAAACATGTAGCAACAGACGCACAAAAAAATAAATCGGATACATTCTTCACGAAAAATAGAAATTCCACAGTGTTTCATATCGCCATTTGTACAAGGTATATTTTTTTTTCAGAAATCAGTTCATTGGCCATATAACTGGATCTGCAAAAGATATATCTGAGAGTACAGTTTCTTATTTAAATAACAAAGTCGTTGACATAAATGATCTTGTTGCTATCGGCTGTGATGGGACAGTGGTTAATACTGGATGGAAGAGTGGGATTATTCATAATATTGAGGTCAAAGTTGGAAGACCACTCCAGTGGTTCATTTGTTTATTACATTTTAATGAGTTACCTTTCAGACATCTTTTCGAGTGCCTAGATGGTGACACTTCAGGCCCAAATCATTTTCTGGAACTATATTCAAACAATTGAAACACTGTGTTGTTGGTTATGAGAATATTCAGACCGAATATATCTCTGTAAAAGAAAATTACCTGAGGAAAGAGAAAATGTCTTCTTGATATTTTACAGCTATAAACAGCGACGATTGTCCAAATGATCTTGCAGTAAAGGATCCAGGCCCAATAAGTCATTCAAGGTAGCTTACTATAGCGTATCGTATTTTAAGGTTACATATTTCGACAAAAGATCCTACATTTGAGCTGAAGACATTGGCGACTTACATTCTAAAAACATATTCTCCAGCTTGATTTGCTATTAAACAAAATTTGTCTGTAAAAGATTGTGCAAAACATGTGTTTAAATTGATTCAGTCATCACGATATCTACTGGAAAGTTTACTAGAAATTATCAATCCTGTAATACAGCGAAACGGTTTTTGCGCCTCCTGAAAACCTTATTTTGGCCATGGCGATGGATGAACGGAAACACATAAGAGAATTAGTTTTGAGAAGATTGTGGAAATAGAGGAATATACAACCATCAGGTAAAAATGTAAGAAATTTTTACCACCTGATCTCAATTTTGAAGCAACTGACCATACCGAATTGATAGATTGGTCAACGTGTAAACTTTCATCACCACCAATAATGGCTCATGTAACAATACCGAGTATTTTGTCGTTTCTAAAGACAAAAGAACTACCAGAGTTTGACTACCTAAAATTTCCATGTCACACGCAGTCGTAGAAAGATGTGTTAAACTTGTAACAGAGGCAGCTACAAAAGTGTATGGCTCCTTAAAGAGAGATGGTTTTATTCGGACGACTCTTTTGTCACGCTCTATAACGCCAGATTTTACTAAGAAGTCTGCTTTTAAACTTATGCTCGAAATACAAAAGAAATAAATTTGAAAATTCTACAATAGTAGGTTGGTTGGGAAAGGTGTGGGTGAGGTGCGGCCACCTCCTCGTGGTGAGTTCTCGGTCATTTCTAAGATCAGAAATGAGCGAAGAGATGCACGATCAGATCGGAAACATAGATAATGATTCCTTTAGTAAAATGTTCGATTTCTAAGTTCTAATACACGAACTGAAGATACTATCCAATTTCTATTTTTTCCTGAATATTCCCGCATGGTTGGGAAAAATATAACCGCAATATTAAAACTATAACAACATAAACTATTTTATACAGGGTATTCCAAAAAGTACGATTTTTTACAATTTCACGAGATTTTGCCCTTAGAGCAAGAACTGAAGATATTATCCGATGTTAATTTTCTTTTCTTCTATGTATTGTTACATGCGTACTTGAGAATTAGCGCTCTATAACAACTATCAGAAGCAACCTGTCTTCTATACAGGGTGTTCCAAAAAAGTATGATTTTTGACAATTAGGTAAAATTTTAACCTGGATGCGCGAACAGAAGATATTACGCGACTTAAAAAATTACACTTACCCATTTCGATAGATGGTCCAACATTTCTGCACTATTAGAATTCGATTTGAATAAAATCGTTTTTTCGACCCACCCTATTACACATATTATTATTATTGCCATTTGCCCTTAAACATGTGTTATGGACTGTGTAAAGTAAGAACCAAAGATTGCAGGAAACGTGTCAAAAACTATTCATAGAAAGGATAAACATATTATATGGAAAAATGTTTGGTCTCAACTTTACGTGTATAAACAAAAGGTCGAGCAACCGCACTAACTTCTTGGTTCAAATTTCTTAAACTACATCATGTTATGTTGCAATTATTACGGAAACATGACAAATGACTGTAATACGTTTTAAATTTAATTATGAAAGATTTATTTGTAAGATATCTGAAAACTCGCAATAGTTGCATTGGAGGAAATAATAATAATAATAATAACACAAATAATAATGATAAAGGAAAATACTTTTGTTAACGTTTTATAAGTGATTTTTCGCAACGTTATTTAGTTATTAATAACACATAATCAAAATAGTCCATTTTTATTTTGAGAAAAAAGCTACCTGCACAAAAATGAACTATTTATTGGGATTTCCTCAGGGCCAATGCGTTTTATCAACTTGTTAGATTATTAATAAACATCTATAAATGAAATATGTAAGAATTCGCTTTAATACGTTTATTTATTTATTTTTTGAGAAAACAGTCCGGGAGAAACCCACCCCCAAGTATAACTATATGTTGTGAACTTTTTCCAGACAAATACGTTATGATAGGTTATTGATTGGTTTCTTTCAATTTTAATAACGAGGATATTTGCGCCTGTGACAGCGACCACGACTCATCAAATACATGGACAAAATAAAGTGTATAACGAATGTATTATTAAGATATACGATAACTTATCTAAATAGAAATAGAAATCAAAGGATAAAGAAAAATATAAATATTGAATAATAATAATAATAATAATGAGTTATAAGAACTACAGAGAAATTACATAACAATTACAATAGAAAAAAGCAATAATAGTTGAGAAAACATCATTTAGTGCGAACCTTTCCACCGTCCTCTTATAAGGGAACCTTCCGAAAATGATAGTTGCAGTGAAAGATATGGAATATGCCAATTGAAAGAGCTGTAACAGAGATGAGCCTTCCCAAAAAATTAGCTGCCCATAGCAATAGGTTCAAGAAATATAAGGGGTGGAAGTTCGGGAAACAGCAAGGCTGGACAAGGGGAAAAAGAGCAAATTCCGAAAAAAAGGGGGGCACGGCAAAATACAATGCTGACAAGTGATGTATAGAAAGAGACTTGCCACAATAGGGAACAAATAAAGGCCAACAGTGGGGTTAACAGAGTTGCCAACTGCAATGAAAAGTACATGTTTTGCAAAGAGCACTATATGTAGTGAGTGCAATATTCAGTGTCATGTAGAACATAAGATATGACGTGTATAATCAGTGGTACAATCTAACAAAAGAGAATAGAAAAAACATCAGTACGAAAAATACGGAAAAGACGAAGTTGGCCATAATGCGCCATATTTGATCACGAGCTGTGCATATTAGAATGAACAAAACAAGAAGCACCAACTATGCAGGAAACCGACGTATCTAGAGTCGAAAAGAAAAACGAGTTCCAAAGTTGGCAGCACTGGCCATGAAAATCCAGACAAGTCTAATATAGTTAGGCCACTCGCTTCACAGAAAGATAATTCCGGCAAGGGACATTAGCCTTCGCATCATTTGTACATGCTCGTCCACATTGTGCCTGCAATTGTTCGATGAGACAATGGTCCAAACAGAAGATGCATTTGCTTCTCACAGACTTTTATCATCCCCTGACATTGGTACATTCCTGCACAACTGGATCCGTCACATTTTTGCTCGTTTCTCAAATCTTTCAGGTCACAAAGTTTGTTGGACACCCTGTATATTCCCACATACGACCCAACCATGACATAATGTTTACTTCTATTATAGGTTGTTGGCTCAACCCAAACATTTCATGTTCCCCGACTTGGCATTGCCTCAATCACTCTAGCATTAATGCATTCCGACTGATGCCTGGTTGCCGGAATTTTCTTTTTGTGAAGCGAGTGGCCTAACTATATTAGACTTGTGTGGATGTTCATGGCCAGTGCTGCCAACTTTGGAACTCGTTTTTCTTTTCGAATCTAGGTACGTCGGTTTCCTGCATAGTGGTGCTTCTTGTTTTGTTCATTCTAATATGCACAGCTCGTGATCAAATGTGGCGCATTATGGCCAACTTCGTCTTTTCCGTATTTTTCGTACTTGTTTTTTCTATTCTCTTTTGTTAGATTGTACTACTGATTATACAGCCATATCTTATGTTCTACATGACACTGAATATTGCATTCAATTCATATAGTGCTCTTTGCAAAACATGTACTTTTTATTGCAGTTGGCAACACTGTTAACCCTACTGGTGGCCTCCATTTGTTCCCTATTGCGGCAAGTCTCTTTCTATACATCACTTGCCAGCATTGTATTTTGCCGTGCCCCCTTTTTTTCGGAATTTGCACTTTTTCCCCTTGTCCAACCTTGCTGTTCCCCGAACTTCCACCCCTTATATTTCTTGAACCTATTGCTATGGGCAGCTAATTTTTTGGGAATGCTCATCTCTGTTACAGCTCTTTCAATTGGCATAGGCCATATCTTTCACTGCAACTATCATTTTTGGAAGGTTCCCTTGTTAGTATACTTCAGGTCGTCTTCCACCATGATAGACTTCAAAAAAGCTACAGGTGGCTTACAAAGAGGTGTGGAGTTTGCTGTCTTGGGGGAAAGAACCAGATCGTTGAGCTGGCGTATATACTGTCTAAGTTTTGGACCGGCTATATAAAGTGAACGGCGATTAGCTGGAGTACTCAGAAGACTACTAATGAAAGAAACACGTTTTATTTTATGGAGGTCGGTCTTAGATGGGATTAGTGTATGAAATTTTGAACACTTGTTGCGAACAAGGTAAGTTTGTACACCACTCATATAAACACGTGTGACTTTCGGGGATTCACTAATCGATGCGAGTGGCTTCAGAATATCTGGACTTTGATCCGGAACGATATCTGCATGGATGGAAACATCGTTCGTCCGATTTTCGACAGATTTAGAAGAAATAGCTGAAACAGTACATGAATAAATTATAAAGCCGCCCTCTCAGTCCAATCCCGTCCACGAAGATGGCGTTCCGCTCCTAGGAATGATGGTCATATTATTAATGAAATATTTTACGAAATATGGAGAAATTGCTTTTATTGTGTTTTGAAAACAGTCCGGAGATTTCAACCTAAGAATACACAGCATCTTCTGGATTTTTGTCTAGAAAAGTGACTTACAGGACATTAGTAGAATATCATTTTAAGAGAGGGGATTAAAATCGTTGGAGCAGTTTCTATTTTTTAAAATAGCAAATTTGCATGTTCACCCTTACCCCCACCCTTACTTTTACGGGTGGAAACAAATCCCAATAAACAACCCTAGACGATCACTTAAAAGCTTTACATTTTAAATTTGGACTCGATATGAGGAGTGTATTTTCAAAACATGCTAAATCCAAAAATGTCCGATTTTGAATTGAATATGGAAGAGTATACTATGAAACCTCTTACGTTAAATTTTGTAATTATTTTTTGTCAAGAATTTACTTTCTGTGGTACATTCTGTTTGCAATATCACCTGCCATAGTGCTTTAATGTAAACGTCAATAGTCTTTCGCCATTTCTGAACAATTCTTCCAAATGGATTTAAGCTGCTGAGAAATACACTTCTCATTATGGCTAACGGTAAGCCTCCTAGGCGACTGAATGTTATTACATTGGGACAAACAAACAGACGACCAAAAAATCCATTCAGGGCCCATGGCATGTGTAAATTCATTGAAATTCCGAATCTGGTCTTTCTTTATTATTTTCATATTTCCTTTATCTCTCCTACTGTTGCCCAAAAAGTTAAAACGGACCAATAGAGATAAAATGGAAGAACAAATAATTGCCTATGACTCTTAGAGGGTTATAGTATGGCACAGTAGGCTAATATAATAGAATCTCTGTGCATTTTTTAGGTAATGAGAATACAAAGTGAATGATTGACCTCCTTCAATCACGTAAGGATGGCGCTGAATCGGCAGGTGTCTTCAACATTTAATATAGTGATACCGGAATTTGATTGTACTTTCATGATGTATGTTCTGTTTGAATTTTTCATATCAACTTGGTACTTTTATATATATCACTAGTCACGATAAGCACGTTTTGCAAAGACTATTAAAAATAGAAAATTACTTCCCATCTATATATATAAAAGAGAACGTACAAAATTTTGTCCGCTCATCACGCTAATACGGCTGAACCAATTTCTTTCATTTTTGGGGGGTTATTAGGATTTGGACCCTAGATGGTTTTTATCATATCACTTTAATTTTTAATTACCAGTGTCTTGGGATAATTGACCATTCAGGTGTCCACAAATCCTTTGTTATTAGTTCATCATAGGTAAAAATAAACGTATTTATATGCAACCCGCATGACCGTGTCACTCGGCGGGTTAACATAAATGACAGGCGATATACAGCGGAAAATAGCTTGAATCTTCTGTTTAAAATTTTTTAATTGATTTGCTTATTTTTACAGACACTTTTACAATATGCCAGCACCGGGATGACCGCAGCGAAGCGGGGCGGGTTAACATAAATGACAGGCGATATAATGTTAAGATTTACTGCAATCTTCTATGGTTTTTATCATATCACTTGAAAGCGAAAAAGTAAAAATTATCTAAGTAACAAAGTTTATTGCGTTCCGGGGTGACCGCAGCGAAGCGCGGTGAACGCTGCTAGTAATCTCTATATTTAACTGTACACAATATTTAATCCATTTTGTCATATACTGTATTCTTATTGAAGACAGTCTAAATAAACAGCTTTGAAAAATACAATTTTCAATTCTTTATTCCGAAAATTCTTAATGTAAAATATGTCATTCACTTTAGCTGGAAACGGGAAATTCGAAATATCAATATCATAAGGAATGTATAAATATGTGTTGTAGCGATTCCGAGAACTGCGGTTATAAATGGGAAAAGGAAGACACTTTTTGTTATATTCAAGTTTCCACTTTTGTATCCATTTGTATTTGTGCATTTGTATTAGTTCTATTATAATCGTACGTCATTAGCTTTAATAAACAAGTTCAAAATAAATACCTAAGGATAAATAAATACATGCGGTTCTAATTTGTTACCCACTCCACAGGCACCTGTTCTCATGTGAAGAGATTTTTCTAATCTCTGAAAATCTTATTTTAAAGGACTGTTTATCTTTATGTACAAAAGTTAAGATGAAGCATTTCTTTTAAAAAAATATTGCTCATTTTTTAGAAGATTGTAAAACGCAATGTTTTACGGATACTAATTGAACGTAAACAATAATACTCTTACATATATTTATCCTTTGTTTATTCTAAATTGGAACGTACAGTAATCCTGACAGTGTATTTATAACATTTTAGATCGATGGTCAATATGTGTGTCAAGGCTTGAATATTGAAATATGGATTGTACCTGCTTTATTATGCAAGAGGTCAACTTACGCCTACTTTGAAATCAATATATTCCTTGTTCTGTAGTGTAGCTGGGTTATTTCACAATTATTATATCTCTATAGGGTTATATTTCTGATAAAATGCATGGTGCTTTAGAGCTCCACATAGTATTACATGCATATATGTTAAAAAGAATGCATGTATATTCGAACGTAAGTCTTAGGGCCACAGAAATATTTGTATCAAACGTGGTAAACATAATACTTACAATCTGGAAATCAATACTGTTTAGCTAAGCTCTCCTAACACAATAGAAAAGCAGTGGTAGGGAGTAACACATGAACATGATTGAAAACGCTCGTTAGTAGTATCAGAAACAGTTTTCGGGTCTGCTAAGGAGAATTGTGACATTTTAAATGCTTTTCCACGTTCAGCCCAAATCCACGTTCAGCCCAAATTGGTACCTGTGAAGGGAAATAGTGGCATGTAATAATAAAGATAATAAGATGATTGCATGTGGGACAAATTTTAGGAGATGGTTGAAGTCGAATTCTGATTTTTCGCACAGTCAAGTAAAATAATAAGAAGATTGCATGATGACGTACTTGTAAGCAGTGATTTATAAAGAAATATTTTTACATGAAAAATATATTTTTGTTAAATGATCCTTTCACTAATGTATTGAATTCCATACATTGACATTTAAAATTTCATGTTCCTTACGGGATCCATGATAGGGAACTTGTGGTGCAGGGAACTAAAATCGATAGACCTGTCAATTTCAACCTCCCTTTTTAAATATTGTCTTTTATCTAAACCTTTTACGACTTATAAACAGTATATGATATATTTGAATATGTATGAACTCACAATTAAAACATATCCTTTACCTAAACGTTGCAACAAATTAAAAGAAAAGGGTTTTTAAAACAGATGTTCTTTTATGATATTTAGAATGATATAAAGAAAATTGGCTACTTTAAATTGGTGAACAGTTCTGTGAGCCAGGCAGAAGGCAACATTTGATTCGCAATCCGTCGTATTAATATCTCATTTGCTTTTAATTAATTTTATCCTTAATGATTTGTGATTACTATCAATTTTATATTTTATGTGAAACACTCAGTGGAAAGCATTCGCTTCGTGCGTGAAAAGACAAGATAAGCGACAAAAAGTTATTGGCAAAAGCTTTTAATTTCTACAACAAGTGAAAACGAAATAGTACTCATTATAAAGCTAATGGAGTGACTTAGCTACAAATATATAGATGCCATAACAAAATTGTGAAAATACACAGTAATAGATGAAATAATAAGAGCTAGAAGTAGAAATTCGACAAATGTGTTCATTAGGTGTAACATAACATTATTTCAAAATATTTTGAAGACCAACGTGGATTTGCGATAGGGGTAAAATCTAATTGTGTTTTTCAACTTATATCCCAGGAAAACCAGTTACCATACCATCGAAAACCATTTTAAGATACCATCGTAAAATAAAATATACTAAAATCATTACTTATGAAGCATAAAATTGAAACTACACTCACAACTGTCCAATCTATGTGCGGAAGGGGGCAAAAGTAAGTTGCAGTACCAATGACGAAGGTCTGACTTCTTATCATATAATAAATTATATTATTTTCGCGTGTGTTGTTATTTTTACATCCATAATATGGTATCCTAATATGAGAATATAGTATCATTCAGTAAAACTCAATTAGCTGTCATGAAAATATCTTACAAAATGATGGTGCATTATCTCATAACATTATGAACCAAAACCATTAGAAAAAGTAAATCTCTTCCTGAGTAGTCTACTTATTTCTTCCTTTGGGCCAGGGTAACATGAATGCAGAAACTGACACATTCCGCACTTTCCGATTCTTGAGATGGTCGTGTACTAACTTGATCATAAGCAACTTATTCCGAATAAGATGCCAAATCAAATATTCTAATACGATTTTTTATTCAAATATTTTAATATTTATACTTTTACTTTTCGGCAATTTTAGATACGTTTTGCAATTCTTACTGCAAATTTCGTTTATGTTACTTATTACGTGCTTTCTACTAATTACAAGGTATTATTGCAGACCTGGTCACAAAAAGACGGACTGTCTTCCAGAGACTAAGTTCAAAAAAATGCATTAGATCCTTACGAAGAACCTTTTGTTTTGGTTCTTTTAACGTGCACTTTCGCCACAGTCAGTAGTGAAAATTTCAGGACAAAATTACAGTATGCCTCTGATAATTTCATTGTGCAGAAAATGAAATAACTACCATACACAAACGTTCAATAACTTTAAGTTACGAATATAATACTATATGGCTATTTTTAATCTAGAACGGTTAGAGAAATAAGTAAGTTGGTAAAATATTGTAACTTCAGAAAAGCTACCATAATTAATGATCTACATCATACTTATTATTAATTGTCTCAGTGACAATTCGACTATTCTTAAATTTTTTGTTTGTCCTGTTACCTTCCTATTAATAACTAAAACTAACGAAACTTAATGACAATCCATAGACGTTAGCACGGAGAAAGCTATTTTTTCTTTCAAAATTTATTCTTCCGATTTCTTACATAGCATGTGATTCGTCCAAAACGTCTCTTACTTAGAAGATAGAGGGAAAAACGTTTTAAGTGGGAACAAAAGAAAATTACTTTTACTTGCAACGTCAGTAATAAAAAATAAATCTTGATTAAATTTTGGTGCAAATAAAACAACTTTGGTTTTATCTGGGCTCCTTAAACGACATTTTATTCAGAAAACAAATAACGATTTTTGTATTTTTTCTGTAACGTAATTCACCAAATAACTCTGAAATATTCAAAATAAACATAGAGAAATGATGACATAGCGAAAACATATTGAAAATTAAGAATCTTGACAAAAACATGTTGATTTATTTGCTACTTCAATCTCAAGTACTTAATCTCCCTGGTCTTTCTGATGAGTAAACAATATCATTGTAGGTGTCATCGGCATTTTTACGTTTTTCCTCACTATCTTCATTCTATCATTATGTTTCATCTGATTATTTATTTATTTATTTATTATTGCTGCCTATTACAGGATTTTATCCCAGTTACAACAGGCTTACAAAATTAATATTACATCTACAAATGAACAATAGAAGAAAAAATAAAAAGAAGAAAAAAATAAATAAAAATATCCACAAGAAAACATCGGAACATATAATGGCAAAATGCTGAATGCATAGACAGAGAGCAAGATGTGAATAAAATACCAGAAAGAGAAGATACACAATCTATCAAATCACATACGACCAAAAATAATAGAAAATACATTAGAAGTCTGATAAAATAATTTTTATGAGCGCAGGATCAGTGAGATACTTCTAAAGTAGATTTATAAAGCCATCTTTAAGTGAAGGAGCGTACCAAAATCCATAAACCAACTTATCATAGCAATTTTTAATATATACAAAATTGTTACTAAGCAAATTCAAAATAGTAACAACAGAAGAATTGTTCAAATATTGAAGGCTTACATAAGTAGATATAGATATATCAGTACTATAGATAATCTAAACGTGGTATAATTTTTATAAGCGATCTTATGTAGGCAATACATGGCATAGCAAAATCAATTTCAATGTTATTTTGTATTAAATTGTTAAATAATCTACACATACTTATCAAAGGTGTATTCAAATGTGCAATAGTTTTGGATCTTCTACAAATAAATGGCAATCTTGTCCTCAAACAGTTATGTGTAACATTAAAATTTAATAAATGCAACCACTCAGGACTATCAACAATTCCATTTACTAACTTAAAAAGAAATATAAGTTGAAAATACCTTCGTCTAGCAGATAATGTTCCAACATCAAATAAGCTTAGGAGAGTTGCATACGATATTTTATTTTCATAAGAGTTTATTCTATAGTTTTTGTAATACAAGTATCTTAAAAACTTATTCTGAATCCGTTCAATTTTTGCAATGTACTGCTTATAATACGGAGTCCAAACTATACTTGCATAATCAAGTTTGCTTCGTACTAGAAAATTGAATACCATAATAATGACATATGGATTATTAAAATCTCTAGTACTTCTTATCACAAAACCTAGAGACTTGAAAGCTTCATTGAAAACCTTTTCTATATGAGCGCTAAAACACAATTTAGTATTTACAATGACACCCAAATCATTTACTTCCTGAAATCTATTAAGAATAATGTTTGTTAGGGTATAATTGTAATGTACAGGGTTTCTATTTTTAGAAAATGTGATTACATTACATTTATTTATATTAAAATGCAACTTATTTTCAACACTCCATAAATAGCAGTTATTCAAGTCACTCTGAAGTTTTAGAACATCGTCAAGTTCTCTTATTTCCTTGTACAATTTCATGTCATCCGCATATAATAAACAGTGTGAATGTTCAAGTACAGATGGTAAATCATTAACAAATAGTAGAAAGAAGAGAGGTCCAAGATTAGAGCCTTGCGGTATACCCGAATTAACATCAAACAATGGAGAACTGTGATTATTATACACAACATATTGTTTTCGACCATTTAAATAGGAAGAAATTAATGATAGTAGTTGCTTTGAAAAGCCATAATTAGATAATTTTGCAAGTAATACAGCATGATCTAGCTTATCAAAGGCCTTCGCAAAATCTGTATAAATTACATCCACAGAGAAACCATTATTAAGGGAATCCGCAATAGACTGTATAAATAGAAATAAATTGGTAACGGTCGATCTCCGTGGATAAAATCCATGTTGAAAATTCGATATGTAAGGTTTGACATGATGAAATATTCTATTATAAAGAATATGCTCAAATATTTTAGCTACTGTGGAAATTAGAGATATTGGTCTATAATTTTCAATACTCTTGGCATCTCCTTTCTTAAGTACTGGACGAATTTTACTAATCTTCCAGATTTCTGGAAATATTGAAGTTGTTAATATCAGGTTATAAATGTAATTTAATGGTTTTATTAAAAGTTTTCCACATCCTTTTAATAAATAAGTTGGCAATAGATCGGGCCCACTTGATTTAGAAGATTTTAACTTTTTAATAGCCACTTTAAGTTCACATTCAGAAATGGAATTCACCGTCAGACAATACGGTATGATTGACTTGGTATGAGAGATAATATAGTAATCAGAAAGATGAGGAGAATAAACACTTTTGAAATATTGGGCAAAGTTGGAAGCTATGTCCGCATCTGTTGTAATTGCTTTACCTTTCAAAGTCATATGATTTACTTCTAAATTTTGATTCTTCTTATTTTTTATATAATTCCAAAAATTTTTAGGATTATCCTTCAATGCCATTTCTGACTGATTTATATATAAAGCATATTCCCTCTTAATCTAAGTTTTTGATTTTCTACGCAATTCCTTAAATTTATTTAAATTACAGTCGGAGGTTTTTATGTGTTTCCTATAATAATACTTTTCTTTCAATGTGTTAATAATTTCTGATGTAAACCAGCATGGATATTGATATTTGTTAGATATTTTCTTTTTTGGCACATTTCTTTCAATAATACTATTCAGAACATCGTAAAAATAATTGATAGCTTTATCAACATCATTTATATTATATAGATGCATCCAATCTTGCAGGTCAAGTTGTTTATAAAGGTTATAAAAATTGGCCTTACTAAAATTGAACAAAGTACTTGAGTTATGTTTTATGCTTGGTGTGAAATTCCCAAGATTAATATTAAAATTAAGAGATGGATGATGATTATATTCTGTTAATAATGGAAATACATTTCTAGTTAGATTAATATCATCTCCAAAATTAGACAAAACCAAGTCCAAAGTTTTCCCGTACATATTTCTTATTAAATTATGTGATGTTAAATTATGTACAGAAATGAAGTTCGCCAATATATTACAAACAGAAACACCCTGCAATAAATCAAAATCAGCGTCCGTGATTGATGATATATTAAAATCACCAACAACAAGCAAACTTTGATCATATATGTCATCAATTTCCTCTAATTTTTGAAAGAAATCATTATAGGTTCTTACTTGACTCTTCGGTGGAAAGTATACCAATACTATATAAAAATTTCTTCTAGAAATTGTAACTTTTAGACAAAGAACTTCAATACAATTCACTGTTATGGATACCTCAGTTACACAATAATCTCTTAAAATAGCTATGAGAACACCACCGCCATTTTTGTGAGTAATATCACACCGATAAACATTACACCTTTGGTCAATAAATTCACCATTGTATATACCCTTACATAGCCAAGTTTCAGTTAGTAAGGTAATGTCAAAGCTTGAAGCTGCAATATTTGTATATAGTTCTGTAAGTTTACTACGTATACCTCTAACATTCTGATAATTTAAATGTATCAAATTATGACTTTCACTCATGTATCTATGTCAGATGTCTTACTTCCTCAACTGTGTTAAGTGTATATACAAAAGTATCATCAGCTTTCTTCTTTAGTCGGATATTACCAGCATAGTCTATCCACAAGTAGTCGTAATTTTTTCTCTCTTAACTTTTCTTGCTTCACTAAAGACTATTCGCCTATGCAACGTAAGACTATGGTTAATATAGATAGGACCTCCAATAGATAAACCGAGATCTTTACAGGATAAATTTCTTTTTACCTTCCTTTGTTTAATAAACCTATCCTTGTCAGAACGCTTAACAAATTTTAGGATGATACCTGGATTTGGCTGATTAGGTGATTTTTTTAATCTATGACAAACATCGATCATATTCTCGGTTACATCAATATTAAGTGCACCACCAACCTTTTTGACTATGTCATTAACACCTTCGTTAGGTAGGAGGGGAACCCCAAGAATTTCAACTGTGTTTCTCCTATTGTATTGATCTATTTCGTCTAATTCAACTATTAATTTATCTATTTGTTTCTTTAACAGTAAATTTTCGTTTTTCAGAACATCAATGTCGTCCTTGCATTTATTCAGTTCTTCAGTTTGACTTCTTATGAGGTTGAAGTTTTCGTCTAACTTTTCGTGTACTGAATTTAAAGATTTGCCTAACTCTTCTTCAAGTTGTTTATTGGTACCCTTAATATCGTTTATTTCATTTTTAATGCTTAGTAATAACTGATACATTTGAGTTAAAGTAGGGATTTGTTCACTCACTTCAGGTGGATTATCACTAACCAATGATTTTCGTCGCACTCTACTACAATCTTCACAACGCCAAATTTGGTCACTGACTTTCAGAAATTTAACATCATCCTCCTTCATATTAACACAAATCCCATGAAAGAGATTCTTGCATTCCCCGCATTGTATCTTTAAATTAGTATCTTGTCTAGATATAGACTTGGAACACTTACCACAAATCCCCATTATGTATTTCTGAAGACGGAAAAACCTTGGATTCCAACGCTGGCACCGGCAGAAGTAGATTTCACAGTAAAATTACACCTATTTCCAATAAGGAGTAAACTAAATCAGTCTCCTTTTGATCACTACAATGTTTATAATAAAAAATTAACTAATCGAAATATCTACGTGAGATTCACGCTGATACTTCTTTTACTATCAATAATTATATTTTATATCATTGCTCAATAATTTTTGAATTAAAAATACAGTTGCTCAGTTCCGCTCACTTAAAATACCAAAAGTTGAACTAACGTCACTGTACATAAATGTAGAGTTTCCAACACTGATTCATGCTTCGTACATCCGGGAGAGTAGATTGTAAACAAAATCTTTTTCGATAGAGCAAAGTACTTAGGAAATCACGTAAATAACTATCATTATTCTACACAAAAAGAGGAAACTCTAAACTCACACTGTACACGATATATTCACGCAACTGTAACACTACATTTTACAACTTATCAGAGACTTTTAACTTCTTTTTCCAGCGCTTTAAACGGAGCCACTACTTCGCCACAACTACACCAAACGCCATCTGTACCCAATCTGATCACTGTCTTGTTTTCCTGTGGTGCATAAACATGGGATGTTACACTAAACAAAAATGCTCCTCTATTTAAATTAGACAAACAGAAGGTATTTTAAGCTAAATTGTGTGAGTAACGCTAGCCAACAGTGAAAATGTAATTGAAATGAAATAGATGTTTGTTAACTATATCTACTACGCTGATAACGAAAACGACAATGAAAAACGCGAATTAACTCTCGTTTCCAAGTTAAAGAGTCTTTCCATTTAATTATAAGTATTATATTTTATTAGCATTCATTGTCAATCCCTTTTCATTAGGCTTCCAAATATCGTGAATAATATACACACTGATGAAGTTTCCTGCAGGCTACAATAGCTGTATGTATTTTGTTGCTATTTTTAACCCGGGCTGATAGCAACTAGGGTAGGGGATGGAGAAGGAGAAACAACGAGCGGAGCATGTTTCGTTTAAGCGTAGTTTCAATCTGTTACAAATTGTGTTCCTTCATGTTCTGGAAAGAAGGTAGTAATGAAGTGTAGTTAGTGTGTGTGTGGTCACTAGTTGCTGTGATTTATTACGCCTCGCAAATGTGTAAAAAATTTACCTACAGAGCAGACAGACTACATGGGAATCGCAAAGGAGGCTAATAACGCCATATTAACAACGCGTACAGACCGTACTTTGGCTGTGAAATCTGGGACCACCACAAGCTCTGGGCTCCACAAGTATATTGCAATTTTGTGTCTCGAGTCTTCATTCGTGGTTGTATGGTAAGGGATCTTCCATGGACTTTGCTATTCCATTATCTGGAGACAATCATCAAAACATATTAATGATTGTTATTTTTGTATGATAACTCCATTAACATATGGTATTTCCAAGGATAAAAGATATTTCTTCATATATGCTAACATACCATCAGCCATGCGAGTAGTGCCTCACGCAGACGGACTGCCTGTTCCTGTACTACTTGCCTTTGTTTAAATGTTAAGGACTTTCTAGAAAATAACAGGACAGGGAACGGTAAGGATCTGTTTCAAATCTTCTGCACTGCTGCGATAGACTGGTGTGCAATGTGTCATCAAAGTTACATTTCTTCGGTTCCCAAAAAGACTTGTTTCCTAACGACTATGGTGCTGTAAGCGACAAGTACGAGGAACACTTCCGCCAGCAAATTCCGGACGTGTAAATGAGATACCAGGGAAAGTGGAGTGTATCAATGTTAGATAATTACTGCTGGACACTAGTCAGGGAATCACCAGCAGAAAACTACAAACGTCAGGCAAAGCGGTTCCGCTTTCAGTGACATTTCTCCGATTGATAAAACAAGGAAGAATAGACAAAAAAGATGGCTAGTACCTGTGACCAAGGGTGGTTCAAATCGGCCTGCGCAACTTGAGTTATTGTTTTTTTTTTTTTACAAAAAGTGGTTGTTTATATTCTAGTTGAAAAAAAGCAAAAATGAACCTTTCGTGAAAAGAAACAACGACAAAAAACAGGGTGTCCTTAATACATAATAATGCATATAAACTAAATAGAATAGAACTAGAGGGCAAAATTTAGCCCTTGGTCTTTCTAGGATTAATACTAAACTTAGACCCATAAGGTACTAGAGTTCAAGTGAGTGAAAAATTGCTACTTATAAAAATATTCCTTATTAGAAGTTTAGTAGCTCCTTGCTTTTATATTTACGTTATTCTTATTTAAAGATGAAGTTAATTGTTTCCATGGAAACAAATAAGCTATGTTGCATGTTTTTGCTTTCCTTTCCATTATTTGATAACTTAATATTAAACTAAAATACAGAGCAAACTTTATTTGTTTGATTATGTCACATCATGTAACTACAATATCTTTTATGTTGCAGAATACGATCCAATGCATAACCATATATGTATCCAAAATATGATTTGAATCATACAATCATCCGATTTTAACATTTTAACATTTTTCACAAACCATAACAGTATCATAACATAGGTTTGGGTATATATACAGTAATCATTGAAAATAGCTTTAAAACGAGGGAAGGGAACACTTCTTCAAGTCATTCCACATGAACTAAAAAGTAGAGAAAAACGTTGAGTTAAACAAAAAAGCCGAACTAAAGTTTGTGTGGAAAATACTAAATTGATAATTCAAACGATCGATGGTTCAAATGCTCTCAATAACCTGCGAAATAGTTTTTTGGGGAAGAAAGTAGAAAAAGAACAGAGTAATAATAGCTGATAATATATTAGAAAGAACAACACTTCATAATCACATAATGTACAATAAGAAACAGCTGCTTCATGCGAAAACAATTGCCATCAAACTTGATTACTTTCTAGGTTGCATTACCCTAAGCTTTAACAAGGAAAATGACACCAAATAGGTATAGGACCTATTCCTATACCTATTAAAAAGTAAATAAACAAACAAAAGTACTCTACATCACAGAGTCTGCGTAAATAAAAATGTTTACTATTACTTTCTATCATTAAACGTTCAATTTATATTTGCTTTATGAAGTTACATTTTTAAAGTAGGGAGAATATATGAAATCGCTCAGTCAGACAGACTAGTATAACATACCTGGTTAAAAAATTTCAAAGTCCTGAAATTCCAATTCTTCACATAAAATACTTGTGTAGTCACTAGTACTATGCTTGAGGAACGAAAAGCGAAGAACGATTTGCGTTGGACGCTTCTACTTTTATCCAGTTTTTCTTAAATAATATAATTTACAATTTATAGCTAATCTTTCCTTCTCTACGTGTCACCACTACAGGCCCTCGGATAGGAAGAAGCGATAATCTTGGGAACTCCCATCATTTACGTGTTTATGGTATAAGCGCAATTTTTTTTTGTTTCGTAGCTAGAATCACACATTTGGTTTGTCCCTCCAAATATGGACTTCTGATGGTGGAACCATCCGTAGTTCATTCACTCATTTTTTAATTGTGTTACTAACGCCTTATTTTCCCCAACTAGAATCCCTCATCTATTTAAATTAAGTTTTCTTTTATTTACCGACATGGCCAATATGTAAAGGATAGTTGACGTTTCTATTGACACATCAAGAGATCATCATCATCAACAGATATCGCATGTGTGCCTGTTTAACACACGGAACTCGTCATCGTTCATGGTCTTCTTCGAAGTCGAGGGTCAATGCCGTGACCTTGTCCCTGACAACGTGAACCGTAATCTACCAACAATTTTAAATATCATACTTCTCTGTCGTGTACATTGCTGCCAATGTGCTGGTTTTCAAAGATGACCCAATTCAACCGATTAGAACCTATTTTATCACACAGGGAGCAGTGTGTATATACAGGGTGTATCTTTAATGATGGGTCAAACTTCAAGGAATGATGGAGAATGAAAAAAGAAGTTATTGAAGATACGAAGTCCCAAAATGCGTCAATACTGAATTATAGCCCGCCGAAAATGTAACAAAATGAACAGAACTACAGAACGAATTGTCGGAGAAAGGTCGAGTCAAAGGAAGTAGTACATTATTTGCCCTGGAAATATGATTCATGAACAAATCAATGTAGAAGAGTGACGATGCAAGAAGAGGGTTTATATGACAACACTGGTTTCGACCGGAAACATTGGGTGAAACGTAGAGGGATAATGGAAAAGGACACAGGAAGCAAATTGAGAGATGGATCCCTATTTTAGAAATGTAGCAATTATGTTCTACAACCCGCCGAAACTGCGATTTGCGAATACAAACGAGCGAGAACGAGCAAACGAATTGTCTGAAAAAGGTCGAGTCAAAGTAAATAGTGCATTATTATCCTGGAGACTCGATTCAGGTAAAAATCTATGAGTAACAGCGGCGGCATAAGGGTACCTTCACAGAAAATGGACATAACCTTCGCGCCGGAGGAAAATATCCTACATAGAAGTTGAGTAGTATTTCTCGTACTTAGAAACCTTTGAAATATCGGGAGCGAACAACATAAATACAGGATGTACACAGTGGTATTTAGTTGGAAAAGTCGTTGCTGCACTAGCATGGAACTAGGTTACACTAACCTACTGATAATACAAAAGGAGGTAAGTTAGCAGCATCATCATCTACTAGACTACTAGCGACAAGAGGGTTCCTATCTCCCACAGCTCGAACATTGTTAGTATGTAAGTATTATCTTTTAATATCATCCTTGATGCATCGTGGTAAACTACTCAGGTCTGAATCCAGGAGTCCTGGAGTAAATCCCAAATTATGTTTCGTGCTCGATGACAACCTTGTACTGTTATTTCGGGTTTCTCCAAGTTCCGTACTCCACTAATTATAGTAAATATCAGCAGAGATGACTAAAATCTCTTCAAGTTGCGTTTTATTCTTCTTTCTTGAAGCTATAGCAAGTACAATGGTCCAGACGCAATCTTGCATAAATTTTTTCTTGAAAGCACAATTTAGTATCGTTCGACACTTTTGTTTTCTGGCCTCTTGGTCGATAGCGGGATTAGTGCTGGGGTGAAATGAAGTTAACGTTTGAAGAACTTGCAGTTATGGTGATTTTTATGGGCAACTAATTGAAAGAGTCACGCAGCTACTACTTTGTATCACAACAGGTATCCAGATAGGCGACATCCAAAATACTAGATGTTTCCGAGGTTTTTTAGTCGTTTACGGGTGACGGGACACTTGCCCTCATTACGTCACGGAAGCGGAAGAGGACGAAAAACCAGGAATCCATACCTTGAAGAAGAGGTTCTTGATCGTGTGACAAAGCTATCTTCAACAAGGATTAGAGTATAAATTCATGAAGCGGGGATTGATCACATCACTGTTTAGAATGTACTCCGTGAACAACAACTACACCCCTATCATCCACAGAAAATTTAAGAACAATATCCTACAGACTTCATACCCCGCGTGGTGTTTAGTGAATGACCAGTGTAGCGTTGTTTGCAAACCCGCAGTCTCATGTCGCGATACTATTCACAAATGAAGAATGTTTTTACGAGAGAGGTTGTGTTAAATAACCAGAATACCTTGTGTGGCTTGACGAAAATCCCCTTGGTACCATTACGCGTGTACATCAAGACAGATTTGGCGTACGTATCTAAGCTGCCATCGTACTAGCAAACTTATAGGACAAAGTATTTTACCACCTCGCTTTACTGCATCGGGTACGCGTTGATCGTGCAGGAAACACTTCCTATATTATAAATAGGTGTATCTCTTGATGTTCGTGAACTTAAGCCCGTTGAGCATACCGGGCTCCAGCACACTTTCGACTAGCTGCTCGCAAGTGTCTTGATTTGAGGTCAGTGCGATTTTCACATAAGTTCTTTGTTCTCCTTATACAGAAAACTAAACAAGGATTTAATATATTGTTCCGTCTACAGGTTATACAGGATTAAATATTTGACCTGTGACGTCGTGGTCACAACTGCTGTTATATATGTCAGTCAATATTCCATTGGAAGATGTGAAGACTATTACATTTTCTAAAGTGTGTATCCCGCATCAGCTGTAACACCTAGGAAAAAACAAATGTAATATTCCTAATCATAATGTTCGAAAACCTCTTTATATATTCTTGCAAATGTTATATTGTATTTTAAAAGGCGTATTGGGCATAAACTACAATACGTACATAAAACCAAGTAGAATATTCTTAACTAGCATGTTTGAAAAGACATATATAACTCAAATGCCTAATATTGATCTGAGAGGCCCGGTGCCTTGAAGAAAATATATTCATTTGGTCATTTTTGAAATGTGCCTGCTATATGTCTCTGACAAATTTCAAAATATTAAATACAAATTTTATATAACCAATTTACTTGAAATAAGTCATTTATTGGCAGTTTTATATTTGTACCTCGTTATTAAACAGGTGTATTAAACTAAAATACACAGCCAACTTTATTTGTTTGATTATGTCGCACCATGTAATTACAATACTTCTTTGGTGCAGAATACAATCCAATATATAACCATATATGTTTCTAAAATATAATTTGAGCAATGGAATCATCCAATCTTAACATTTTAATATTTTTCATATACCATAACAATATCATAACATAGGTTTGGGTATATACACAGTAATATTAGAAAATAGCTATAAACCGAGGGAAGGGAATACTTCTTCAAGTCATTCCACATGAACTAAAAAGGAGAGAAAAACGTTGAGTTACAAAAAAAGCCTAACTGAAGTTCGTTTGAAAAATACAAAAATTATAATTCAAAAGATCGATGATTCGAATGCTCTCAATAATCTGCGAAATATTTATTGGGGAAAGAAAATGGAAAGAGAACAGAGTAATAATAGTTAATAACATATAATAATACCCTGGACCGTGTGTTTACTTTCACTCCAGCACTCAGGAAACAGGAGTTTAATTCCTCGTACATGTTCATTTTCATTATGTGGCTTATATATTCATTACTAAGTATTCGTACTTTGCAACAGCATAAACTACTGTTTCAAGCCTTACGCCAAGAGGAACATGTTGATACATTCATTCTGAATGAAACCTGCCTTACTTCCAAACTCAATTGTCGCCTTCCTGGGTACCCGTTTATCCTCCACGACAATCCCCATGTATCACGCCATGCCAATGGTGGTGTTGCTATTTGCATTTCGCCTGCCATTCCATACCGTCAGCATTTTTCGAATGTCCTCAACCTTCCTGAACACCTTCTCACAACGGTTTACTATAGCCTTAGCTATAATATACGTGCTGCCCGGCCATATCATTCCTTTACCATTCTTTCAATATATATCTAACACATTTCGTACCTATCTTATAATATCAGATTAATCTACATAGCCGTTCCGACGCACAACGAAACCGCTTTCATAACTTTATCACCGGTCATAAGACCGGCATAATACTTCCTCTACCGAAACCTAATCGCCCGATAGTCGAAGTATCCCAGATGTCCTCATATTCTCCTCTAATCTCGCATCTCAGTTCACAATGATATATTTTAGATCTCATAGGGAGTGACCACGCTCCCTTCAGCTAGAACTTCCTCCCAGACCACCTACCATTGATCGATCCAACACCTCTACTCGGAGTACGCACGTTAAGATCGAACCGACTGGGCAAAATACAGACTCTGTATACATGAAAGCGTAAATACTGTTTCGCCTCCTACTTCCGAGTCTGAACTCTATTCTTGTGTGGATACTATCACAACTGCTATCACCTCTGCCACAACCCAATATATCCGTTCAACTAAATGTTCTTTCTCTCGCCCTCCCCTTCCTCCACATTATCTTCGTCTCATTAAGCGCTCACGTCAGTTATACAAAGATTATTTACATGCTGACAATGTTGAGTCCCTGCAACATCATCGTCAACTTCTTCGCCCAGTCCGCAATTACCTTAAGGCATACAAATTACGCTCTTGGATCAAAACCTTTAACCAACCAGACTCTACAGCACTCCCCAGTGAGTACAGGAAGCGCTCTAAGATTCCTACTGGGCAGAAGACTCGTGCCATCTATCCTCTAATAGACCAAAATCAACCTCCACATACTGACTTAGGCAAAGCAAAGTATTTGCTAATTATCTGCAAGGTATCATCACTCCTCTCCCGTGTAAAAACCGTCATTCCCGGGCTAATCTTCAACCTCATGCAGACAACACACTTCCTGACACTCCTTTAGCAGCACAAATCACAGTTCTAGACATCACCTCGATTCTCGCAAACTTACACTATACTGCTCCTGGACTGGACAACATTATATATCGCGTGATCAAAGAGGGTCAGTTCCCTTTCTATATATTTTATCGGTCATCTATACCTTCATCCTACGTACTGGTTAGTTTCCCGCTCAATGGAAAACCTCCAAGATGCTCGTGCTTTTAAACCACAGAAAACTCTCGCCGACACAAATTCAACCGTCCAATCCAACTCATATCTACCTTTAGTAAAATCCTCGAACGCATCATATTTAAACGCTTACATATCATTCTGCCGTATAGAGATCTACTCCCCTTTCAACAAGCCGGTTTTTCGTCCTTATTATACTATGAATGATGAACTTCTGAGGCTCGGTAATTACATTACCAATCCTTACAACATTTCTGGCCCTTCCTGTTTAGTTCTGTTTGATCTCGAAAAGGCATTCGATAAGGTATAGCATCCTGCACTGTTCCATAAACTCAATAACCTTAAACTACCTATATCTTACATCCGATTCATCTTCGACTTTCTCACCTGTCGTCTGTCCTACGTTTGCATTAACTTCACATTATCTTTTCCTATATTCATCCACTCTGGTGTTCCTGAGGGTTCTGCACTTTCTCCCTTTCTTTATATTTTGTTTGTCGCTGATTTCCCCCCTTCCAACAAATGTCGATAGCCACGTATAAAAACTTCATCATATCAATGGCTAAATGAAACAAGCCATCAATTCATTCGTCACGTGGTGTCATCACTGATACTTGAAAAGCAATGCGTTTAAAACTCAAGCAGTAGCCTTCCTTCCACCTCACGCTCGCTCCCGTATCCAGCGCAATCCAACCCTTCTCAATCTTTCATTTGACAGCACACCCTTAGTACCTACAAAAGCAGTCAAACATCTTGGAAATACATTTGATCATCACCTCACATGAAAACTTCACTCAAAAGACTACTAGTAAAGCGTATATTCGCCTCAACTTACTGAAGCGTCTAATAGGCGTAGCGACTTAACGCCGACACGCTTCTGAAAACGTACAAAGTGTTCCTTCGACAATCTTCAGGTTTTGTTTCACAGCCTGGCTGTCTGCTTCCTCTCAGTATTACGAAAAACTCAAAGTCCATGAACTCAATGCCTTAAGAATTGCCTATTGAAATAAGCTTCCCAGTCCCACCTGAGAACACTACCAACGCCTTAGTTTAACCCACATCCTGTACCAGCTTGGAGGCCTTCGCACCAAATATATCTGCCGCCGCCAATCAAACCCTTTTTCATGATAATCTCGAAGCACATGCTCGCAGTCGACCTCCATTGGTTACACCGGCTCTTCCTACTATTCTTGCTTTATTGTTCGTTCTTTACCACTTTCCTCTTCTTCAAGACCACGCAGATTTCGGTTACTACCAGCCATATTGCTCTGACGAAATTCTTCCTTACATTTTGCCATAACATGCACAGTGACATCTATTGTATCTAACAGGGCTCCCAATGTCTCTCATCAATGCCTAGTGTCGCTCAAAGGTGAGAAACTAACCTGCATCTGTCTATCTATCACTTGCCCCTATTATATTATGCGATAGTGCACTTCATTCTCATCCCTTAGCTTCTACCCTTCCTCATGATTATCATCAAAAGGTCATAATAACAAATGTTGTAATATAATTAATAAAGAAGATTGTAAATACAATTTTGTATTAACCCCTACGCTCCTATCAACAATTGTTTACAACCGTTGTTTTTAGCTCAAACCTCTTTGCCTACAGAGGGTATAACACTCTTCGGGTAGTTACTCACCGATGATGGGCCGGTTCAGAAATATTCTGCTAGAGTACGCCGCAATCCATTATTACTTAATATTAATGTAGAGGGTTTACCCATGCACACCAGCACCACTGCTAAATATCTGGGGCAACCTTCGACGCCAAGTTATCTTGAAAACCTCTCCTTCTTTCTATCAAGGAGAAAGCGCAAAGTCGTTTAAATCTCCTGAAGCGGCTTGTCGATACTACCCTGGGGTTTGCACACCGATACTGTTCTAAAGAGGTACAAGGCTTTTCTTCGCCCATGTCTCACTCACTTTTGGACAAGACCACGGTCATACTGGACTACCTGCTGTTGTGGCTCAGTATCCTTAACTGACGGCGGCAAATATCGACAAAGGAAAAGCCCGCCAAGAGTCAGCGCCGAGTTGTCCAACGGCTCACTCTACAGCAACTGCCACCTTTTCTGCTGCGCTCCAGATGACATCTCCAAACTAACATCATCATGCATGAGTGAGTCCTTCTCAGCATCTAGCAATATGAATATAGAGATTCGCGGAAAATCATCATCTAAATCAGTAGTTCATTCTTTTCTTCTTACCAACTATGACGTCAAATACAATGAGTTAAAGCAGATTTACTTACGTCTACTCAAGTACGTGCCACGACCGGTTCTCAAGTAGCTAACACCTATCAAAAATGTTATTATCCGATCGATAGATTCTAATATGGCAAACACTCTTCGTAACACCTACTCTTTCTAGATCTTCGGCACCCCTACAAACTTTCATCAATCCAGGCAATGCAGCCTCCACCACCTCGCATGCCTCCAGCTCCATCTGCTGGCATACGGGAATAGATCCAGAGTTCACGGATGCAAAGGTCGCTGATGAACTTAAGCTGAAGGGTCAATCAATCCTGAAATGCATTCGCATAAAGAACGCACTCCCGGACTCCCTGTTATGGTCCAAGTCCTCACAAACACCAAAGAGGCCGTGAATTATCTTCTTAGCAGTGGTGCCTACATCTAACTGAAACGACATAGGGTGGAACCGTCTCACTCACCTCCGCCTCTTCCTGTACGTTCTGAGCGGTGTCAAGCTTAAAACTCACATCACACAAACGACTGCAGGAACCTTTTCAAATGCGGGTACTGTGCAGGTCAATATTCCAGCATTTTCACTAATCCACCGCAATGCTCAACCTGCCCAAATTATCATCCTACGTACAGCTATATATATGTAAAGCCAATCCCACTGCAGAGATGCTAAAACAAGAGCTCACTGTACCTATCCGCATATCATAAAGCCGATTCTACTACCCCGCCTCCTAGTTCTGCACAAAAACCGATCACCGTCGACAAATTTTTGTCATTTATCACTGTTAATTGTAAAACATAGTTTTATTTTTTCGTTAAAATATCCTCCAAAATGTACAATTCGTTGCTAAAACTACTCTGCGTGTTAACTTAAGCGGCACTTACTCCGCCTCATTTCCATTCTACAATTCGTGAATCTGCAGTCTAAATTCTCTCTCCATCTATTCTTTTTATGTTTCATTATGGCAGTATATTTTCTCTTTCTGAACATTCGTTCTCTACAAAAAATACAGCCTTTATTTGAACAGATACTTCTGTTGGAACACGTTCATTGTTTTCTTCACAACGAATCATTTCTTACTCCTAAAATCTTGTGCAAACTCTCACCCTATCACATTCTTCGACACCATAATACCATCCCCACTCGCCGTGCTAATGGTGGCGTAGCTATTGGTTTTCCACACGATATTTTACATAGAGTGCACGCTAATGGAAACAAGTCAACGCCTGAACATCTTATCGCTACCTTTAATTTCATACAATGTTACGTTACTGTTGGTACCATCTTTATACGACCAGGCCATCCTATTCCTCTAAGTTTCTTTCAATAACTTTCTTACAATTTCCGGACTTACATGATAATGGTTGATATTAATTACCTTATTCGCTCAGATCAAAAACCCACCTTTTGCAATTATAGTCAGATCAAAAGAAATGGATTCATTCATCGTATTCCTAAACCGTCTCATCCGGCTTCTAATACAAACCCTGATACCGTCATAATATCACCCAATATTTTCTGCAAGCTCACTTTGGCTACGCTTGACACCCTTGGAAGTGATCACATTCCAACCAAGCTGCTCTTCACACCTCAATCCACTCCTCCTAAAGCCCCCCGAACAGTGGCTCGTTTCAACTGTGCACGATGTCGTCACTATAGGGAGTATCTTTCTAACACCTTTACCAGCCATAGAGTCTGAACTATACGACACTATTCATACAATCACTGACAGTATTCATCAGGTGTCCTTGCAGTATATCCCTCAGACCACAATTGATCCCTATTGACCAAAATTGCCATCATAATACTTACCTTTAATACGTCGTCCCTGTCAGATTTTTGGAGATTTTACTCGCACGGGCAATCTGAAATCGCTTCGGCAACATCGCCAACCAACGGGCAGTGCTGTATTATCTCGTGGCATACATGACCAGAAGTTGAATAAAAACCTGTAATACCCTTTCTGATACAGCACATTCAACAAAGTACTGAAAACGCTTTCATCAGCTCACTGGCAAAACCTCTCGCACTTCATACCCACTCATTCTCAATGATACGCCATTACACGCTGTCGTGGACAGAGCAAGTGCCTTCGCTGACCAACTTCAGGGTGTCGTCACGCATCTTGCACTTCCCTCTCAGTTCGCACACATCCTACAGACCGGCTCAATCTCAACTCACCATCACTCTAACCTCATGTTCATCACCTTCTAGCAGACAATTCACCATTGACAACTCCTGTCACCGTCACCGAAATTACTACCACCGTCGCTTGTAGACGCAACACCGTTCCAGAGCTAGATCCTATTACGTATCGACTTATCAAAGAAGGGCCATACATTATCCATTGTCTTCTGTCTCTCATCTTCACGTTCATCATTCGTACTGGTTTCATCCCTAACGATTGAAACATTTGAAAATGAAATATTCCTGAAACCGAACAAACCAGCTTCATCTGTGTCTTCCCCTTGCCAAATTCAACTCACCCTTGTTTTCAGCAAGATACTTGAACGGATACTCGTCTCTCGCCTACACACACATCTCGCTGATCACAACTTCATTCCCTTTCATCAGGCCTGATTCCCTCTTAATTACAGTATTAATAATCAATTACTCCGCCTGACAACGTACATCGCTTCTCAGGTTAATAACTCTAAACCTTCCTGTCTTGTCCTTTTCGATTTAGAAAAGGCTTTCAATAAAGTTCGGCATCTTGGCCCTCTATATAAACTATTTTCTTTCTGATTGCCAACCTGTTATATTCGCTTCATGTACCATTTTCTCTCAAGTTGCCTGACCTACGTTTACATTAATAATGTTCTCTCTCCTGTATTTATCCATTCTGGTGTTCCTCAAGGCTCTGCTCTGTTCCCGCTTCTTTACTTACTATATGTAGCTGACTTCTCTACTCTTCATTCAAATGTCAGTCTCTTTCAATATGCGGGTCATACGGCTTTTCTGGCAACGGCAAATACTATTCAACACATCAACCACATCCTTCAAACTGCCATAGATGTTTTCCTTGAGTGGTGTGATACGTGGTGACTCAACCTTAACGCTACTAAAACTCAAGACATTATCTTTCTACCACCAGACGAACGCAGTGGGTACACCACTTGCTGCTACTCCCAGTCATGAACCTGGGCATCATCTTCCACTCAAATCTGAAATGGTCTACTCATCTCAAAAGTCTTGCTCTAAAAGCGACCAACCGAAGGACGTAGTCCGACTTCTAACTTGGACTACGTGGAGGCTGAAACCTAAAATAATACTTAGCACCTACAAGGCATTTTACGCCCTGTTTTGAGTTATGGCTTTACAGCCTGACTTTCCGCACCCGAGGCATACTACCGCCGACTTCAAATGCATGAGCGCCAAGCCACACGCCTAGCCTTCCGAATTAAATTACCAAGCTCTACACGAGACATATGTGACAGAACACCTTTAACACACTTTCTCTATCACCTAGAAGACCTCAGACTCAGGTACGTTACAAAGCGATTCCAGACTCATCATCCATTGCTCTTTGATGCTAGGCACCACGAAGCTACTCTCAGTAAACCATCAACAATTCTCCGCCATTCTCCACTCTCTCTGATGTTTACTCTGTACCACCACGTTCTCCCACCAAATAGTCCCGACTTTCAACTTCCTGAAGACTTCCTCATTGCAATCCCCCCACCATTCATCACCTCATCTCATGTTCACACTGACGTCGCCTCACTAACAGAGCTACCCTGGTCTCCACTGCGCCTCAAGCAGCCCCTGGACTGAAGATAACATTCATTCATCTCTCTATTGTGTTGTGATAGTTTCATTTTTCATTGTCACCGATGCTCTGCTCTCTCCGCTCTCTTGTTGAAATATTCACAACTATACATTTCACTTTTCCACACCTGATGATTCTGGTTAAAGGCAATAATGTTCTCTAATGTAAATGAACTTAAGATATTACAAAGTTAATAAAATCTCCTTTGCAAAAATGGTTTAAGTAAGAAAATAATTTAGCCTTCTGAAAATGAAAATTCGAATATGAAATATTTGAAATGTCGAAATAACAACGAATGAGAAGAGTAACCATCTCTTAATGGTGCTTAGAGAAGACATTGAAAGCCATACCATCGTGCAAATACTCATAAAAAATAAAAATAAGCAGAAACCTGCAAAGATTAAAAATATGTCCTTTCTTTTGATTAAGATATTATATACTGAATCTTACAAATAGAACAAAAGATTGTTTGGATTTGTCATTTTCTGATATACAGTACATAGATATACAGTAATGTAAGAGAGTTATTTCCTTCCTAAGAAACGCACATTTTACAAACAACGAGACACGCATTTCCTATGTTTCAATGAAAATTGATTTAACGAATTTCACATATTCACATTTAACGAATGAATACAAATGGTACTTTCAAACTAGAGGAAACCAGTAGAAATTTTGATATCGAAATGATCCTCTAAGAAGAGGAAGTTTCTGTAACGCTGAAAAATATTTAATTACTTATAATTCAAAGCTTATATTTCAAATTGTACACCTACAAGTTAAACGAAAGTATAAATCGGGCATTTTGTAAATAAAGAAAGAGAAATGTGAATAATATAGAAACAATACTCTTTCCGTCTTTAAAATTGAAGTTTGAAAACTGTTCAAACACTAATTTTCCCGTTGTTAATGAAGATTCTCTCCTTTCAAAGACGTTGAATGACGTTTAAGCACCTTTGATTTATTAACATGCGATTATATTTGCTATGAAATATTTGAAGAATATTAACCTAAGCCAACTTATTGGATCAAAATTCAAACGTCGACGTACACACATTATATCCAAACTTAGCTCCTGTAATAAATAACTATGTTAGCATGGGGCTATTTAGAACGCAATATCATAACGAACTTAACCATTTAATTTGTTCAGTTGGAGAGTTTTGATTGGATAAATAAAACTAGAGATATATGACTAGATAATTCCCCAAAACTGGTGCAGTGGCCTTGTAACAAAAATAATAAAGGTTGTCATATTTAATTAGGAGTTAGACTTTGATGTGAATGAATTTGGTAAAGAAATCGAATAATTGAAGCATTGTATCAACTCGTAACCAGCGTATGCTCTCCAAGGGTTTGATCGGAGAAGATTTAAGAGATCGAACCTTCTTCTGTGATCGTCACTCGAAAATTATCTCGAGTCCACTACTCTTTTCGTCCACCTACCTTTTCTTCCTAGTTTTTGTTAGCGTCATTTCTTTCGCTTACAACTACATTTTCAAGATTTTTTTCATGACTCGAAGTAGGAAGTATTTGTTATTGAGTTGACACATTGCTGCATAACATAACTTACATTTTCCTTTAAAAGAATGGTTTATCCATACAGAGTTTTGAGTTGTTACGAGACTTCCTTAATTGCTCTACACATGTGGATGACCTAACCTCACCAGAGTGGGAAGTGGTATTTTTTTCAATTTAAAATATGAAAATTTACAAAATGTTAATATCAAGGTTAATAAAATATCATTTACCCTTTACCAATTAACTTCACCCATATTACAATATGGCAAACTCAAGCTAATGTCACCATATTAAGAAATCACGATATCACTATTATTATTATTATTTTATTTATATAACCTACAAAAGTACCCTGAATGAATCTTTCTACTGATTGAAATATCCAGAAATGAGTCGTTATCCTACTTGAATTTGATGGGATAATCATATTAATTACTCATAATATGCGTCGAAAAGTTCTAAATTACCTACAAGGTGGTTTCTTGGCAATGAACAGAACCGAAGAGAAGTAATAGAGAAACTTGTGTAAGTCTACGTATACATAGAATATAGACTAAAACGCGTATCCTAAGGGGAGAAGAGATTATCAAAATGTATGTCAAATAGCCTCTTATTAGAGCCTAACGAGCTGTCTTTCTAGATACTTGAAAATTATAATATGAAATCCTTAAATTGATAGATCTGCTCAGTTTCCAAAATAATATGCTTCTAAGTGTGTGGGAACAAATGCGTAATTTCTATAATATTTTTCAATAGCTAATAACTGAAATTTGGAATACATGTATCTTTTTAAGGTTACTATATAGAAATCCAATTTGTTCCATATAAGTTATTATCCAGATATCTCTCTTCGTTCTATGCATCCTCCAATGACAATTTGCAGCTCCCTTATATATATATATATATATATATATATATATATATATATTTACAATTCATGGATAGACCCCGACAGTAATGCGCAAACATAATCACATCCATACATACACAATAATGCAATAGTGTCATGATCCATATTAAAGTGCCATGATCTTATTTATAATTATAACCTATTAACGATTTATTCCTTCACCTTTCAAAAATTCCAAATTTAACTTTGAAATTATGATTGGGTTTATTCTCAATATTTCTCACTTAAAGACACATGAGATTTCCTTACATCTCCAGAATAATTTGAATTTTTAACTCAACTCATTCGCAGTTTAAAACCGTGTAATCTCATACGGACCAAGCAAACGACAATACAGCGATTCAGTAACCTTATTAGCTATCCACGACTTCATGTGGGCTTTCAACAATTCCTGATCTCCCACTTGATATGGTGTAGGTAACATATCAGTGCTTCTTCAAACTTCTCTACGAATATTCCAAATTCTCCAGGGACTTCAGCTTCAATTGATGATCTTGTTTTATTACATCAACACTGGTCACATTACATTTATAATCCGGCGGATCACAAACGTTGCAGGAAAATATAATTTCCATATACGTATATTTGGTATCTGCATGTTGGGCATTATTAAGTGAAAAGTCAATCTAATAAATCGTCGATCCAATTGATTTTAATTATTTCTGAAAAATATCTACCTACTGTCTTTTACAGTACGTATATATCATCCCATGATAAGGGGATTCACTCACATCCTAGATTCCATTACAAAATAATAAATCTTGAAATTTCTTTGACGTAAAGACAAAATGATTATCGTGCCCAATTGCAAATGGAAACAACCTTTCGAGACATAATTTTGTATAACTCATTAATTGAGATCTGGTTTAACAAAATATTAAAAGGTTCCAGAAATACCTATTTAGAAAATGAGTCTACTACTATCATACAGTATCATACCGACCATGTATTTAGAGTTTGCCCTAGCAAATCTTATGCCATATTGCATTTTTCTAGTGTAGCAAACTCCCAATTAATTGACACATAGTTTCAAGGTTACTACTTTCATTCATTTAGCACAGTTCGCACGATAAATATAATTTGGCCCTCCACCTCCTCCTCGGTGTATATTAAGAATACTTTTACTATTGTTTACCCAATCCTAGGTGACTTCCAAGCAAAAAAAGAGGGATAATAATAGTCTATTATATTAGAAGCAAATTACTTCTTTAAACATACCTTGTATGGACTACTTTGGGTCTGAGTATTCTTACACAAAATCTCCTTCAACATCTGATAGCCCTCAGCAGTTTCTTTCACTCCATTCTTTTGATTATTAGCCTCAACAGGGGTCTTTCTCCTGATGAACTTTCAGAGATTGGCTAGAAAAGGCATAGCCTACATATTCACTATTCACAAGTTCTTCATTTCATCTACATATATTCCGGCCGGTGATCATGTGGTTCGGATTTCACGTTAACCAGTAGGTCCACGTCTCATATAGCCTCGCTGCTGAACGGGACGCTAAACTAAGATCAACTCAACTCATCTACATATATTGGATCCAAACGCATTCGTTCAAAATTTTCTGTGTCATAGAATCTGGAGATGATATTGGCCAAGATATTCATATCCTTTGAGATGGACTTAACTTCAAAATCACAGGCAAACAAATGGTATAGAAGCTACCATACATTTACTCTTCGCAGGTTATGAATTGCCTACCCCAGTTCCATATTATCCACTTGTAATTCAGATTTATAATGCACGTAGGATGTAAACTGTAAACAAGTATAAACTTATTTCTATCATAAGGTCTCAAGCTCCTCCAATTGGAAATCTCCTACCAAGGCAATCCTCCTGTTCAATACAGAAATCTAAAGATTTTAAACTGGCACCCGCGCTGAGTATAAACGTCTTTTCCAAACCTTGAAGTATCAAAACCACATGACTCTCAGAAAGCTTTTTGCACATCTCCCAAAGCCTTGTCCTGTTCGGCACCCAACCGTACTTCTGACGTGGGGAAGGAAGGCGAGACATACTGTCTACGACTTCATGGAACTGAGGGATCAACTTATTATAATGTTTGCGAAACCTGATCAATGTTATTAAGCCCTTCCTATTTTTCGGAAAGGGTAATTTTCTTGTAACTTCGAGAAAGAGAAGGATCCAAATATATATTGTCAGATTCTATTTCAGGTCCCAAATGCGAAGTTCTCTTCTGAAGCATTTTGGTCTTCTTAACTGATAAAATTATATATGTTTCATCAATTTTACCAATCCTGTTCTCTAGAGTACGCTAATGCGACACAATATCTCTGAAAACATAGCTTCTTGCTGTATTCTGTTTTATTTTCCTTGATAACACTTATTTTGCTATACCAAGGAACTGATTTGTATAGATCAGTGCATATTGGATTCAATTTCTTATCTCGAGGCCTGGGTTCTAATCCCTGCATATCGGAGATTCTTGTCATGTAGGTTCCAATGTTAGTTTGTATTAAATGTGAAAACAATATATTTTTCTTCAGATAGTGGACTCTATATGAGAATGAGGTATAATTGGAGTACGCTATAAACGAAGACGATAATTTATTAAACTTCTTTCCTTCATTGTTTCACATTTAGTGATACCAGACTATTTCAATTAGCTTTTAACTCATGTAGGGTCCGTGTTTCCCTCTCGCACATGCATTGAAACAATATATTAAACAGGAAACGAGCCAAAGTGCTCGTAAGGCTATGAACTCTTAAAAATAGATTCTCTTAAAGGCAGAAATTATATATGAATTAATCAACTAAAAGCACTGATTCGGATTTCTTAGATTTGAATATTATATGCGTGCGAAAAGTGCAATATCAAAGTTCGGTGTATCACACTAGTAAACTCCACAACTGAAATAATCTATCTGCAGTATTCAGCGAAAAGGAATTGCTATTAACTATACAAAATCGTCGATTAAAATTGGTAAAATGAGGAAACAAGAAAAAGATCACAAGTTGGAAAAATCCTAACAATAGTGCGGTATTTAGGAATTTTGGATATTTACAAATTATGGAATGTAAAATATGGAGCCGGCGTCGTAAAATGCGTTATTTCAGAACTGCAGCCTAGAATAGAAATTGAAATGATATAGTAATACTGTACGGATGCTCGAATTGTAGGATCAGAAAAATATTTAGTAGTTGTAATTGGGAATTGTAATGCCCCTCGATCTCGGTCCGATAGGACTCAACACTAATTTTAAAAATAAAAAAAAAAGGAAAAAGAATCCTTACCCCACAAGACCAGAGGCTCGTATCCACTAAGGTTACCGCAAGCAGCCGTGAAATTTTCCAGAAAACAAGACTTAATATTATTCAGTTTTTAAAAATATTATGGCAAATCAGAGCAAAAATTTCATCTGATAACAATTTATTAAAAATAATTCAAAGGTCAAAACAGCTGAATAAATAATTTGAATTAAAGATTGAATTGAATATGTAAGTAGTGATAATTTCCTTCAATTCAGCAATCTACCTTACAATAATTAATATTTAATTCAAAATACAATATACAACACCTTTAACAGATCGATTGTCCAATTTAATCAAGAATTTTAACGATTTGACAACTTACTAATTTATGAACGATGTAGCAACAAATGACGTAAGGTAGTAATTTCGGAACTAATTACTTAATAGAAACGAGGCAGTAATAAACCTCATACGCTAATAACTTAAGTAATGATTATTTAAATAGTTAAATACGTTAGTCTTTCTTAAAGCTTGTCTTGCAATTTCTGGAATTTTACTTTTTTTAAAAAAATACAGAAACGGATCCGAGTTCGATTTCCTTTAACAAATTAGACTGATCAACCAAATGGAGCAAATAACACAACCGAACACATACATTAACTGTCACAAAGACACAGAAAGGATAGAAAGGGAAGTTAACAAAATTGGTTTCTTACCTTTAATTCTCTGCAATCTGCTCACCCTTCTATTTCCCTCTCTGTCTGTGCCCAAAGTTAATAATTTCAGGAAAGAAATACTGAACCAACAACTAGGAAATAAGCAAACAACGACAGGTTCCTTCAACAAATTCCCTCCTGGACTCGGCCATTCAACAAATACTCGAAGCGAAGGCAAACGGAAACTACTCGCAGCAACACCCAGCGGAAGCAGCGACAGGTCACAACTGACCTCCCACTACCTACGGAGCCACGAGGCAGGGAAGAAAAGCGTTGTTGCCACATCGTCATAACTACAAACTCTTATTACTTCAATTCACATAATCCAATATTATTTCTGTTCACAACATACATTATTTAATTATTTCTTCTTTCTTTTCATGTCCATAATAAGTATTTTATTTAACAATTTTTATTCATTTATATTCAACTTGATTAGGTTAAATAGACTCGTCCATATTTCTGGGGGAGGTGATTCCTAAGCCGTCAAACCAGCGCAGAAGTATGTTCCAAGGAACATCATCCAGTGGCGGCTCGAAGGGAAGTCCCATCAGTGGCGGCTCCAATGTATGAACCATTACAACCTACCCCTCCGCAAAAAAAAATGTACACCGTAAAATTTTTTCTTTTCTATTCGGATTATCTAAATTTTTTTGGGCTGGCGGCTGGAAAACTCAAACAAAAAGATAAAAATAAACAGGAATTAATAACAATTACACAATAAAATTTTATTAACACATTAAAATGTTCTTTCAATTTTTAATAAATTCAATTTTTTTTACAATTCTTTCCCTTTTATTTAGGCAACATTATGAATCTCATTTATAATATAAAATTTTACTTTATCTGGCCAGATTGAAAAGACAAGAATTTAATTCTTAACAACCACAATATACTTTCATAAAATAAAGAACTTACACATAATATTTATTTACATCAATTTTTAATCATTGTAATTTTACAGAAGTGTACTGGACGAGTGATATGTGTTTTAAATTGTGATTCTTACCTTGAAGTTATTTACATTCTTCGGGGATAATACTTTTTAAGTTCAGTTACATGCGATCGTCGCCAGCTATCTGAAGCATCCTCAGGATTAGACACAAGCACCGTATTAGGAGTTAAAAATCTTTGCACAATAAATGGACCACACCATTTATAAGATAATGATTTATTTATTTTATCTTTTAAAGAGGATTTTACATGGGTTTTTAATAATACCATGTCCCCAACATTAATTACCACAGATCGACGTCTCTGCAGCATTAATTTTCTTCTAGTTTCCCAACTCTTAGTCATGTTACTTAAGGCATTTTTCCAGATTTCTGAACTATTATGTGTGGTCAAGTCGAACTCTGAAACTTCCCACCTCATTTCTAAAGGAGTTAGTAATGGACGTCCAAAAAATAATTCAGAGGGGATAGCTTTCAGTCCCGAGTACTCACAAAGATTTAACATAAATTGAAATTCTGGAATTGCCTCAGACCAATTTTGTTGATTATCCCCAAAATACGCTCTAAGGGAAATTTTCAGCGTTTTGATAAAACGCTCTGCACAATTCGCCTCAGCGTGATAAGGGCTTATTTTAATATGTTTTATACCATGACTATAACAAAAAATTTTAAAGGTTTGAGAAACAAAGACAGAAGCGTTATCTGATGAGAGGGTCTCCGGAAAACCCAATCGACAGAAAACTTCAAGTAGTTTATTACATATGGTCGTAGCTGACAAAATTCTTAATCTCTCTAGAAAAACATACCTAGTTGCATTATCGACGCCGATTAAGATATATTTAAATCCTTTAGACAAAGGTAATGGACCAATTACATCGACCATTACATTTTCCAATATTCTAGAGCTATGTGTTGATTGCAAATGATCCATTTTCTTTATATTACATTCCTTTATTTTCTGACAGAGATCACAAGTCTTGACGTAGTTCTTTACGTCATCTACGATCCCCTCCCACGTATATCTTCTCATTAGCTTATGTAAAGTACGGAAGGAACCGGAATGTCCACCCGTCAATCGATGATCGTGGTAAAACTCAATAACAGGAATACGTGGATCGGATGGGATCACAATCTTATAAGGATAAGAAAGAGCCTTAGTCTTTTTCATAAGTAATCCTTTACTAAGAATGTAATTCCCAACATTTCGACCATTCTCAATTTCTTCTATAATACCCTTTAATGCTTCGTCCTTTCTCTGAAGATCTTTAAGTGGTTCCTTTACCAAAGGTAAACTCCACGAGTTGGCAACATTTAAATTTCTTTTCATGATTGCCAAACCCATCGGCCCATCAATTTGACTGAATTCAAATGGATCGTACATACGAGTAAAAAATCAGCAACTATGTTTTCCTGTGATTTTATATGTTTTAATTTGAAAGAGAATTGACAAAGTGTTTCAACAAGTGGGCCATACTTTTGCAACCTTTTAGCATTACCTAATATCCAACTAAGTGCTTTGTTGTCGGTATAAACATCAAATTCATTTATTAGATAATGCTTATAGCGTTCTATTGTGCGAACAAGACTAATAAACTCTATTTCATAGATGCTTCTGTGTCTATCTGCTTCATATAGTTTTTTCGAATAGAACCCTACAGGAAGAAGGCGATTATTGTCGTCATATTGTGACACGCATCCAGCCACCGCTTTCCCTGACCCATCAACATGGATCACAAAGCGTTTAGACAGATCAGGCGTTTTCAAAACCACATTATCGATGAGTGTTTTCTTTAACTGATCTAAGCAAGCTTGATGTTCCGCCTTCCACTCAAAAGGTTTCTTTGGAGAACGCAATTCACTCAGTGGTGCCATTAGATCTTGTAAATTTGGAATAAATTTTCCAAAATAAGAAAAAAGACCACATATTTTTAACACACCACGTCTATTTCGAGGTGGGGGAATATTTTGAACTGCTGATATTCTACTTTGATCTATTTGAATATTATTTCCATCAACTACAAACCCAAGATAATGTATACGTTTGTAAAAGAAAATACTCTTATCTGGTGAAATAGTAACACCAAAAGCGCGCAACCTATCTAAAACCTCTTTCAGAAGTATCTTGTGTTCTTCAATAGTTGATGAAAATAAAAGTAAATCGTCAAAATATATTCTTACACCTTTTCCTTGCATGTCACCTAATACCCTTTGCATCCCTCGAGCCAAAAGGCTGCTACCAGTTTTAATTCCTGCAGGAACTCTATTATATTGGTAGGAACCCCTTGGTGTTACAATAGTAGTAATCTCACAAGAGCTTTTATGCAAAGAGATTTGTTGGTATGCTCGTTTCCAGTCTAACCTGCTAAATACAGACATGCCTGCTAGGCTTGTTAAACATTCCTCCAAATTGGGGGAAGGAAAAACATCATTAACTATGAGCTGATTCGCCCTACAGTAGTTTCCAACAATTCTGTAAATGTTATTTGTATTACGAACTAGAAAACAACTACTTCCATAATTGGAATGATCAACTTCAGTGAGAATACCTTGTTTAATCAACTCATCAATATGATCATAAAATATTTTTTCCTTAGCCTTTTGTACAGGGAAAGGAGCTTCCTTAAAAGGCTTTTGTTCTTTCAAATAAATTCGACCCTCAAACCCTTTTATACAACCAATATTATCAGATATTACGTCACTATACTCTTTCTTTAACTCGTCCACGAATGCAAGAACCTCAGGCTCAGTATATTGTGTAGGAGAATTTGAACCAAGGGAATCCACTGTTGACATTCGAGGTTTAATATCACAAACTTTTTTTTGTACTTGAACACCTGCTGGAAAAAACTTTTTATTTTTTGCTATTAATTCATGAAATTTATTAGCTTGTTCTATATCGATGTCAGAAGCTTGTGATGAACTGTCATCCATAACTGCATTCGGAGTTTCACTAATAACATTTACGGAACTATTATTCGAAACAGTCAATTCCGGTAAAGGCTGAACCTTATTATCCACATCGCTAGCAGTCTTCTTACTTTTTCGCTTTCTTTTCCTTCTTTTCTTTCTACTCGAAGACGAAGAATTAATTAAGTTCAAATTTAAACGATTTGACTGTAATTGCTCTAACTCATTAGCTGATTCAACCACTACCTCATTCTGACAAGCACTAACTATATTGGATTGTGTTGTATTTTCATCTATCACCGTTGTCAAATCAATCCTTTATGGTTATCACTAACCATCGATGAACGCATAGTGTCATAGTTCCTAATATTGGGAATAACATCAGCTCGATGGACAATATTTGCAGAGTTCAATTCATTCCCAATTACACGATCATAATTTCTGAATTCACTTACACTAGAATAATATCCATTATCAACGTCCTCTCGAGGCTTACGTTCAGACGATAATATAGAACGCAATTCATTTAATTGATTAGTAGATGGCACTGATATTTCTAATAACTGTCTCTCTATATCATAAAGCTCTATCTCACACTGTATTCCAATGTCCGCTAACGATAGCCTTTGATCACTTGCCTTTACAAATAACGACGCTATCTTGCCGGTATTTTTCTCTAAGTTCTTAGTGTTAACGGAATTTTGGCCAACCGGGTCACCTGATCTAAACCCCTTATGCTCCACTGAAGAACCAGAACTATTCAACGTATTGTATATTATATTAACTATCTTCTTGTTATTGCGTAATCTTAGTTTATTTAGTCCATAATCTATCACCGAACCAGTAGCTCTTAAAAATGGCGTTCCTAATAAGCAATCGCAGGGAAGATCCTCAACTATCCTGAATCTCACTCTTTCAAACCAACCTTGTATGTTCAGTACTAACATAATCTCACCAGATGACCTGTAATTTTGTCCTAAGGGAGCACTTATATTTAAGGGTTGTACTTCAACACGATAACGCTCCGCCCCACACTTCCCAACTAGATGTTCTGTCACTAAGTTATATGATGATCCACCATCCAAACAAGGAAAAACATTAACATCGTTCACTTTCGCCTTAATAAAAGATGCCACTGTGTATTTCATCTCAACTGGAACACAATATTGTTTATCACGCATACTGAACCGACGCTCATACCCCGCGGAACGAGTATCATCGAATAAAGTGCCGCAATTCTGATTTACAATTCGTTTATTATCATCTTTTTCTAATTTACTTGTTTTAATTGAGGATGTGCACGCATTTGTACTTTTCATATTCATTTTACGACTATAATCCAATTGACTTCTATTAAATTTAACATATTGACTAGCCTTATAACGCAATTCCTCAATAGAGAGTGGTATAAGGTTTTGCAACATTTTGAACCTAACTGCCGGGTTCATTCCATTAATAATTATTTTCACTAACTGTTGTTCATTATCAAAAACATCTAATACTTTGGCTGAAAAATAGATAGTATCAATATAATAATCAACAAACTCAGAAAGAGCTTGTTTACGATAAATCCGTTCACTAATTAATGTATGTTTAGCCGTGTCTGTAATAATTTTTTCCACAATGTTCTTTCTAAATGGAATCCATGTAACATTATTATTCAATGCCCTTTGAACCTCACGCAAAAATGCACCTTCACATTTTATTAAAATAGATGACAAAAGAAATGACATTGGATAACTACTTTCCGATTGTACACGCTCCAAAATGAGTAATAATTCAAAAACAGCAAAACTGTTATTACCATTAACCGGCTTAATATGCTTAATATTATTTTCCAATACTTCAATGTTCTTATTAAATGAATATTTTTCAAAATATTTATTATATGAAAATGTTCTGGTAGGTTCGGAACTGGTACCATTACTTTTAGATTCACCCTCACATAAATGATCACAGCTACGAACAGGAATTTGATTTACTGTCTCAATTCTCATTTGATTATAACGACCAGTATTTAGATGTAATGAACCTATGGGAGTTGAGTTTCTCAAATAAGATACTCGTCTATAATAGTTCTGCATATTTAAATAAGGATTTCGAACCCCTTCACTTCTATTCGGAGTAATATCCGCAGAAGGCTCACAGTATCTGTCACGAAACTCTACACGTCTTGTTTCATTACTCATACTATCAGGAAACACTTGATCCGACATAGGTGGTTGAACGACCCTACTCACATTCTGAATGGTTCCTGATTCGATCCCAGAAGCAAACACTGGTTCCACATTTCCAGGCATACTAATATTCCTATTCTGAAACGTGTTGTCTAATAGAATAGATCGGGCAGGGGGTGTTAGACTCATAGAAGTGTCAACGACTGTACTATTATTTACAAAACCGGTCTGGTCAATTGTATAAAGATCATTATCACTTGGCATGGTAATACTGACATATTCGTTATCGCAAGACATTTCAACCAATATAATAGCAAGTATATTCAATAAATAATAATACATATAAATCTAAATATATACAAGTAACTACCTTAATACTAAACACAAACTAAACTACAAAGAATTTCGACCAAAGCAGAAAAAAACAACGGTTCAATGCAAACAAAAACACGCAGCTCTCCCAGTACACATCCGCATTCCAACGATCTCAACTATTATGCAATAACTACAACATTGTCGCTTATAATTCATAAATATTTCCTCACTTCTTTACTTTCTGACAGACTAACGTTTCCTTTATTTTAAGTTAAGCATCAAATATTATTCAACTATTTTCATTACATTGAACTGAATACATACCCAAAAAATTCAGTAAATAATAAATAAGATTTTTCTTTTTTTTTTAATGTATTGAATAGTACTGTATTGAGGAGTTGAGTTATGAATTGAGGTGAGTTGTGACCTGTCGTATGTAATGCCCCTCGATCTCGGTCCGATAGGACTCAACACTAATTTTAAAAATAAAAAAAAGGAAAAAGAATCCTTACCCCACAAGACCAGAGGCTCGTATCCACTAAGGTTACCGCAAGCAGCCGTGAAATTTTCCAGAAAACAAGACTTAATATTATTCAGTTTTTAAAAATATTATGGCAAATCAGAGCAAAAATTTCATCTGATAACAATTTATTAACAATAATTCAAAGGTCAAAACAGCTGAATAAATAATTTGAATTAAAGATTGAATTGAATATGTAAGTAGTGATAATTTCCTTCAATTCAGCAATCTACCTTACAATAATTAATATTTAATTCAAAATAAAACATACAACACCTTTAACAGATCGATTGTCCAATTTAATCAAGAATTTTAACGATTTGACAACTTACTAATTTATGAACGATGTAGCAACAAATGACGTAAGGTAGTAATTTCGGAACTAATTACTTAATAGAAACGAGGCAGTAATAAACCTCATACGCTAATAACTTAAGTAATGATTACTTAAATAGTTAAATACGTTAGTCTTTCTTAAAGCTTGTCTTGCAATTTCTGGAATTTTACTTTTTTTAAAAAAATACAGAAACGGATCCGAGTTCGATTTCCTTTAACAAATTAGACTGATCAACCAAATGGAGCAAATAACACAACCGAACACATACATTAACTGTCACAAAGACACAGAAAGGATAGAAAGGGAAGTTAACAAAACTGGTTTCTTACCTTTAATTATCCGCAATCTGCTCACCCTTCTATTTCCTTCTCTGTCTGTGCCCAAAGTTAATAATTTCAGGAAAGAAATACTGAACCAACAACTAGGAAATAAGCAAACAACGACAGGTTCCTTCAACAAATTCCCTCCTGGACTCGGCCATTCAACAAATACTCGAAGCGAAGGCAAACGGAAACTACTCGCAGCAACACCCAGCGGAAGCAGCGACAGGTCACAACTGACCTCCCACTACCTACGGAGCCACGAGGCAGGGAAGAAAAGCGTTGTTGCCACATCGTCATAACTACAAACTCTTATTACTTCAATTCACATAATCCAATATTATTTCTGTTCACAACATACATTATTTAATTATTTCTTCTTTCTTTTCATGTCCATAATAAGTATTTTATTTAACAATTTTTATTCATTTATATTCAACTTGATTAGGTTAAATAGACTCGTCCATATTTCTGGGGGAGGTGATTCCTAAGCCGTCAAACCAGCGCAGAAGTATGTTCCAAGGAACATCATCCAGTGGCGGCTCGAAGGGAAGTCCCATCAGTGGCGGCTCCAATGTATGAACCATTACAGAATTCACGTAATATATAAATGAATGTGAGGCAAGTATAGCCCAATATTACGGGTTTCTTATAAAAAGGGATACAAATACAAAGCACACTACGATTACTGCGATTCTTGTTAGAGCAACTAAAGTAAATTAATAAATAAAGGTAACAATGAGTGGATGTTTAAAATAAAGGAATGACAAATATAATGACATCTTCCTTCTGTGTTGACGTTCAGGCGACTCGACTCAAGAGTACACGATTTTGACAATCTCCAAGTTAACGAAACATCCTTCGGAGTATCACCATTTTATGTTTAACACACGTCATTTTATAGTGGCTTTTATTATTAAAAAAGGGGTCCCCACAACAGTAAAATGACAATAAAGGAAATCAAACAAAGTTAGGAAAGAACATAATTTTCTGTGAGAATATCCCTGCTCCACCTCTGTTGCCAGTGCTTTTCCCAGGCAGATTTCCAGGGTAATTGGTTGTTTTTTTTTTCACTAATCCCCTAGAGATAAGATGATTCGAATTGCTATTACATAGCAGTGCTAGGTGTGGCATGTTATTCAAGAGAGTGTCTCGGTAAAGCTCTCTGAAATTTCTGTTCACCCAGAGACCGACACACGTTTCTGGATGCATTTCAGCATTATATTGACATTTATCTTAATGAAATCATTCGGGTCCAACATTTTTTATTTCCGTGGACTGATTCATGACTGACATCTAGGACTGTGTTGTGAACAATTGTGTATCATTTTGTCAAAATTATGTTCAGGCATTTTATGATGATTGTTTATCTAATTCTTTTTCATTTAACGTTAACTGTTCTATTTTTAAATTTTATCCAAGGTAATTGGACTACCCTGTTCATGAGTGCCTGATAGACTGCTTATTATTTTTAATATATTATGTTCATTTGCAAATATTTTCTGAATAATTTAAATGGCATCTGAAAATGTATTAGGTACATGCAATTATTACGCTATTATTTTAGGCATAACATTGCCCTTTTGAATAGCAGACATTTTAGTAAAAGTATGCATTGGAAAACATCTGTGTAATATTAAACAGCGTTACAAATATGACCCTCGTTATTGACATAAATTGAGTAAGTTGTTTCTATCTATTCTAATCGTTCTTTCTTGAGTTTCTTGTAACAGTTTTTACAATGCCGAAAACATCTGCAATTTTTGTTTCGTGAATTATTCTTTACAGAATTCACACTGTAAAAGAAGTTTACATCTATCACCTAATTAATTACTGTATTTTCCTTTTAATCATTACAGTTTCGATTGGAGAAGTATTTAGTTTCTTCATTGGAACCAGTTTGATGAGCATCGTAGAAGTATTCTACTTTTTAATTCTTAGACCAAGTTTTGTAATCTATTAATATCAGAAACGGTAATTGAAAGTATTACCGAAATCAGAAGATATGAAGCTAGAGGTAATTTAGTGTCCACGAACGCCTGTATTTGGCTAATGAACTAATTTTGAAACCAGATAGAAGGAATTTGTACAACTATTATTCTGAAGATAATGAAAGTCACAATTTCGTGCTATATATGAATATCACAATAGCAGGTAATTTCCAAGTCCCTTTTGGAATTTGAGAAGCATTTTATTTCTCACTCAGATGTTTCGAGTGGTTCGATGTTTTAGTTTCTTGATTACGTGATGAGATTTTTTTGTCACCGGTACATGGATAAAGGCAGTTTTAGAAACGTCAACAACCTATACTCTCTAAAAAGTAGTTTAGGTCAAATACTATTATTACTATTATTATTCCTATCAATCTCGGTACTGTTTAAGCCATTCAACGATTTGTTTGGACCTGTGATTGTACCTTTCAGTTCCAAACGGAATGTCAGACGTATACTGAATAGATACCGTCTCTGACTGAAAGAAACTGTAGTACAATGTACGCGATTTTTAAGTTTTACATGAGCATTATAAGCTTACCTTTCGTATGTGTCTCCGGGGTTAACTTCCGTATTGCCCCCCATCACAAAATCGTGTCCAGAACACCGGGAAACGCATAAAAATTACTTTTGAAGTTAAAAACCTGAACATTACAATGAATTTGAAAACAATTAAAATTACGAGAAAGGCAAAATGAATTGTTAAACATTCAACAATTAGGTCATATGCAATCAAATAAAAAGAAGTTTGGCAATTTCCTCTTGAAGAATTCATTTCAAAGTCATGAACATAATTCTATAAGTTCTCCAAGAGAAACCTACCGTAACCTAACCTGGCAGCCCAGCCGCTGTGGGATTAGACCGCCATGTACCAATCCGTGAATGCCTGTCATTTTAGTTTAGTGTGGACTGCTTTTAGATTGAGTTAACTCACATGCTTTATCTGAAGTTGACCCATAAATTGCACTTTCTATACAAAAATGCTTGGAAAGTGTTTCGTTTAGTCTGTTACCCAGAAATGATGATTCTGAGAATGCTGGCTACATTCTTGTGGATTATTCATGAGTTCCTTTGGCGTAGAGACGTTAGAAATAATGAATTGGAATATTTTGATTATTTCATTGAGTCGATCAAAATGTTGTATAATCCCAATAATTAAGGTCCGATAATGATTTTAATAAAGTTTTTCATGCATTTAAAGTGTCTTGGAACTGATTTCAGGGTGGGGCAATACGGAAGTATGGCCATCCGGCGTTCCGTTTGAACCCGGATACAAACAAGTCACTGAATCAGCGACCTTGTTGAATGGACTAGTCAATTAAGAACGTTAAACAATTACAGGGCATTGTTGTTGCTTGTAGTTATAAAAAATACGTTGGTGTATAAATAGTGAGTGGGTGTACCTACCAACATTGGCCAGATTAGCTCCTCCTGTCATGCAGCGTAGCGAACGGTGTAAATCAGTGTTTGCGCGTACTAGTAAAGATTACAATCGTAAACACGAAGTACAACCATGTTCAAATGCATAGTTGTACTTCCTTGATCCCTTGATTTTGCAGGACATTAAGAGTTTTAGCCATCCGGAAAGGCAGTAACGATACTAGTTAAAGTGCATTGCATTTGACACAAGAACGAACTATCGAGCTTAAAATACATATTGGAATCCGCTTCATGTTTATGCCTATACACCTGCTTCTTAAACAGCCAACAGAACTCATTTACCATATACTTGACATTTTGCTCACTGTTTTAATCTTTTTCAGAGGCAATCATTAATATTTTTTCCCCTTCTGTTTTCAGATAATATAAAGAAGGCAAGGAGTTTGGAAGATTTTAGTGGCAGTGACTTCACAGAGTCAGATGCTGAAGATCGTGTTAGAAACGACCAACGACCTCAGAGGAAATTAAAACCCGTGAAGCTTTTTCAACCAGTGAAGCCAAGTCGTATACCTCCCTTATTCTCAGCTGGCATTAGTGTACAAAAAGGAAGCTTTTTGACATTCAGGGAACGCCGATATTTGAGAACTTGGCTGATGAGTCGGGTAAGTGATATCTTAAAACTATTCTAAGCTAGATGTACTTTTTGGTCGTATTGTTAAGCGATTTTAAAGGCAAGAAATTATGACTGATTTTGAACGGGTTTAGTGAAGCATGAGTGTCAGGGAGAATCTGGAGAATATTGCACAATTGATAAATATGTAACGTTACTGGTTGGTTAATAAGAGGAGAAAATATTTTATATGTGAGTTTCTATCATTCCTGTAGAGTCTGTACACAAAATCTTAACTCCGATGCCTAGTAGTTCCGCAATAACCTTAAAAAGAAATTTGGTACCCATAATTCCTAAAAAACCAAATACGTTTTAAAACTCATCAGTTTTAAAATTATTTTCTTTGTATTATTCTTTTAAGTGTAGCTATAAAGTACTTGTTTTATTGTAATTTTACGTGCCGTATGTGTAGAATACATTAACTTTTTTATTTGCATGCTTTACTTGACCTTTATCATTAATACAGCCTCGTAAGAAAAATTTTAAAGACCGAAATACTAAACTGCCGTTTCTCTCAGCGTGTGTAAACTATTTATTTTTTCCATAAAACATTTCCTCCTAACATAATATTTAAAAAACGCATTAAAATGTAAATGTTCTCAATGTATCATAAAATGTTATATTTCCTGACAATGAAAAATATATATTTTTGATTCAACTAGAAATTAACAAAAGCTTAAGTTTAAATAGCATTATTATCAAACAAAAGAACTGTAACAGATATGAAAATGAAAGATTAGTGTACATTCAAGTTAAATAAAAAAGACAACTTAAGTACAAAATATGTTAACTTTGCTTCTTTAGCATGAAACCAAATAATAATTATCGGAAATATTCATTCATTATTACCCTACATTCCAATCGTGGGGTCCTGGGTTCAACTTCTTGTAGGGGCACACATGAATCTGAACCAGCACACATGAATCTAAACTTTGGAAGCTCCACAGCTCATTTAGGACTAAATGGGACAATATTACTCATTTTTTTAAAAAATATTATCTATTGTTGCAAAGAGTTGTCATGTTATTGTCGACCTCGTAGGTAAGTTTACTTTCTGTCTTTACAGTTCCTACCGCTGAACACTCATCAACTGTCTTATCTTAAGGGGAGAGGAGAGGATTGCATCTGGAGACAGAGAGCAGTGAGTCGAGTGGACACCCACTGGTGACGTGTCTATCCTTGTAGCAGAAGTAAACTCATCACCTTTCAGTTCGTTGAACAATGCAATTGTTCCAGGTTCTTCACGAACTTACAGCAGGCCAAGGGAAGATAACACTGGCTCAGGTAAAATGATGATCTAAGGTTCACAGCTGATATTTAATTATGCCCAATTACGTTAGAATTTCTATGCATTTTTTTCTCTTTACTCTGAACTTGAATTTGATTTAATCTTTTTTAAACATCTATGACTCAGGCTGGGATAGAGTGGGAAAGAGGTTGTGGGGAGTTTGGCGACCAGGGCCAATTTTGGAAGGTACCATTCCGGCATTTGCCTAGTGTGACTGAGGGAATGTCTGGAATGACCTCAATCAGGATGGATGTCCTCTGGGATCTATCCTAGGACCTTCCGAATGGTAAGTTTACACTTTATCAAATGAGATATCACACGTTAGTGCTCTTATTGTTTTCCTGTACCTATGCTTGCTTCTGTTGGTCAGAAAAATAACCTTCAAACATTTTTTTTAATATATTGATGGTTTTCGCGTTGCTATTGTTTAATTTTCTGCTGTCTCATGAAAATTGTGCATAGATGTTTAACTGTATGTGTTTCTTTGCATATAAATAGTTTAACTAAACAATAATTCTTCTATCTTCATGTTCTGTCGCTATCCTTTTCTTTCCCAATTCCACTATCCACTTATATACTTCACTCGTCGCACATAAGCCTGCACTTCCTTATACTTTTTTCTAAAAAATCCTTTTTACTTTTCTTAAATATTCTGTTTAACATTCTAGTGAAAACATTTTTTTTACTTTGAGCAAATTTGCACTAAATATCAACTTTTAAAATTATGAAACCAATAACTTAATTATTTGGAGTGTGGAAAATCGACATAAGCACCTCTGTTATAATACCTTTAGAAATATTTAATGTTGAGTACTGTTATTGATCTAAAATAAATACCTTGTTGAAGATCTAAAGAGAAGCATATTCATGAGCTATGATAACTTTGCCGATTTTCAAATATTAAATTTGTACTAACTTGCCGTAATTAACACATCCCTCTGTATGGTGTTTAAGCGTGGGGCCATTGCTCAGTTGGTAGAACACTGGCTTCGCATTCGGAAGATCGAGGGCTTGCGCCCACCGGCCTGTCATCGTGAGCCAGGGCTTTCCAGTGTTTTCTCTCAGTCGCGCCAGTCAAACAGCGGGATGGCACCCACAAAACTAGGCCCTGGCTGACAACCTTCCCATGTTCTCTCCCCTACCCCATCCCGGTCTGTGACGAAGGTGCTTAAGAGAATTAAATTGAATTCCAATTTAATCTATTGGCTTTAATCTTCTTCTAGTACAACACATGTTTGTTTTCCTGAAAATTTCGCCAACTTTTGGAAACTAATGTTCAATATGTCTTCCACCGTTATTAAATTTCCGATGTGCACATTGTATGTTTTCACTTATCATACTTTTTTTCGTCCGATAGTACATCTTCAACATCTTTATCTCAAGTCAACTTTAGCATTGTACTTGATCACTTCCATTAGCCATTTACATTAGCAAGTACCATCTTTACTGGTCTAGGATGTATTGTTCTGTTAAAGCCCAATAATTGGTAAGCAATTGTGTACAGCAATTTGATTTGTATTACAGAGATCTTTTCTATCTGACACTGAAGTATTTCCCTCCTGAATTTACATTTCAGATCTACAAAAGAAGCTCATGTCTTACCTCATAGAAGTTAGACAGCAGAATGTTCAGATTTACAGTTTACTGGAGAAAGTGAACAGCAAGCTTTCCTCAGACATCCAGCGTATACCAATCTGCAACTTCCCAGTGGATTTCCCTTTGAAAACACAAGGAGATGTGGAAAAGTTGGAGGAGTTCCTGAAGACGATCAACATTTCTCAGACGTGGTAAGCTTGCATTCTCAGTTCTTGGTACCTGTGTTTCATACGTCTTCATGCGTGAAAGTTAAGGAATTCAAAAGCAGCGGAATTAAGGATTGTAGGTAAAAAGAAAAGTCATGGCTAGTTAGAGAAAGTGATGGAGTATATAGCTGTTAAATTATTTTGTTTCCACATTTCATCATTGTTTACGTTGGAATTTCTTGATCATTTTTCCTGCTAGTAAAATAAATTATGGCATTAAATATTAGAGAAAGTCTGTTCTAATCTTTAAAAAAAGATATTAGTGGTTGTTGCACGTTCCTATCGTTTCTGTAATGGGAGAAATAAATAATTTTCATAATCCGAATGTAAGCCATGACGCCATACTGTTTATGATGTCATATACTGGCTTCTAGACACAAAAGTGAGCCAATCACATGTTGTGTCAAGATTCTTCACATCCAAAGAAAGATATTGGCGATTATTGCATGTTTCTATTATTTTTGTGTGGCAAGAAATTCCCACTTCTCGTACCGGAGATAAACCGCGGCGGCCATCTTGGATTTATGACGTTATACAGGGTTTTCAGCACGGAGAGAAGATAAACACTTGTGATTTGCTATTCTCCACGTTAAAAGGAACATACTGGTAGCGGTACTATGTTCCTATTATCAAAGGGCCAATGGAACTACCAATACCATATAACTATATCTACGGATACATTGGAACATTATTCACGAAAGTTCGACATTTAGTTCTACAAAAAATTCATTATCTCAGTTATTTTTTGAGATACACCAATGCTTTTGGTCGCGTTCGAAAGCTATTGAAATGATATTTGATGATTGTTTCAAAATATTTTTCCATAATCATAGCAGTTTCAAAGTTATTTGCTATAAAACATAGAAAATCGTTTTAAAAATAAACATTGTTCCAGTTTGAAACGCCATATTTAAAAATGGCTGCAATATAAGGCAAGTATTTATAATGACGATAGAGTTACAATGTATTCTCTGCAAAATAAGGGAGAAACGAAGTTTCTACCTTGAATGGTAATGGAGTTATACATTTTTAAACTTAGTTAAGTCGAAATTCGTTTCATGACGTCATATACCTAAACCAAGACCCTGGTGCGGTGGTTCTATATCAGGATGTACTTCTTATTAATAGGCCTATCATCCGTGAAAGTGGTATATTGGTACCACATTTTGCGCAATTCGGCCCTTTTATGCTGCTAAGCTACTAGACTATTGTATAATAAAAGATGCTTCAAAGAGGTGGATAGCTATTGCTACTAATGTCAGCAATTTAATATTTCCACTTTTAAAAAAAGCATATCAAGACATTCCTGGCACAACGAATGACTTCTTCAGTTCTAATTTTGAAAGCCATAGCTTCTTCTATACTTTTATATTTGTAATGACTCAGAGAAATAAGAAAGGTTTTAGACTTTTTCTTACAGAATTTGCGGGGTGTTGATAGTAGTGTTAGTTTTATAGTGGCATCTCGACACTGAAAACAGATCATCCAATTGCCCTGCTGCTAAATGAAGAGCTAAATGAATATACTTGCTTTTGTTGTTATGTTAGCCTCTAGATATGAGACGATTCAGATTCTCGGAACGAAATATAACTTTAGAGAGTTTTTTCTTGTTTTCATCAGTAATCCCTTCTTTTTTTCAATTATTATTATTATTTTGTAAAAGTTTCAAGAACAACCTATTTACATTCTCCACGTATGGAAAGAGACAATACTTTTTCTTTATATTTATCAAATACAACATGAGTAGTTCGTTTCAAATATATAAGTACGCAGTGTTGCATTTACTTTCATTTTTCTTCCACACTTTTAGTTTTTACAAGTTACGAACTATATTATGAAAAAAATAAAATTGAACAAAGAGGGAAGGAAAATAGGATTATGCGGAGAATCGTCAAGTTACATGTGCAACCAGCATTACAAAATGGAAGGAAAATTCTTCCTCTCTAACCAGGCCTGAGGAAATGGCGCAGGATCTAGTTAACTTTTCTAACTTCAACTCTAAACGACTGTCCAGGTTTATAAGTATCCTCATCCGAAATAAATTGTTCGCATATACTGTAACTTCCACATTTTCATTAATAACTCAGTTTTCTTAATATATTATTGCTTCTTTGTGCTTTCCTTAACAAAACAGTGTAGTAATGAATAATTATTTATGATATTTGTGAAAAAATAAAGCAAAATAAGAAAATTATAAGAAAAAAAACTGTGATTGTTATGAAACTTTAGTCTGTCAGATAATTACGCGAAGAATATCCGGAGGGAAATTCACTCCATACAGTGCACAGGTATTAGGAGCACTCACAAATACGTAAAATTGAAGGAACAGAAAATAATGTATTTTTGAGATGAACATACAATTCACACTTCACGTGAAATTCCAATATGGGAAATCAATCAATATCTTCAGTTGAAATTACTGAAAAAAAACAGAAAATGGCTATTTAAAACTCCAAGTGTAAACCTGCGCTTGGAGCGAGTCTATTTCTAATATCAGAACGCGTTATCTCGTAACATGCCTGTGTGGCCAAGCGGGTTTAGCAATGCTGTTGAAATTCTAGAACCGAAGGGTGGCAGTTCGAGCCTGAGTGCAGAACGCTTTTTTGTCAATATAGTGAAATATTTTTTAAAAATATAAATGTCTATTTGAAGTGCTTAAAAACACAAGACCAGATGAACAATCACTTTTCAAAGCTCAGTCACATTTATTCACTATGTTCATCAATTAGGCTATATACGAAGACACTAAAATGTGGAACGTTAACAATCCTTATTAACGTTAATACCACATCCGTTATAATGAGAACAGATTTGTGATCTGAATACTAACCTTAAACCAGACGTGCAAAATGAAAATTATTCATGTTCTTGATACCTATTGCAACACTCAGTTGTAATACAGAGAGTGAGAGTGCGAAATAGAGAGATAAAATACAGGGTGAGGAAAAATTCCCGGAACGGTCCAATATCTCGCGAAGTATAAATATCACCAAAACAAAAATAAACATGTTAAATAGTTTTAAAGAAGCTATCCAATGATAGAGAACGCAATCACCTATCCCTACCTCGTTGGGGACTACGGGGGATAACTTTAAAATTTTAAATGGGAATCCCTATTTCTTATTTCATATTTGGATTCTCCAGGAAAAGTGATAGTGATTTGATCAAAAATTGAAAACAGTGTGTGCGAAGATGAAGTTACATGGAATACAATATCGATAATTGTTTTGCAAAGTAGCTTTATGAAGTAGTTCTTAGTAGTAGGGTTATTTACAACAAAAATAAGCCATTTTTGTCACCATTTGTATTTTCTTGCAAATTAATTAATATGGACAAATGCATTATTTTATGGAAGTTAAAATGTATGAATTCGCTATGTGGGTAAAAGAAAATTACATAAAAATTTTACTTTGCTTGGGAATCGAACTCACGACCTCTCATGCCGCAGTCCCGTACGCTAACCACATGGCCCAGAGCTCGACACTGAGAGGCCACATTTACATTAAGATTTGCCGCATCTATTTTTTATATGTCGATTCAAGTGCTATCCGTGAAGTCAGTGTTTTCAATTTTGGGTGAAATCACTGTTACTTATTCTGAAGAATCCAAACGTGCAACAAAATATGGGCATTTCCATTTAAAATTTTAAAGTTACCCCCCGTGTGGGAATGGAGGGTTGCGTTTGGTATCATTGGATAGATTTTTCAACACTGTTTAACACGTGTTATTTTTGTTTTGCTGATCTGTATGTTTCGCGAGATATTGGACCGTTCCGGGACTTTCCCCGCACCCTGTATAAGCTTGTATTTTTAATTAAAACAGTTAGTGTAAATCATAATCTGGATTTTTATAAAGTAAATTAAACAATCATATAGAAAATGTATACAGTTTAAAATTGAATTAAATTGCAATTCCAGAATCTGTAACATTATACCTTTCTTATTTATTTACTTCGAATGTTAACTTATTGTATAGTTTATAGCATGAGTATCAGCTGATATGTAACACAAAATTATCTATAAATTGAATTTCAATAGGAAATGATATAGTTGCTATAAGAACAAGTTTATGAAAATGAACTGTATAATAATGGTTGTATTTGAAACAGAGTTTGCGTAATGGAGTAAATATTTACATCGCCAGCTTTGCAATACTGTGCGGTTTAAATTGTCAATCTCATCAATTTTACTTGTTTCGCTTGAATGTTTATGGAATTTAGTATAGCATTATGAAACATTCAACAACTGATCTAGTAGTGAAACATATTTAATAAGAATACCGCACATTACAGTAGACTCCGAGATCGCTCCCAGCTTTGCGAGCACTTGATAATATTTTATTATTATATTAGATAAAATATTATGTGGAAGAGCTAAATTAATTTAGAAAATGAAATGAAATATTTAACATCCCACTATTACGCCCTTTAGGCGGGAAGGTTCTAGATTGCTGGTCCTCACATAGAGGAGAATTTGGATTAGTAACCAGTTTGGTTCTTTTCTTTATCAAATCTCAATACACAATTCATATAGTAATGTCGAGCAAGCGATAGCGAGTGAAGGCAGGTTAACCAGGTTGATTGCTTTCTTCATCACCACACAATTGGTATACGGACCAGTGTTTTAGAATCCTGCTATTTTAGGCTAAGGGAGAAGATAATTAAAGTAAAAAAATGATATAAGAATTGGTGGAATGAGAAAGTGGAAGGAAAAGGAAATGTTTTGAGAAAAGTCACGGACATAATGTTTCCACCACAAGCTTACTTGGACGGAATAAAAAAAGAGACCGCATGCACCAAAGGTAAGCGCTCTACCAGTGAACCATCGCGCCCCATAAATTAAATATAAGAAAGATAAGTAGTAGGCATTTTATAATTGAATATTGTATGTAAGAAACTTATTGTCCATAAAGATTCTTTTGTCTTCAAGCTTTTGTAATTGATGTTGCAAATTGTCCGATGCTTTGCAATGCGGGTCAAAACAATAAATGCATTTTTCGGGATAGTATCGTCTGCCCCTTGCTGCTATTGGTGGTATAAAAGTAGTGTTGAGTTGATTTTTAGTTTCTTGTTCCTTTTGTTATGTGAATATAGACTAGACCAAAATTTTTTACTGGTGTCCATTTCAGGATCACTCGGTAGCGTGTTTTTAGTGGAGGAATGTTACGTGAATATAGATTACATCAAGTCACAAATATTTTGACAAAGATATACATTTTTATTACACAAATAGTATCTTCTTTTCCTTTTACTGCAAATGTTTGTTTCTAATAGTGATTTTTATTCTTATTGTATCCGTGAGTACACATTCAAGACTTTTTTAAAAAAATAAGTTGTTTAATAAGGCACTGAAAAGTGTTGGATTTTGTAAAACTCTAACACTTAAAAACATAGTACTGAGTGGTCCTGAAATGGACACCAATAATTAATTTTGGTCTAGTCTATATTCACGTAACACTTTCAACAGCGAGGCTATATGAAACGTGGGCTTACTAATTAACGTGAAATAAAGATAAAAAAGTGTAGTGGCTAGCGCGAGTGTTTTTGGTTCTTGTAGTGTCGGGTTCGATTCCCGGTAAGGGTCGATTCAGGTTAAATTTTCAGGGGAGTTTATGGGAAAAACGTTAAAAAATATAATTGCAAAAGTCTGATGCCAGTGTTTTGTAAGCTATTGACAAAATAATAGAAAAACAGGAAAGAAATGCTCTTGAGAACTGAAAGTGAACAATGTTTTCACATTTATGCTTAATTTACTACTAGCGTGACAAATTAAATTGAATATAATATAAATATTAGACATAAAATTCGCTTTTTCACGGTTCATAACATGGTAAATGCTAGGTATTGTTAAACATTAAACGTAACACCTCAATTTTATATCAATAAATAACTTACATAAATAAATAACAAGACAGAACAATACTATTAACCTATATTTGCATAGTATATACATTAAAAACACGTTGTTTATCATAACCAAAAATGGCTGAACCGTTTGAAATGAATTTTATTAACATAGTTAACACCTACCTAGGACTGGGTTGTTGTCAAGCCATTTTTATTGAAATGCATATCCAAACAGAAGAGAGGGGGTTAAAATGTATGCCAAAAATAGAATCTCTCACGTTTGTGAGATGAAATATGATACATAAATTTCTTTTTTAAAACGAGTGTGCACGTGTCCGACCGTGTTTAGAAATTTCGGTACTAAATGGAGAAGAGGGGCAATTTGTATCGTTTTTGCTCAATATTTAAGAATGATGACATCGAGATTGTGTCTTGTCTTCACAGCAAAACGCATGAAGCACTTGAAATTATCTTTTAAATATACGGTATTCAGCATTTGGTCCAGTCGGATTCATTAACACATATGTCGTAAATGGAACAGATAGATATAAATACCTTATTTTAAAATAGGTGGGCCCATCTTCCATTGTCCTTAAAAATCCACTTTTGAGGGGGAAATGGGGCAAGTTCCAAATAAGGTGGTCAATATGTAAAAGTGACCTCGTGTTTGTCTGTCCGATCATCACGGGAAATCAAATCAGCCGTTTGAAATAAATATTAGAATACATTTAGTACTTGGAAGAAAATGGTTAGCTGACGTTCACTAGAAACTTGACAAAACTTCGATACAAATTAGAGGATAGTCAGCTATGCCTAAATCTAATATTGTAGGTGGAAGTGAAAACGACGAACGAAGTAACAGCGGATTAAAATTTAGCATTAGAAGTCATTGAAAAACATAATGTGATGCGCGAAAACGAGAAAAAAAGAAAAGGAAAAACGTAACGTTGCCGACGACAACACACTGGATGGTGCTTATGGAAAGACCCATAAACGCTATTCATTAGCTCATTCTTCACGGTTTGGTTTGCAAGACATAAAACTATTTCTTCGTGCTAATACGCCTCTCAAAACGAAATGTTATATTTCTGCAAAATTTGTTTTTTTTTTTACATTTTTTTAAAAAATCTATTGTGCTGAGAAAACAAAACCATATGACAAGCTGTATTTGATCTGAAGACCCCATGATCTTTACTACATGTTTTTATTCATTACATCAGCGAGACGTTGTTTGTAATGACACCGATACATTGAGTGGTTTGTTCGAGAAAGTTGCTTGTCTCGATTTTGTTTACTCTTTAGGTTTTTCGTAGAATACATGAAAAAGAAATACATTTTTCGCTTAGATATCCAGGAATCCTGTTTTAACTGATAAGAAAACAGCAATCTACTGGTGAAATGATATGGGGTAATGTGCAGCATTTTGTTTTCACCCCATCGATAGCTGCAAGGGGCACATGAATTACATAAAAAGGGAGTGTGTTGTTATGAACTACTAATATCTTTTTCAAAAAACAAAAATATACGTGTTACTTCGTAGCTCAAGAGTTCACCGGTAGACGTGAAGGAGTGCGGACGTTTGCTCCTGCTCGTTGTGACTACCGAATAGCCAGTTAAGTGCGGCTAGCTAAGTGTTATTTCAAGTGACTGTGATTAGTGCTATCTTGCTATAGTGAACAGCTTTGATACTTTTCGAGTATATAGTTATTGTTTGAAAAGTATTTGTTGTTTTTTGTTTGAATTGGTGAGCATCATGTTTCGTGGTTTACGTCAGAACACAGTGAAACTTGCATTCGATAAAAGTACACGACATATACGCCCAACTGCTTTGGATATCCATATTTGGCTGGATGAACAGGTACATGTGAATTTGGATCAGATTGATGGTATTCAATTAAACAGTGAGGAATATTGCGTGTTCTTGAAATTTAGTTCTCCGGAAAAATTTGAACAATTTCTCGTCAATACACCTAGTGAACTTCCCTTTTTGCATCAAGATGGCTCGCGGAGCCTTGTTTCAGTGCAAAATGCTTCAGATACTCTTACACGTGTTCGTATCACAGATCTCCCCCTTGAACTAGATGTTAGTTTTCTCAATTCTGCCCTCAGTAATTACGGAAGTGTGAAAAAGATAGAAAATGAGCCGTGGTCCCAGAAGTACCGCTTTCCTGTGTTTAATGGCGTACGTATAGCGTATATGGAACTCAAGAAGCATATTCCTTCGAAATTACTCATCCAAGGTTATCGAACAAGCGTTATATACTCTGGGCAACCCCCAACTTGCTTCGCGTGCCACCAGGTCGATCACACGTTTAGTTCTTGTCCCCGACGCCTACAGCGCGCCAAACATTTGAGTACAGCTCCTCTGACGCTCAATATGTCCCAGTTATCTGGAAAAACTCTTCCTCAAACTCCTCGTTACTCAACCGATCAGAGCTTTCAACCTGGTAACAGTACGTTAACAACGGCCTTATCTGACTCATTACCCAGTGCCCACAGTGCTCCATCGCTACAGGACCTCAATGAGTTTCCAGTGCTGACTGTGCCTACTTCCCTGGATCGACCCACGGATACCGGGATACAGGATTCAATAACTAGTGCGCCCCCCGAAGATATAGGAGATCCGCCCATGGTGCCTGATGTCAATGACCAGTGTTCGTTAATAAGTGTGTCGGCAATGGACGAGGCTTCCAACACCAGTGCTTCGCAGATACCGCCTACTAAGGTACTTCACGACCTTCCGCCTCCTTTATCTGACTCAGTTGATGCGGAAAGCAGCAAAACTGTGAGAACGGTTTATATAAGTGAAAAAGCAGGTAAGATTGCCTTGTCAACACACAAGAAAATCAAAACAAACACAGGGAAAGGGAAGGCTGTCGTGACACGTGACTCACGTGAGCCTGTTGTTGGTGCTTCGATTACATCATCGCAACCTAGCTTCTCGACTGTCCTTGACGATTCACTACAAACAGACAGTGTAAAGAATCAACCTGAATAGTGTTGTTGTTTTCTTTTTCCTGTTTGTCAGGTCTCAGCATGCAGTTTGTTTATTTTGCAGCTCTAATAATTCTATTTACTTTCTATCCGCTGTGTATGTCTTACCCTATTGTCACTGTTCGTAAAGTGGGTACTTTAAATTTAAATGGTATAACTAGTCCTACGAAACAACGCTTGTTACATAACTTTATACGATTACATGACTTTGATATACTCAATTTGCAAGAACTCAAAATTGCCGATTTAAGTTTCATAGATCGGTATAATTGTTTTGTTAATCTTGGATATAGTGGTAGAGGTACTGCAATATTAGTGAAGAAAGGAATCCATGTGCAACACGTTACTCGTTTACCGTCTGGCAATGGGCTCAGCCTTGTATGCGATAACATTCTATATGTAAATGTGTATTGCATGTCAGGTTTTCTACACAAAACTGACCGTGAAAATTTTTTTAATGCTGATATCGTGCCTCTGTTTTCTATTCCGCATACGAGTATTATCCTTGCTGGAGATTTCAATTCCATTTTGTTTTGTGACGATTCTACTGGCTATTTTAATAAATGCTTAGCGTTAGAAAGACTGGTTCACGGATTCCGATTAGTTGATACCTGGCGGTCCAAACGAACTGATATCATTTATACGCATGTCACTCCATCAGTGAAGTCACGCATAGACAGGATCTATACCTCCTTCGATCTCGTACCTCGTGTGTGTGACATTAATGTTCTTATGGCTCCGTTTAGTGATCATAGTGCTGTGTGTATGTTACTCAAATTTCCTCCCCCTCTCCTTGGTTTGAGCCCAACGTTCGGTCCCTCTAACTGGAAACTTAATCCACAGCTTCTGAAATCTGATGATATTAAAGAACTGTTTCGAGAGAAATGGGCTTACTGGTGTCGACAACAGAGATATTTTGGCAGTTTAAATTTGTGGTGGGTTCATTATGCTAAGCATAAAATTAAATCTTTTTTCCAATGGATGCATTCTGAATACCGTCAGAACAGCAAAAATACCATTGACTACCTTTACAAAGTGTTACATGAGTTGTGGCAACAGCCTCCCTCTGCGCACACGTATATGCATATTAATAAAATCAGAGCAAAATTAATTCGATTAGAAAACGACACTTTACAGACTATCACTAAATCATTCGATTCAAAATTATTGTTGTCTAATGAACGAGTTACATTTTTCCACATCATGCTGCAACATAATAGAAGGAGAACTAATTTTATGGAACATCTTGTATTAGAAAATGGCCAAGTTGTTACTGCATTACCTAATATTATGTCCAGTTTAACACAGCATTATGAACAACTATTTGAATCGCATCCAGTTGCTACTCAGATATGGCCCACTTTCTTTTCCAATAGATCTTGTAAATTAACAGCGGCTGACAATGCACAATTGTTAGCCCCGATTACTAAACAAGAGATTTATGATGTGTTAAATACTACAAAGCATTGTAGCAGTCCTGGCAAGGATGGACTCATTTTTCTCTTCTATAAACAGTATTGGGATGTGGTAGGAGATACTTTCACTGCTGTACTTAATGATATGTTTCAATCTGGAAATGTTATGCAAAATGATGGTATCATTATTTTAGTTCCGAAAAAAGCAGCCCAAGCTCATATTTCTAATTTTAGACCCATTACGCTGTTAAATACTGATGTCAAATTATTGTCTAAGGTATATAAAGTACGCATGGAAAAAGTTCTCGAGAAACTTTTAAGTGGTAAGCAGGCAGCGCTATCAAAAGAACGTAATATTTACTATGCCCTGTGTAGCCTACGAGACATCATGGGATATTTTCAAGTGCAACAGCTCCCTGCCTGTGTCACTTCTATAGATTTCAAACATGCTTTTGATTTTGTCGAGCATAACTATCTTTATACTGTACTACAAGCATTTGGTTTTGATTCACGTTTTATTGCTAATATTAAAAATTTATATCACAATGCAAAATCCCAGCTTCACATCAATGGTTACTTTAGCTCACCCATATCTATCAAGCGAGGTATCCGCCAAGGATGTCCATTGTCAATGTTGTTATTTGGCTTAGTTCTTGAACCTTTATTGCAAAATGTGTCCTGTTTTCCAGTCTCACATTTACATGATTTTCAAAATATTGTTTGTTTTGCTTTCGCTGATGATGTCTCAATCAGTTGTACCACTGTTGCTCAGGTAAATTATGTGCACCAGTGCTTAAATAGTTATTGTAATGCTAGTGGAGCAAGTATTAATGTCAATAAAACGAAGAGTTTAACCTTTAATAATTGGGCAACGGTCAATAAAGGGTTAACTATCTGTTATTCAGAAATTGTGACGAAATTAAAAATTTTTAGGTGTTAATTTTACGAGTAATCTTGATCCAGACTCTGAGACAGTCTGGACGCCAATAATCAATAAAATCAGGACAGTTGTTCTCCAAAATCGTCATCGACAGCTGAATTTAATCCAGAGAGTCTGGTATGTGAATACTTATATATGTTCTCAATTATGGTATACAGCACAGGTATGGCCACTTCCGGACATCTGTGCCAAAAAAGTGCAATCGCTCATTGGCTGGTTTATTTGGTGCGGCTTTTTCTTCCGAGTTCCACAGGTAGTAATGGTGTTACCAGTAGACAATGGTGGCCTTGCTTTAATCAATGTACGACTCAAGTGTAAAATATTATTTTTATTACGTAGCTATAAATTGTAACATTTGGACCATAGTCATACACAACAATGGCTACAATGTTGGACGCCCACCTTACCTGCTCCAAATCCCCCAATGTTCCTTTCCTTCAACACGCACCCTTATATGTATATAAATTCGTCCTAGCCTGGAGTTATCTGTCTAAACATGATGAGATAAGAGAAATCTGTTCTCGTGATTTTTATCTGTATTTTTTAAAAATGACCTTTACTCCAACTATGATACGAGTACAGCAGAACAATAATAGTTGTAACTGGAATCGCAAATGGTTTAATATTCATAGAAAGTTTCTTCCGACTTGTGTACGTAGTTTATGGTATAGTGTTGTGCATGAAATTCATGCTACTAATCAACGTTTGTTCGACATTCATCGCCTACCACATAATGCGTGTTCCCATTGTGGACACCCCGACACCATTATCCACAGATACACCTCTTGCCAGCTAGTAATGTCTGTGTGGTTAAAACTATGTGCTCTCCTTGCTATCGTATGTCGGACATCTCCCCACCATTTTACACCTGATATTATTCCCTTACCTGATTACCATTGGTACCCTCCAACCCGCAATAATGCTGTTACTTGGCTAATAGGACACACCTTATACTATATTGATTCCAGTCGCAGTCACATAAGTGTCACGGATTATCATGAATTCTTAAAACGCACCAGATGGAAAACTTTTGGTATGGTACCTTTCCACAAGAATTTCGCAAACTTTTTGACTGCCTCATTTTAACATGATACGACTAGTGTAATATCTGTAAGATCATATTTGTAGTACCTCTAAATTTCTTATAATACTGTCAATATTTTACAAGTTCTTGTCTACCTTGATAAGCACAAAAAAATGTAATATGATGATGTGATTTGTATTGTTCTTATAGCACTGTATATATTTCAACTTTCTACTTGTATTTACCGTCTATGTCTTATGTCTAAACGACCAATTTCTTTCAGGTATGTAAGTGACCTTGGGAAATAAAGATGTTTAAAAAAAACATCTCCACTGTCATTATGTTTTTTTTTTCATTTTCATTGTTTAACGGTGAAAGTGACGTAGATACATTTTCATTGGCATTCAAAAAAAGAATGGAAGGGAATACGTAGCCCTAAAAAGAGCTGTTTATATATAAGTGTCTTATAGGAGGTCCAATGACCTTCTACATCGATGACTGCCTGGATCCTTCTGGGCATGCTTTCGGTAAGTCTGCGGAGAAAGCGTTCACTACGGGAGAGTTCCTTCCAGCTGTTTTCAACGATTTCCCATAGTTGATTTTTTGTGGATGGAGGCGGGTTAGGCCAGTTCTCCTTCATCACCCTTTTGACCTCTGCCGATACTGTCTGAATTATATTCATATCGGCTCCACGCGGTGGCCAATCTAGGACCTCTAAATCAGCCTGCTACGAGAGCCAATTCTGAACTAATTGACACATATGAACCGGAGACCTGTCGTGCTGAAACTGGATTATTCCATCGGGGTAGATAAAACGCACAGATGGCAACATAACATCCCGAAAAATATGTAAATATTGCTCACCTGTAAGACGCCCCTCTACCCTATGGAGTGCTCCAAGATACTGTGATGTCATGAAACCCCAAGCAGATACAGATACGAGTCCACAGTGACGTTTGTGGGAAATGTATCTGGGATCATGCCTGGAGCCTCTCGGACGATACACGACTACTGGGCCTTTATTTGAGGAAGAAAATGTGCATTCGTCTGTGAAGACAACATTTCTCCAATCACGGTTCACATTTTCTTCCGCAAATTGAAGCCGTCGTCTTATATGCTCTTTCGAGAGGAATTCTTTCATCGCAGCACGACGGGCGTGAAGATTAGCTTCCCTAAGACGCCGTACAGCAGTATCTCGAGAGCCTGGAAAAGCTGATGCGTGCCGATGTTGTCTGGCGGTCATGTTGGGATTAAGTCGCGCAGAAGAAACAAGCTGCGCATCCTGCTCAGGTGTCGTCACACGACGCCTACCACTACCTCGGCGCCGCATAGTTTCTCCAGCTTCTCGAAAACGCTTTATCCACTTCTGTGCTATTCTTGGTAAAACTCCACACCTTTCAGCGGCTTGTGAAGCGCAATAGCCTTCTTGCACTAAAGCAAGAACACGCTCTTTTCTGTTCTCAGCCATTTCTGACTTCTACCCTTTTCCACGTTGAATGAGCAACCCTTTTAGTTGAGGCTATTAAACGTCATGCACAGTTGGTTACTCCAAGAGTTAGTAAGATAGTAGTTCTTATTTGCTAAGAGGCAGAAAACACGTTATTTTGATATATGTTGTTTGACTACAAGGGAGCACTTCACAACTGATTACTGAGTGATAAGATCTGTGGTATTCTGTTCAACTTTCCTTTAGGCAATTTTAAACGTAATAGACAATATTTGTCTGACCTTGTCAGTGCCTGAGGCAGAAGACAAAATCAATGAAAATCTTTTCAACATAACATTTTCGATTTAGGTTTATCTCCTATCCGATTTTGTTACGATTGCCTCCTTTAGAAATATCAGCTCTCTTTTTTTGGTCCGTATAAGGAAATGCTATTGCGGTTTTTCAACGTTCAGTATTTTTGGCAAAATTAACACTTTCAAATAAAGCTAAACAAGCATATGTTTCACAGACAAAACAATATGTAAAGTTCTACTTTCCAGTTAGGCAACATTCCTTCACAAAATTGCAACTATAGTTTGCATCTCAAGTAATAGGGTAAATGTGCCAGTAGTCGACCATTTAAGGAGATTTTCAACTTTGTTAAAGTATAAAGAAATCATTTTTACTAATAACTTTTACTGCATATGTCATTAGAAAGAACAGTGTTTAAATTTTACGTTTGTGTAGCTCACATAGGAAATCTTTTATAAATAATTACACAGGAAAAAGAAAATACCAGAAACCCTGAAAAACCAGTAGTCGGCCTTTTGAAAACCAAAGGTCAGCCATAACTTTAACCACTACTCAGCCACACTATAGAATTGTCTTCTTTAATGGAATTTTAGAGATCAATTCCTCAGTAGCAAATTAAGGGACAAATACAATGCACTCAGAGTTCCTACAATGAAAAACTACGTGGAAAGCAGGCCCGCAACTAGAGGGAGCTAGGGGGCCTGGCCCCTCCAGACCTCAACACAAAAAACACAATTTAGATATGTGTAAGATATTTTCAATGACTTGCCCCCTAATATATCTATGGCCCCCCCAAACCTCGGTGGCTAGAAGCAGGCCTGGTAGAAAATATATTGCGATACACGAAAAAGACTTCTTGTATGATATTTACCATAAACTAAGAAAAATGTGCCTCGGCCTAGACTAGCCTATTTAAAACTAATATATAGGCCTATTTATATTTACATTTATATTTACATTGATATTTATATTTAGCTATGACATTAACCCTTTAATATGAAGTTCATTAAGCACATTCAGGACACATAAGCACTTGTTTAGCAGGTTCCTCGTACGATAATTCACTGAGACACGTGCATTTTAAGTGGTACCAGTGATCACAAAAGTGACACCCAATATATTTAAGTGTATCGTTCTCAATATAACTTATGAATTCTTCTTCAGGCCTTAGACGGCATTTCAACAACTTCTTGCATCTCGTCTTTTTAACTACTAGTGCTACTTGGCTTGACAGCCCTTTTCTTTTTGTTTGACTTAAAATTTTTCCTTTCTTTTGTATTCTCTCCCTTTTTCATTTTAGACGTTCCTCTTCTAGTTTTCTTTTCTTTTCATTCTTTACCATCTGATAATTTCTCAATGCTTGGGAGGATACTGCACTTTGAACTTTTTCTCTGGGCACATGTTTGGTAGTTTTGTTTTTGATTGGAGCTAGGCAGAAAATATGCTAATCAAAGCCAGATGATATGGAAGTATTTTACCAAGGTTTTCTTTGAATTTCTTCTAAGATCATATGGAGTTATTTCTGGCTCTACTGACTGTAGAAACAGAAGCAGACCTTTCACCTTGCGTCGCTTCAGTACAAGATGCCATAACGGATATGTTGTTTTCCTGGTTTGAGTCAGACGTAACGTCTATTTCTGATATCGAAGATATATTTGTAGGTTCTAGACTGCCAATTGCTAAAATTTGGTATGTTCCAGGACTAAGATATCGAACATTTTACTTGCAAGTATCTACTGATAGCAGATCGATCCTCTTCGGACAGAACAATAGCCTTATATGTGTTGAATAAGAAGACTCTTTGGATAGAGTATCCTCAACGCACCTGATTGCAAAAACATCTGATACTGAGTCTATTCCAGTAGATGTCTTTGGACTGGTTGAAAGAATCGCTAAATCACGCGTTCTTAAACTGTTAGACATATTTTCCTCACGCTCACAGTGAGTTAGAATGTAAATATTTATGATTATTCTGTATTTTTCGGCAATCAGGCAACTCTAGGAACAGAGCAGATAAGAACAGATAATAATAATAATAATAATAATAATAATAATAATAATAAGAAGAAGAAGAAGAAGAAGAAGAAGAAGAATAAGAATAATAATAATAATAGTTGAAGAGCAATTGCAGCCTTGGAATTAAAAACGTGCAGAAACGCGACATTGTGTGGGGTAATTTTAAAAAATAAATCAATTAGATATTGATAACCCTTACTTCCTCATAGCTACCTTAGATTAAAAGACTAAGCTATGATCAGGGTCAAGGGCAGTCGATCCTGTTAGGGGTGGGGGCCCGGGCCCCCAAAACTTATGTGGGCCCCCTATTGTATTTATGAATATACAATATTTGGCATAATTTGAATGCAATTGTCTTAAAATCCTAACCTTCCGCATCCGAATGACTCCCAGATTTACAGGGAAATCGGCGCCCTTGATTAGGGTAAAATAAATACTCATTACCTGTCCTTTTTAAATTTTAGAGAAATAATTCAGACCAGCCATAAATCTTAAATCTTTAACCTTTTTTCCCTCAGTTCTAGAAAAATACAACAATTGAAATGGTTACAATACCAGACTGATATTAAAGTACGGGACAAAAATAAACGATCAACATCGTCATAAGTTTTAATGGAATTTTCGATCGTTTAATTTTGACCCGTACTTTATAACTGTATTATACTTGTATGATGCAATTAGTGACATCATAACAGTTACTTTTTCATTAAATCGTTACAAAAGTCTTCTACGTATTAGTTAAGTTTCTTAGTTGTATGTCATGTTTCATTTAAATTGAATGAATGAGAAGTAGATGAATACTGGAGTATATGTATCCAGTAGTCGTCCGTTGAAAGTAATTGGGGGCTGACCATTGGAAATTGAAGTGAAGAGTCATTTCCAGTAGTCAGCCCCTAATGTCTGACTACCGGAAAACGTTATCAAAAATGCAACTTGTAGTCACCCCCCCCTTATTTCTACGCAATATCTTGTTTTGTATCAGAAACCACGAATTTTTAATAAGCTACGATACATTCATGCATAGAAGAAAGCAATAACTCGTACTATTTTACAATAATATAATTTTAACTTAACTTTGAAGTAAAGCTTCTTCCTTATTTTTTTATTAACAAAATGCGCACTTTGCTCACTTGCATCAGCAGACTCTCAAATGATAATTTTTCTTTTCTGCCACGAGGAGTCACACCAGACCAGAACAAATGAGGTTGAATACTGGAGCTCTGATTTAAGTTGTAGTTGATTATTTGTTTGATAACAAGCTACTGTATGTTTATTTAATATGCTTTTCACTGAAAAATGGCTGACTACTGGAGACGGCTGGCTTTAGGCACACTTACCCTCCTAACTAACTAACTAATTCTATGGCCTATGGAACCCGGAGGTTCAATGCCGCATTCACAAAAGCTCTCCACTGACTTCTATCCTAAGCTAACTGGATCCAGTTTCTACTTTGTATTCCTATTTCTGCAAGATCCATCTTAATATTGTCCTCCCATCTGCGCCTAGGTCTTCCTAATTATAAGCTCAAGTATTATGTAACATAATAATAATAATAATAATAATAATAATAATAATAATAATAATAATAATAATAATAATAATAATAATATCTTAGTATCAAACTTTAAACGATTTTTATATGATGCATATATGAAAATAGTCACTACTTGTTATGTACTCATTTGGTGTTCCCCTAGGATTACTAGGAATTGAAATCAGGATCTCTGACTGTGCAGTCCAGTATGCTAACTGTATGACTACAGAGCACGGATCTGACAAAAAACATATTCATAACGTTTTGCTACCCCTCCTTTTCCCGTATCGATTAAAGTACCATCCGTGAAGAAATTGTTTTCAATTCTGGGTGAAAACAGTCACTTTTTTCTTTAGAATCAAAACGTCCAATATGAAATGGGGGTCCCACTTTAAAATTTTAAAGTTAACCCTACCGCCAAAGGGAATGGGGATAGCGGATTTTGTTTGGTATAATTGAACTATACATATAAAGCAGAAACATATATTCTCATTTTGGGCGTGTGTTTTCGATTTGATATTAACTTAGAAATCTATTTGAATTTTGGTAGTGCTTGCATTCCCATAGCGTCATCTTCGTATACAAACAGATGGTGAATAAAAGTGACAGAGGTTTGAAAGCTGACAGTTTATCTGATTTTGCTTTTATAACCAATTCAAATGTTAAAAGTATAACGTTGTATTTAGAAAAAATAAAATATCCTTATATTGAAAGAAAACCGGACTGGGAACGGAACCTTAATCATTAATGTCATTTCAAGCGCCTCGCTAAACCCACTTATTTTCTCCTTAATTTACGTCGCGAAAGGCGGCCCCGAAGTTCACTTACCAAAGTCTACTTTCCCCTTATCAGTAATTTCTGTATATTTTCTACTCGGTTATACACGTTTTACAGTAACTTTGAATGATAGGGACACAAACACAGACACGTCGAGAATATTTAAAATTCCAAAAGTTCTCCCACCGGAAATCAAACCCGGTACCCTGTACACCACAGACACACAGGCTAGCCACTAGACCACACAGCCAAGTTACAAAGCCAGCGCGTTTTAATAATTCTACTGAAAATGCACGAGATATGCACTTGTAATACACTGAGTGATTTATTCGAGAGAGGCAAAGCACTTTACTTTGAATTCATTTCTTGATTTCGTTTCTACTGTGTTTATTCTTTGTATTTTTCGTACACTACTTGAAAAAGCAAATACATTTTTCGCTACGGTGTCCAGAAATACTATTTTAACTGATCATAAAACAGAAATATTTCGGTGAAATAATATGGGGTAATGTGTGCTATTCTAGTTTCATACCGAACTCCTTCGTAGCTAAGCGGTTAGCATACGCACCTTTGACGTAAGAGACCCGGTTCGATTCCCGGTGTGAGCTCATGTGGTTCGGATTTCACGCTAATCAGTAGGTAAAAGTCTCATATAGCCTCGATGCTGAAAGGGATGTTAAAATCAACTCAACATTAGTTTATACCATCAATTGAAGCAAAAGGTAGACATTACTATCCTGTTAAAAATATGCATTTATTTCTTTACACATATTACAAAGCATCGGACTATTTGCGACACTTCAAGAAAAAGATGCTTTATGAATATTAAGTAGCTTCAAGCGTTCAAATCGCTTTCTAAAAATCCAGATTATGAATTGCAATAACTTTTTGCGTTGTAATTAAAAATAACAGCATATATTGTTTTTTATCTCTCTCACATACTTTCTCTCTCTCTCTTTCTTTCTCTATATATACACACCTGTATATTACAATATGTATCAGAACATGAATAATTTTCATTTTGGACGTGTGATTTAAGGTTGGTATTCAAATCAGAAAGTTGTTCCCATTATAACAATGTCAACGTTCCTCATTTTAGCGTATTCGTATATAAATGATGACAGGATGAACAAATGTAACAGGCTTTGAAACGTGAAAGTTCATCTGATTTTTTTTCAAGCACTTCAAAGCAGAACTTTATATTTAAAGAAATGTTTCCATATGTTGAAAAAAATCAAAACTGCCGGGAGGCAGATTCGAACGCCACGTAATGAGCAATGAAGTCGCCATGACGTACAGTTTTAGCGTAAAAAAGGAGAAGAAAGATTTCTGCAACCTGAGATTGAAGGCAGCTGTTGTTCGTAAGTGGATTTCCTTAAAGATGTTACAAATTACTATTTAATTTGCCTTTCCTTTATATTTTATTATTCATGTTTGCCCCAAGAATTTACTCCTGTATTGTTGCATTAATTGAAAAAGCATGCCATTTACAACAGATATCTGTTAGTTAACATATGGCCTGTATTGCAGAAACTTGTTAACTTGGGTTGACGTGACCTAAGTGACAGTTTGATTTTTGATGCATCTGTGAAGCATTCGAATATTTGTTCAGACGATATATTTGTTGAGAAGCTGACATCGAAAAGAGGTCCTTTCGATCAGTCGGCAAACAACCGGAACGGCGCCGCCTCACAGTGCGTCGACCAATGGACAAAAATGAGAAAAGAAACCATTTTCTTCGGACTTGCAAATAGCACGGAATGAAGTACAAATGATTCACAAGACAGAAATCTCTAACCACAAACTGATGACAACCCGTCATCCTACAGAGGGCGCGCGTAAAGTTACCACATTAGACCGACCCGAGTCGAGATGACACTCTTAAAGATAACAATTTGCATGCACAACTACTATATTAGACAGACCTGAGTCATTATCTCGACAGCGATTGCATTGATGTTTCAGACCAAAGCAAAAGGTGAGACTTTTTGTCACTAGTGTGCAGTTATAGCACAGGTACGTTCTTTCCTTTACGACGAACGATTGGTAATCATTTTTTACTGGTATATTTGGAATATCTCAAAAAAGCCTAAACATGTCTTGAGATCTCTTCAGGAATATCTTCCTTTAATGATTTCCTTTGGAATCAGCAATAGTGTGTGTGCAAGTGTCCGCAATATTGATTGCAATTAGTGAAATTGCAAAAGAAGACGCCATGAAAAACAAGGACATTTTTGAAAGATGGAGAACAACCACCAGCGCTAGTCGGAAGAAAGCGGAAACTATGCAGGCTACTTGTAGTCGTTATAAACTTGAAGGCGCCACGAAAGATGTGTACAACAGTTTAGAGAAATTTAGTAAGTTATTAATATGACCTTGAGCAGAAAAATTGAAGGATGTCGCAACAGAGTTTGGTCGGTTTTCCTAGCTAAAAATAAAGAGTGGTTTGATCGTGCATGTACATTTCCGGACTATGTTTCAACAGTGATAACTGCTCGATATCACAGCAACGTGAAGACCGATGTAGCTTGCTCTACTCGAAGTAGAACCAGTAAACAGATCGGAGAGTGCTCAGTAAAAACAAAGAAGAGGCGCTTAGATCTTGATAACTTAGGCAGTGATAGTACTGACTGTTCTTTTAAAAAACTAGAACTGTTTCAGTCATTTCATGCACTGCTCTTCATTATAATTTAGTGTCATGTAGTTTTGAGTCGTATGGGTTCGTGTTTACGAGTGCCGTAAACACTAAGGGTCTTATGCATAGTCGTTTTGACGTATGTTTAGCGTCATGCTAAAGGCCTGACTACTGCAGGAAACATATGTTAGTCGAACTCTTTAGTATGGGACTAATCAAACGTCAGAACTACTCTGCATAAGGCTTTAAATGTTTAACATAGTTTTTTACGTCCCTGAACGGGATATTATTTTCTATATAAATACAGTTGTCAAGTTCGATAACTTCGAGAACAACTTTGCTTCAATCTAAGTGAGCAAAGAACGCCTTGCGACACAATAAACATGTGATAAAAGCTTCAGTATAATTTGTTTTATTTTTGTCCATTACTCCCATATGCTCGACGCACTGTGCGCCGGTGGAAAGTTGCCTTTCCGACCAGTCGACAGACAGCAGAAAAGTTGCATAGCACTGCAATGAAAATCATAGCGGATTCTCACCAGTAATGTTGCACTCGGTACATACGCAGTGCATTTCTACAATTCTCAGTACGATTTAAGTGCTATATGGAGGGAAAGTATCTGACAATGACTTACAAATGCTTAAAAGCGACCTAAAAATAACAACTGAGCAGCTAATAATGAACGTTAAGAATAATTCAATTAAGATGTCTGTGGGCCTAATGTGAAAAACTTATAACAGTCAGTACATGTTCCCCCTGAAAACACATTTTTCACTATCATGACTACTAGGAACAACACTGTTCTATGTTTTCGCTTTCTTCAGGGAAAAAAAGCCTCAGCAATCCGTCGGAATACGGTCTTTTCAGGTTGTCGTTTTCCCATCAACTATTGGAAAAAGAATTTTAAAGGTCAATGATTTTCTAAATTTTGTAAAGTACAGGGGTCACACTCCCAATGGAAAATGAGATTTAAATAAAACTTAATGAAGTAAAAATTATAAATAAAAATACTGTAATAAAAGGTATATGGTGACAGAGAGATTCAAACCGAGCCTACACGCAAAAACAGTTACTAGTAAACAAGAAAAAGGTGGACAGTAACCAAGTTAGTTTGTCAATATATGGAAAACAGAGACGTGTGTCCAAGCAGCCAAGCCAAAAAGGTTAACAAGAGAAGGTGATAGCAACCTTGCGTTACAGGTTAATATTGCTAGGTTACAGTGTAATAACTCACAGGGGTACGCTAACCGATCACGTAGTTACCACTATCAATCATAGCCTGTAACCGGTAACCTAGTTAGTATGTTGGAAAAACCGACTGCTCGGTTAATGAAACAGGGTGCATCAATTGGTTAAAGTAATACGGTAGGACAAAAGTGTAACCAAGTAGATCGATTAATATAACAAATTAAATTAGTTAAGATAGCATATTTACTCGATTAATGTAATAAGGTAGGGCAAATGTTTAACCGAGTAGATCGTTAGAATTCTGTTTAGTTAATTGAAATAACCCGTTTACTCGGTTAATGTAATAGGGTAAGTTAATTCTAGTAACCGAGTATCTCGTCTAATATAACCGCCTTTATTAGTTGAAATAACCATTACTCAATTTGATATAACCTCTTTTGCTTTGTTCGAATTTAAATGGTCTTAAGTTTCCATTTAAATAGGTACTTGTAATAATTTCATTGAAGCTAAACCGAATAAAGTGAAGCATCTTTGAACAAAGTATAGTTCTAGTAGTATTTTAGATTACTCATAAATCGTTATGAAAATCAACTCTTCAGATTAAAGTCATAAATTCGGAGCTAAAGACGAGATTGTGAATTACGTAACATTTAACTTCACATCAAAGTTAAGAAACTGCTTGCCTTCATTTATCTTATTATAATAAGAAGCAATTAAAATGTTGTACTTTCCACTGAAACACCATTAATACTGTATGATAAATAACTGTTACTGTCACTATTCTTAAACAAGAAAGACAACTTTACTGCAAGTATCAGTCAATGTGCAACTATCTGCACAAAATCACAACTCAAGAACAGACATCACCGCTGTATCTGCTACAAAACGAATTTTGCTTGACTACGCTCCTGTTTTGAGTCTCCCTTTTCAACTATTAAATAGTGGATCAGATGTATAGAGAATAAAATCGATTTTCTTGCTGAATTACTACCTTGATGGAAATCCGTTAATAAAGATCAAAAATTAAGAAGTTGAACGCTTAAAATCTCCAAGTTCATGACAGAGTTCGCCCAAGTGGGCCCAGCCCGAAAAAAAACGGTGTTTTTTTTCGGGTTGGGCCCACCTGAAAAATCCCACTTTAAAACCCACCTGGGTTTTTGACCTATTTGTTAGTATATTATTGGTACAACTAAGGTGGTCACATTGTAAGTGATTTTTATCAAATTTTAGACTTTCCTTGGGCGAATTATATCCTTTCACGTTAAGGTATACAACAACATTCAACATAAAACCTTTATAAAGCTCTGAATGCACTAAATAAATTTTAAAAAAAACTTACCTTGGCTTGAGATAGTTGTAGAACAAATTAATGTATGCTTTATGCTTATAGCCTTTTGACGTAAAATAAGCAATTTTCTACTTCAGAAAATATTTTCCGTGAATAGTGTGCTCGTCGACTCGGCGACACCGAGGGACGTTATCACTCATACGTTTGACGGGTTTAAGGTCATAGGTGCCGGTACTAATAGTACATATGTAAATATATCAGTAAAACTATTAGTAATATTTCCTTACCTTTGATGTAAAACACAAGTTTCTTCAACTAAAATTTGGTTGGTCAATAACAGTTTAGTTCAGTCATTTGTTGCTACTCTTCAAATAAGCATTCTGTAGAATCAACACCAGCAATAGCGTAAAAATTCTTGTCAAACTTAAGAAGCTTAATACTCGGGGTTCCGAAGACTATGTAACGCTTACTATTCCAAGTGCTCAGTTCAAATGTCCGTATTAGTGGAAGTTTTGATATACACGCCCTGAAAGAAGTGCTCGGGAAATTTCCGAATTAAACTCAAAAGGATAGGAAATGAATACTTCAATAATAAAACTATTTATTTTACGCTTAAGCCTGCCATACGTCGGGACAGTCCCGTTTTTGAGCCTCGAGTGTCACGTATTTTAACTCTTTTCCATTTCTGCTATCAATATCGGCTTACTCGAAAAGTGAAAAACAAAAAATTCTGACATTGGCTGGGAATCCTGTAATTAGTGAATGAACAGAACGCTGTTGCATGTAACAGTTAGAAGGAAGTTATTACACCACCCTGGTCGACTTGATAGCGAGCGAAATTTGCAATGTTACTTTTTCCATTGAAATTGATGGAAACTCGGATACTCACCGGATCAAAAAAAAAACAAGGATTTGAGTGTTTCTACATTTTCAAACACAGTGAAGATGGCTGACCTTTTCTCCAGCAACACATTAGATAAGTTATAAAAAATATAATCTTTTTCAGAGGCTAGGGGCACAGAATTGTGCTTTGGTCCAGGTCTTAGAAAAATGTAACTATGGTCCTAACAATTACACACGACACAGGGTGGAAAAGCAGCTTTTCATCAGATTAAACTGACGAACGTAATTTTGGAAAATACAGCCATGTAAATAAATATTGCTAAACGCGCGAACAATATTGAAAGTATATCGTACCACTGATTTAAATAATTTGCATATTGTTCTCCTGTTTAATCATTTTTATAGCACATCTTAGGTTTTTAGGCATCTTTAGTCTATACAATTAATTGCAGGGTACGAACAGAGAAAAGCAGCAGCTGCTTAGTGAACTTTCGCCTATTATACGTATTCTGAAAAAAATAAATAAATAAAATGAAATCTTTTACTTTCAGTCTCACAGTTATGCCTGCTATGCTCAAGGTGACGGTGATGATGAGAAATGAATGAAATGACGGAATGAAAAAAGTGAGAGGAAACGTGAGAATCCCGAGAAAACCCACGCACAAGGTGTTTGTCCACCACAAAGCTCACTTGGCGCGAGCTGGGATCGAACTAGGGACCCCATGCACCAGAGGTGAACGCTCTACCACTGAGCCACCGCGGCCTATTATACTTTTGTTCATAACCAGACTATAATTCAATTCATTGTGTTGGAAAGTTGAGGGGAGGGAGGATCTGAGGTGTACCGTATTCTCATGGAGAAAATATGGCAGGTTATTTACGCTGGAAAATGTCAATTTCATGTAAGACATTTTAAAACATTTATTTGTTTCATACAACATGAATTGTACCTTTGTTTTAAATTAATAGACACCTTTTGGTATCCATATTTGGCGAACGTCACTCAGGCTTCTGGATGAGTTGATTTACAATTGTTAATTTATCTGCCGAGCTCCTTTATGGCTAAGCGGTTAGTGTACGCATCTTCGGGGTGGGTGACCCGGGTTTGCTTCCCGGAGGGAGCTCACGTGGTTTGGACTCCACTTTAATCAGTAGGTCCCGTCTTATATAGCCTCGCTGCTGAAAGGGACGTTAAACACAAAATCTACTCAACTTTCGGGATTTTAAGTTAAAATTTTCAGAGTACAAGTACGAGACACTCTAAATTTCCTGTTTAGATTTTGGCTGCATTCCAACGTAAAATTTCAAAATGGCGGCCATTGTGTCAAATGAGCGAGTATCTACGCCACCAAGCGCAATTTTCAGTCTTTTAAGTTTGACGGTAGAAGCACAAGATATACTAAATTTGCTGTGTAGATTTTCTCGCCGGTCCAATGTGAAAAAAATCAAAATGGCGGCCATTTTTTCAAAACGGCAGTGAGTAGAAAATTGTTGATAGTTGTGACAATGACAATATTGAAATATAAATCACATTTTAACACTTTTACCCCAAACACATTGAAATATTCCGAAAAAAACAGATTAAACCCGAAAATACCCGAAAACAACCATATGGGCCCAGGTGGGTTTGGCTTTTCCAAAAAAGGCCCGGGTTTTTTCAAAACCTGGTTCATGATGAGCTTTTCTCCTCAAAAAAGTTTTAATAGTAGTCGCTAATGGTTTTCTTCAGATGTTAATGTTAAATTGTTTAATTTTTTCAAACTTCCGATGTCCAAGTTTTTGAACCTACACACCGTGAAACAGTGTCAGGAGAAAGGGTTAACACTCGGAAAATGAAAATGAAATTTTTGAGTTTTACGTCCCTCGGTTATGCCGGTTAGGCTAAAGGAGACGGTGATGATGAGAGATGAATGAAAATGGTGGAATGAAGAAAGTGGGAAGAAACGGGAGAATCCCGAGAAAACCCACGCACACGGTGTTTGTCCACCACAAAGTTCACTTGACGGGAGCAGGGTTTGAACCAGGAATCCCATGCAGCAGAGAAGAACGCTCTACCACTGAGCCACCGCGGCCCGCAAGAAATCAAAATAAGACAGTCTGGTGCAGGTGTAGTTTTGGTGCACTACATTTTGGAAGATTTACAGGTAAAATTCAATACTTTCCATGAAAAGACATGTTTATATGGAACGAATTTCTACAGGTAACTTAATTACATACAATGTAATACAACCGTATCTTAGGTTTACTAATGTTAAATCATTACAAGTGCTTTACGACGAATAAAACAAATAAGCGCATATGAAAAATGGCTCTATTAGATGTTATTTTCCACGGGCGGTTTATTTCTGCACCGTGTACATCGGCATCATATTTTCTGCACAGTATACAGAACCTGTATTTTGTTTACAAGTGGAGAATTACTAGTATGAAACAACAACAAGTGTTGTTGAAACTTGTATTATTCTCAAAACGCACTTCCTTCCCCTACCCTCACTTCTGCGCATACACACTATCGCTGACGTGCCTGCTCCCTTCGGACGTATTTCCGCGCGGGCCCACCAGCTTCCCCTTCTGACTCGGTTTGATAGCATTCGTGCTATTTAGTGGTCGCCCAGCACAGATTGTTTTGTGCTTTTTTGCGCTGTTTTTATGCTACACATCTGGAAGCCTTTTTTATACGCAAATCGTAAAAGAATAATTTTTCAACAATTATTTCTAGAGGTCCCCTTGAATTTTATTTATGCCAAGTAAAATATATTCCGCCCATTGGAAACCGTCTAGGGGACAATAAAAAAGAAACTGGTGAAAGAATTATAATTTTTCAATTTTTTCTAGTATTGCGCCACAAGTAAACCTGTATACAAGAGCGTTTAACCACTACCTCATTTCTCCCGTATTTTTTTTTAAATTGGAAGTTTTCGCTCACATGTGAAATAAGTCCTGCAGTATAAAATCTAGTGGATCTTATTAGGCTACTAAAGAAACACTAAATACTAAAGAATACTAAAGAAACACAAACCTTGTCATGGCACTAAGCATTATGAGAAATTGTCCACGTTTCTCTAAGATAATTACCTTCATTTCTGTTATTTAGGCTTAAAACATGTAGAAATCCGAAATTGCGTTCGTTCAGATTTATTTTCGACGCAACACCCGAAATAATTTATGAAAAATTTTAATTATTTCACCAATTTCCTTCTTAGTGCTTCTAAAATATTTCCGCTAGGCGACATGAAAATATCACACCTGGCATAGATAAAATTATTAACTGGTTCTAGCAGCCAAGTTATCCTTTAACCTCCAGTTGGTTACCGGTTATTTTTCTCAGTGTACCACTCACTGTGCTGACGTTTTTCCCCAGGAGTACAATTTCTGCTTGGAAATAGCGTTCCTTTTATTGTATTATAAGAGTGCGGCCTGTATTCCACCTCGCTTTATTAAGTATTTTTGCCATAAGAAAAGGTTGCTGGTCACTTTCTCACTGTAGTATGCAACAACTATTCACAAAAAGACAAAATCAAGCTATCACCTCTAACAGTAAGTCAGAGCACTTATTCTAAAAATTATCCAAACTAACCTAACCTAAATTTAGAGATTTATTGTTGTATCGCAGAACCAATTTTAAAATCGAAAAAAAAATGTACCAAAACGTACTCCGATCGGTTATATTTGGTTGGATTAAATTAAGTTACGTTCGATTACTTTACATTAGGTTAGTGCAAAAAAAAACAAAAACCAACCTGTTCTAGTCAGGGGCGGATCCAGGACAAATTTCTAGGGGGGAGGTAGGTTGTAATACTACTACTTAGAGCTACTTTTAAGCACTCCAAACTCTGGAATGGGTTTTATTTATATATAAAATAAGAAAGTTTCCTCTTTTGGGAGGGGCAATCGCCCCGATCGCTCCCCTTGGATCCGCCCCTGGTGCTAGTTGTCCACTGAAAGGCACGAATTCTATATAACTGAGTCATGGCAGGGCAACGCTGGTGTGACGCGCTGTATTGCGGGGGGGGGGAGTGTTCGAAGGGGACAAGTGCGTCTGCGACGGTGGGTATACGCGTAAGTGAGGGTAGTCAAAACATGTGGGTTTTGGTAATCATACATATTACAATATCACTTGTTATGGTTTCATACCAGCAACGCTTCAGTTGTAAACATAAAATACAGCTTTCGTACACTGTGCAGAAATACATTGCCGTTGAGTTAGAAGCCACTTACCTTAAAAACTAAGGCATACACACTTTTGCAATTTTAAGAAGAAAATCGTATTCTTAACTGTCCCTCGTTTTTTTAAAATAAAAAATTAAGTGAAATCTTTAAGTTTTTTGTCGCACGGTTATGCCGGTTAGGCTAAAGAACACGGTGATGATGAGTAATGAATGAAATAGTAGAATGAAGAAAGTATAAATAAAGGGGAGAATCCCGAGGAAACACACGCAGACAGTGTTTGTCCACGAGAAAGTTCACATGGCGATGGTTGGGAGCGAACCCGGGACCCCAAGCACCAGAGGTGAAAATTCTACCACTGAGTCAGCGCAGACCCTACAATTGTAATCGAGTTCTTGATATACGTTAGGAGTCCGAGAAGATAAGCAGAAAGGTAACAAATAGAATCGAAGTTAATACACAGGTTGGGCTAGGTAGTATCATTTAAATCACTTTCTTTGATACCCCCCCAAAATTTTATATGCCAGAGACGCCAGTGCGCAGGAACATACTATAACCGAATCTTTTTCATGCGCCGCAACAATTAACATATGTAACACGACATATAAAATTTATGACAACTTGAAATGTATATGCATAATATTAAATTAACTCACCACATATATATAGCTCTCTCACTTCATACTCAATGAATAATCGCTAAAAGTATGAGCGTCCTGTTCCATCGGAAACTGATGCAGCTTTATGTGTACTACATCACATGTTTTCGTGGTATTTGCTTAACCAGCAACTTGATACAGTTCCAACGAATGAATATTTTTTTATCACAAACATTTTCCCTCCACTTGTAATCTCAATTCAAGAACTTTGAAGCACACTGAATCACCCACACTGCATCATCATGTGACAAATGAAGAACGCGAACCGAACCTTCATGCAGCCAACCAGACTACGATTTCTGAAATCAGGATCTTCAGCGGCAAAGGCGGCTCGGCGCCTGTCCGAGCATCTTTTCAAGGTCGATCCGTCTGCTGCTTGCCGAACTTCTTTCGGCTCCTTTAGTTGTCGGCACGGCGCCAGCGTTTCGGCGGCTTTCCGACAATATTTGCTGCGGTTGCCGTCCGCTGTTTGCCATCTTCTTCCAAAATGTTTGTCAAGGATACTCTCGTACTTGATTTTATTTTAAGTATTTACTTCTCATATACCCTTTACGCGCAGTCCCTTTACTACATTTCTTTTCATACATTTACCTTATTTTATGGTCGGCACGCTCTCAACCTTTCGACGTCTTTACAACCAGCATTTGGCGATTTCGTTCCGTCCGCTGTATGCCGACTTTCTGCTGACTCCGTTTTTACAAGACATATTTTATGGAATTAGTGCCCACCCACAAGAAAAACCTTCGGACAGTTTCAATTTTTACTTCATCATTAAAGAAGATACAGGCTCTACTCGTTTTCCAGAATTCGACTCTTTGCCGCTGGTACGCATTATTGCAACTTTCGCCGACGTCGTGCCGACGTCGCTTTTCAGGTAATTGCCGGCAGTCTCTTTTTGCAGTCGTCGTCCGACTGTCTGCTGACTGTTTCGTGAAAGCTTTATACGAGGGAAATATAAGCCCTAATTAGTATTTTAAAGCAACAAATTACCTTCTAACTCTCTTTGTTTTCTTTTGGTGAAGGAATCTTTTTGCTCGTCGCGGTCGAAAATCGAGTGGAAAGACGCCGGTGTCCGGCGCCGGCAATCCGACCGCGGCATCTGGTCGGCATGGACAAATTGTCCGACTATAGGCGGCAGGATCCTGATGGGGTACGCAAGTGGTTTTGTTACTTAAATCCATATCTACTCACTCTAATCAATTTCAAAAGTACCATCAACTTTATAATAACATAATGAATGTAATAGTTACCATGAAAATGTATTTTGTATTTCTATTTTAATTTTACTGGAGCTATAAGAAATCAATTGTCAGGCTCCCCACTTTAAATTGTAATCGCTCCCCTACCGCCCCCAATGTAACATTGGGTTTATTTCATTTAAATAAATTTTTCAAAATATGGTAGAAATACTGGATTTTTAAATTACCAAACCATACTAAATAATGACAGTTTAGATATCAGAGAAAGTTATCTTTATCTACCACCTTAATTAGGGCGGATCCAATTCTCCTACGGAGGCGGTTAGATTATCAGTTTCTCTCTCACCAGTCTTTTGCAGCACATCCGAAAATGATCTCAATGCAAATTTGTTACTGAAGATACTGTCAATCGATCGATCACATGGACCAAATTGGTAGCAATTTCGAAGACGCCGTATCTCAAAACTACAAAATAAAACTTGCTTTAAACAATGAAAGCTCAGTTGCCAAAGTATAACTTTGATTCACAAAGATGATCTTCGATATTTTGTTAACAGATGAAGTAGGAATTCCTTACACTCTAATCCTACGAAGTTCTCAGTGTTCCTTTGTAAAACACTGAGGTTAGTTTATTCGCAACTTATTGCCAAATTAATATGGAGGGTTTACTTTTTTGCAGTTCCTTAAAATGTTCTGAAAAGAACTTACATAACTTTTGAAATTGTGTATGTCTTAACTTGAACATATGCGTGGTTTATTATGAACAGGGCAAAAACAACTGTGATAGATTAATTACAAGCAGTGATGAAAATTTTCCGATTCATAAAAACATACTCCACTTATTTCTACATCGTTGTTTAGTTGAGATGTGTGGTGGAAAATCTTCTTCTATAGTTTTTCGAAAATTTTCCGTTCTTAACAAATATCAGTGATTAAGTAACAATTCGTCATTATTCAAAAAGTTGATTGATTTCATATGTTAAAAAGTGAAAAATCGTTTAAAGAATCTGAAAATTTTCATGGCTTAGACAATTTTCGGTACTATGTAGAAACAGGTGGAACAATTTTTCATGAATCGAGAAATTGTCTGTCCTCTACAGTCATGAAAGTTTTCCAGAAAATTTTGAAACGGAAAATTTTTCGGTTCGTAAAAACATACTCCACTTATTCTTGCATCGTTGTTTAGCCGTGATGTGAGGTGGAAAATTTTCTTCTATATTTTTCAGGAAAATTTTCCGTTTTTAATAAATGTCAGTGATCATGTAACAATTCGTCAGTAGTCATAAAATTGATCGAATTCATGTATAGAAATGTTAAAAAGTGAAAGATCGTTTAAAGAATCTGAAAATTGTCATGGCTTCGACACTTTTCAGTACTATGTAGGAACAAGTGGAACAATTTTTCATGAAGAGAATGAACAAATGGAGTATGTTTTTATGAATCGGAAAATATTCATGCCTTTTAATAAATTGAAATTTTAAATAAAACAAGGAGATATTCGTACTCTACGAATTCGAGGTATGTTGTCTGCACTTTGCATACACACAAACACACCCAGAGAGAGAGAGAGAGAGAGAGAGAGAGAGAGTAGTTGAATTGAGTTTAACGTCCCTCTCAGCAGTGAGACTATATAAAACGGTACCAACTGATTAACGTGGAATCCGAAATACGCTCCCGCTTGGAATCGAAGCCAGGTTTTCCATGCCAAAGGCGCGTATGCTAACCGCTTAGCATCGAAGAAGCTCGCAGAGCAAAACAGACAGAGAAACACTGTAAAATTTTATTCCCAGCTTGAAATAGAAAATTTTCCTGTTTCAGAAAGCTAATTGGAAAATTGTAATTTGTTGCTGACTAAGTTTCCTTTACTAAAATTCAATTTTGTAGCTCTATATGCAGTTAAATATAGTGGAAAATTTTCCACCTAGCATCACTACATATAATATCCAAAATTGTTCGGCCTATGAAAAGTGTTTTCCAGTTGTTTCTACATCGTGATGAACATTTGCCGATCTATGAAAATTCCTTTCACTTGCTTCTACAGAGCAATAAAACTTTCCGATTCACAAAAAAGTTGTTTTACATTTTGCTTCAAAATGAAAATTTTCCGACTCATGAAAAGTTCAATTTTTCCATATATGGCAGAAAATATTTCGATTCTTGAAAAATTGTTTAACTTGTTCCTACATAGTACTGAAAATTCTCTGAGCCATAAAATTTTTAGATTCTTTAAACAATCTTTCACTTTTTAACATTTCTATACATAAATTGAATCAATTTCATGATTGCTGAGGAATTGTTACTTGATTACTGATATTTTTTAGAACGGAAATTTTTCCGGAAAAATATAGAGGAAAATTTTCCGCGGAAAATTTTCCACCTCACATCACTAATTACAAATAATCCGGTTTGAAACACTGTTATTTGTATTTTAGTTCCAAAACCGGCCGCCCGCACTCGTTCGCTGGTCATGATATACTAAAGTCTAACAAATTGTTGTTTTTATGTTAGCAAACCGAAACGTAGGACTATTATACTGCTATGTTAAATTTACAGTAAATTGGTTTCGAAAATGGGTAAATGGGTAATTTTAATGTCCCGCAATAGTGCCAACGATAGGGCTAAGGGAGACGATGAATAATGACAAAGGTGAAGGACGAATGAAATGGTGGAATGAGAAAGTAGGAGGAAGCAAGAACACCACGAGAAAACCCACAAGCGCGGTATCGTCTACCACGAACTAACATGGTAGGGTCGGGAATCCAACCCGGGACCTATAGAATCAGAGGTGAGGCTCTACCACTGAGCTACCGTGCCCCCTATCGGTTTCGAGTTGTAGAACCTTCACCTGTAATATCATTCCCCTCCGAAATTTACAAATACATCAATATTATGAAAAAGATTCGGGTACCGCGTCAAACTACTGATGCAGTAGCATGAAGCATTTTGTAAGACGTAATAGTCAGTGCATCGGACATATTGCTTGCGGTTTACAAGAGAAAGATAGCTTCAGATAGGCTGTGTTCCTGTATCTCAGAATCTGAAAAATCGAAATGCGCTTTGGCTGTGTGCATTACGACTTAGGGATTTAGTTTAGAGAAGGTACCATACCTACATTTGTTTGGTGAGACTGAGGTAAACCAGGGAAACCTGTCACGATAATCGGTCTGAGCGGGATTCGAACCACGTTAGACCTCCCCAATACCGAATGGCAGGCGGAAACTTTTCCTCTACACCACCCGCTGGGACAATGGTCTCTTTTGTTTCGATTTCTCAACAACGATGGAAAGTTATCATTATCTTCTCCTTATTTTATCTACGCGGCCTGCTCAATTTAGTTCTCATTATTTCATTATTCTTATAGCATCGGATAATTCGACATGATGAGTTTATTATGTAGTCTCCTCTTCAAACCTGAATTACATTAACATAATATATCTAAATATTTCTTACACATTTTAAAAAGTATTTGAAGCATATATTTAAATGATATGAAAATAATGATTTTTTATCTTTTTTTCCACTTACCATTACATCTTTTGTTTTTTAGGAGCAGCACGAAAGAATGACCCAAACTCTACCGAACGAACTTTAGAGGACACAATAAAGACGTGGCCGAAGCATGCACCACAACGGTTGTCGAAACAAATGGTTCAGAGTAGTAGTCAGTAAAGTTTTTGTTCATGAACTGCTTTTTGTACATTAGTTGTATTATATTGGAAAGTGCTTTCACATTTGTACTTGTTTGTACATTAGTTACATTTACATTGTAACGTGCTTTCACTTTTTAATTTTTTATATATTAGTTACATTTACTTTGTAAAGTGCTTTCATATTTGTACTTGTTTTTACATTATGGGAGACCCGGGTTCAATTCCCGGCGGGAGCTCATGTGGTTCGGATTCCACGTTAGTCAGTAGGTCCATGTCTCATATAGCCTCGCTGCTGAAAGGGACGCTAAACTAAACTCAACTCAACTCAATTGTTTTTACATTAGTTGTATTTACATTGTAACGTGCTTTCACATGTTTAGAGTACTTTCATACAGGCAGCTAAGAAGAATTGCTAGGGATTTGAATGAGGCAGTCAGTGAATTTTTTGGCTCTGGTAATTTCTCTTCTAAGCAACCTGGTGAAGATTGTCCAAAACGCGATAAATAGTTCATCTTCAGAGGATGAAATATTTTGGGGTGATTGCCAGGAAGCCTATCCAGAAAGGAGTACAGAAGAGGCTTCAGGCGAAATTCCAAATACTGTCTGCACACCCATAAATTCTGACGAGGAATTGACATCCTTCTTGTGCACCTGGTTTCTCTAATCCAGAATTAGTCACGAGGCCTTAAGCTCATTGCTGAGAGGACTTCATAGTTTGCACGCGTCTTTACCAACAGATGCTAGAACTTAATTAAGGACCCCTAGGGGTAAAATTCACAAGAATATTCTTGAAAATTGAGAGTATCTCTACATTGGACTTGAAAGCTGCCTGCAGTAGTTGTGAAGCAAAATGTGGGTGTTCTTAAAGATGAATCGAAACTCCAGCTTATTTTAAATATAGACGAGATACCTTTATTTGTAGCTTCCAGCGTCTCCTTTTGGGCAATCTTGGGACTTGTTTATGGTTTGGAGATTCCTCCGTTTGTCATTGGATTATTCTCTGGAACGGAGAAACCAAATTTTTCTGGAGGACTTCGTTAATGAAATGAATGTTCTCAGTTGAAGTGGACTCACTGTCAACAGCAAAACATAGCAAACAGCAAAACGCAGTTAATGTTCATAGTTTTTTATGATATGCCTCCCAGGGCCTACTTAAAATGTGTTAAATTACATGGGGGTTACTCTTCATGTGATAAATGTGTATGTTATGGCACATATACTGAAGGACGTGTGGTTCTTGACGAATTGTCGACTGAGAGATGATAAGATGTTAGAAAACCAGGAGGATAAGGAGGACAGTTTGAGAGTTCACACTTGTTGACAATGGGTACCGGTCTTGTTTCTCAGTTCCCGGTGGAACCCATGCACGCGGTGGATTTAGGTATAATGAGAAAGTTACTTCACACGTGAGTAAATGGACCTGGAATGGAGCAGAAGACACTTACAAAGTGGGGCAAAGTTTAGCGGCCAAAAAATTCAGTTGGTTTCAGACGAAATAATATATTTCCAGAATCATTTTCCTCTGGAATTTAACAGAATACCTAGGGGTTTTAAGGATTTGGAGTATTGGAAGGGCACTGAATACCGAACTTTCCTCATGTATCTTGGGCCAGGAATTCTCAAGAAACACATGGAAAGAAATGTTTATAATCATTTTTTTCTTTTCCATGTTGAAATAGCAATACTGATAAACTCTAAACTTTTACCCTTGTATTCGCTATATCCTCAGATTGTGTTAAAGTTATTTGTTAATGAATGTAAGAATGTGTATGGACTTTCTTATTTAACGTACAATGTGCATTCAATAATTTACTTTTCCAACGATGCAGAACATGTTGGGCCATTAGATTCTTACTTTGCCTACTGCTTTGAGAATTTCCTTTGGCAGTTGAAACAGGAACTGAGGTCCCCAAGCCAGGCTCCGTCACAGACACACAATAGGATAGCAGAGAGGAATATCGTTCCTATCAAGGAACTAGTCCTGCAGCAAAGACCTACAAACCTTCTGGAGCACAAAGATGGGCCAACATCTTACGGGTTTACTGATACGCAATATAAGAAAGTCGTGTTTATGAAATTTGTGCTTGCTGCATGTAGTGAGACCGACAGTTTCCATCTCAGGAAAAGTGGACAGGTAGCTGTTCTTTACAACGTACTTCAGCCACGCAACATTAACTTCTTGCAGCATGTTCTCAAGAAATCAAAAATTACGAAAATTTGTATACTAGGCCATGTGAATCAAAGAAACATGACGTTTTTGTTGTGGCTAGATTGTCTGATAATCTTTCAGTTTTGTGTGTGAATGAAGTACCAGCAAAGTGTGTACTGTTATCATTGAAAGAAAAATTTGTTTCATTTCCTTTAATTCATTGTTTTTAATTTTCTAAGGGAAGGCACTTAAATCTATCAAGGAGAAGGTATAGTTTTGCCTCAGTTATTTAAATTGCACTCTAGGTAAACTGCAAAATAATTTTCGTGCACTAATAGGCATTTGTTCCTTCAATAATCAGTACATTTTAAACAAAAGCTACTGGTATATTCATGATTCTGTGCAGACACTTTCAAGACATTGTTTTATCCAAAAAGTGTCTACAAACAATCATGCATTAAGTTATTAATAGCATTTTGTTTAAAACTAATTGTACTCATTATTGAAACACCAAACGAGCCAAAATTACTTACTGTTTTGCTGCCCTGATATTTAAATAATAGACGTAAACCGCAATTGGAGCGAAAACACAGTGTTATTCAGCCATAAGACTACCCATGGAGTGGTGTTTAGAAACGGGTGATAAAGGTTTTCCTCAGAAATTGTTAAAATTAATATTCATTTTTGTACTTGTTACTTTTCCTTTTAAATTCTATATCAGTTTTCTTTCTAACCTAAATTGTAAAGGAAAGGAAACCAAAGTATCGAACACGCTGCGTGGATAACATAATTTATACTTACGGCAGGATCCACACTGATTAAAAACACTTTTAAAAACAGTAAAGAAAAAAAACGAGCAGCTGCTCTTCTGGCATTGCCATTGGTCTGCTCTCATAGTCCAGAGCCATGCCATTGGTCTGGACTAAAGGCAGATGCTCGTTTTTTTAAACTTTTTTTTTTTTACATATTTTAATCATTCATTGCCTACATTTCCGCCACCTGAGGACGGTTTTATGAGAGAATCGTAAAGCTTTGTAAACTTTACCTTTTAAAAGTGTTTTAGTATCTGCGTGGACAGTGCCGTAATTAATAAAACCTGCTGTATTTATAAGTTAAAAAGAGCTTGCAGTGGACAGCTTTGACCAACATTACGCTTCTATGTGCTCCTTATTCTTCAGCATGCTATTATTATTATTATTATTATTATTATTATTATTATTATTATTATTATTATTATTATTATTATTATTTAGTGATCACTATGATTGAATAACCACATAGTATTTTGACTTTTCTTTATATAAAGAGTGTAATATCTTTTGGTGGTCATTGTATGAGGTCAAAAGTCGAGAAAAGTTATATTTAGCTTTGTTTTCATGATTTCCTCCACTCCCTAAAAGCAAACATCATGTATAAAGAATAACTAAGTTGGAAGCTGCCCTTATGTGTGTCGCAAAAGCACCTCCACATTAATATTTGTATACATGTATAATGATTTTTTTAAAATTTTTATCTTTTATTTTTTGTCTCCTGAACGTCAGGTTATCTCTGTAGCTTTAACACACACACACATATGTGAATGAATTTCATACAGTAAAACCACTTTTAATATTGTAGTATGTGTTCCAAAATTAAATCAGTGCGTAAAAACAGTAAGTTATTTCATTTTGTACAATGTATTCCCAACAAAACCCATACTTATCTCAACTAACTCACAATTCCTATTATTGTACCAGAAGACCTGAAACCTACTTTCACCTAACATTGATTGAAATTGCCGTTAACGTAACTTTCGTCGACCTTAGAAGTTCCTTCGTTAGTACTCTGAAATAAATGAGTAGTTTCGGACAAAGTTCATCTATTTGTTGTGGGCCAAATTAGGTGGATGGGAATACTTTATGCTGATACTTCATTGCATGGGTGGACGAGCCATGCAAAATTCAATGTTTACCCGGGATCCATGCAACGAAACACGAAACTAAATGGACCCTACCAATCCATTTTGACTCATAACCCATTGGTCGAGTCCATCCAAATCCACCCATACATTTGAAAGAGCAATTTTCAAGGTACCTCCAAGGTCACCAGACGACATAAAACGTACGAAGCAATGGGTACCAGGATAACCAACAGGGTACCTCAAGTGATTGAGGTCAAAAATATGACGTACCATGTTGTTACACTCCGCATCAAAAAAACTGCGACACCTGACGCCATGCACCTAAGTTTACGTGTTCGGACACCTAAGTTTACGTGTTCGAAATGTTGGCTGTTAGCATCAAGCCTCTTAGTATGACTTCAAAATGTTGAATGAATTACCTACTCATACATGGTAAGTTACATATCTGCACAGGAACATTCAGTATCTATTCGTTCTTAGTAGTCAATGGAGACATTCAACTTTTAAACACTCGTCAAATTTCATCAATCGTAATAGTGTTTCATACATGCAAAATATCAATAATGATTTGTGCCTTTCGAGAAAGAGTTTCAACCAGTACATACGTTTATACAGAGAACGTTGTATTGGCCCCCAACCGGCTTCCTTTGTACTCAAGCAGAAAACCCAGGTAACACAAATTGGAACAGAAGACGTTTTTAAGAGTATCACATGACGTCATTTTTTGGTGATAATGCCATCAAATATCACGTGATCTGCGTCGTCTTCTGTAAGGTGCAGTAGACGTCTACCGGGAATGATTTGTGCACCGTCATTACTTTCACCTCGATTTCGTCGTCCGTAGACGTCTACTGATGACCTATATGGCACAGTGCGCATCAAAAAAATGCGACAGTTAGCGCCGTGAAGCTAGGCCACCCAATACACACCTTCTTATCCCATAATCGTGTCTGGTAAACAGACCAACTCTCATAAGATGATTTAGGGAGAAACTGAAACACACACAATGAAAAATTGAAACCAATCGATTTCTATTACACAGAGGTTCAGAAATAAGGCAGAGAGAGAGAGAGAGAGAGAGAGAGAGAGAAGGCGAGAGAAGAAGAAAAAGAAAAGGGAGAACAGATAAAAATGTGTAATTTTAAACTTAGTAAAAAAAATACCTAATATTATAAAGTTCCGTTACCAGAAATCAAATACTAACATGAAAATAACGTTCGTTTTTATATTTTTTCAGTACTATTCGAATATATAGAGGAAGGTAAAACATTCATTAAGTAATTTGCAAAAAGGATAGCATACTCAATTTCCAGCAGAACTGTGTATCTCACAGACACATCTAAGATAATGTCAACAGTTTAACACATGCTTTGTTTCCGCGTGGTTCGGTTGTAAATTCGGTAGTGTTCATTGGACGTACTGATGGAAACCACGTTTTAATAAACCCAGTAGGTAGCGTAAATCATATCTTCTATTCCAGACTACTAATGCAAAGTGAACAAAAAAAGCGAAAAGAAAAAGGAAGAAAGAAAGAAAGATAAAATATAATGAGTGCTATATTAATGTTAATTTTTATCAGAAATATCATATATTAAAAGTTCAAACCGTATTATAATGAAAAGTTGCACATGTTCAAATGGAAAATTGAATGTTCCTTATAGATGTAGCATACCTTGCATGTTTCAAATTTCAACGTGAATAAATCACATTGAATTATAGGATGGAAACAAATTTGCATCGAACTAATATAAATAAAATTTTGTTTCTAAATAACCAAAGAGGTTGCCATTTTCTAGTTTTCTTTCCGAAGATTTATCTGTTCCAAAAATCCAGCCTCACTTTCAACTGTTGCGGATATAACGTTGTAATTTGCACAGACTGAATGAACACGGTAAAGTATAAACGGTCATAGCAACATTCGGATGATGTTGGTTAACTTATGGACCACCACTTAGTCGAGGATTCAAAGCCGTAGTGACCCGGTAATTCGACTGAGACTCAGTAACCCAGATGATTAAAAAAATTGTTTATTCCCTTGCAATTAAACAGTATTTCTTTCAAAGATGAACAGGACTGAGATGTTTATCCCAGAGAACAAATACGCTGAATTTGGCAGTTAATTACATTTTTCAGGCCAGGTCTATCGGTTTCTTTCTCCGTTTAACTTTCAAATATGCACACGAAGTGCGTGTGTACATGAGAGACAGGGGAGAGAAGTGAAAGATGCAAAGAGAGGATAGGAAACGTCTAGAAAGAAAGAAAGAAAGAAAGTAAGAGGGAGAGAGAGAGAGAGAGAGACCAATATAAATATGAAGCATACTTATAATCACAGCTTATGATGAAGAACAAACACACTGTTTATTCGAATTCTCGCCAGTGATGCTTTGTAAGTTCTCCAACAGAAGATAAATCTCTGTTTGCAGCCATTATTTTATGCGAAAAATGTATTACCTGAAGGGGAATCGAACCTAGATTTTTCGCTTGGTAGTCTGATACTATACCACTACACCACCGATTGTTTTACCCAAACTTTTCTTACCAAATGCTGTAATATATCTTTCTGAAAATGATAACACGAAAAGAGTTTACTGCAGATCAATGAGGTGTTTCGAATATCCTGGCAAATCCCTTGCCCTTTCCCAGCCAACATTCGTAAATCGTCTTTATCATGATAAAGGTGTTTGTTTCCACATTCTTAAGCATTACACGTCTAATACGAGAAACGGATTTTTCACTACCACTTTGTAAAAATGCAAGTTTGGCGTAAACAGGATTCGAACCTATGCTGGACAGCTGTACTAATCGTAACTAAATTGCGATACCGCTACACTGTCATGAAATCTGAAACTAGAAGCCAAATGTTACTTACTTTATCATTGACCATTGGAACGATCAAGCATCTTCCAGTAAGGTTATTTGCACCTAAGTGCACAATGGAATTCATTTATTCGATGACCTAGAGAGAAAGTAGTGCCCACTAGTAAAGGAAACAATATACAGTCCAGGAAAAATTACAGTAATAGAAACATATTATGAGTTAATTTCGGCCTGGATGTTCAAAAGTACACGAATAATATTAATGATAGTAATAATAATAATAATATTAATAATAATAATAATAATAATAATTATTATTATTATTATTATTATTATTATTATTATTATTATTATTATTATTATTATTATTATTATTATTACTATTACTAGCATCAATTGGCCGCTTTGCTGGGCTAAATTGAGAAAAAAGAATAGTATGCTCCCTTATTCAGTCACTTTTTCTATTAGTAAAGTGCTCTTTGATACCGGTTAATTTCGATGAGTTATATATTTCCCACGTTGCTAAACACGGCATCTTTAGTGTCCCTGTTCACCTCAGCCACCCGGAAAAATATGAATTCGACAATGATAATGGTTATTTTAATCATTTTAATATGTCTTCCCCTCCTCCATGTTGCGGGCGCAATTTGGATTTAAACGGCATCGGAGTGTCACTGTTCATCTTAGCGACTCCAAAAATTATAGGTCCGATACTAATATTGGTCGTTTTTCTTTCTCTTTTAAATGTTGCTCTACTTTCCACTTCCTTTATTTACACCATCAAAATGATATGAGGGAAACTGTCTCGGGTTTGAAATTCATCTAGGTTGAAAATTTTATCGAGATTGGTACGGTAGTTCAAGACTTATTAAATTTTATATATATATAATTTTCCCATTCTCCTTCTCTAAGTTCTAGCGTCAAAGTGAAAGAATAAAAAACATATCAGGCCCGAACCTCATCTATGCTAAAAATTTGATCGAGATAGGCAGCGTGGTTCAAGAGTTATTAAGTTTTATTTATTTTTAATATATCCATCCTTTCCCTCCTCTCCCCTAAGTTTAACCGTCAAAGTGATGTGATGAAATCTATTCCAGGCACAATCTTCATCCATGTTAAAAATTTTATGCCGATCTGTCCGGTGGTTCAAGACTTATTAACTAATTAACATAGTCACTTTTATTTTTTGCATTGATTTTTGTATATCTCCCCGTCCTCCCCCTTCCCTACATTCCTTCATCAAGCTGAAATTGTTAAAAATCATACAATACACAAACGTAATCTATGTTGCAAATTCTATCAAGATTCGTCGTTTGATTCAAAATTTATTAGGTTTTTTTTTTCTTTTTATATTTTCTCATTCTCCCCGTTCCGTAAGAAACACTATCCAAACGAATAGCTAGAAAATAATCCAATTTCCGAACATTAAAAATGTTGAATATTTGATCGAGATCGGTCGCGTAATTCAAGAGACTAATAATCACAGTCACTTCAATTTTGTAATATAAGTTATTATTATTATTATTATTATTATTATTATTATTATTATTATTATTATTATTATTATTATTATTATTATTATTATTATTATTATTATTATTATTATTTGCGTCCTTTTAAATTTGCATGGTGAAATTATTGCATTATATATTTTTATTTCTGTATTTTTGTCCTGGATTGAATGTGATTTTCTTTATTAGTGGAAACTAATTTCTCTCTAGGTCGTCGAATATATTAATTTCGTTGTGCAATTAGGTGCAAATAACCTTACAGGAAAAAGCTTGATCGTTCCAATGATCAAGGCTAAAGTAAGAAATATTTGGCTTTTAGTTTCAGGTCACATGTTAGTACAATTTTCGCTCGAGCTTTCGATCAGTGCAGATCGCAGGAGAGCCGGAGTGACTATTTGCTTTATCAAAACCTGTTGTAAATCGTTCATCGACGTTAATTGAGGCCTTTTTTGTCTGATTGGTGTTATTCTACTCCAGTGAAGTTCGTTTAAGTTGTGTTATTATTCCAGTGCGATGCCATATAAGAAATAATTGCAAAACAAACTTATGTTTGATAAGCGCTACCGGAGTTCTCGACCCCATTCGAGCCTTGTCTACCAATGGTTAACTGATATTTTTCCAGGTATTTTGGGAAAATTTGTGCATTACAGCTCCATGAAAAGTCTTATAGTGTTTACATCGTATTTAAATCTATTACGGATTATGAGCAGTTTTCCTCGACAATTCCGGACACATTACCCTATTTAGCATGCTGACGGTAACAGAAGCCTTGTGCGCATTGCACCAGCTGAAGACCCAGTGAAAATGGTACGTGTTTATGATTTTCCACTTGAAGTGCCAATAACTGTGTTAGAGGATCATTTTCGGCAATATGGTACCGTGCGCCGAGTAGAAACGCAATATTGGACCGCCCCATTTCCTACTTTCATCGACAGTAGTGTTAGAATTATAGACATGGAACTGACGAAACACATTCCTTCTCGTGTAATCGTACAAGGCTATAAAATGAGCGTCTCGTATAAGGGACAACCTATTACCTGTTTCTTTTTGCCAGAGTGTTCCCACACAGTATCCAGCTGCCCAATCAAGAAAAACCCGGTTTCATTTGGTGTGAAACCTAACGCTGTATCTGTTCAGATGGCGGAAATAGGGAAAGTGACGCGTCCTGCTCGTAATCCAGGATTTGTGTATCGCTTGGCAGAGTCTACTTCGAACAACGATCTCGGCAGAGTCTACGACAAGTGTAAATAAAGCTTTTATTCTTCCTACTTTCTCACAGAGTGCTATTTCCGTGGAGTTTGATTCTCTCTCGCAAGAAAAACGTAGCAGAGTTTCAAGGTCATTAACTAAAAAGAATGAACAAACTGCTTCCCAGGGTGTTCCACCACGATCAAAACAGTCCAGTTCACGTGACCAGCTCCTGCAAGGCCGATGCAAATCGAAGTCTGAACTGTAGTGAGTGTTGATAGTTAAGTCACTTTCTCACGATACAATAACAACGATGTTTCTGTGTTGAATCATATTCGCATGTTATTCGTGGCTTTTTTGGTTTCTTTATTTTTACTCGTTAGTTTTATTCAAGTAGGCCGGAATGTTGGTCTTGATGTGGTTTTTATCCCAATATTTCTAAGGATTTTTCAAGTAAGTACTGTAACGTGTGTTTTTTCATAGTGCCTGAGAAAGTGCCCATGTTAAATGCATTCACTCTTCTAACTCTTAATATTAACAGTGTTTGCTCAGCACCAAATTTAACGTTGTTAAAAAAGTGTATAGAGCGCCGCCGTCCTGATGTATGTTGTCTCACTGAATTGACTTTTCATTCTTTTGATTTTGTCCCTGATTATTACGCTATTATTAATCGTCAAAACAGCACAGGAGTCGCGATACTTGTAAGAAAAGGTTTAGTTTATGATCGTGTCATGCTCTCACCTGATGGTAGAGCCATTAGATGTTATATCCCAGGCATATCTATTATTATGTTGTATGCTTATTCTGGATTTCTTAAAATTAGGGAGAAGGATGAGTTTTTTCTAACGAGTATACCATATATGATTCTCCCTGGTGTCGATCAATGCATAATGCTGGGTGACTTTAATGCGGTGATAGATCCTAGAGACTGCCTCACCCCCTCACCTCAATGCCCATCACTAGTTGAGCTCCTGCGTGCCATGAAGCTCCCTGATGCTATTTTTGTTACTAACTCTCCTCATGTGATGATATATCTTAGTATGTCCACTCAGAGCAGCCTAGATAGGGTATATGTCACAGATCCTTTATGCAAGGCAGTGCTTCACGTTTTAACCCTCTTGCACCCTTTGAAAAATCATGTTGTGGTTGAAGTAGCTTTTAAGCTCCTTTTTTCTCTTCCCGCTGGACGAGGTCCATCGTATTGGAAGATTAACAATGGGCTTTGTCTCGTGAGGAGGTGATTGACGAATTTACGACACGCTTTGAGTACCGATGTAAGATGCAACGACATTTCCCCAATGTTGATACATGGTGTCATTTATACGGTAAACCTAAAATTCGTAGCTTTTTCCACATAAATGGGCATCTATCCCCAAACATCTCTTTACGACGCGGACTGTGCCAGGGGTGCTGTCTAAGCACCGTTCTTTTTGCTTTGGTTTAAGACCCGCTTCTCCATCGTTTGGCCATGTTGTCTACGAATGATCCCTTCTTGTTCTGCAGTCAAAACATTTTTGGGTATGCTGACGATTTGACGAACACACGAGTTTATCCTGTCTCACTACAGGGCGTGTTTCCTGTGATGACCCGTTTTTCACTCGGGTTTGCTCGGCTTTGCAGTATAACGACAGCAAAACACAGGTGCTGTCTTTTAATGGTTTCCAGCTCCCAGAGAATCAATTATTTTCTCCGGCCTTCCCACGTGTCACTTCACTCACTATTTTAGGCATCCCCTTCACGTCTTACCCAACTACCAACTATGATGAAGTATGCGCTCCCATTTTAACACAAATTCGTAAGTTGTTCTATTCCCAGCGCTTCCGTAGGCTCCATTTACTTCACTGTATTCATTTTATCAATATTTTTGTTGTGTCTAAACTGTGATACAGAGCGCATGTTTTTTCTTTCCCAGAAATTTATGCCAAACGATTTGAATCATTATTCCTCTTGCGTATTTGGCGAGGTTTTAATTTTCGCATTCCCCGTTAAGCCCTTTATTTGCCTCGTTCCGCTGGCGGGTTGGGCTTAATCAATATTGGTATAAAATGCCAAACGTTGTTTATGGCTGACACTTATGCGGCGCTCTCATCAACTAGCTCTATCACTAATCACTGGGTAAGTTGTTTTTGGAAGGATTATGGTCAACCGCAGAACCCTCCTTAAATTCAATTCGTTGATCAGTGCCCGACATATTTTAAAACATTTATCTGATATTGGAATTTACTGGAATGGTTCTCCACCCTCAACAACACAATGCGAGCTCTTTATACAGGACACTCACCGCGAATTCTTTCTCTAGCACTATTTTACGAGTACCTCAGCTGTATCCACACGTAGATTGGCCGAAGGTGTGGTCTAATATTTCGAAATCTCTCACCCGTGAGTACATGCAGGTTTTGTGGTTTCAGGTAGTACATCAACTTCTTCCGACACGGGCGAGTCTCTATAAGATTCAACGAGCGCCAGATGCCTTGTGCGAGCAATTCCAGCAATAGGATACAACAGCCCATCGATATACTGTGTCGGCTTGCAATCAACTTGCCACACCATGCAGGAGGTTTGGGACGCATCATCCATCGCTCGCCTTCAGACTTAACGCTGCAATTCATGTTATTCCCTGATTTTAATTTTTATCCCCAAACTAAACATCGAGCGGTGCTGTTTCTTGTTGACAACACTCTTGTATATTATCAGCGCTTCACAACGTTGTTAGATGCAGGCACGTATTTTGACTTTTTGCAACGTACACGTCGAAAGTTATATACTCCCGAAAGGGACCGTCACCTTTCTAGCCGGTTTTTGGAAGTTTTATTTGCAATAACGCACACTCCTCTCTTTAAGACAAGCAAAATAGATTGGTGTTTATGTTTTTTTAATGTCATATAATAGTCTTTTCTGATGTATAGTATATGTGTTATCATAAAATATATTAAGCAGGTTTCAGCCTCTTTTTGTACTTAATTAGGTTTGGCGCACGTGGTTGTGTTTCCAGCTTTGCAATTTATGTAAGGAAATAATAAAACTGATAGTGTTGCGGTAACGTAAACGAGTTACGATTAGTACAGCTGTCCAGCATAGGTTCGAATACTGTTTACACCAAACTTGCGTTATTTACAAAGTGATAATGAAGAATCCATTGCTCATACTAGACTTCCAATGCTTAAGAAAGTGGAAGCAAACACCTTTATCATAATAGAGACGATTTACGAATGCTGGTTTGGAAAGGGCAAAGGATTTGCCAGGATATTCGAAATACTTCATTGATCTGCAGTAAACTCTTTTCGTTTTCAAAAACATATATTACAGCATTTGGTGGAGAAAGTTTGGGTAAAGCGATCGGTGGTGTAGTGGTAAAGTATCAGACTACCAAGCGAAAAATCTAGGTTCGATTCCCCGTCAGGTAATATAAATTTTTCGCATAAAATAATGGCTGCAAACAGAGATTTATCTTCTATTGGAGAACTTATAAAGCATCACTGGCAAGAATTCGAATAAATAGTGTGTGTGTTCTTCATCATACACTGTAATGATAAGTATGTTTTATATTTATATTGGTCTCTCTCTCTTTTTTTCTTTTTTTCTTTCATGACGTTCCCCTATCTTGTCTTTGCATCTTTCACTTCTCTCCCCTCTCTTACGTACACATGCACTTCGTGTGCATGTTCCAAAGTTACAACGAAGCAAGAGACCGATAGACCTGGCCTGGAAAATGTAATTAACTGCCAAATTCAGCGTATTTGTGCTCTGGGGTAAACATCTCCAATCCTGGTCATCTCTGAAAGAAATAATGTTTAAACGCAAGGGAATAAACAAAATATTTTTTGTCATCTGGGTTTCTGAGTCTCAGTCGAATTACCGGGTCACTACGGCTTTGATACCTCGACCAAGTGGTGGTCCATAAGCGAATCAACATCATCCCACTGATACTATTATTCGTTTATGTTTTAGCGTGTTCATTCTATCTGTGCAAATTACAACCATATATCCGCAAGAGATGAAAGTGATGCTGGATGTTCACAACAGATAAATTTTCGAAAAAAAAACTAGAAAATGCCAACCTCTTTGGTTATTTTAAAACGAAACTTTATTTATATTAGTTCGATGCAAATTTGTTCCCGTCCTATAATTCAATGTGATTTATTTAAGGTGAAATTTGAAACATGCAAGGTTTGCTACATCTATAAGGAACATCCAATTTTCCACTTGAACATTTGTAACTTTTGATAATAATACAGTTTGGACTTTTAATATATGATATTTTTGAGAAAAAAATAGCAGTAAAATAGCACTCGTTCAATTTTATCTTTATTTCTTTCTTCCTTTTTCTTTTCGTTTTCTTCCGTTTTTGTTCACTTTGCATCAGTAGCCTGGAATAGAAGATATGATTTACGCTACCTACTGGGTTTATTACACTGTGATTTGCATCAGTACGTCCAATGAACACTACCGACTTTACAACCGAACCACGCGGAAACAAAGCATGTGTTAAGCTGTTGACATTATCTTAGATGTGTTTGCGAGATCTACAGTTGTACTGGATATTGAGTATGTTATTCTTTTTGAAAGTTACTTAATGGGTGTTTGGAGCTCCTCTATATATTCGAATAGTACTGAAAAATATAAAGGAAACGTTATTTCTATATTAGTGTTTGATTTCTAGTAACGAAACTTTACAATATTAGGTTGTTTTTTATGTTTAAATTCCACATTTTTATCTGTTCTCCCTTTTCTTTTTCTTCTTCCCTCGCCTTCTCTCTCTCTCTCTCTCTCTCTCTCTTCCTAATTTCTGATCCTGTGTGTAATAGACATCCATTGGTTTCATTTTTCATTGTGCTTGTTTCAGTTTCTTCCTAAATCAACTTATGAATCTTGTTTCGTCTCGGTATTATTATTACATTTTATCGATGCTAATGCATGTGTCGTTTGAAACTAGAATTGCGTTCACGTTGTTAGCTAATTTTAATTATGGAAAGAAGAACGGGGGAGAGAGGAGGGGGTCTCTTTACCAGACACGATTATGGGATAAGAAGTTGTATATTGGGTAGCCTAGCTGCACGGCGTTAAGTGTCGCATTTTTTTATGCGGAGTGTACCATATAGGTCATCAGTAGACGTCTACGGACGACGAAATCGAGGTGAAAGAAATGATTGGTACACAAATCATCCCCGGTAGACGTATGCTGCACCTTAAAGAAGACGTCGCAGATCACGTGATATTTGATGACATGATCACCAAAAAATTGCGTCATGTGATACTCTTAAAAACGTCTTCTGTTCCAATTTGTGTTACCTGGGTTTTCTGCTTGAGTACATAGGAAGCCGGTTTGGGGCCAATACAACGTCCTCTGTATAAACGTGTGTACGGTTTGAAACTCTTTTTCGAAAGGCACACATCATTATTGATATTTTGCATGTATGAAACACTAATACGATTGATGAAATTAGACGAGTATTTAAAAGTTGAATGTCTCCATTGACTACTAACAACGAATAGCCACTGAATGTTTCTGTGCAGATATATAACTTACCATGTATCAGTAGGTAATTCATTCAACACTTTGAAGTCATACTAAGAGGCTTGATGCTAACAGTCAATATTTCGAACACGTAAACTTATATCACTTATTCATTATACATTGCAGTGTAATAACATAATTAACTACAGCGACACTAAACATAAGATGGTTTCGTCAATTTATTTGAGATTTATTTAGAATTATCCAATGTAGACATTTCCACTCTGTATTTTGACCAACTCTGTATGCTGTCACTATACTTTTCTTTGAAATTGTTTTCTCTGAAGTTATTTAAGTTCATCTTAAACTGTTACCATGATCTGTGTTCACTTTTGTTTAAGTTTTGTTATGATATAACTGCATTATTTATGTACCTGTCTACTTCAACGTTCGGTTATATTACACCTTCAGAGGGGAAATGCAAATTTGTTATCAGATTACGCAACCATTTTTTTTGGGGAAGAATTTTTGGTATTAAGCGACTCAACATGCCAATCCTAATGCAGGGTTGCTTGGTTAGAGATTAAAGGAATACCATTTGCTTGGTTAGAGATTACAGGAATAACATTTAAGGAAATTCCAAAACTTTTCGTTTTGGCCGGGACATGCGAGCTCGTACATGTAGGCTACATTTATTAAAATATAACATATCACTTCTTGACTGTATAAATGTACATAGTTAAGTGTTAGACAGTAGTCAGGCCTTATGCAGAGTCATTTTGACGTAGCCCCCGCCAAGTGAACTTTGTGGTGGACAAACACCGTGTGCGTGAGTTTTCTCGGGGTTCTCCCGTTTCCTCCCACTTTCTTCATTCCACCATTTCATTCACTTCTCATAATCACCGTCTCCTTTAGCCTAACCGCCATAACCCTGTGACGTAAAACTCAAAGATTTCATTTCATTTTTTGTTTTGACGTATAATTAACGTCATACTAAAGGCCTGACTACTGTTTGAAACTTATGTTAGTCTAACCCTTTAGTATGGTGCTAATCACGTGTCTGAACGACTCTGCATAAAGACCTCGTAGACTTGAAGAGTACAATTTAATGTGTATGATTTTTGAAGTGAATCATTATTTCATGTACTGGTGGCTGATTATTGAAGGTTTGAAGGGCATTGCTCTATTAGTTGCATTAGAAGAACAATTTAGAAAACAGTGTTGTTTTCTCAGCTTCTGTTGCAGTAGGTTGATTAAGTAGCACTGCATTGCGAAAGGAACAGTCTTGTAGGAGAAAGTATATTCAGAACATCACAATGTTAAATATGTTCTCTGGCCATATACGCATAAAGTACGGCTTGATCTTTGTCTACATATAGAATTTAACAGAATAATCAATTTAGTTTGAACCATGGACAGCTAGACTAAAATTCACTTCGTATATTATCGGCCTGATTTTTCAGAAAATTTAGAAGTTGCGAGCGACGAGATAATGATCTTCATTAAAGGGAAGAGAGCTATCAAGATAGATGAAATATTCATATGATAAACATTTACTTGTGGCTTTTGGATACAGAAAGTAGCAAGTATTACAAAAGATAGGAATTACTATAAGAAAGCGTCTGTCAATTTTACAGCACCTCTTATATTATATGGATACTTTGAAATAGTACCACTAGAAGCTTTATATTAACAGTAATTCTAAAACATATAACCGACAAAAATATATCTTAAAAATCTAATGAACTAGGTAAAAGTTGAATACCTGTCCAAAATTTAGATCATTTGAAAACATTCAGTGTTTTCTAAGTACGTATTATGATCATCGGAGGAACACACTACGCATAAAATGAAAAACTTGATTTTAAAAAATACAAATGTTTCATCACTTTTTGTGCCATATGCCTTGTATGTATCCCTTAGAGATGTTGTTAAGTATGTGTCATCTCATACAATGTTTTCTTCACACAATATACAATAAAGTATAATTATCTTTAGAACTAGAGGGCATACGTTAGTGAAATGTCCTTTTCTCTGGTATTGCGTAAAAATTCTCACCATATACACATAGTATTAAACTTTGTTCTGAAAAAGTTATATATATTTAAGTGCATATTTTACATATGAAGCCATGGATTTATTTTCAGGTTATTTTTGTCATTTTGCCTACATATAGATGATTTTGTCATTTTTGGTATATTTGTGTCATGTATTATTATTTTTGTCATTCTTCGATTTTAGGAATATAGTCGAGACTGCACCGAAGTAAACGATTTTTGTAATAATATGATAATTTATATGCATAATAAACAGTATGTGAAGTGCAGACTTGCCATGACAATAGTAGTGTTATCCAAACACATTTTAAGATTTCATAATTTGTGTGGTCGTAACATTTTTGAAATCATTTACTGACAATTACATTTCTTAATTTTTCTACGGTCTGTATCTTGACGGAAAAAGCCAGTGTGTCGACCAACTTAACTCGCGCAAATAATTCCCTACTTTATAATTTTTTCTTTTTCTTTTGTAATCTGTTAATTCTAAACGATAATTACTCTATTTACATGAAAGTTTTATTACTTTATCTTTGAAATAAAGCCCAGAACATGAAGCACATCATGTTACCTAACAGGCAAGATGCGCGGTATAAGTGCATATTAGACGGAATAATTTTCTCCACTTATCGTAATCATTAAATTCATATCTTGTTTGTCAATTTTATTTAAAATTTAATCTAAATTGTTCAACTGAAGATGCTGTTATATATTTTCTTCTACCGCGGACATAGTGCCCATTAATCGGTATGTTTGCTGTTGTTTTTAAAACTTATACTTATAAATGTGATCGTCATTTTCACAACTTTAAGGTCATTCTTCCACGTTATAGGGCATTTTATAGATAATATATTGTTAAATCATGAACTTCCATTCCGTATTTATTTTGAGAACAGTGAATTCTTTGTTCGGAATTCTCACTGTGACAGCTCAGATATTCTTAATTTCGTCTAATATGTTGATGTGTTTCTTTTCGCCCAGCAAAAAATATATAGTGAATGCATAGTGAATGAACCATGACTTTTCGTATGTGATTATTTAAAGCGAACATAAAAAATGTGATGAAAGGCACTTTGCCAAATCTTTCAACTATTTTTCCTTACTAACAAAGCTAGTTAATTTTAAGGTATCAATAAAAAGTGTTTGCTGTAATAGTAATATATTATTTATTTCATTCATATTATTCAGGCTGTACGTGAATAATGTGAGTAATGCATGTTTGTGTAAAGTATAATGTTTACAAAATAGAACTTGGGAACCATACGTACCAGAGAGGATATATTATTGTATGTGACGCCGAAAATAGCACTCTGAACAATTGAGTTCAGTTCCAGGGTCGCAGTAGCTCTGTGATACAGTGCTTGCTTCTGATACGTGGGTCTCACGTGGTTTGACTAATGGCCATGTAAGTTTGTGGTGGAAAACATCACGTGTCTTTCTTCCCAATTTCTTATTCTACAGTTATTTCATCATAATTCCCATGACTTAATCGTCGTCTCCCTTACGCTTAAAGGAATAATCGTGGGAGTTAAGCTGAAAGAGTTAATTTTATTTTCATTGTGTGTTGAATACAAGTGAATGAGCTCGGAACTCAGAGGTTTGGAGGGGGTAGAGATCGGAATTCCTTCTGAGAACCAGTCTAGCACGCTTGAATTCAATGATCGAGCACGTACGAACTAGAGCCGGGGCTTGTGAGTTTCTCTGTGTGTGTGTGTGTTTGGGAGGTGGGGAAGTGTGGGCACATGTGCGTTCACCGGTTCTATATGTGAACCGTATACAAAACAAGTCCAATAGGATATTTGAGTTGACAACATCATGCAACATCATTTGATAGCAATAATAAAATAATTGGCTTTCTATCCAATATTCCAAGGAAAGGAAAAAAAACATATTGAATATTTTATCATAGTAATGTCGTTTCAACCTAGCATGTTTCCTCTTTATTTTGTAATAGACCATGCGTCATACCATGTTATAATTGCTCCCAATCGCACTTCTGCTTTAAAAACTAGTACAATTGTCTAGAGATGATAAACAATAAACTTATATTTCTGAAAATGTGAAGTTATATGTAATCGGTTACATTTCAGGTTATGACATTATTTGGGAATAAATTATATTGAACAAACGGCTTCATTATTATTTCCAAATGGGATAGTGGAGAGGTGCAAGCTAAAACTTCATAATATATAGCTTCAATTATTCCAAAAAGTACGTAGATTTTTTTTTGTAGTATGTGTTCAATAAATTTCATTGGTTCAGGTGTAACATTGGATAATACACAAGTAAATTTTTGTTCTTTTGTCGTTGTGGTAAGTACATTTCACGTTTCAAATTTATTTTATCCGTTCAAAACTAAAAACCGATAAATACATAGACAGACTAATGAATCTTATAGCATCTTTACAAGAGTTTTAACGTCTGGCTAGAAAGTTGTCTACACAATCGGACAGTTCTCGCTTCAGCGAAATAATACTCTCTTGAATAACAATAGTGTTGATTACCCATGCACGACATCTTCTTTATTTGTGCGGTCATCCACATATTCTAAATTTAACAAGAATATAATTTAAACACTGCGGATAGGAACTGAATGCTAAATATGTTGAATAATGTGTCTTTGCTTTATTGGCGAAATTTGAGAACTGTATCTGAGTACAAGAACAACATTGTATTATAAACAATTGTCTATCTTATAAACTTTCTCAAGAGATAAGAACTTTATTCTAACGAACAAGTTAAACATCCGTATGTTTAACAGCGACTGGAAAGCCTTGTGTCTACTAACACGTTCTTTTCTGTGCTGCCGAAACCTGTGACTTCTGAACCATACTTTTAGTCACAATAGTAATTTGTCTTTTAAAAATTATAACAAGTACTCAGAAAGTTGTGCTGTCATAATTGATACTAAGGCTTTCAACATTGACAGTACTAATCTTGACTACAGTACTACTACTACTACTGTTCCTACTACTACTACTACCGTACAGTATGACTTAATGAAAACAGTAGTTTTAGTAATGATCGGTAAAGCTTGATCAAAATATAATGGTTTTGGCTAAGAATTTCAGGGATGATCAAAAATGCGTCAAAAGATTGTGATCTTAGCCAACACTTATCTTTCGAATCAGGGGCACAAACTTTTTAAGTAGCCCTAAATCAAGATTTCGTACTTTTACGAAATAAGCACATCATATGACTTAAGTTATAGTTTAGGTTTGTCTACACTGTATGTAGCTCTGCATACTTTATAAGAAAGATTTGATTGAAATATATTGGATCTCTTGGTAAGAGAGATATGATATTTGTAATAGTAAACAATATAAGTTACGTCTATTTTTCACCATGTAGTAACCAGTTCTTTAACTACTATTAAAAGGGGCGAATGCAAGAGAGGTTAAGAGTTTGACCGCTTTCGGCATGGAATTGTTGAAGAATAAACAATTCCGCATTACGATTTGTATAATTTCACATGAAATATAATCAACATGGAAATAATATCTCTTAACTAAATTTTGGATGCGATACTGATGCCATATGTTCCTGATATAAAACGTAAATTTTAAATTCAGTTAAGTGTAGTGAGAAATGAATTCAAGTATTATCGTTGTTGATTCTTGTTCTTAAGTGTGTTAATTGATGTGTTACTTAAAAATGCTTAACAATTTCATAGACTGATGAATGCGTATAGGAGGTGATTATGTTATTGAAATAGTGAGTATGATTCTTTCTATCAATTTACAGTTCCATTTATAATTATTCAAACACAATCTTATTCCATGCACAATAAGATGAAAGTCGACGTAGCTAATTCTCGTATAGGATTCTTGAGCCTATGTCTCCACGATGAGACACAATAATATAATTGACACAGTGTGTAATGAAATTACATATCATCGACGTAGTCTTAGTTTTTGCAATTGATGTATCCATGGTGCCAAATACATTCAAGTATTAGAAAATGGACTCCTGTCTTTTCTCGAACCGTGAGATATGTTGATCATTGCCTTGAAAGTCAAGAATGACGGGTATTATGTCATAGAAAAAATCTGAACACCGATACAAGAACTAAATATGCAGTGCCACACAAATCCAGACACGAATATGTAAATAATGATCGAGAACTTTTAAACATACATCTGCTAAAGTGACCACACAGATACACAAACAAAAATGATTGGATAAGGGACTGTTTGACGAATGGTATTATTTGTCATAGAACATCGGCAATAACTTGCAGATTAATATATCAATTAGAATTGAAAATCTACGCTCCGTCAATGAAGCGTCTACCAAGCAATGGTAGAAACGTGAGGAATGGTCTGACCTTGGTTGGCAGACCTGGGTTCGAGTCCCGTCGGAGTTCATGTGTTTGGCATCCCACTTAAGGTGTACGGTCACGGTTCCCATAGCCTCTCTGCTACATTGAATGCTAAAGTAAAATCAAAGTATGTTCACTGATAAGTGTCAATGGCCGCAACCTTTTGTTTCCATCATAGTAGTGAGCCCGAATCACTGTATAATTGATTACTATAAACATCTTATACGAAACCCAATATAATACGTTTATGTTCGTCATAGAGCTTCTCAAAGTTATTCAAGTACAATTTCTTAAATAAATGCAGAATATATAACTGCAATTAAGTAAATACACTTAGAAACAATGGCATCACAACACATCATTTATCTTCAACACAGAACTATACGATAAAACTAAATTGACTAATCTCTTTAGTTTTTGGAATGTCATCGGTATAAGCTTAAAAAATGTTGTATAATCAACATTTCAAAATTATTTATGAGGAAATGACTGGAATCCCTGTTACCACATTTCGTCATTACCTTGAAGAACAGTAATCGATAACAAAAATTAGATTTAACGTTCTGTAGCAACTGATGCAAAACAAAAAGGAAACCACATTTATCTTTCACGCTCATGTGTAAAGCTTCAATTGCAGATGGTTTCACGGTTTTAACATAGTGTCATGTGATACAATTCAACTGTTCAATTTTACCTTTCCACTCTCCCTTTTCAATGCTAGAATTTATCTTTCCATATTCAGAATACACTGAGAAAAATCCATTATCCGGACAGTGATATATTGTACAAATACAAGGATTCGTTATGTTATTAACGAAATCTGTACGGACCGTACTTTATCCATTACTACACAGTTACTCTCTTTTACCCGCTTAGATGTTATATCATGTCTCTGCAGGATGTCTCACATCTAACAATCTTAGGAGAGTTATAACTCGAGATGCACCTCCTAATGACCTTTTGTTTGAGCAAAGTATCAACCTGTTTTTTAACTTATTCTCTTAAGTGGAAGGGTATTGGAAACTGATCTGTGTAAATTGGGACGCCATCTAGCATTTTAATTTCATGTACGTAACCCTTGGCCACTTCAAAATCATCCTCTGACCAAGAAAAAATAATCCTTATACTCCTCTATAACAGAATAAAACATTTGCTTCTGATCGTCAGAAAGTTGTGGGTTAATGTCCACACGCTTGACGTCAAAACCAGCAGTGTTGTCTTGTGTACTTTTTAAACCATGATTTTGAACACTATCTGTATCATTTGGATAATGTGCACCCGGCCTAATGTCAATAGCTGCACCTAAATGGAGATTTCTCTCTAAACACAACTTTTTGTTGTTGGGTTGACTACTGTAATCACAGGATTAACAGGATCCACTCTAGACTCATTGACAAAAATTTCGGCTTTAGAACAGATTTTCTCATTGGGTTGCAAAATATTTTTAACTCCCGCTAAATGATTAATTTTACGAACAGGTACTGAAACTCTGGAATTTGGTGGCAAAGTAACAGATTTCGCCGTTATGAAATGCGGTTGCATTAAGTTCGCTGTTTGTTCGGAAACTGTGCCTATAGCATGACTCTCAGGTAGCGCGTAATCAGTGGGTTTCTCAAATCTAACTATGTGAACAACGTGAATATCCTGGTTAATAGTAACATGCTGAAGAAGTAACCAATCCTTCCCCAACAAGACAGAAGATGCAAATTTGTCTACATCTCTAAAAGTATGCCTAAATGAATAGCCGTCAATTTTGAACTTCTGAACAGCTAACGTGTTAGTTTCAAGTCCTTTACCCGAGATGCCACGGATGATAGTACGTCTTTTAACAAGTCTAGTATTAGGAGGAAGAAGCTCCCTAGTGCAAATAGAAATTTGACTACCAGAGTCCAACAACGCTTTTTACTCTTTGTTTCCAATAGTAATTTTGATACAAGGCAGAATCCTATCCCTAACAATAGGCGTAGTTATCGTGTGAGTCTTAAAAGCGGGTCTCTCACTATTCTCTGAACTATTTCCGCTATGTAAAACATTTCAATTATCACTTCCCTTGAATTGTGCTGTATTGCATTCTAATGATTCAGCCGGAAAGTGTATATTATGGTTCGCGTGAGACGTACTATGATTCTGTTTGCGCATGTTCTGTTAGTTCTTAGCAATAACAGAAGTATTCGTTGCAGGGCTCATTCTGTTGTGCATATTATTATTATTCTTGGCACTCTTACAATCAGAGGAACAAAAAGAAGAAAAAAGTTACGTTTCTGTTGATGAAGCGGGATAGAATTTACAGACTGTTGATTACCGCATTCTTTCCCAGCGGATAAGATATCATAATGCAAACATGCAAGCATTTCTTTTCTCTCCTGTTGTTCTTCGAGACGAAATGAAACATGAGAATTATCGCGTAATGAAACATCAGCTATCTTGGCGATAAATTTCGGTCTACTATACTGCAAGATTTGTTCTTTCGAATTAGCCTTAATAAGCGTCTTATAATTCTTGATTAACTCAGTTGACTGTTCTTGTAATACAAATTCACACAACGCATCAACGGATGAAAACGATTTATTCCATGTGAGCTTAAAGTACTGAGGCAATAACCCTTCAATTAGGAAATTGATTTGTTGTTGTATAGGCATAGCTTTATCAAAACTAAGTATGAGATCTAGCTTCTCATAAATATATGTCATAATAGGTTCCCATTCTTTTTTATCTCTAGAACGAATGGTGTGTTCCGTAACCTTCTTAATTACAAAACCTCCAAATAATGTAATCATACGTCTCTTTATGTCCACATACGACAAGTTCACAAATTCGTTTGTCCTAGTTAAAGCTTAAAACCACGCTAAGGCCCCGTCCCGTAATAGATATGGAATCAAATGACGTTTCTTCACAGCATTGAATTCATAAATGACGAAGTAAGATTCAAAATACTCAAAGAAACGAATAATGTCTTCCCCATACTTGCCGTGAAAAAATTTGGATCGCACAATCGAATCTAGGGACGTAAGTCGAGCTTGTGCCATAATGCTACAATTCACCATTTTCTCTAAGTATCTCTAAATAGTATAGCTAAAAATGCACTCAAAAACAAAATAACACAACAAATTGAGAGGGTGGAGGGAGGGTGGGAAAACAAATAGAATTTCATCAAATTCTAACGGTGGGCGGCGAACAAACTAATGCAAAATAAATCTTAATTATGTTCAGATAAATGGGAAAAATCGTGCGTCACAGATGTGTGTGCATCCACACAAGATAAAACCATATCTTCGCCATGTGCAGTCGCCCCTTGTCGATTTGAGAGCTCAGATAATGTGCTTATAAATAACGTGATTGGGGATGTCAGAACCGACACCCCCAATTCAGAATAATAACCCTACTTGGAATTTGCCTTATTATAAAAATCCATAAACGAACATTACAAGTTCCTCTGCTTGCATGTTAGGAATTTCGGATATCTCAGTCTTTTTGATTAACGAAAAGACACATAGGGCCAATATGGAATTAATTCTTTTGTGATATTTCTTTCCGCAGTAAACATACATGTGCGTACTAAAATGACAAATTAACTAAAACAAACTATTACCGAAATAACCATTTTCCTCTATTTTGCTCTGTGTGGTTTATACATTTCAACATCATTGGACTATAGTATTCTTGAATACTTCATTTAAGGTAACACTTCCAAAAGCATACGTGTCACTATAAATGTATCGTATGTTCTTATGTAAGTGGTTACTGTTGAATTTTAAACTTAAAAATATTTTTATTCTATCTGGCTGTTTTCCTTGTCATGCGCTAGTCTATTTTTCCCATAATACCTTCAAAATATAGATTGCCTTTGAGTAACGTATATTAGGTATCTCATTTTGCTCATGCATGAATTGCATAATTCATGAATTGCAATGCATTATTGTAATCTCATTACAATAATTATCTATTTTTTGCATATATGAAATTGTTAACTATTTTCTTCAATTTATCTTCAATCACGAAATTTTTGGAATGAATTATTAGCACTTCATGGGTTTGCTTTGTTGTATGTAAAAGTTCATGTGTACCCAGTAATCATCTTAGTGTTATGAAAATCATGTTACTTGCAGGCACAATAGTACTGTAAGTACTTATTTATTTTCTTAACAGGAAGATCCACATTTTTGCAAATAAATATGACCTCTCTATCATATACACTTCTGTCCATTTTTGTCGTATGTCTTTAGAAAGTACATAGATAAAATATTTCAGTGTCTCATCAAAACTGTCACATGCTTTCTTGGAAATATGCATAAAAAACTCATATTTCCAAAAAAATCAGTAAACGTTAAGAAATAAGCAATTTACGATTGAAAAAAGAGATCTCCGAAACCAAGATCGTCAAATTCTAAGTTCCGTTTTTGTATATGCGGCAAACGCGCAGCAAATTTACAGAGACAGGGGGAATTTTATGCTTTATTAGAAATTTAACATAGATCTCTCATATTGTTACTTACTATATATATGGTACAGATCTAATGATCATAGGTATTAAAAATTTTAAACCTAAATAAATGACTAAATAGAAATAACCCACAAAATACGAGAAACCGTCAGGCAGTTTGTGTCAATGACTTCCCTATTTGTATCTAACAGGTACATGGCTGTAACATAATTTCGTAGAGAAATTGGTTTGGGAGTGCTAGCCAGGCGTTGTATCTTCTCCAAGGTCATCAATTCCAACAAGAGACTATGCGAACCGTGACAGCTGGATACTTATGTAAAATGGGATGCTGACTAATTATGGATCGCTAATCATCGTGGTAATAGTCACTCGGTATACCAAACACTGACTGCGTGAAACTGTACCGAGTTAAACCCCAGAAATGCCGGAAAGATGCAGATAGTGAAAACTATGTGCAGGTAACCTGATATCTACCTGAGGGGGACACATGACCAAGAACGCAGCAGTACTTTTGCACAAGCAGTATAGCTCCTTCGTTGCTAAGCGGTTAGCGTACGCACATTTGACGTGGGAGACACGGGTTCGATTCCCGGCGGGAGCTCATATGGTTCGGATTACACGTTAATCAGTAGGTCCCGTCTCATATAGCCTCGCTGCTAACAGGGACCTTAAAATCAATCAATTCAAGTCAACTCGCACAAGCAGTGTTGATATGCCAATACAAGGTAATGGTTTCTGAAATAGAAAGTATACCATTTTATATCATTAAACAATTATCGTACAACGTGAAAGAAAATAAACAAAAGGTAAGTTTTCAGTGTTGCCAAATAAGAGAGATATTAATCTGTAAAATTTTGGAATTGTGGGGTCCGTAGAGAGAAAGGAACGAATGTACAACAACAGGACTACTGTCGAACTCTCTTCGGGTGGCAACACTGCATAAAATCCTGCATGCGTTCCAAACCACAGAAAGGAAGATGGATCACCTGAAAGGAGTACAGAATAGGTATGGCACAAAGGTAATTATTCTGTGACAAGAAAGCACGTCATAATCGTTTCGCAAATATTAATGAATTGTGATAGGTGTCAGTCGAGAGTATAGGAAACGTAAGTATGTGTGACGGCAATGAAGATAACACTCACTGCATTCAGGTTACCAATAATATACAGGCGCAACATATTTTCATATAACACGTCAGTACATACAATAGAAAGGCCATAGCTAGTATTGCTAAATACATACATTTCTAGCAGTAGCCGCACTCGATATAACATGTTAAGTCCTTTAGCTTCTGGTGCTGTAAATGATGTTTACTTCCTACAGCACATTGGTTCCTTCTGCAGTCTTGTTGTTATATACGTGTTTATTTCATTTTACGACCCCATAATTTTTCAACTTTACAGCCTCATATCTTCCTTATTTGGCAACACTGGTAACATCACTTTCGCCTATTTTCTTCTATGTCGTATGCTAATTATTTTAGTACCTTAAAATGGTATACATTCTACTTGAAAAACTGCAAGTTTGTGTTGGGATGGTAATACTGCTTGTGTGAAGGTACTGTTCTTGGTTGCGTGCATTTTCTGCCTTTTATTTTAGCGTTTTTGGGACTTAACTTGCCACAGTCACACCCGGTCATTGCTTGGTATATGTATTATGCGTAGCAGGTGAAAAGACATTTGCCACGGAATGATTGTCACCGCGATGATTTACGATCCACAATTAAACAGGCTACGAATTTTCATAAATTTTAGTTGTCACAGTTCGAATACGTCCCTTGTAAGCCCACACGCCACAGCAATTTTATTTTAAAAGAAAAGCTTGATTCTCTCAATACATTATACAACAATATGTTCTAATAATGTCCCTTAGTATTACCTTCTTCATTATAGTTTATTTGAATATAAGAAAATAATTCAGAATTGTCTTTTAAAACATTAGAATTGTCTTGCATTTTATAAAAAAGAACTTCATTGAGGGACTTATAAAAAATTGAAATTCTAATTAATATATGACTAAACTTTAAAAAAATATTACTAAAATAAAACAGTTTCTCCGAATAGTCTCTGCAGGTGATATGTAGAAAAGGGGTAGAAGTAATGGACGCAAATTATTAGTTGCTTACCAAAAGTTGAGCAGGGATAACTAGCAATCCAAGAAGAAAATTCATTCCTTGATTCTTGAAAATAACAAACATTTATTTAGAAATAATTACAGAAAAGTAAACTGATAACATTTACCGAGCGGACACAGGTTAGTGGTTAGGGTCCACGCTTCGTAATTGGGAGTTCAAATACCAAAAATTATGAATAGTGACTTTTCAGTAGTACCAGGCTAATTTGTAGATACTCTTAATACATAAACTTTGGCAAATTTTCTTCATTTTTTTCTTTTCTTATCAAAATTTTATTATAAAAAGTCTCTGCTACATCCATTTTTGTAGTAATAAATAAATGTACGTATTATGTATAATACAACCACCGTATCGTGATAGCTGCTTGGGTATGGAACTGAAGTTATAAAATACAATTACAGGGTTTTATAGAGTTAAATGAAGATAATACCTAGAAATTATTTATTCTAAATAAACTGTTGCAAATAAATGAAAATACAGTACTGAATTATCGGATAAACTATTAGTTTCAATGATTTCACCGTGTCAATATATTAGTTATCCCTAAGGCCGTGTGCAATCATCCATCTTAGTTGGTGCAGTTTATATTATTTCAAGTCCACGAAAGAGCCCAAAATGTGTGCAAGTCGTTATTTCCTTTACAATTCTCAGGATTCGGTTCTTGCTTCCAAGTTTGCAATTTGTCATTCATACACGACACCACATTCGACAAAATGCAGGAGTTTTTTTGTCTTTTTTGATATCACTAATGACCCCCAGCAGTTTGCGCACATCTTTCATGTTCACAGTGCATATCATATTGCCACTTAAAAATAATTAATCATAACTTTACCCCACCAGCATGCCTCTTAACAAAAACCACATGAGTTTCCACCTGGGATTGAACCTAGATCTTCAGTGTCATAGACGGATACGGTAGCCATTAATTTGAAGATTGCCTTGACTTTTTTCAAACATACAGAGTCTGGCCATGTGTTCATGAAAGATAATTAAAATGGGACCATAAGCAGCAAATGCGTCTGTAGGAGGAAGAAAAACAATTTTAGTATTTAAATACTCTAATGCAAGTTGTGTATGAATTGCTTCATTATTTTTCCACTCTTCACACACACACACACACACACACACACACACACACACACGCAAACATGTTTCGAATATATTACGATAGCATAGCCATCTGAAAATACAGTGCACAAATACATTCCCTTTTATTATACCGTTTATCAACTCTTACGTAACATACCAGAAATTAAACAAGAAAGGTTACACAGCAGAGACTATAAACACAAGTATGGCATACCGCAACCCTTATTTAACATAGCAGATATTATACAAGAAAGGCTACATAGCATAATGCTATAACCACATTTTCCAACCCCATTTAACATAGCAGGGATGAAAGAGTACGAACACATATTCGAACACAGCAACCTTTAAACTCTATTTAGCTTTTAAAGTTGTACTCCTTCTCAATTATGGAACCTCTTTTAACTTCTAACTAACATAGCAGATATTATAAAAGATTATGGTATTTTCTCCAAATCCTATTAACAAAGGCTACAAGCAATGTTTTTTAACAGAAGTAAAGACCTCGTTTTTTATAACCCTTATATTGAACATGCTAATTACGAATATTTGATTTGTTTATGTGGGATAGCCCTTTGAACCAATTTGCATAAAACACGGTATATAGTGGCTAATTAGAAATATAATAATTGTTTTTACCTAGATCTTTTAGTTTCTGTGGAATACGCTCTTTTATAACAATTTTAGCTGATTTGGTTGAAACTCAGTATATAGGGTCTTCGAGCATGCTAATTACCAATATAATAATTGTTTTACCTAGATCTTTTAATTTCTGTGGAATACGCCCTTTTATAACAATTTTAGCCGATTTGGATGAAACTCGGTATATAGGGTTTTCGAAAATGCTAATTGCGAATATCATATTTATTTTTAACTAGATCAGTTAGTTTATGTGAGATACGCCCTTCTATAACAATTTTGCCAGTTTGCATGAAACTCGATATATAGAGGTTTTAGAAATAGTTGATTACGAATAAAATATTTATTTTTGGGTCAAAAGATCCTATATATTTCAGGCAAAATTTTATTCTAGGCCTTATATCTCGAGAACTACATAATTTGTACCCACCCCAAAACTTACAATTTACTCACTATGATGTGCTTGTTCCGTAAAAAATACGAAAACTCGAGTTACGGACACTTCATAAATTTTGTGACCCTTGATTTAAAAAATTCAATATATTTCATTCAATGAAACATTTTCCTGTACGTTATATATTTTGTGAACAACATACAGTGTAGTAAACCAAAACTTACAATTTACTCATTATGATCTGCTTATTCCGCAGAAATAAGAAAACTCGATTTAGAGCCGTTCGAAAGTTTATGGCTCCTGATTTAAAAAATGATACGAATACTTGACCTAGGGGCCGTTCAAAAATTTTGTAGCCAGTGATCCACAAAATTCAATATATATCATTCAATCAAATATGTTCTTGTACGCCATATATTTTCAGAACTACATGTAGTGTAGCCAAACCAAAACTAAAAGTTTAATCAGTATGATATGCTGATTCCGTGAAAAGAAATATGAAAACTCAATTCAAGCGCAGTTCAAAAATTTTGTGGTCCTTGATCCAAAAACTAATTATTGGCCCAATTCGAAATCTTTTGATCTATTTTTGGATCATTCTTAAAATTCTTGATATCTAGGTCTTTTGGTTATTTAAGACACGCCCTTTTATAACAATTTTAACCGATTGGATGAATCTCGGTCTATAGTTTTCCGAACATGCTAATTGCGAATATGATATTTCTTTCACCTAGGTTTTACAGTTTATATTAAAGTGTAACATTTTAATCATATATAATTCGTAAACTGTATAGCATATTTAAACTTTGTTGTCACATTTTCATGGGGTATTGACCACCATTTACCACAAAAGTTGTGACCTCAAGATCAAAGTTAAAATATTTAACCATGTATAACCCGTAAATGGTACAACATATTAAATTCTTTTTGCAATTGTTAGTATAAAAGAGCAAATAGTTTATGTGAAAAAAGGGCAAACTTTATAAAAGAATAGCACTGTTGTCTAATTTTATCTAACATAACAAAACCGTAGAATAAAGTCACACGAAAGATGTTTGTTCTGCTTTTCTATTAAAGCAGAAATAAGGAAAGAATGACTGGCCCTTCTAACGTCCGCTATGTAACAGTTTCAAAAGACTACGGCTGTTTTAACCTCTTCAAAATATATTCTATAGAACCTATTTTGGATATGATTTGTGTAGGTTAGAAGTCAAAGGTCCAAATAGTAGATCAGGAAGCCAATGCGACTTATGTCCTCTAACTTTCTGTAGTCGGAAGTTGTGTTAATGAGGACGAAATTTAGTTATAGTATAATATTTTTAAATTTAAACTTTAACTGGCTTAGAACATTGTTCTATTTTGAATATTTTTACCAACCATAAAAATTCAATTTTTTGGTGCGAATTTAACTAGATTGTAGTTTTTTATTATTTTTGTAGTTCCAAAAATGCACTATTTAATAAACGAGAAGAAGACCCATTTAAAAATCAAGCCACTTTAATTACCTATAGATCGACATTTTTAATTTTATACAATTTTCTACCACCAAGAAAATATGTACAATTTTAATAAATAGAGGAGAATGTGTATTTTAAAAACTTAATGGTTGTGTAACATTTCCAAGTGTGTATACTTTTGTACCAACAAATAAGAAATGAATTATTTAAAGAAAGTACGAAATGCCATTTTAAAATTTGCAGACCAATTTTTGTGTTACGAATTTCTAATTCAAAAATGTATTTAGCTTTAATACTTCCAAAAGATTGCACTATTTAGAAAACGAAGGACAGCCATTTTTAAAATTTAGCTACTTTGAGTATTTGTAGTGCGACATTGACAAATTTAAATTTTGTACAATTTAACTAAACAAAGGTGAGTTATTTTAAAATTGAGTGACCTATTTAGTTGTAGTGCGACATTTTCAAATTTGTATATTTATGTACCAAAAGAAAAAAATATATTAAGTAAACAAGCAAAGAAGTATCTTTCTGTGCTATTCAAATAATCGAAGGAATACATTAGGGTTGACTATTTTCTTGCTGTAACCAAAAGATTGTATTATTTAAATAAGTTAAGGAATAATTTGGTGCCAATCAGAAAAAGGGAAGAAGCTCCATTTTATACCTTTTAGTGGTATTCAAATAAACGAAGGAATAAATTTTAGTATCCGATTTACTTCTGTTCCAACGACAAAAAAGCCTCGATGGTTGATTTTAGCTAGTTCGGTATTTCTGTACCATTTTCTACTATTAAAATAAGAAAGCGTATAGTTTTGTACCAACCAGACAAAGGTAAAGAAGGACAATTTTAACTAGCTCAGAATTTTATTTTATTCGTGCTTTTCAAATAAACGAAAAAATAAATTTGGGTGTGCTATGTAGTTCTGCTGCAACATTTTGTATTATTTTGTATATTTTTGTGTCAACCATGGCCCATTTTAAAGATTACAGTACAATTTTTGTTATGCCCGATTGTAATTCGAACTATTATAGGGCTAATATTATTTGTACAAGGAGAGCCAAATTACTATGTTTGTACATTTTGTGTTACTGATTAAAAAAGTCGCGTTAAAATAAACGAAGAAAGACCATTTACGTTTGATGCGACATTTTTAAAATTGAATTCTTTGTACCACCGATATATAAATATGCCATTCTCCATGGTCATAGACCAAGTTCCTTATGAGCAAACATGCTGAACAAGTTAAAAAGAGAACCATCACTAACTAAATATGTGAACGTAAAAGGTTGATGTTCTTTTAGTTTGTATTACACAGCTTTTGTCTAATGAAACTACACTAAAGCAAAGAAGCAAACAAATAACTTTAATAACCGTTTGCCTTCCACACTAGTAAGGTACCCTATGTTATATGGAAAAACATATTTTCTCTTAATAAACTTTGCATTAGGAGCTTCACTATACTCACAATACAAATGTTATGTAAGTCATTCGTAATGTTCCTTCTTATTTTATTTATAGGGCAATTATGTTTTAGAACTTTAGTGCTACGAACCACCAGTGAGACAATATGTAACTCTTTTTCAAATCTATATTATTGAAAGTGACAATGTTTGTGACTCTTAATCTCTTGGACCGCCCGACCAATCTCAATCAAATTTTCAACATGGATGTGATTCTGGCCTTGAAGTGCTTCTATCTATTTACATTGACCTTACGGCTTAACAACGGGGGGGGAGGTAGAGGGACATAGATAAAAATAAATGAAACTTAATAACTTTTGAACCACCCGACCGTTCTTGATCATATTTTCAATGTATATGGGGTTCGAGACTGGGATAATTCTTGTCATTTTACTTTGACGGATCAACATAGGGGAAACCATTAATTATATTCATATATTTCCTCTCCTCCTCCCCTAAGATCTATCGTCAAAATGAAATGACAAAAAAAGCTTTCCAAGTTTGAACTTCATATATGTGGAAAATTTAATTGAGATCCATCGGGTGTTTCATTTTAATTAATTAACGATCACATTTACTTTTATTTTTATATTTATTGATTTTGGTGGAGGCTGGTATTCCACCTTACTTGACGTTTGTGGCGTTTTATCAGCAGACTGCCTGAAGCAAAGAACTGAAAAGTGAAAACTAAAAGAGGGTTTAGTTTTCACCTTTCAGTTCTTTGCTTCAGGCAGTCTGCTGATAAAACGCCACAAACGTCAAGTAAGGAACTGAGTGCGAAATTGTAAAGCAATAGAAGTAAATATGCAAACACCGTGTATACTTGGTCTTTACTTGGTTACTTACTGGAGCACGAAAAATGACAATAAATTGGAACAGTGTTTAGAAGACAAGCGAGAGCATATTTCAATGAATTGTTACAAGGTATAAGAACTTCAATTTCTGAATTACTTTGGTCATCATTTGATTCATTTTCGGCAGCCCATAATTGGTTTCTGGAAAATCATCCAAAGAGTAGTTGTGTCCATAAAAGCGGATAAGCGAAAAGTAAACAAAAACATTTATGGCCGCGGCGGCTCAGTGATAGATCGTTCACCTGTGGTGCATGGGGTCCGTGGTTCGATCTCAGCTTGCGCCATGTGAACTGTTTTGGTGGACAAACACAATGTGCGTGGGCATTCTCGTGTTTTCCCCGTTTCCTCCAACCTTATTTTCACTATATCATTCATTTCTCATAATCACTGTCTCTCTTAGTCTCGATGCATGATCGTGAGACGTTAAACTAGATATTTCATTTCATTTCAAAACATATTGGTGGTGAGCTTTCTCCAAAACTAAAGAGAAACATATTATTTTTAGACTCCTTAGGTATACGGTACATGAGGATTGAGCAATATAACATTATACAACAATAAATAATCCATATTCACAAGTGAAAGCAATTTTGTACAATTATTTCAAATAACTTGAAGTTGAGTGCCGTTATTTTGTATTTCTACTATAGGTCAAAAGTATGTAGATAAATTGGGTTTACACAAAAGACATAGACTGTTGAGTAGTTTTCAGTTTTCACTCAAATTATTCTAAAATATTAAAAGGTTTGATTATAATCGTTATTTTCAATTTTCTCTCTTCTTTGGCCAATATTGCTAACCATATCATGATCATAATCATCATAACTGTTCTCCCATTATTGGCAGGTTGGTTACTGCAACAAATAAGCTTCGATATAGTGTGGTCCTCAGCTAGTCTCTTCGTTTTGACGTAGCAATTTTGTTTTAATACCTTCCTTCAACTACAGTCTCCTTTTCTCCACCCCTCTCTTTCCTTCCACAATATCCACTAGCACGTCCCTCATAATGCAGTTCCTTCTCAGCCAATACCCCAACCACTTCATCTTCCTTCTCTTAATTACATCTAAAATTCTTCTTTCCTACCCTACTGTTGCTATTTCTAACACCTTCTCATTCGTTTTCGGTTCAACCCAGCTATCTCCCTTCTTTTTTCTTCATGACCACGTTTCGAAAGCCTCATTTTTTCACCGCTTTTGTGTACTGTAAATGTTTCTGCCCCATAGAGTACATATTGGAATCAGTGAAACGAAATCTCAATATTTAATTGGAAGTTCGTTTAATACAAAGATTAGCTAATCGTGCTTGAAAAGAAAAAAAATCTGGGGCCTTTGGAATGTGATAATAATTTGCAATTCATGGTATTTCAGCAATATGTGCCGTCTTGATTTTCTTTCAGTAGTCTTAGAGGTAGCCTCTCCAGTTTGGAAATCAGTGGAGTACTGGATCTGTTAAAAATATAAATTATTACATTATTTATTTTACTTTAATTATATAATTTAGTTAAAATTATTACGAAGCGTTGTGATTTATCTTATAAGTATTGAAAAGTGAAAAGTCATCGTCTATGTTATACACTATAATCATAATTACACAAAGGATAACTACATTACATTTAGAAACATATATTGCATGTCTGTTACTATTGGAACATTGTAGAATTTATTATCCCTTATATCCAAATTACCTACGAAAAACATAAGAATTCTTAAAAGCAAAACTTGCAAAACCCTTGCGTGCAAGACCAAGACCAAAACCAAGACCGAGACCAAGGCCAAGACCAAGACTGGGTGTGCAAGAACAAGACCAAGACCAAGACTGGTCGTGCAAGACCAAGACCACCCGGGTCTTTGTCTTGGTGTTGCATTTGCTCATCATTATCTCCATGTTGCAGGGCACAACATGATAAAAATTATTGCAGGCCCGAATATCATGTATGTTGAATATTTGATCGAGAATGGTCAGGTGGTTCAAGAGTTATTAACTCTTATTTATTTTATATATCTCTCCCCACCTCTCCTCCAACCCTAAGTTGTATAGTCAAGGGGATATGATGAAAACCACCCCAGATCCAAACCTCATCTATGTTGATAATTTGAATAGCATCGGTTCAGTGGTTTAAGCGTGATGAAGTCACAAAGACAGTTATTTTATTTTGTTTTTTTACATATATGCCCCCTTCCCCTATTATACATTTTGCCTTCAAAGCAAAATTATGAAAATATTCCAGGTCCGAACCTCATCTATATTAAAAATTTGATCAACATCAATCAGTTGGTTCAATAGTTATTAACTCACGAACATGGTCACATTTATTTTTATATTTATTAGTTTTTGTATATCTCCCGTCCACCCTAACCTCAACGTTGTCCCGTCAAAGTGAATTGGTAAAATCAATCCCAGGTGCGAACGTCATCTATGATTTAAATTTTATCGGGATTGGTCGTTTGGTTCAACAGTTATTAAGTTTTATTTTACCGTCAAAGTGAATAGCTAAAAACATTTCTAAGCCAGAACTGCATCTACGTCAAAAGTTGATCGATATCGGTTTGGTGGTTTAAAAGATTAAGAGTCTCAATCACAGCAACTTTCAATTTGGATGTGAAGTTTTTTGTTCATTGACCCCGCTATTAATATATAGATGAAATGAAATATTTAAATTTTACGTTCGACGGTTATGCAGGCTAGACTAAAGGAAACTGTGATTGTGAGAAATAAATGAGATGATGGAATGAAGAAAGTGGGAGGATACGGGAGAACCCAGGGAAAACCTAAGCACACAATTCAATTATTAAATGAAAGGAATATGTATTTATTAATACAAAAACAAAATTAAAGATATCCTAATTGATATTCGAAAATTATTATTTTATTTATAAAAATACACGTACTGTATATTGTTACTAATGTATGCACATATACTGTACTCAAATATTGATGATAAATTTGCTTTCGAAAGTGAAAAGAGTATTGTGGTCCATAAAACATTCTAACTAGTGAAAATAGTCCTGATTTGAAAACTGTTTCAGAAATGCCCTTCTAGTCCACTTTGAGGCTATGCGATGTAGTAAGAACAAATTAATCCTCCCGACACACAAAGAAATTGTTGCAGTTCCAACGTATAAAATTGCATAATAATAATAATAATAATAATAATAATAATAATAATAATAATAATAATAATAATAATAATAATAAACGGATAACGAATGAGTTTCGTTTCACACCGTGAAACACTAGGTTGGAGCTCCAAACTACGAACTCAGTACTATACCAGGAAGTAGAGCATCTTTAACTACCGGTTGCAACAGAGGAATAATATCAAAAATTGATTGTGTTCCTCGGATACTGAATCAATTACAAAGAGTCATTACTCGATATTTGTTATTGTTTTTGTTTTACGAAGATTAATATTGAAACCGTAATTGCTAGTTGTTATCAATCAGGGCCGTAACTTGTGGGGGGGCAGGAGAGGCAACTGCTCCTGCAGGGAAGCTCACCACCGTTCAAGGTGGCCCCATTTTATGACAAAATTTTCTTACCTTTTATACGAATGTGAAATTATGAATGAAGCATCAAGCAGGTTCACTATATTACATCAGCAAAACAACACACCAAAGGTTAATAAAACAAAAATGAGTAGTGGGCCCATTTCAATAAAGAAAAGTCTACTATTAGGAGCCCTAGAAATAATATTTATTCGTAAGGGTTTGAAATGTATCAATATTGTCCCTTAATTAACTTGTTATGCATGGAACGGGCCCAGGAACGTAACTAACGGCCCCGTAGACGTTGCCGTGCAGGAGGGCCCATAGGCTCCGAGTGCCCATAAAGAGTAAGAGAAAAATGGAAAGAGGGAGCCCAATAATTAGAAAAACAACTTTTCTAGTGGGCCCAAATAAGCGTATTAATGCTCCTCTCCCCCGATAAATCCAAGTTACAGCTCTGATATCAGTTCTGAGAAAGAGGAATAAAATCAGATGTGAAACGTATTGTTGGGGATTCAATCCCATATCCAAAAAACTGGTTACCGTTATCTATTTCCAGTTTATCAATCATGCGGTTAATGTTCTAACCGAAAAATCGTAGACTTTTACCATTTCCACTTTGAACAAGTAGATGAAAGTTGAAATAAAAGACAATTTTTAATGAACGAAACCAAATTCTGAAACCATAAGTATTAGTAAATTTCAACCACTTACGGTTATGGTAAAATTGCTGAGTGTGGTGATGGTATATTCCATTGGGACGCTGAATCGATTGACAGATACCCCTTGTCGCTATCTAATACTATTTTTGTTTTATGGCTATGAACGTAGCTTTCTACGGCGGAAATGCTTGACTTCTAGCACTTCCGACTTGAATAGAGGTTTAAAGGAAAAGACGGAGTCGACCGAAAAAAAATCCTTCTTGAGTCATTATTTTTGTGTTATGAAAATCGATATTGAAGCCTGAAACACTAGTAAATTTCAACCCTTCTGGTTTTAGTAAAATGTTGCAGGTAGTGATGATGTATTCTCTTATGGCATTGAAAATATTGCAGAAACCCGTTTGTTGTTTGTGTACGCATGCTGGTAAATGTTGAAACTGGGTAGGGTTTATCTGAGAGGCTTCCGTTTAGAACAGAGGGTTAACAGAGGAGAAGGAATCTATTCTTGGGACCCTAAAGCGACTTAAAAATAATCGCTTCCGTATCTTAAATTTTTCTCTATTGAAAGGCAGACCGATGGACGGACACAGACGTCCACACTTTTGCACACTTATGAATAGCACAGTTTGGAAATAAAAAAATAGCATTAAAATCCGGTCATGGGCACCGATCCTGGGGGAATTCATGGGCGTCCCAAGTTTGTTTGGGCTCCCTGGAATCTAAGTTTATGTGTTTGGATATATGACAATTTAACACACACACATTAACGGGACCCTCAAAATTAATAAATATCAGCACCACTGGTATGCATTAAAAGTATGCAATATTCACAAAAACATTTTCCTGCCTTCTGTTGGGTTATTAACATATTACAAGCACTTAGATGCTTGCTGAGTACTTTACATATTGTTTTCTTCATAGTCATATATATGTATCTTTGTAATCGACAGAGTTCCACATGAAAATTTTATTTTGCTCCTTCACATGCATTGTCTCCAACTGATACATTTTTATTGAGTCATCATAGTTTTTAGTTCACTTGATCACATTATAGAGATATAATGAATCGGTTATTAATTATGAATTATACACACTTAAAATAACATTTAAGTATTTATATATCACAGTGCTTCACCAACACTTGATTATTTTATCTGTTTTCTACCATCGCCAAATTTTATATCACCATATTCACTTGTAAAACCATGATAATTCACCATCATGTTCTTGACAACACTGTCATTTCCGTAAACTTGCTGAGTTCGAATTTCTACTACTTGGCCTTGAACGAAATCAAGAGCAACTTCTGTTTGCACTGTGCGTCTTTAGTAGTTACGACATGAGTCCACTACGCGAGTATTTGTAGTTTTTCCACTAATTTTACGGTTATATTATTGATAATTCGCAAGGCACAAAATAATGCTTGCTTAAATTTGTGTCCTTTTCCGTTGATCGTGTTTTTACTTCATTATCGGTTTGTGAACAACAAAAATCATTGTTTTCGGACGAACTTGTGGAATCCGCTGCATTCTCTATACCTTTAGTGATATCATCTTGATGCTTCTTGTGTTGCTTGCTATTCGTCACATCATTGTCCTGTGAAATAATCATTCTCAGCGAGTTGGGATCTGATTTACTGCGATTAATGTTTTCAAGAATAGTGTGTTTATATATCTTCGTGTGTTAACTTGTGTGTTTTTACTACTCTTGTTCACTTTCGCATAAATTGGGACACAGAGGTAATGTTTACTAGGTGGGCCTATAATAGGTTTTTCATATACACTTTCAGAATTAGTCTCGCTTTTTGTACTAACCATCTTACAGTTTTTACTATCTAAATTCCTTATTTTAACTAAAATATAGGCTGTAACCATACTAATTACAATTACTAGTATAACCAGTACGACAATCGCAACGTAAAAACATAACTTGCTGCTGCCCATTATTCCCGATAATCTGTAACAAACAGAGGAAAACTATAAACTTTATTGACTTGATGATATTATCAATTAATTGTAGATACTTAAAACATTGCTCCTATTTCTGTCTATCCACTCATCTGATTGTATATTTTGCAATCTCGTTTATTGTACGATAGGCATATTCTTGTTCTAATTATTCATTGCATTTCCTTACGCATAACTTTGCGTCCTAGATACAATGTTTATCTTATCATTCTCCTATAATATGTAGCATCTCATATTACTAAAATAGTATCTTGAAGTACATCTTAATTTCCATCGTTTTTTTCAACATGTACATTACGCTATATTGCTGTTGTTATATTTGTACATAAGCTTTATTTAAATTGTTATTTAGGTATCTAGTATATTAACTTAACTACCATTAACTATTTCGTATTATCTTAGATAATGCTAATCATTTAATTTTAATTATCTCATTCAATGCATGTCTCCGCATTTTGGATCATTGCTTCTAGGTTCCTCTCTCTCGCACGCAGCGAGGAGATGCCTGACTTCCAGCCTTCAGCCATTTTGCTATCTCGAGGCCACCTGACATGGCTTCGTATCTTCTCGTTCTTCCCTGTATGACTTCGGAATATTTGGAGGATTTCCTCCCAACTCAAGGACACAACAGCTCGCTGTAGCCTATCGTGTATCAATAGCTTTTTAAAGCGTCCTAACTTCCTCTGTTATTATATTGCTACTAAACTTAAGCGATTTAACATATTAATCTAAAATATACGTATTAATGTAATCTATTCTCCTATTTCCCAACTTACACTTATTATTCTCTATTTTCTCTCTATACATATATATATAATATTACAATACTAAAATACAAAACTACTAGCTAGTTTGAAAATCACTTAACCTATTTTCTTCGTGTATACACAATATTCATTAATATTTATATAAATATTTCATTGCTGAATCTATCCTATTCAGTCTTTATTATCACTATTTTACAGTATCTATTTCCTTGCCTATTTCTATGCATTTAAAATTACAAATAAGATCTTGTAAATATTTCTACTCACTTTTCTCTTTTTGATGTTCTATTTCCTAGCTTGCCTTATTTTCTCTTTATTCTTATCGAGTTACTTATCTATTAGAGTCATACTTGTTTATTATCTATTATTAACCATACTTAACTGTATTCTTTTAACCATTCGTAATCTCTTCAAATCGATCGTCACTCCGCATCCGTTCTCTTTCTACCGGCTACGCTTCTCGCCTCATGGTTCTACAATCGATATCCCCTTAGTCAACTTATTTATAGCTGCTAGGTAAGTACCGGAATTTGTTTAATTTTGCTTTTTGATCAATTTTTCCATTCTTTTCCAGCATTACTTCAATAATTGTATTTCTTCAGGTGAATTTTATTATTATTATTATTATTATTATTATTATTATTATTATTATTATTATTATTATTATTATTATTATTATTATTATTATTATTATGTTATGACTTATGCATATTCTTTTTGGAATTTGTAATTCCTAATTGCTCTGTAGAGTCTACAGAACAAAACTATTAATGCTACTATCGTTAATATTAATACGATCATTATTCCAAAAATTATATATGTTATATACTCTGTTGTAACAATAAGTTGTGGGACAGTAGTTTCAACTTTTAATTTTAGCAAATTTTCTTTTAGATTATGAAGCTCTTGCGTGTGTAATGAAAGATTTAGTTGTTTTTCTGACCAATTCCCATTAAATTTCCATGTTTATTTTGTACGTTAATAATTTTTTTAGTCGTTATTGCTAACTCACCAATAATTGTACGATCAAAATCCTCGTAATCAACAAAATAAGATCTGTTATTACCGTGTTCTAATTTAGTTGATGTTATGCCTTGACGCTTATCTAATATTGTCCGATATCCTTGTTTTAATGATGAGCACATTACTCCAGCGTGCGTATATTCAAATAACACTTCGCCTATATATTTTTCCGAATTCTGTTGGCAATTTTCTAGTGATTTACCATCGTTTTATTTTTAATTATTTAATCTCCCAAGAAACTCTGAAATTAATTAAAATTATCGAATTACTATTGTTATTCCTATTTATTTATTTATTTTATTTTATTTTATTTAATTATTTATTTATGTATTTATTTATTCAATTACTTATTTATTTATTTATCTAGCTACACCTGAGGAATAAACTTTGTCAAATTCTCTAAACTATAAATGTCTCTAATGATTTATATTCTCTAATTTTAAAAAAAAAATCACTAATTTCTGTGACCAATACATGTTTATAGGTTCAAAATACTAAAATATCTGCATTTCCTCAGATACTAATGAGGCTTTGGTTGAGTACCAGCCGCCTTACTGACTGGTCACCCATAAACACGCATTATGCACAGATTTTTTTCCACTAATTTTCCTACTAAAAAATCCAATATTCCATTCTTCTAAATATCCTACTTCGATTCCTAATCATCACTGTCCGAATCATAACCTTCTTCTTCTTCCTCCTTGTTTTCTTCCTTTGAACTGATAAATGGTTTAACACGTCTGATGTCTACTGTGTAAACTTTCTTTTCACCTTTCGATGTCTCATACTTAACTCTATATGAGTTATTATTAACTTTCTCTAATATAGTACCTCTTATGTTATATCTGCCACCAAAACAGCCTGGAATACCAGCTCGTGGCATTTCTTTGATCAAGATATGCCGACCGATCTCAAAACTCGGTTGGTCATACTTTTTCTCGATCTGTTTCTTCTGTGCCTTGAACTACTTCTGTAGATTTCCATAAGCCAACTTTCTTGCTTCTCTAATTGTTTGCATTCTTGTCTCATTATCCACATTTTCACATGGTATGTCCAGATCTTGTTCTAAAAATGTCCTGGGTTCCTTTCCACTTAACAAATAATACGGAGAATACCCCGTTCCGTCATGTATCTGAGTGTTCATCTGGACCTCATCCCAATTTGTGAACTCTTTATTAATGTAATGTTTCATTATTTGCTGGATGGTTCCTACTGCTCTTTCCGCTACCCCCACGGAATAATGGGCATCGGTATTTGCAAAGTGAAGATTCTTTCCGAATCTCTCAGCCATTTCTTCCATGATTTTGCTTCGGTGACTGCTCAATCTGTCAATATTAAGAAATTCGGGAATTCTGTGCTTCGTTATTATTTCTTCAAATATGACTTGTGCAATAATTTCTGCCATAAGCGCTGGAACAGCTTTTCCTATAACATACCGTGTTGCATTGTCTAAAATCACTAAAACATGTTTATTTCGATTATTCTTCGATCATTTAAACGGACTAATTTCGTCAAGAGTTACGACTTGAAATTGCGCATAATTAGGGTAGTTCTGCGCATGAAACTGAGTCCTTCCAGATTTCCTCTTCTGGACTTGACAGCTAATGTATTCCTTTACTTTGTCATAACAAAACTTTTTCCTATTGGGAAAATAAATAGTTCGCAATGCTCTCTTGTAACATTTACCATACGAAAAACGACCTCCGCCATACACGGAACAGTGGATATTCTTAAATACTTGTTCCCGAAGTGAAAACGGTATACATAACAATAACTTCATTCCACATGCCATTTTCTGTGTTCGATAAAGTTTCCCATCCTTTATCGTATACCATCAAGACTGTTTTTCAGCTTTTACATCGGTCTCGTCCGGATTTTCAATTGCTTTCATTATTGGGCCGAAAAATGCATCCTTTCGTTGTAGATCTCCCACGTTTATGATGTCATCAAACGTCAAGTTCACCTGAAGATCATCCTCGTTAATCGGTAATGCATCTATTTCTATGTCATCTTCTGTCGGTTTAATTGTTGTATTACGCGACAATACATCACTCGGGATCTTTTCCCCAGGGCAATGGATTAGCGTGTAATTATATTGTGCCAATTCAACACTCAACCGTAATAATTTAGGAGATGATTTTGGTGTCGTTTGCAAATATTTCAAGCATCGACAATCGGTCCAAAGTTCAAATTCTTTATTAAACAGGCAGTAATTAAATGCTCTAAATGAGTCCACCATCGCCAGGATTTCCAATTCGACTATGTGTTTTTGTTTTTTTTTGTTCCCTCAAAACTCTGCTATAATACGCAACAGGGGTCCACTCAATACTTTTTTTGTTTTTGCAATAACAGAGTTCCAATTGAATTCATTGAAGCATCTATGTACACCCGTTTCTCCAGTTCTTCACGGAAAGGTGCTAAAAGTGGTGCCTCCAGCAACGCTTGTTTTAGCTTCGCAAAACCATCCTGGGTTCATCTTTCCATACAAATTTGTGGCCTTTCTCCAAAAGTGGAGAAAACACTGCAGCAATTTCAGCATAGTTTTTGCAAAACTTTCTGACATAGTTCGTCAACCCAAAAAATGACTTTAATTCTTTGGGTGACTTCGGTGGTTTGAAAACTTTGACCGCTTGAATGATTTTAGGGCTAATTTCGTATCCAGCGTCACTTACTACGTGTCATAATGCTAAAACCTTTTCTTCTACTAACTTATATTTTTCTACTGAAAGTTTCATTCCGTAATGTCTTAGTCTCTGGAAAAATGATTTCACCACCTCGACCATTTTCTCCTGTTCGTTTGTGTATACCAATATATCTTCCATATAGTATGATACTGACTCTGGACTAATATTTGCTAACGTCATTGCCATGATTTTCGTGTAAACTGCGGGCGAATGAAGGTAACCCATAGGCAAAATTTTGTACACATACGCCCCAACGCCTGGGATATTAAAAGCAGTGCTGTCACGTGACTTCTTTGTATTAGGCATCGTGTGGTAAGCCACCTTAATGTCTAAAGTTGAATAACATTTACGGCCACCATACACGTTAATATCTAGTGTATATGTGGTAATGCAATGCTGTGGAACTTAATATGTCGGTTCAACCAGCGACAGTATAAAACGGCTCTTATAGCTCCAGATGGCTTTTTAACAAATAACTTGGGCGAATTGTATGAACTATTTGACTCTTCTATGATGTTTTGTTTTAGCAGTATGTTAATCTGTTCCATAAATTTATCACGTAAAGCTATTGCTATGGGATATTGCTGACGCCTAAAGGGAACTTTTGTGTCAAGCTCAATACGATGTTCCACGTTTTTAACTTTCCGTAAATCATCTTCTTTCCACGCAAAAACATCAGCAAAATCATAGCACAAATTTTCAATCATTTTACTAATCTCACTTTTGGTCTGACTACCACACTTTATCCGAGATCTATCAAAACTATGTCGTGCTTCTAATACTTTGTTAATTTCTTCCGGTGATAACCCTTCATCTCGCAATTCCTGCTCACTTTTGCACTCCTCAGCATATCCTAGTCTTAGATTACGTATCAACATTACTGGTTTACTAGCTGGATTAGCAATTTCTAATTTGTTATTTACTTTAGATAACAGAACTCGTGGTATGAAAATATTAAACTGTTTCTCTAAATCTCTATCGGGCTCTAATAAATATTCGTTTCCATTCCGCGAATTTACTAAATGTACTTCAACAACGGTTCGGCTCCTTGGACGTAATTTTACTTTGTGAGCTAACCTCCATTTTGGTTTCATAAAAAATTTCACACCAACCGCTGCTTTGTCCGAAACAGAAACTGTTTCTGCATTAGTTTCCTTCCGTACTTGAGGTTTGCCAAATCTTTGAACCAATAATTTATTATTTTCATAGTCAATTTTGCAATTTTGAGCTCTCAAGAAATCATTCTTGATCAAAACTTGATACGGGAAGTTCTTAATTACCCGAAATGGTAAGTGAAAAGTGTGATTTGCCACTCTAAATTTTACTATTGCTATCTTATTAATAACCAACACGTTTTGAGTAACTCCCTTAATTTTACTTTGTTGTGGTATTACTCTTGCTGTAGGTGCAATTAATTTCTCATCCAAAATTGAAATTTGAGAACCGCTATCTATTAACGCTTTAACTTCTCTATTTTCAATATCTACCGCAAATAAACCATGTTATTCTATTGACTAATTGAGGCTATTACTTCTCTAACTTTTCCGTTTCTATACCCTGTAAATGAGCCTCTCCCATTTACAGAAGTATTTAGTTTAAATTTTGATTTCCGATAGATTGGTAAAATGTTGTCCCATTGACTTGAGTTTGAACAAACTGAACGTTTCGTGGTTGTTGTTCAGCCTGTCCTGTATTATGACAACACATCTGTCGTGAGAAATTATTGTTTTGCCAATAATTATTCGCTCTGCCCCGATTACTTCTCCAGTTATTACCTGTATTACCGCGGTTATTATTCCGATAATTACCGTTTCCTCGATAATTATTCCATCTATTTCCTTTCGTATTTCTAGTTTGATTGTTCCAATTTTTACTGTTATTTCCGCGGTACTGGTTTCTTCGGCGATTTCGATAACCTCTATTTTCATACCGTTTACTCCTATGTCCATTATTTTTACTCGGTTGTTTTTCATCGTCCTTAACTTTTGTGGATAACGTTAACTGTAGTTCCTCAATTTTCTTTTCTAATTGCGTTAACTGAGTTAGACTCGGTGGTTCCTGTTTCAATTTCGTATCCGACTTGCCACGCATTTCTTTTTTAAGAATTAATCTACTTTCGTCTGAATCGTTTTCCTCACTATTCGCCTGCTCCTTGATTTTCTTTACTAGATCTTTTATAGTAACTTTACCTGTCTCTCTTTTCTCCTCTTATCTATTTTACATTTATTCTATTCTATTCTCTGTAAGTCCACTACAAACTTATCTATTGTAGAATAGGCATTCGTACCGACTTTCTCCATATAATATGGTTGGAGTCTACCAACAATAATACCTATCTTTTTCTTATTCGACATTTTGGAATCTAAACGTTCACACAATACGAGCATGTCATACACGTAGTTGATTATCGGTTCGTCCTCCTGATGCAAACGTTCTCTTAATTTCTCTTCAATGTCAAAGGTGACATTTGTCTTTGTGAATTCGTTAATTATTTGTCCCTGTAAATCTTTATAGCCAATCTCTGCTAAATTTTTGCGTTTAAGTAATAACTTAAGCCATAGTCTGCGCGTTCTACGAAACACACTAGGCAATAGCTCTTTTCTTTTATCTTCAGTCACGCTTGCCATTTGACATGCATCTTCGAATTCATCGAAAAATCCGATGATATCATTGTCCGATCTTAAATCAAACTTCGGCAGTTTATTAATGTCTGCGTAAACCGTCACGTTAGAAGCCATTTCTGTCGTATTTTCAACCTCTGATTCTTTTACTTATTATTATTATTAAATTCTACTGATTCTTCTCTTTTATTAGAACAAGTTATCTGTATGTTTACTAACTCTGCATCTAGTTGTAAAATAGTCGGGAAGTCTTCCGCGAACGATTGTGGCACCGGACTCGAGCGAAAATTACTAACCGGACCCTCTTGAAATACTATTTTCTGACTTTCTACGCTTCGTGTTATAGGTTTTTCGTGTCTCCTTTTCTCCGGAGTTCTAACATAAAATAGATTATCTATTTCTAATGGTATCCCTTTATTAGCTTTTTGTGCGCGTGTCTTAATAATTCCTGTATTCATTTATTATATCTATTTTCCGTACATAACTATTACTGTCTTACTGCTCTAAATATATAAATAACACCACATAATAATTAACCTTAAAGGCGTTGGCACTCTACTCAGAATTACTAAAGAACGCAATTTATCGAAATGATCTGAGTATATAACATTATAGCAATATATTTAATAGTAGTAATGATAAATTTTATGTTGATATAGTCAATATGCGCTTATATAATTAATTAATAATTAATTAAAATTTGTTCCAATTTAGTGCAATAATTAATAAAAATTTCGTTCCGAAACTTGAATATGTTATTCCCTGATTATTATTGATTAGAATGAAATGGTATTAAATTTTTCTTGAAGCTTGATTTGTTTTTAATTATCTTAAGAACTAGATATTGCAACGAAAAAATGCAACTAAACTGCACACCACAGCGCAAGTCCGTTTTTTGACTACTTATACTTGTCGAAAGAGGCCAGCGATCTTCAACATTTATATATCGTTTTAAGCACTGAAATGTCTTCTTCCTCTGGATATTATACATCATCATGTATTACCAACGTACTTTGTGTATTTCAAGAATAAATGCGCAAAGTGTTAACATTTAAAAAGGAACATCTGTACGCAAGCGCCACTCGCATTTTCGATGGGATGTTCTACAACTACAAGGTCCTACTATCACCTATTTTGCAGTGTAACTAACGAGTTGAAGTTGTTACCAATCAGGCGTGAGCTGATATACTGCAAATACATAATGGCTCGTAAACGACCTTTATCAAAAACCAGAAAACGAAATAAGCGCTCAAAATCTGCTGGAGCCGCCGCTAAACGTCGCAAAACTGAAATTGTTGTTTCTGTTGATGATTCTTCTCCATGTTATCAAGAATAAGGAACCGGTGAAGATTCAAGACAGCATGATGAAAGGTAAGATATATATATATATATATATATATATATATATATATATATATATATATATATATATATAAGCTTCGTGTTAGTAGATAACTCTTTATATTCGTTTCACTTATTATTTAATGTATATTTACATTATTTTTGTCTCTCTTGTTTTTAAATTGTTTTGTTTTCGTTGTTTAGCATCTGTTCTCAGTACCTACCAGTTTCTATATACAATCTGTAATATATTGACTCACTATTTAGACTGGGACGGAATATTGTACTACATTTAATACTTCCTCACTGCAAACCACACAAGGGTACCAGTGACAAGGAGCGATGTATACGAATATGATGTTGATTAAAGAGAAGAAGTACGATTATAATTACATGCCACTTGGTCCTCAAACATATTTATCAAATAAAATATTCACTTTTGCAAAACTGAAATAGGCAGCTTCAGAACTGCGTAAACTGACGAGCAACTAGTTATATAATGCAGTATAACTATATGGATATTGTTCATAGGTGGACAACTTCACACTATCCCTCCTCTCCCTAATTTATTTCTGGTATAAAAGAACTCTTTCGAAAATAATAATTTTAGCAACTAACCTAAATAACGATTTCAGGTGAAAAATCTCAAAATCGGACGGGTAAGTGTGAAGTTGTCCCGCCCCTTATTCCATTAGTTTGAATAATAATAATAATAATAATAATAATAATAATAATAATAATAATAATAATAATAATAAGTCTCATCTATCAGTAGTGAGTACATCCTATCTCGCAAGGCAAGCAGATGAACCAAGAATTTCTCTGCTTTGCACATCAGGTGACTGGCTAGCTTCGGGTTAGAATTCCAAGAATTGAGGAGAAGCAAGCAAACGAAGTGATCTGATAAGACTTTTTTTTCATTTGTGCTGCACAGAGGGTTTTCACATTGGAATTGGCATGTCATTTCTACTCCCCCTCCTGCCGGATTGGCTTTCCTCATTCTTGTTCCGCCAAAATTGTTTCTAAGTATTGACTCAGCCGCGGGCATTTCAGGTGCCATAGTAGGGTATATGTTTCGCTTCCTTTCTTTCAAGGCATGGTAAAAACGCCAGAGTCACTACGAAAAGTAGTGTATTTCATATGTTGTAGCTACAAATGAGTGTATCCATGTTAGCATGCGTCTCTATCCTCTCATCTGGTTTACAGTTTTAGTCGTCTTGATCCACCATTTTTTTTCAACGTCGACCAAGTGTTCACATCGGGAATCATATTCGCAAGCCCCCGCATCGTAGGTTATGACTTGAATGATTTTTTTTTTCTAAAATGTATTTACATGTACTATAGCAAGCAATTTATGCAGCTATTTAACTTCACTTGGGTACTTGCTAGCGGAAAAAAGTTGTGTAGAAACAAAGGATGTAGCTAAGGGGAGCACGGGGTCCAAATCTTAACTTGCCTTCCAAATATTTAAACTAGTATATAAATACTAGTATGCTATTTATACTACTAGTTTAGTATATATGCCCCCCACTCAAATCAGAACTCTGGCTACGTTCCTGGTAGAAACTAAAAAATGTAATTGCTGAGCATTTTGAACATCCGAAAACGTGATTCGCAAAAACAAAACAAATAAAAAGCAACAAAAAAACTTTTGACGCGCAATTACCAGCTCTGATGATAATTGCATCACAAAAGTGGTATGATTTTAAAAAAATCATTTCTCAGTGAGATCCGACTTTTTCAACTTCTAAAATGTGGAATTTGATATTTTTTTCTATAGAAGTATTTTTTCATTTTCTCAGAATTTCCTGGGATGGGTTGGGTATGAACCCATAGACCCCCGTCCATCTGCACGTCTCTATATATATCACGTAGCTATCATTCTATCACAATGATGCCTCTGAAACTTCTGGATTAATTTTAGACTTCCAAACTATGCTATGCATAAGAAATTGAAGTCCTTTAGAATTGCTGTGTCCGTCCGTCTGTCTATCTGTCTGTCTGTCAACAGGTATCACAGCAAAAACGGTAAAAGCTATTTTCATACAATTTAAGCGGTAAAATCTATCGACAAGTGGTTTTCGGGAATCGATTCAGCATCCCATGAACAGATTCCATCTCCTTCAACAACCTCCTACTTAAACCGGAAGTGGTCGATTTTTACCACTTCCTATTTCAACAGTAATAGTCATAACCCAGAAACGATAATAGCTAGCGTCAAACGGTTCTCAGGAATCGATTCAAGGTGTCAAAGAAACAAAACACTTCGACTTCTGTATTTCCACTAAAAACGGAAGTGGTAGAAATTCACTACTACTTCCGGTTTCAATATTGATTTTCATTGACATAAAACTGTAAGAGCTATCGACAAGCAGTTTTCAGAAATCGATTCAGCATCCTAAGGATATGTCCTATCTTCACCAATCTTCAAGTTAAACCGGAAGCTATACAAATCGGCCACTTCCGGTTTCAACAGTATTTGTCATAACTCAAAAATGGTAAAAGATATCGACAAGAGGTTTCTGAGAATCGATTCATTCTTCCAAGAATAGGTACAATTTCCTTCGACAATCTTCTATTTAGACCGGAAGTGGTAGAAATCAACTACTTCCGGTCTCTACTATTTTCAGTTTTACTATGTAATTTGTATAGTTTGGAAGTCTACCGTAGTTTCACAATATGGAACGATACTCACTTGTTTCTTCTTTGCAGCTTTGATTCTGAAACTTTCATACTTGAGACAGCGTGGAAATGTGACACGAAATGGCGTCCCAAGCGGCTATCGAATTGTTAACTTGGAACATTTTCTTCAATGGGCATTAACACTTCAAGATAACCATAAAAGAATATGCACTAGCGGTAAATTGGACTTATAAAAGAACGGCGACTAGGACTTGTTAGTTATTTGTACTTTAAATGTCGAGCATGCAACCGGGAAGTTCGCCATTCTACTGAGAAATTGGACTCAAAAACGAAAGTGTCAACTGTTAATACGTCAGCAGTTTGGGCCACGGTATCTATAGGAAGTGGTTACTCTCACCTTGAAGAATTACTCAGCATTTTAGATATTCCTTGCATGAGCAATACTAACATTGAAGGGAAACTTGAATCCGTAAGTATAGTCTATTTTTTTGTTCTATATTTATCCAGACACATGTACACAAACCAATCAGACAGCATCATATTGTGCGTGTGCGTTTAAAATTAGATGTATATGTTAACCTATAGCGAGTGACAAAATCTACTATCTCATTTTGATAAAGTATCTGTAAATAAAATGAGTTCATGTGGTTAAAATAAAGAATATAATACAAGTGTCAGTAGTGTGAGAAAATTTGTAGTATTTTGACGAAAACAGGGAAAAGATCTTCAATGTTTATAAAGGGATTAATGATTTGGGGAAAACCAAATTGTAGCCTAACGTTCATTCGCTACTATGACTCAACCTTACTGAAAGTGGTGAATAAATCTCATCGCTTGGTATTGCGCGTTCGTTTTGTCTTCTTTTATCGTAAATATTTTGATTTACTGTTTTTTTCGAAATGAGACGTGATTATTTTATTTTTCGTTTTATAAAGTAAATTTGATGTGTTTTACATGTGTCACTTGTTTTTTCTTTGGTGATTTTTATTTCGGAGAATCTCGTCATGAGGTCTTATTTCCCTTTGCCAACATCCTTCTTCGTACGTCCACCAAGAATTACTTTTCACATTCATCTGCGAACCTTATACATTTTATCGTTGTTCTGTAACTGACTCCTTTCTCTGGATGGATATAGATTGAGTAAGTAGAGAAAATTACGAGAATTTCTGGGAGACTATCAGTTTTGTGGATTCGTGTAATTATAAAAATATGTTTCAACTCTACGATTCCAGGTTGTCTTGAAACTTCGTTTTTACATATTTCGCAAACATATACCTCGACAAAGATACTTTTGAAGGATATGTTTAATGAACATTCCTTTTAATGTTTGTAGGAAAAGTAGCTATTTGTGCTTACAATATCGCTTACAAATTTCAGTTCACCCTGTCCTGTTTCAAGAATGCTTTACATTATTTTTCATATTAGGTCAGTTCAGATGAAAGAACTTTAATTGAAGTATCCTCCCGCGGACAACATGGGAATTCGACTTATGAAGAACATTGCCGCAATCGTCTAACGTCATCCATCTTCGGTAAAGTTGTGAAACGTAAAGTTCACACTTCGTGTCATGTGTTGGTGAAAGACATTTTACACAAGAGAAATCTATCGACACCATCAATAGAATACGGAAGAAATCATGAAGATGTTGCTCTACGAAAGTTTGCGGAGGAGAAGAATGTGACAGTAGAGAAACGAATATTATATATTGATTCTAAGTATAGTTTCTTAGCTACTAGTCCAGATGGCAAGAAATATTTTTCAACTTCTTTGTTGATATAACATAATAAGTATTTAAGTCTAATAAGTGCTGTTTGTTCAGTGTGCTATAATTAGAGGACTGAATCTGAACGAAACTAAAGCACTTCCTTTTTGTTTATGGAAAAAGGACAGACAAATTATTATATAACTTTTCTTTAATCTATTTTCGTTCTTGTCTATCAATTACTTCTCTTCTAATCATATTTCAGGATATGTAGTAGATGATGGGTTAGTGGAAGTAAAGTGTGTTCCTTCACTCAGAAATAAGGGTGTCACTGAAGAGAAAGAAAAAGACAGGGGCATTTTTTCTTAGAGCATTTCCAGATGGAGCTATAGGATTAAATACTAACAGCGACTACTACTACCAAATTCAGGGCCAGTTGAATATTACCAAATTAGACAAATGCTTTTTAGTTGTATACATTAACCCATTAGTGTACAAAGTTTATCAGCTATGTTATTTCAGATTATTTCGTTTGTTTTTCATGCAGGGGACTGCTATGAACAGATTTCGATCAATATATATTTTCGTTTCGTCATAATAGGGTTCGTTACGTAACGTCCGATAAATCGGACGCTGTGCACGATATTCACTTAAATTATTAGGACTCGTTTTATAAGGATTCTGTATGTTCTTAAAATGTTCTTACAACGAAAGACGGTAATATACCTAATTTTGAATAACGAAGAACGCATATATATATATATATATATATATATATATATATATATATATATATATATATATAAAATTAGAAACGAAGAAAACAACAAAATTTTTATACAATTTACAGTTTGTATATTACAGGATTGTTCTCAATTCGTATACATTGTTTATTCTTATATTACATTATCATTTTACTGATGATACGCTTGGCAATGGTTAGGATGAACTACTCTAAGGCACTTATGAACTTAGACTTTCTGAGCATTTATTATAAGCACATTTTCGTTCAGGTTTGTTTACTATTGGCCAATGATCATAGCGATCATTGCGCTCATCTTGAAGGGTCTTGTTTATTGACTTTCCTTGTCGAAACACTGTTCCGTATTTCGTCAATAATGAAAGGGCCTTCTAAAACTGAGAAGTGAAACAATGTATTTCTTGGGTTGAAGCTTATTTGCCAATAACCAAGAATTCCCAACTGAAACAAGTAGAAACTGTGCAAATATTGGCTAGTGTCATTTTCGCTTCCTTGTTCTTGTTCGGTACGATTGCACACTGATCTAGTAAATCTACTCCTTCAATTAATTTGTTGTAGCTGGCTATATTGGTATGCTGCTCCACTCTTATCCTTGACATATTTTAGTGAGACCACCGAATTGTTGAACCAAACGAATTTTTTTCGTAGCTCGTTGCCACCATAACTCCATTGCTGTCGTTCAACTAACAAGGTTGGCCTTTTCGTTGCTAGAATAGTCATGTGCAACTCCTGGTTCTTTCTTCATTTCTTTGATGTCCCTATGTGGGCGGTTGCGGTTTTGTCCTTTCTGAATTGTACCTTGTGCACGAATACCCATATTACTCAAATGATTCATGATATCTATGGACATAAAGTAATTGCCAAAGAATATTTTATACCTAGCATTACGTGGAATGCTTGCTGAAGTTAGCAAAGATAAGACGACACTCCCATCCAGCCCATACTGATAGTCTCTTTCATTTTCTTTTCCTGTATTCAGTTGGAAACACATCATATAACCTGAACTGCTACAAATGATCCAGTTTTTGTGCCCTAAGCGAATGGGCTTTCCTCTTATAAATTGTTTTGCATAAGTATCATACTTTCGTCAGTTGAAATTATTTCCTCAAGACCACAACGTTTTTGGAACTAAGACGAAAGGTTGCCTACATATGGTTTCAGCTTGTATAAACGATCCGCATTAGCGACTCGTTGGGCATCGTTGTTCAAATGAAGTTACACTGTATATTACATTACATAAACATTTAATAATTAGAAGTAATTGCGTTATTCCTACGTAATAGTAGATACTCATTAAAAAAATACAACGCATTTAATGTAAAGTGGTTCTGAAATTAACAATAGACTCAATACAAGCAAAATTCAAAACAAACTATGTGTATTACCTAGTCAAAAATTGAGCTTGTAGTGAATGCGAAATATCCCTCATGCACAACGTCCGATAAATCGGACGCCTAAAATTTACATCCCACCTATCTCGTGCTAATGGAAATCATAACTAAATATAGAGTTAGTAATAAATGTTGACATCTATACCTTAATTTTTATACAAAATTTAAAGCTTTATGATCACCTTTATATTTATTTATATGTAAAAAGTGAAGCCATACGTGAAAGAGCATACTGCATCGCAGCCATGTTTTATTCTTCGATAAATGAAGTACAGACTATCAATGTTATCGAGTCAACCACTGAAAACGTAGGAAGAATAGATAGTAGAATCACGACCTACAGAGAATAAAAGGGCTGAAAACGTACAGTTTCTTCGAAAAATGAACAAAAGCACGCGTCCGATTTATCGGACGCTGTGCACTAATGGGTTAATGATAAATCACCTTTACACATTGTGGAAGTAAGAAGAGATGAAGAATTAAGGGAAAATGTTATGCTACCGAAATTTATACGGTTTTTTAAAGAGTGTATGCTTCCTGAGATAGTAGATTCTATGCTATAACGTGGGATGCCCTGCAGAGACCCGGAATATATCCTAAGTGCTCAAAGCAAGATCGCCAAGAAAAAAAGACAATGATCGAGCAAAGATGAAATAGGTGTAATAATGTACATACTTACTGCAACGAATTTGTTTTCTAAATAATCGTGTTCAGCATGTGAATATAATTATTGTTACTATTATTGTATATTTGCAGTTCGTTAATTACTCTTGTAATGTTTTATAATACTGCTTCTATCGTGTTATTCGAAATGCTGGAAAATGCCATTATTTACTGGATCATGGTTAGGAAATATATAAATAATGTAAATATTTTCTTAATAATGTAAACTTGTATTGTTTATTTGTTGCTCTTTGTATTATAGTTGCGCTGTGTATATGTTTGAATTTGTTCATGTTGATGTACTTGTTAATATTGAATAAAGTAACTCAGGGTATTATTATATGATATAAAGACTCAAAATAGAGAAGTAAGAATGATCTAAATAGTGTAAATAATTTATAAAATGAAAATTATCATTGCAACACTTTATTTTTACTCAAATATTCTGTTACATATTTTTTATTCACATAGACTCTTATGTACTTGTGTTACTAAGAGTCTCACACAAATAACTACTTAACATTACTTAAATTTCCAAGTTCCAAGCTTTTAAATGTAGTTTATAATGTAGTAACAGTATTCTTGCGCTGAATAACCTAACAATCATACCATTATTTGTATTTCAGCATAAATAAAGAAATTGCTAGTCTGACTACCCAAGGTAAGTGGGAAATCAGCCAAGAAGACATTGTATCAGTTTTTCTCAAACTGTTTGGTAACAACTCCCAAAATCATTAAAATATCAAGGAGTTTGTAAGTTTTAAAATATTCATTCGTAAATGACTTTGTGGCATTAGTATTATACAAAGAGGAGGCGTCGTAACTTTTACTGACTTCTAAAGCGGTCTACAGGTAAATTGTTTGAGAATCACTGTGTTACATATTCTTGACGGTCACAAGCCCGGTGAATGCTGAGTGACAGTTGCCGATTGCTTTTCTTGTCATTTGAATTTTGTGTATATCTTTGTGTAGAGAGGATAGAAGGGTAAAAATATACCACATTGACTTGATCCCTAGTCTTCCGTTGCAAGAGCTGCTATCAGCTAAAGGAATTCCACTCGCTCTCTCTCGATTAGCAACAGCTGAACCCTTATTGGCTCAACGCGTGGGTGTGTGAGGGTGTGAGCTTTAATTCGCATTTTTGCCACGGCTCAAGATATTTTGGCAGCACAATAGTAGTGAACGCGAGGTACGTCAAGGAAGAATGAACATCTCCGCTCTATAGGACGAGTTTTCTGGAGTGAGTAACAGCTTCTACACGGGGAGGGATACTGACCGCGGGTTAAACAGAAGGATGGTGAATGACCATTGAAAGAACTCCCCCGCCACGGTTAGTGCTATAGATATAGACTGCTGCTACCAAACATGTTCTTCTAATTACTTGGTTCTCAAGATAAGTTTTTGGGCCATTCTTTTTCCTTGAAATCCCATCCTCTCCATTCGTATTTGATGTTTTTGTATTTCAAGGCGACAGAAGAGGTTTCTATGGCTTCTTTTTATATTGTCGTTTTCAAAATTTTATTAAATTTGATAAATAATAACAAATGATATATATATATATATATATATATATATATATATATATATATATATATAACCGGAGTAACCAGACGACGGTGTATGGCCCTGCACCGGCCCCAACCATGGGTTTTCCCAGAATTTTTTCTGGGGTTTTGTATTTTTGCTTTAGGAGTTTGGATATTGATGCATGGAGGAACAACATAACGTAAACGAAATTACATATGTGATAAAATAAGGCAGAAAAAACATTCTTCTGTACACCTTCTCCTTCTGTACATAACAAGTACACCTTCTACAAAAAATATTTTTCATGGCTTGATCGAGGGCTATTTCAGAATTTACTATCTCTACAGGGTACCCCTGGAATTTTCAATTAAAGTTTCTAACATTTCTTCATACATTTACCCAGGGACGTACGCAGAGGGTGGGTCCTAGGAATCCGGCCCCCCCGAAATTCCGACAAACTAGGTAAATTTAGTCTAACTTTACGGGCAATTCTATACATTTTAATATAATTTAACCTCGGAACTCCCGAAATGGTTTGGACCCCTCCCAAAATAAATTCCTGTGTGCGTCTCTGAGGCCAAGACATTAGCAAATACAGATACTTTATCTTTAAGGGTGATATGAAAGGCTATATATTTTTGTCTGTATCCATCGATGAATTATGGCAACAACCGTTCAAACTATTGAAACAGATCAACGTGAAGCTTTCACCACAGCAAGCATATATAGCAGGTACGTATCCAGGGGGGACCCGGGGCTCATGTCCCCTCCGAAACTGAAGCACGTTTTTAATAAACATACTTTTACGCTTTTGAGATTATTTTGTTTCAAATTACTTCGAGTCTGTCAAAATTTTGGGCAATGTGTTTCGTCTTCTTTTAAATCTAAGAACATACCGTGATGCCATTGCCCCTTGGTGGAATAAAAAAAAGAACACTTTTAAATAGGATTAAAATTTCGTTTCTCTTCAGCTTACAACTGAAAATGTAATGGAACTATACATTCAGTGTTTTCTTGTTATTTTGGTTATATGCTATCGCAGACATTTTCCTTTGTTACATATCTCTCGGAAATATTTGTTTGACTTTGTTTTTGCCACAGTACAGTTCCTTCAAATTAAACTGGTTCATATAATGAAAAGTAAGGAAAAGTTTAAGCAAGAATAGAACTGTTGCCTTATATTATTATTATTATTATTTTGAAAACAAATTGATAGTTTAAAACATTAGAATTACGTGCTTACGAGACTTCCCCTTGTTGCCCCCCGCGAAAAGAAAACCTGGATAAGTGATTAAATTCCCATCAAATCAAATACGTTCTCATGTATCCGAACTTGATACATGGATACATGTATTCAAACTACAGACCAGGAGAGCGTATCGTGTTCTACAAAATAAAATTTTGAGATGACCAATTTCACATCACATGACAAACTCAGGATTGTGAAGACAAGGTACGTACGCAGGGAGTGGGTCCTGGGGGTCCGGACTCCCCAATATCCCGACATTTTTGTAAACTTAGTCTAATTTTAGGGGCAAATTTACAAAGTTTAATATAATTATTATCCGTTAATATAATTATTATATTATCCGTACGGTAATCGGGTTTAGATGTACATCTGCGGACAGCCAAATTACTGTACAATTTCCATCTCTAAATCGAACAAAATCTGTTTTTTAAATACTTTAGTATTTTATTTCGTAACAGAAGAAAAGACTTGATGGGTTGAAAATATAAATATTGGAAACAGAAGGGAGAAGTTAAAGGGTTACTTACAAAAATAAAAAAATAACGTAAGTGTATTAGCGCGATATTTCGCTCATTGGTACGCGTTTTCGTACACAGAGAAATAATAATAATAATAATAATAATAATAATAATAATAATAATAATAATAATATAATAATAATAATAATAATAATAATAATAATAATAATAATAAAACACATTATATACCAAGTAATACGGAACAAGTGATAATTTCATTTCTTCCTTTTCTCTGCAGGTATTTATTAAATGTATTTAATTTACTGGTATTTCGTATTCTAAAAATGTACAAGAATGAAGATAAAACAAGAAATTCCCATTTATCGCAAACTTTCAATACTTTTTTCCTTTTCGTGAGATTTCAAGGGGGTCCAAACCCTCCCCTTGGCTACGTGCCTATCAACAATATAGCCTATAAAGAGATTGATTATTCGGAATAATGATGAGAATCTTGAAAATATTTTCATTATTTAAGTCACTGGTTCTTAACAATGGCTTAACGCCCCCGCAGGCGTTTTCTTTCTAAACGCGGCTTGGAACAAAAAGGGGCGATTGGAGGGCGTTTGAGATTTCATGACATGTTATAAACTGTTTTCTTATTATTAGACGTAAACCATTACATTTTATTTTACCAATACTCACAAACACACACGTATAAATATACAAAAGAATTGTATATATAAAACAATTATTTTCTTTATGTTCACTATTCTTCAACTGATTTGACTGTATTTAACACTTTTTCATTATTGAGATGGCAACATCGAATGAAACAACAAACTTTTTCACAGATGTTCTTGTGAGCGAAGGCAAGACCGACTGCGATGCTAACTCCATCTCTGGACGGAGAAATAAAACTAGTGCAAATCCTTGGCTGTTAACCTCATCTAATAAAATAAAATAAAATATATACCAACCCAACTTATCTTATACTTCTAATTCTTCCGGGAATCACACCAAGGGTCGCTTCCACCATGCCAATGGTGGGTACTTAACAATATAAAACAATGAACCGCCCGGGAATCGAACCAAGAAACGCCTCCACCATGTTAATGGTGGGTAATTTAACAATATAGACAACTGCCTGTCTCGGGGACCAAACCGTGAGCCTGCACCATGTCAATCCTTTGTGCTTTTAAATGCAAGTGCGTAGGTCGAAGACACTGGAAGATTGTCCTCCGAACATTTTCTATAATGTCCGGGAAACTTCAATTACTAATTCTAAGAAAGTAAACACATGACGAGTTAATAATCATTGTATTTTCAATAAACAATTGTGATGTTTTAGTGTACTTTGTTGTGTAAAGGATGAACAAACGTTACCAGATGACAACCTACGGAGTCTGACTATTTTCTCTATTTGATGACGAAAAACGAATAGCAAACACATACCTTCAGGATAGATGTTGATGTCGTTTCTCAGCAACCTAAGGTGCAGCAGAGTAAACTCCAACTACTGGCGATAATAATGCTGCCAAGATGTTTCAATGTACAACGGTTGTAAAACTTATATTATAGACTAGTTCACCATATCTAGTGAATAGTCTCAAAGTAAATCTTGTTGAATTGTAAAACGTCAAATGACTGAACTGAATGTCTCTTCTCCATAGAATGATCGTCTGAGACCTCTCTCCGTCGAATCCTCCCCATCTCATCATCTTCGTAGGGTATTTATTTCAAACCTGTTCCTCTCTAAACTGCCACCTTGCTTCACGTCGCTCCACGTGTTTGCTATCTCATTGCCGAAATTCACATTTCTGCAATGATCACCAAATAGACAAAATCTCCAGACGTCTATATCCGTAATCTGACAATTTTGTCACATCCTAAAATTTGTGTCGATGTTAATAATTGGCAAATAAAAACATAAACATTACAACTACTCTCACAATATTCCTGACACAGCATTACTTCTGTGTTATTCTCTGTAATCAAAACATTGCACATTCACACGTCTGTATTTACAACTGACATAACCAAAACAATACTTGGAAAACATAATTTTGAAAGTTATTTTCTTAACCTAATTCTGCGTTGTTGTAATTACTTGACTTTTAATTTTGTCTTTTAATTTTCTCACATTCATTTATCTTTATTCAATCCAATTATTAAAATTTTAGAAATAAAATCTATTTGACTTCACTCCCTCAACACTATTGATGTTACTGTTGTTATTATTTTTTTATTCTTTCTTTTTTTCTCGCTTGTTGACATTTCCCTGTGTAAAATGGTACAATTATGCTGTATGTGGGAGTTCGTTCAATATATATATATATACCTAGCAGTACTAGTACTGGAAGTTGGAAGCATTTCATATGTTGATGGAGCAAAAGCAATTACTGGTAGTGATCAGTCTTTGAAAAAAAAATTCGTTGGATTAAGTTCTGATCCCTTAAGCCTCTATTCTACAACTGCTTTCATTTTTAAAATTCCGTCGTAAATAACAGTTGTGTGTGTTTCTTCACCAGCCTTATTTTTCATACTTTCATTCTGACCGCCGTGGTAAATCCGATTGGGTAGAAAAGTGTGATTAGCTAAGCAAACTCATCAACAGAGTTATGATGATTGAGCCGCCTGGCCGTGTGAAATAGTCACATTCTGATTGCACTTCACTGTGACTTAATTCAAACCTCAATAGCTCAGCCTCTAATTAAGCTAGGAAGACAATTTTGCATCAATGTGTTCCTGAAGGACGATATTCATTTTATCTATGTGAGGGGTACTACGGTGGAACGGGGTGGGTAAAGTACGTACTTTTTCTTTTTTTGCATCAGAATTTTGAGGATGGTATTCCTTCCTCTTGGGGGGTACTCCATAAAGATTGGTATGTGAAGCAATGAAGTAATCCACTATATTGTAATACCCTGTATGTGTATTGTTACGTAGAAGTCTTATATGGAGCCCCCCTGAAAATAAATGTAATTTACGTAAAAAAAAACTGAGACTCAAAAGATTGCTGAACTTTGCCCTCTTTGCTCCATTTACAAAACAAGTGCATATACAGGGTATTACCATATAATGGACTACTTCCATGCTTCTTATACTAATTTTTATGAGTGTATTCCCAAGGGGAAAGAAATGCCATTATCAAAATCCTGATGCAAAAAAATCGAAATAGCTCGTATTTTACCCTCTCCGTCCGCCGTGGTACCCGCACGTACATAAAATGCATATCGTTGGAAAGCTGGCTAAGTTATTGAGGTTTAAATAGAGTCACATTTACGGGAGACCAAAATGCGACTATTTCATACTGACAAGAGGCTCACTGGCTGTAACTCTGTAACGATGCACATTCCGACATGTAGTCATATGACAATTTTTGCTTGTCAATCCATAAGGAATCCACTTCTGAAATTTTGCTGTACTTTTGTTACACCCTGTATATAGATAGATAGATAGATAGATAGATAGATAGATAGATAGATAGATAGATAGATAGATAGATAGATAGATAGATAGATAGATAGATAGATAGATAGATAATTGATAGATATCTTGAACAGGTTTCTTGGTCCCCATTTTGGGACGTATCGAACTCTTGCAATTTTCTCCAGAAAGCACAAGCGGTCACTTTGCCCCCGTAAGGTCTCTTTGTCCAACAAAAAATGTCTCTTCCTCCCCAAATGGATATCCAAACAGGTCGTTTTGAACCTTCGAGGTCTCTTCAACCCAATCAGGCTTACCAACTAACTTTTGTATGGAAATTGTTGACTTAAGATTTTTAAGAACAGAATTCACTGTTCAATATTTTATAGATGTGTATACTGTTCTACACATCAACAATAACATATTGATTAAAATTTTCAAATTTATCCTATTTTCGAGATCAGGATTTTATTTTGGGTATATCAATAACAATGAAAGGAGAAAGAGAAAAGAAAATATATGAGAATATTCATTTCAACTGTTAATATTTCAAATTTGAAACATGTGCAATGATCTCGCACTATTAAGGCAGTTATTTAAACTAATTCTATCTTTAAAATAAAAATTTAAAAAATAAAATCTTTCAGTTTAACGTCCCATGATTATGACCGTAGGCTAAGGCAGTCGATGATTAAGACAAGTTAATGATAATGGAGGAATTAATTGAATGAGAATGTTAGATGAAACGAGAGTACCCCGAGAAAATCCACGAAAATATTGTCCACCACAAACTTACGTGGCCGGGGATCGAGTCAGGGACTAGATGCTTCAGAGGTAAGCACTTTACTACTGAGACACCGTGCCCCCTTTCTTTAAATTTTTCGTTGCACGAGTATTACATGAACAATACTCTAATGGTTTTCAGTAATATGCTAGTAACACAAGTAATTGGGTGACTGACATGGTAACAAAAATGTTTATGTACATACCGTTTAAATATAAAATTCGACTATACGTAGGAGTTATAATACCACTATCTCTGGTGTAGTCGGAAATATTATACGAGGGATATGCCATAAATCTAATAACACTAATAATCTATTTTATAAGATATAGTTGAATTCTTTTTGACACATTATCCCTCTCCTCATTCATGTTTAGACTCCAAGTACAATATCATGGTATTCCGAATTCCAATCATTCGTTTATTTATGGCTCATTCGATTCTAGTTTACATTCTTTGTGTAACAACAATAAAATATCTTCCCGAGCACATCCGTGGCTAAGCGGTTAGCGTACGCGCCTTTGGCGTGGGAGGCCCGGGTTCGATTCCCGACGGAATCTCATGTGTTTCGGATTCCGCGTTAATCAGTAAGTCCACGTCTCATATAGCCTCGCTGCTGAACGGGACGTTAAACTCAAAATCAAGTCATCTCAAAATATTTTCCCCGCCACCACACACACACTAAACAGGTCTTTAAAGGAGTTTGAGACAAAAGAACCTCCCTCTGGGCAATCCGCGAAATGTATGTATTAAATCCAAGAGCTCACTCGTGTCTTCCGAATATGTAACTCAATTATAGTGCAGTGCATCAAGAATTATTTATATATTTTTTTCAAGATGAACATGGAAACGACATACGACATACAAAGGACATACGACTGTCTTCAATATTAAGTACCAAATCTTTTAGTCTCCTTGCCTTCCGTAAATAGGCATATACTCAAGCCCAGTGTGTTGCAAACTGTAGTCCGCGAATCAAAAGTGATACTCGAGATCTACCCTTCTGGTGCTCTTAGAAATGAACATTGGTCAAAAAAAAGAGAGACAAGATAAAATTGAAACAAATCAGATATGAAAATCAGACACAACAGCTAAGAATCTCAAACATAATTTGAAAATTACATACGCAACCACAATTTACTTTCTCCTTCAGGACTGACATTTTATAAACTTTATGACTCTAGTGTATAAGATATTCTTCTTCGTTTTCAATTACAAAACAGACAAACCCGCACGCAGGATACCATTGTTGTCTGAATGATTGAATATAATAGAAAATTTAAAATATTTATGGCTAGCAAAGTAGCTTTAATAACACGTTAATAACATCTTTAATTAAGAATTTCTCGATAATTACTCGAATTTGAGACGTCCTCGAATCCAAGACGCACCCCAATTTCGCTGGGTTAAATTAAGAAAAATAGTATTATGTTCCATTTTTACTATTAAGAAGAGTTCTTTGATATTGGTCGTTTTCGGTGATTTTTATATAACCCTCTCCCCTTCCCATGTTGGGGGAAATTGCGTGATAAAAAATACCCCAGTCCCGAATGTCATGTATGTTGAAAATTTGACCGAGATCGGTCAGGTGGTCGGTTCAAGAGTTACTAAGTCTTATTTATTTTTCTATATCTCTCCCCTCCACTCCTCCTACCCTAAGTTCTATCATCAAAGGGATATGATGAAAACCACCCCAGGTCCGAACCTCATCTATGTTGATAATTTGATTAAGATCGGTTCGGTGGTTTAAGCGTGATGAAGTCACAAAAACACTTACTTTATATTTCTTCTATTTAGTCCAGTCAACGAAGGCCAAAAAACCCTGATTAGAAAAAAAAATCGTGTAGTTCTGAAATTTGGCACAATTGTTGGGGGAAGTGTCTTAAACAACATACTAAAAGTCCCCGTGGGTGAGGGGTCGGCAACAGGGTCGGGGAGGGATTTAATCCCTTTAAAAATGGGATTTTTCCAGGAGTTTTGAGTCTTTGTTAAGTAGCTACTGCGTCAGCACTACTCACCCGAATTGCATGATTAGTACGTCATTCTCTTCAAAACAAGGCAATCTGCTAAATGGAACCTTGTCCATGGCCCTATGATATACACGCAGAGGGAAATTTGTAAAAAAATCGGGAAAATGTTCTTTATTAATCCCTTTGTAGAAGTTTAGGTCCTTCTAGAGCAGCCCCGGGTAAGAGCACGCGGCCTTAATGTACCCAGGAAAATCTTAGGGTATTGATGTTAGTTTTGTATATTTCAATTCCCATATATTTGATATTCACCTGGGAATTAATACTTCCCTATCCTATTTGATTATATACGAACAGGGAAAAAAATAGGTTTTAAACTTTCTGGACAAGATACTTTTTATTCGAATTGTATGGTTAGTATGTCGGTCTCTTTAGAATAAAGAAAGCTTTCAAACGCAATATTGTCCATGCCCATATGACTGTGCTAAAAGGGAAATTTGGGGGAATTGGAAAAATTCTCTGAAAGTGACTTTTTGGACACTTGGGGCCTCATAGAGCATCCCAGGAGAAAGTACACGACACAAATGTACCATGAAAAATACTTTTGGGTATTATTGTGATATAAAGTGACGTAGGAAAAATATTCCCCATCCTGTTTGAACGTACAAAACACATAAATATATAATAAATACATCAGTAGGGCCTTCTAGAGCAGCTCTGGGTAAGAGCACGCAGCCTTAATGTACCCTGGAAAATCCATTAGGGTATTGATGATAGTTTTGCATAATACAATTCCCATATATTTGCTATTCACCTGGGAAAAAATATTTCCCTATCCTATTTGATTATATACGAACAGGGATAAAATAGGGTTTAAAATTTCTGGACAAAGTACTTTTTATTCGAATTGTATGGTTAGTATTTCGTTCTCTTTAGAATAAAGAAACCTTTCTAACGCAATATTGTGCATGCCCCTATGCAGTAGCGTCGCCAGGCCCTTTTTAGTGAGGTTTTAGCCCCTCAAATTAGATCTCAAGGCCCCCAAAAGAGAACGCTTAAATAATTTTTCGTGTTATATTGAGCAAAGACATGTACGAAAGAAAGAACACTCTTAGTTTTCCTCGGATTAAAATTACAATAAAAAAACCTAAAATGAGCGTATTATTTCCAAATAAAGAGCAAAAGTCGTGTTTTATAAAACAAGCGTGTCTATTTACTGTTTTGAGAAGTCAAAGCAACTATTATTATATTAATATAAGAAAGTGAGTTACAGTTCAAGCCCCCTTAAAGCATAAACAGAATACCTGGCAACACTATTGCCTTTATGACGTACAGGGAACAATTGGAACTGTCGACCATCTACAATTCTACACAACCCATTGCTACAGGAACATTCTGTCAATATATTTTTGAGAATGCAGATTTTAATGTTACCACCCTTGTTGGTTTGAATACTTTCCACAGCATGGGAGGTATCAAATGTATCACACCAGCTCGGGTTCTTCCTCCTGCAAACAAGATCAAAAGGCTGAAATTATCTCCTTCTGCTGACGAGGTAGGAAAACTAGGTGTTTTGGAACAGCTGACATTTGAAAATGTGAAAAAGAATGCGTTACATAAAATTGTTGTTCTGGATTTGAACATATTAAATCCCATTCCGTCTAATATATTTGAACCCAACCTCCCAGATATATTATGGATGTCTGGTAAATGGCTGTATTCACTGCAAACCATCTCAGAAGTGTCAGTCATTCCAGAGTGGAAGGAATTCATACAATTGGTTTGTGAATCAGTGAATTCTGATAAAAGTGTTGTGAAACCCCTTCCATTCATAAATTCACCACCTAGCGACTTAAACACAGTGTACACCGCTCTGAAGTTTGCTGCCAAAGATAGTTATGAGCAAGGTTCGAAAACTTGATTTTTCACGTTCGATCAGCCACTGTATATCAAGGCTCGACAAATCGTGGCTTCTTGTTCGGATGATAATCTGTTTGGAACAATTGTCGTGAGGTTGGGAGGATTTGATATGCAACTGTCCTATATGGGGTGTATAGGCCAGACAATGGCTGGAAGTGGACTGAAAGAGGTGTTATCCACAGTTTTTGCTCCTAAGTCAGTTGATAAAATGTTGATTGGTCATGCTTATAGCAGAGCAGTTAGAGGACATTTACTTGTACAGGCTGCTTTGGCTCGAATTATTCTGGATGGTGACAGTGTTTCATCAGAAGAGCAAGAGGTGATCATCAACACATTGTGCACTCTAGAACAACTAACCTTGGATGAACTCAGCAAGAATGCTCACTGACTTCACTTAAAAACAAACTAAAAAACGAGCTTGATCGTGTAAATAAAAACGGACCTACTACAGCTTTGTGGGTGCAGTATTTTAATATGGTTTCCTTGATGAAGAAGTTCATTGTTGCGGAACGTTGTGGCGACTGGAATAGCCATTTGTCCTGTGTCCAGCAAATGATTCCATTCTTCCATTCAAGTGGCCACTTTCAGTATGCAAAATGCGCCCATCTTTACGTGCAAGATATGCTTGAATTGGCAACTAACTATCCAGATGTGTTAGAAGACTTTGTAGAAAAGGAATATTTTACTATAAATAGAAGTGGTTCACCATGGGCAGGAGTTTGGTCTGACATGGTTATTGAGCAGACACTCATGCGCTCCATGTAAAGCTCTGGCGGACTGACACGAGGAAGAGGAATCAGCGTTTCTGTGTTAGCAAAGTGGGTTGGTGGGTCACTTGCGGCTTCTGCCATCTGTTCTTCATTGGAGGAATTTGCTGGAAGAGTATTTTCAAGTGGAGAGCAGCATGTTGATTTACGTGCATCACGACAAAACAGAGATGAGCAGGACCGTCTAAAAGTTTATGAGTGGTTCAGTAATCCCCCTTTTCCCAAATTGGCTTCGCTGATCTCACTGTCGAGAGGTATAATCGGAAACTCCAAAAAAATTGTCACCAAGCACTAAAAGTTGGAACCGAAACCATGAAAAGTTTTATTGGAAGTAACTTTGGTATCATAAAACAATCAAAAAGAACGTAGTGATGTCACTGGCCTCTGCGATGCGATCAAGTTGAACAATGGAACAATGGTCGTTGACCCTCTAATAATCTTCCAAAGAGCTATGATTGCCAAAAAGAGTGATGAGGATGTTGCGGATCTTTTACAATATGAATTATCCCCATTCCCACTAGCTCTCTTTAATGAAGGTGGAATGAGGAAGTCAAAGAAATCATCTCTTTACAATCTACTTCCTGTAGAGTGTGATACAACTATAAACATCAAAATGAGTGCCAATGTTGTAGACGGTAGCTTCCTCCTCCATCGTGTAAAATGGGATGTTGGCAGCAGTTTTTTGTCCATTTGTGACCAGTATATGGCCTATCTGGTCAATCATTATGGTGAAAACTGCACTGTGATCTTTGATGGCTACGGCGATATCAACAGTACGAAGCGCGAAGAACAGAAGCGAAGAGGCACCACGAAAACTTCAGTTGATATAAATTGTGATCTGAACGTAAATGTCACGGTTAAAAAGGAGGATTTTCTTGCAAATGAAAAGAATAAAACTAAACTTATTCACTTACCTTCACAAACAATGGTTGCAAGAGGCATTCATACAAGAGTCGCTACAGCGGATGCTCATACTACAATTGTGAGATGTGGAACAGAGAAAGCAACTTCTCATCCTATTGTTACCATAATAGGGGAAGATGTGGACTTAATCGTTGTAATGGTTGCTTTGACACCACCAGAGAACAACATTTACTTCATGAAGCCTGGGAGGGGAAAAGTAGAAACTAAATTATTTTCGACGAGAAAACTGCAAGAACGTCCTTTTTCACAAAGTATCCTCCTCCTACACGCATTCAGAGGATGCGACACCACGTCAGCCATTTACGAAAAAAGCAAAGCAACAATGGTTTAATTCTTCAAAAATCAATCGAGTCAGGTAAAAGACATTGCTGACATCTTTTATAACTCCTCATCGACACCAGATGCTGTATCACAAGCCGGCGAGATGTTCCTCTCTCTATACAAAGCCGCTGCTAATGAACATGATTTGAATCATCACCGACACTCAGTATTCCTTAAATCATCAACCAAAATCAAAACTGATCTCCCTTCACTTCCTCCAACTAAAGGCGCGGTGGAGCAACATTCGTTTAGAGTGTACCTACAGATACAGCAGTTGCTTGGTAACAACTTACCTCCTGATCAGTAGGGGTAGGCCCGTGGAGAGAATGGATCCCTATTCCCAGTGACAACAAACGACCCGGTAGCCCCAGACAAAATTCTAAAATCCATATTTTGTTACTGTACTACAACTGTATATGTTAAAAAATGTAAGTGCCGGAAAGCTGGTATGGAATGCTCATCTGTTTGTGATACCTGTCACGGTACGTGACTAACGGTGTACGTTTAGGGAATGAGGATTTCGAACTTGATCATGTCTCAGAAGAAGTTGAATTTTAATTATATGGTGTCGGAATGGTTTATGTACATAACATGTTAAATGGACAAATTAACATTTATTCTGAGAGCCTGTTCATGTTGCCTAATGTAATTGATCAATTCTATATTATGTGTATTATATAAACCGTCTTTTTGTTGCCTGGACAGCTCCTTCCACGAGAACTATTATTATGTTGCTCAAGACACTTTAACCTAACCCACTACTCACATATTTAATAAATTGTACTGATGTATTTACTATATATTTATGTGTTTTGTACTTTCAAACAGGATGGGGAATATTTTTCCCACGTCACTTTATATCACAATAATACCTAAAAGTATTTCTCATGGTACACTTGTGTCGTGTACTTTCTCCTGGGATGCTCTAAGAGGCCCCAAGTGTCCAGAAAGTCACTTTCAGAGAATTTTCCCAATTCCCCCAAATTTCCCTTTTAGCACAGTCATATGGGCATGGACAATATTGCGTTTGAAAGCTTTCTTTATTCTAAAGAGACCGACATACTAACCATACAATTCGAATAAAAAGTATCTTGTCCAGAAAGTTTAAAACCTATTTTTTTTCCTGTTCGTATATAATCAAATAGGATAGGGAAGTTTTTTTCCCAGGTGAATATCAAATATATGGGAATTGAATTATACAAAACTATCATCAATTCCCTTATATTTTCCAGAGTACATTAAGGCCGCGTGCTCTTACCCAGGGCTGCTCTAGAAGGCCCTAAACTTCTACAAAGGGATTAATAAAGAACATTTTCCCGATCTTTTTTACAAATTTCCCTCTCCGTGTATGTCATAGGGCCATGGACAAGATTCCATTTAACAGATTGCCTTGTTTTGAAGAGAATGACGTACTAATCATGCAATTCGGGTGAGTAGTGCTGACGCAGTAGCTAAATAACAAATACTTTCCAAACTCCTGGAAAAATCAAATCGTTAGAAGGATTAAATCCCTCCCCCACCCTGTTGCCGACCCCTCACGCACGGGGACTTTTAGTATGTTGTTTAAGATACTTCCTCCAACAACTGTGCCAAATTTCAGAACTACACGATTTTTTTCCCTATTTTTCGTTCGTTGCCTGGGCTATATGGTCGCCACTGGAGGCCATATTGGAAAATGGCTAACTTCTAGCAACTTAATCTAAATATTTACATGAAAGCTTTAGAAAACACTTTTCTTCTTCTCCAGTCTGCTGCCAAACAGAATAAGAAACAGCTAATAACAAAAATTTTCCAATTTTAGTCATTTAACCCTTTGGGGACCCATGGAACAGATGTGTACCATATCGTCGACCTTTGGAATTTGCCTTATAAATCTCTAGTTAAGCTTTTCACACCGTGTTTTTTGCATTTATTCGAGCGTGGAAGCATCAAAGAACGTGTTTCATGGGAACTTTCCAGTCACGCGTGTGATGCCGTCAATGGTGGTGACGTCACGAACATTGTAGAAGAAAAATGGGTAAATTTTAGAGCTTTTTTGGGAATTTTTTGACACGTTTCTATTTATTCTAGGATTATGGTTTATACCTCGATGTATTCGTAATAAAGCACTGTTTCCAACTGTACTATTTGCAATGTCCCTATTGTGTATCAGAAGCAAAAAAATCGAGTCCAAATTGAAAAATGAAATATTTTCAGGAAAAAATTTCTCTTTTTCGGGATTTCCCCGCTCAAGGACACGATAGGGACATCTGTGTGGTACCACTTGATAGCTACCATAATTTGACACGAAATCGTTTGCAAATTATGATCCTAGGTTAAATAAGGTCGTGTCAGGGATATTTTTCCCTTAAAGTAGTACGGGTTATGCTTTCCACGTGGGGGAATTTTCTTTACCGCCCTTAGTTTTCAAGATATGAGATTTATATTTACCACAGATATTACATACGCCATGTAATAGGCGATTTTGAGATCCAAGCGTTAACACAGGGAGGAGAGGGACCCAAACTTGAATAAAAGTGATTTTTTCTGACAAAATTTCCCTTTGGAGGTAATGTTCCCTCCACAGGCACATGGCACCCACATGCCAGTGGTACCACTCGAAAGGTTGGCTCATTACAAAGGCAACAATGTATGATTTATGTTCCTACGAAGAACAATCTTTATGCTGAACCTCATTGAAAAACAATTGACTGACAATGTATTATTGGGGGAAATTGGTAAATCGACTAGAGCATCCACACTAACTTTTGAGGAACCATTCTTCATACCTCATTCTATTTACTATAAAACAAAGTTTTTTTGGTACCATTTGCATGTCCGTATCATGTACCACTTGAGTGTTCGAGGGGTCATTTGGTTTTTGTAATTTCCGTTTTTCCCACTTTGGGCGGGAATTTCCCATTTTAAGTACAAAATAAGGAAATTTGACTAGTACAGTTGGAAACACAGCTAATTACAAAAACACAAGATATGAACCACGATTCTACGATAAATAGTCTCGTTGCAATAGCTGCTTGACTGAAACTCTAAAAATTACCTAAAAGGAGAAAGTCCCATAAGGGTTAACTCCATGAATGGCCTTCTCGGTCACCCTATCTCACTGTGAGTTTTTATTGTAGAAGTGTTGTATATAAAGTACAAACTAATATAGTTTATCATTCTACAGCTTTAATGCGTTTGCTACAATGTTACATATCTACATAACCCATATACACTTTAAATTTGAAAAAAAAGGTTCAGCTGCTGTGTTCATAGTGATAACACTGTGAGCATTGTCCTTCACATTCCAAAGCAACGTACAGACGAGGCCGTTCTTAATACAAGTACATTTCCCAGTACAGCGCAGTTTGTAATGGCATGTCAGTAGTTGTCGACAGTTATCAGACAACGTAGTCCACACAGGTTGGCAACCGAGTCCGTCATCTGTTTCCTTCCAACCCCAGTTCAGGAGTTCAACATCATGCACATCCTTTTCGAGGCACTGTCGTCAGATCTTGCACTGAAGAGTTGCTGTTCTTGTATGGAGATTCAATGCGTCTTCGGTTGCAGGTATTCTGTCTATTGTGCGATTTTTCTTGCTGAATAGAATACGTCTGGATTCGTTGACTTCCTCTCAAGTACTTGATTTGTCGTACATGAGCGTCACAAATCACTGAATTAGGATGCGCAATTGGTAGCTTACAACATCGTGAGAATGAACGACTGACAGTTCCCGGAATGCTGTATCCGCTTCTATATAAATTCACCTCACCTTACATCCACAGTTCTCAGCACGGCTTTCTACCGAAAAGCTCAAGTTTCTCAAATTTAAGTACTCTTCTCTCCTGTGCAGTCAAATGTATGAATAACAATACTCAATTAGATGTTATCTACTTTGATCTTTCGAATGTCTTTGATTCTGTCAGTCACATTCGTCTTCTTCATAAGCTCTCCAATAGACTTAATGTACATGGCAAATTTCTCTCTCTAATCACAAGCTACTTAAAGGACCGTAAACAGAGAGTTGTTCTTTCAGGGACGACTTCCAACCCCCAACCCGTGATCTCAGGGGTGCCTCAGGGGAGTGTAATTGGGCCTCTGCTGTTTGTCCTGTATATGGATGATCTCTACACGCACTTATCAGCTCAACCTAGTGGCCTTCTGCTTTTTGCTGACGATTGTAAGTTATACAGAGAAATACTGTGTCTCCATGACACAATTGCTCTACAGGAAACATAAATTACCTTATAAGCTGGTGTGAAATGTGGCACTTGAAACTCAACAGTAAGAAATGTGACAGTATTACTATTACCTTGAAAAAGTTTCCAGTTCCCTCCACATACCATATCAACGATTCCCCTATCACACATTCTGCTAGTCATAATGATCTTGGTGTCATCTTTGATTCAAAACTCATATTCTCTGACCACATCTCCTCAATACTCAAGAATTCAATGCGCATGTTGGGACTTCTTTATCGATTCACCGAACTACGCACTGTTTCTTCATTAGCAACTTTTTATAAAACTTTAATAGCGCCCAAGATCGAATACTGCTCTCCCATATGGGCCATGGCAGCACCTACATATCTCTCCAGACTTGATTCTGTTCTCAATTTGTTCCTCGCTATAGTCCGTTTTCGTGTTCTTGCACTTCGATCATTATCTAAGAAGGAACTCTTGCGACATCTTAATATTCAGACCCCTGAAGTACGCAGAATTATCTCTGACCTGAAGTATCTACATAAAATACTTAATGGAAACTTAAGATCGGAAATATTAGTTCAGGAACTATCCTTACGTGTCCCTTCCCGCATCACCCGGAATACCCACCTATTCCATCTTGCCCGTCCTAGGTTGGTTATTACAGAGGTCTCTTTTTTATAGAATACCAAACTGTTGTAATCAAGTAACAACTGATGTGGACATTTTTTTCGAGCTACCCAGTGTTTGAAAGAGCAATTAAACGAGTTTTGACGGAATAGTTTTACTTTTACACTCTTTTTCCTATGTTATTGTTATTGTTGTCTTGTTTTTTCTTTCTTTTGTTAGCATGTCCCTGTGAAAAATGGCAAAGTTATGCTGTATCTGGGAATTTGTTCAATAAATAAATAAACGCCATCCACGTTTTCCATGCACGCCAACGCCAAGAAAAGCTTACACTATGTCACAGCCCTTAAAACTGAAAAACGGCAGCAAATCTATCGTTCCAGAAGGTAAGTTAGTGCACACGGTATGTATAGGAATGAAATGTCGCATTTTTGAAGAACCAAAATCAACCCATAGTTTCTTCAGATTGGGTGGCATATGCAGAAACGCAAAGAGAGCGATAACAACAACATCGGAGTCAACTGTACGAACTGTAATATTTTTATGTCCTTTCTCGGCGGCATGATGAACGTGCAGAAGGATTCTTCCATCAGCTTCTATGTGGAATGGGGGAGAAATATCAGTAATATCTAAGTCTGAGGAAGAGAATAAGACTTGATTTCCTCTTGTGCAGAATATTTCTCCTTCTGAAATATCAGCTGCAGTTATTATTTCGACGAGGTAATGAAATAGCCTTTCCTTGTTGTCATCCTTTGCAAGGAACTTCTGGAATTTTTTTGGAAGCGGTCCCGTTGGCTTGACAACAAAGCGGTCGCCCTGCCCACGCCTCGGATGCGCCTGTGTTTTCAAGCTCTTTTCAATGTAGCGGTCAAAGACCACGTCTAAGTGTTTAGTGTCTCGAGAGGTATGAAGTCTGAGATCTCCAAATTCAGACAGTGATGGAGGATAAGTTGTATTCTCATGAGGAAAGAATCCTCTGATATCGCCCCCCCTTTTCTGACATGCTATGAACATCTTGCAGAACAGGTTAGAATCTTTGTGTGCACTAGCAAGTTTCATCTTATCTTTGCAACGAACTTTCAACGAGCTACAGTTGAAAAGCTGCATATTAACTTTCTATATAACATCGTGTATGGGCTGCTTGCATGTCATTAGACGGTTATAAATGAAGTCCTCATACATTTTGGTTCCTGTGGTAGCTGCGATGCGGACAGACTAGAACGAATCTTCTGGCGCTATACGTCTGATGAACCCAACTGTAGATAGATGCTCTTCTTCAAAAGGATTACCAGTATCACGAAGTACATCAATTAGGTTCATTACATGTGTCCTGTACTTGCTTTGGAATGCATCCGTGTCCTCGTGGTATGATCTCGATACGTGCAACTCAGCAGAGTAGCTGTGTTCATACGCAGCCAGTAAACGAGCGATTTCGGGACAACTGACTATTTTCTTCAAAAGAGTAAATGGGTTATCGGAATCTCCCCATAGTTAACCACTTTCTTTTATCGGTTCGTTGTTGTGTTCGTGAAGCTGGTCGTCTGACATACGTGAAAAGTAGTAAGATTTCCTACTGGTGAAATGTCCCTTAGAGAATTCCTTAAATACATCAGGATGACATCACATGGGGAGAAGGAGGCAAGTGCCCTCTGGTGGCATCATGAGCCAGACTCGTAGCCATCACAAAAATGTAGGGGGGTAGAAGTTAGGGGGCCATATTAACTGTAATATCTGCTCTTGCAAGCCTACCGTGAAAACTTTAGGGGGCAGTAGAATTTTAGGGGGTGGCCCCCATGATCCCCGTGGATACGGACCTGTCGTGAGCCTCCTTCCCAGAGATGTTGACTTTATATAAAGGTCAAGTAACACAATAGTCTTATTTTTGGTGTACACAAAATAACTGCCCCCCAAATACCTGTGCCCTTTCACTAGCCCCCCTCAAGAAATTAAAGCTATTGCCGTTATTGTCTAGAAGTTCAAAGTCTTCTATAATCGTTTTGCCTGTGAATTTGAGCCCAAAGACGGCCAAAATTTGGGGAACTTGTGAACAGTAGGCCATTTTTCAAGATGGCCGCCAGAGTCACACGAAACATATTGAGAAGCTGTCTCCGGACTTTTTTTCTCATTTACATGTCGCGTTAAACACTCTGACCAAATTTCGTGCTGGTAACCGGAAATGCACGATCTATCAAATTATTGCACTTGCGGACCGCACTATTATTGCTACGCTGTTTGATGCGTCTTTTTGTGAGAGTTGATACGAAGAAAAGGGAAGTTAACGGATCGCTGCAAACAGAAAATACAGCTAAAAATAACTTTTTTGAATTCTTAATGTAATATTCTAATACTCTTAGTTAAGAAATTATTCTGATATAGCAGCTAACTACAGTACTCTTGTTGCATGGTAGAAAACATGAATGCAGATAGAATTGTTTACCATGGCTTTGTTTCGGGGGTCTTGCACGTGCAGCCACATGGATGAATTTTACTCGAGTTGACTGCTTTTTCCCAAAGAGTGCGCGTTAGTGAGTTACCAAAGAACGCGCACGTACTCTTTGGGAGAATTTCTTTGATAGTGTGTGTGGGTAGCGGCATTCATATTCCAGACTGTGGTTATTCTCATCAGTTACTCTCGGAGTGTAATCTGATATTTGAATGGATTGTAGAATTATTTGTAATTGTTTGTCTTCGATTCAAGCACTAAGTGTTAATTATCTATAAGAAGTATTTTAAATTCACAAAATTTCTTAAATTACAATGATGATGTGGTGTTCTGTCCGAAGGTAGGCCTTTGGTCCATGGTAGTTTGCCAATGCCTTTCATGGTATGACGATGTCGTCCTAAGAAGTGAGGAAATGATCAAAATAAAGATTCTGGAAGTGTTCTGGAGGAAGATGCTGAGCGAAATATGGCTTCGATTACTATTGTAATGAAACCACGAACTAAGAATTAAAAAAGACATACACTAAAGGTGTTGTTCAGGATTTTATCCAGTTGATGGAATAATGTAGTGAAACCGCGAGCTAAGAGTTTAAAAATCATCATTAATTTTACTCATAAAAATCATAATTTGTGGGTGAAACTAAACGAAGATTTTCTTTAATGTTTTAAATTTCGTGTACGTTCATAATATAAATTTTAAAACCACATGGACGTGTAAACAAGAAATTGTTAGAAGCAAAAGCAAAATAAATTAGAATCACCTGTATACGAACAATTGGAAGCAAACCTTAGGGTAAATTAAAGTTTAAAATGCTTTTTATTTTTACATTGTTAGATAACAATATTTTTTCAGAAAATGTTATTCTTTTCCAAACTCAAGTCTTACAATTTCATTACACCATAGAGAAAGAAAATGTTTTACACCTACAGAAGCCGCAACAACAAACACGTCTGTTCATCTAAATACATCATTCCTCTTCCGAAATAAAAAAGCGACAAATTGCATGTATCTAGGGATGCGCACGAGTCGAGTCGAGTCGAGATTTAAGCCTGTAGACTCGTCTCGAGAAAATGTTGTCTCGACTCGTGTCTCGACTCGAAAATATGTTGCTGTCTCGACTCGACAGTCTCTGTCTCCACTCGACTCGAATTCGAGTCGAGACAAAATATACGAGTTAAAATATACACACATATCAGCCAGACCATTATGACTACGTACCTAATTGTTAGTATGTCCACCTTTTGGCACGAATAACAGCGGCAACGCGTCTTGGCAGGGTCGCAATGTTCCTCGGTGGGTCGCTGGAGAGAGTTGGCACCACATATGCACACACAGGTAATCTAATTCGGGTAAATTCCGGGGAGGGGTTGATGCGCCCTCACGTCACGTTCAATCACATTTCAGATGTGTTCGATTGGGTTCAGATCCGGCGAGTTGGGGGCCCAACACATCACTGGAACTCGCCCCTATGTTCCTCGAACCACTCTTTCACACTCCTGGCCTTGTGCCATGTTGCATTATGTTGTCGGAAAATGCCACTACCGATGGGAAACATGGCCGTCAGGAAGGAAATATTGGCAAAAACAGGAAAATATAGTTTAAAAACTATTTGTTGGCCTGATGCTAGTAATCTTACTTGCTGTAACATGTCTGCAGCATATACAGTGGGAAGTCGAAAATTAGAATTAATTGGGACCACAGGTATTCGGATTCTCAAATTGTTCGGATTTTCGAAAATGACCAAGAAAATGCCATTTAGGCTTACATGTACTGTACGGTATGTTCTTCTATCGATACAATGGTTATTCAGTACATACAGTAATTACAATACCGTACGTAAGGCTACTTACGTTTAATGTTTCTGAAGAACTTGCTTGTACTCTAAATAACACTGTTCTTGTAAATCACACTTAAAACTTATAGGCTTAAGAAAAAATAAAAATACATGACAAACAATTACATATAAATGAACTTTTGTAAAAACACTGACTTCACATAACGTCGATGAACATGCTATTGATTGTTTAATGCTAGCGTTAAGAGAAAATGTAAAAAGCTTCTAGGGACGGCGTTCGGATTTTTGACGTTCGGATTATCGACGTCCTACTGTATATGCAATGTATTTCGTTTACGGAAAAATACTTAAAGCAACAGGTTTAATTCTACTTTACACACATACCGCACAAGTGAGTAAATTTGAGCAGCGAGAAATATATTAAGTGAAACTTCCGTTAGTTATTATTACAGACTAGCAGAATATCCGTTCTTCGCAAGAGGAGAATACGTTTCATTTTGAACACAAAGAGCACCAAAACTGTGGAGCCCCAAAACTATGAATTTGACATTAATATCGATAATTTTCAATTATCTTTACATGTCACCATCTCCTTAATTACATGTCACCATTCTCCACACATCCAATTAGGGGTTCAGCTTAAATATCACACAAGACCTTAAGATAGTGTATGAATAAGCTTGTGTTTGACTCATATATATCATACAAGAAGGAATGCTTTAAGATACACTAGAAAAATGGGGTACATACTGGTGTTGGGGCACGGAAAACCTTGTTCACATTGTTCATGACACAAGACGGTTACGTGTGCACCTCTCGAACTGCTCACAAACAGGCAAGGCAACAACACTGATTGTTCCTTAATATGTCATATGATCGCTTCGAATAGCCAACAGAGCCTCGCACCTGCGTGGCATGGATTCAATCAGATTATCGATGAGTTCTTGGGGGATATTGTGCCACTCATCCAGAAGAGCGACTTCCAGCTCTGGAATGGTTGTTGGATTTACTGGCCTAGCGGCAATTCGTCTGCCAAGCATACCCCAGACATGCTCAACTGGAATGAGATCCGGAAAGCATGCTGGACACTTCATCCGAGCGATACCCTCAGCAACCAGCATTTCATCCCCTAACCGAGCTCTGTGAGGACGAGTATTGTCACCCATGAAAAGGAACGAATCACCAATGGCACCAGCATAAGGAAGAACAAGAGTTTTCGTGATCTCATTCCTATATCTGAGAGCCGTCAAAGAGCCATTTCGGATGATGTGGAGCTCAGTACGCCCACCAATGCTGATTCCTGCCCACACCATCAGTCCACCACCATGATACTGGGATCTTTCTCGCACAAAAATGGGATTGTGTCGTGTTCCACACTTTCTCCAGATGAAAACACGTCGATTATCAGGCTCTACACTGAATCGAGACTCGTCAGAGAACAAAACATTGCCCCATTCATTGCGTCCTCACCCACGATGTTCCTCCGCCTACGCTCTTCGATCAACACGGTGTCGTGCAATTAATGGTATACACACCATAGGCCTACGTGCGTAGAGACCACCTTCTTGAAGGCGATTGCGGACCGTTTGAGTGGATATTGTGCGTCCTGTTATTGTTCGGAAGGCTTGCGGGAGCAGAGTTGTATTCTGACGCCGGTTTCGACGGGCTGTTAACAAGAGATTACGATCGTCTCTGGCTTTGGTTGCTAGGTGGAAGGCCCTGTCCTTGTCTTCTTCGAACACTTCCAGTTGTTTGAAATCGATCCCACAATCGGGAAATCACACTTTGTGCCACTCCTATGGCATGTACCACCTCCCGCCGTGACTGACCAGCTTCCAACCTGCCGACAGCTCGCCATGCCAGCGATTCTGGCAAATCACGTTGTTGTGCAGTTTCACTACGTAGATTTGTGACGCACTAAACACAATGAGAACAAAGGTATCCTGGAGCTGAAATGTGTTCGCAGCGCCACACTACAAAATGATATCTGGTAGCGCCACGTCACTGATCACGTGCACAGATGTTCCAAACGGTTCGTTTGCACGTTGGGTCTTCATGATTTTAATCTGAACTGGACAAGATACAGTGTTCTCACATTATTCGTAAGAAGTTTTACATGTGTTTTCATCTGATTCCCTAATTTTTGATCAGTATATATATATATATTAGATAAATAGCTAAATATACCCATTCTACGTATAGAAGTCAAGGCCTGTGGAAGTATTACCCTCATTTCCGCGACTGCGAAAACTACGGATCTGAGACTAAATCGATAATTTTGGTTTACTTTTAGATGTCTTGGTATCCTCCGCTCCCCCCTCCCGCTGACTCCCGGCTCGCATACAATGGTAGCTGAATTTGCAAGTGATCACTAATGAAAGTGTCACCATTGATCTCAGCAACCGCGAAAACTATAGATTTGACACTAATATCGGTCAGTTTGGATTCACTAGTTAACAAATTTAAACTTTTTGTTTGTTACATGAGAAAAATCACCTGATCTTACAAGAACGTTTTGCGCTGAATTCGAATATGCACTCGGTTTCTCTCCATCACGTACAGTTTTCCCGTAACAGAGGGATTTTCGGGAAATTCCCTAAAAAATTTCCCTTTTTCAGATATTTTATTCCCCTATCTCCTGTCCCCTTACATATAGTAACATAGAAATTATACCTAAGTATACCTTGATTTATATTTAATAAACTCTAAAAGTTTCGTAAAAATCGCTTTGTTCTTTCTAGAGAAATAAATATATTTGTATGTATACTGTGTGCACTGTTTATTGCACCTGATAGTAATGCTTTCAGATCTCCTGAGTTGGGGTAAACACGATTTGCTTTATTACTACAAACACAAACATAAAAATGAATATTTACAATAGTCAACTACACACCTGTATTGCTCTCTGTAAATTGGAAACGTGTATAAACATAGAATGTACTTCCAACGTATATTTTTTAAACGTACAGTATATGTATATCTTAATACATATATATACAATTCTCCAAGGTAGTTGGTATTTCATTAGGACTGCAGTGCGGTTACACGAAGTACCCATGTTTTTTATGTTTATGGGACAGCCGAGCTGATGACAAACATTATGAAGTGAAGGAATGGGAACCTAGAGTGAATTACGTACCTGGAGAATGCAACGTCAAATACGCTCCTTTGGTAGATCCTAATTAGATATTACTACCGCCACTTCATATCAAGTTAGGACTTATGAAAAACTTTGTCAAAGCCATGGACACATCTGGTGAAGGTTTCAAGTATTTGCGAGATAAGTTCCCTAACCTGAGTGATGCTAAGATTTCAGCGGGAGTGTTTATTGGTCCCCAAATTAGGAAATTAATGCTTGATGATAGCTTTGACAGCAAGTTAAACAGTGCTGAGCTAGCTGCCTGGACAGCATTTAAGTGTGTTGTGCGCAACTTTCTGGGAATAACAAAGCTGAGAGTTACACAGAAATCGTACAGGACATGATACAGAAATACAAAGAGTTGGGTTGTAGGATGTCTTTAAAAATCCACTTTTTGCACTCCCACCTCAGCTTCTTTCCTGCTAACCTAGGTGCTCTCAGCGACGAACAGGGGGAAAGATTCCACCAAGATATAATGGCAATGGAGAAAAGGTACCAGCGACGATGGGATCCTTCAATGATGGGGGACTATTGTTGAGGTCTTGTTAGAGAATGCAACATTTCTTACAAAAGAAGGAAGTAGTGTACGTTTTTGTAACCCAATGGAAGTTTCATATATTGTGATAGTTTTGATTGTCTGTTCATGACCTTTTGGTACATTTGTATTATTGTTTATTGTAAATTGTCACACTTGTAAATTATATTGTATTATATTTTAGATATGTGTTTGTGGTAATTAAGCAAAACGTTTTGCCTCAACTTAAGAGATCTGAAAGCATTACTATAAGGTGCAATAAAAGAGTTCACACAGTATACATACAAACATATTTATTTCTCTAGAAAGAATAAAGCGATTATTACGAAACTTGGAGGGTTTGTTAAATATGAATAAAAGTATACTTAGGTATAATTTCTATGTTAGTATATGCAAGGGGACAAGATCTTGGGGTGTAAAATAAACGAAAAGGGAAATTTTTGAGGGATTACGGGAAATCCCTCTGTTACGGGAAAATTGTACGTGATGGAGAAAAACCGAGTGCATATTCGAATTCAGCGCAAAAAGTTTCTTTAAGAACAGGTATTTCCTTTTATATAACAAAACCTTTGTTAACTAGTGTTACTTTTACTTATCTCGTATCCGCCTTCCGCCCCCCCCCCCCCCCGCTGAGTCCCGACCCACATACATTGTAGTTGAATTTGCAAATCATCGCTAATGGAAGTGTCATTATTGATCTCAACAACCGCGAAAACTATGGATTTGACACGAATATCTGTCATTGTGGATTACTTTTACATGTTTCGGTATCCCAACCCGGTGACTCCCGGCCCGCATGCAATGGTAGCTGAGTTTACAAGTGATCACTAATGAAAGTGTCACCATTGATCTCAGCGACCACGAAAACTATGGATTTGACACTAATATCGGTCATTTTGGATTACTTTTACTTGTCTCGGTATCACCCCCCTTCCCCCGCTGACTCCCGGCCCACATTCATTATAGCTGAATTTGCAAATCATCGCTAATGGAAGTGTCACTATTGATATCAGCGACCGCGAAAACTATGGATTTGACACTAATATCGGTCATTTTGGATTACTTTTATATGTCTCGATATCTCAAGTCCCCTCCCCCCGGTGATCCCCGGCTCGGTGCAGCATAGCATGAATTTGGAAGTTAATGCTATGAGAGTTTCCCCATTGATTTCAGCGACGGCGAAAACTATGAATTCAACACTAATATCGGTTATTTTCTACTACTTTTACATGTCCCGGTAAACGACCCCTGAGACTCCCCTGGTTCAAATTTTGAAAAATCGTTTAACTCAGGTCTGGAGCCTGGACCAAGGTATTTGTGACTAAAATTTGTTAACTCTCGGTCAATTTGTCTGGTTCCCAAGCCGGTTCCGGTAAACACCCCCCTGAGACTCCCCTGGTTCGAAATTTAAAAACAACTTTTCGTCTTGACCTGGGGCCTAGGCCAAGGTACCCCTGACCAAAATTTGGTAACTCGTCTGGTCCCCAGGCCGCGCACAGACAGACAAACACACAAACAAACTCTTTTGTTTTATTTATATTAGACAGCTGAATATACTCATTCTTCGCATGGGGGCAGTATTTGGAAGACAACGCCTGTTGAAGTATTACCATTCATTTCTGCGACCGCAAAAACTATGAATCTGACACTAATATGGATCATTTTGGATTACTTTTACATGTCTCGGAATCCAACCAGGGGGTCTCAGGGGGGCGTTTACAGGGACATGTAAAAGTGGTAGGAAATGGCCGATATTACTGTAGAATTCATAGTTTTCGCGGTCGCTGAAATAAATGGTGAAACTCTGATCGCATTTCAAATCCGACTGTACGCTCACGTCTTGTAGAGCTTTGCTCCTGAAAACGACGCTAAACTATAATCTAATTTAATATTACTAAATATTAAAAAATAATGACTTACCAAGGTGAAGTCAAATTGGCAGTCATCAAATCCGTTTTATACTTTCACTTAATCCTGTGGATATTAATGTAACAATTACAAGACACACGCGCATATAAATTCTCAGCAACAAGCATATACACACGTACATTTACACAAATATGAACACTTCAAATCTATTTACATGTGGCGGATTGCGCTGCATCAAGCACTGTTATCTTCGTCATCTTTTCATGTATCTGCATTATTTGATTCATCCACAGATTTTTTTTGGACGCATCATTCATTTTTGTATTTTCGGGAGGGTTCAGGGTTCTTTCTTCATTTAAAGAGTCGGATCTCTGTATTGGAAAGAGAATCAGGGGGGAAGGGAAAATTTATACTTTATGAATGGATAACATTTTAAGAAATATATACAAAACATGTCGCTCCCGACGCAGCACTGAAGCATTTCTTTTAGCGGTGTACTCTGACGATCATACCTCCTCCCCTCTCAAGTTGTAAAGTGAGAAGGGACTGAAACATCCCAGACACTCAGGGTTCAGTTGACAATAATAAAACTATGAGTAAGTAAACATCTTGTGCAGAATCACGTTTTGCTTATTTTTGAACATTTCTGTGAATTCAACAATACAACAGCGGAAATACTAACTGGTTTTATTACTCCAACCATCGCTTCAACTAAGGGATAATTCCCAACGGTCAGTGAGCCATCTAAATTTTCGTTCTTTTTCTGTTCTCCAGAGGAAAGAATGAGAGTTTTGCCAAGATGCTAAAGTCAAGATGCTAGATTCTAAAAGGGAGAAAATTATGCTAGATCTTGCACCAAGATGCTAGATATGGCTTCACTGGCGGGCTTCGATATCTACAGAAGTTTCTGCCAAAACATACAAAAAAAAACAATAGCACAATAGTTTCGATAACATCTGTGTGGTCCTTCGGTAGGCTACACATCCGGTAAGAAGCTCAATCCAAAGAGTAGTTTGGACTGCACACGTAGCCTGCTAATAAAAGACTCGTCACTGGCTTGTATAGATAATTGAATTCAAATTTTCAAGTATCCATTTACTGAATACCCATATCGTGTATGCATGCATTTGCATGCATTATTTAATAAGTAAATAAAGTACACACACAATTAATTATGTCAGTGATAAACGGTGTTTATTGAAAAAAAAACCTCTCCAAACAATGAAGATTAATCTTAGACTGGTGAAATGGTTATCCTTCGTTTTCATTATCATTTGGCCATGAAACAAATGCCTGACAGATATACAACCCCTATATACAACTATGTGATGTTGGAATATATAACTCGTAGAGTATGATGCTTTACTTTTTCAAAAATTTCAGTGCTTCTAGTGAAATGAAATCTTGAATTTTACGTCCCACGGTTATGCCTGTTAGGCTAAAGGAGACGGTGATGATGAGAAATGAATGAAATGGTGGAATGAAGATAGTTGGAGGAAACAGGAGAACCCCGAGAAAACCCACGAGCAGGGTGTTTGTTCAAGACAAAGTCCACACGGCGCGATCTGGGATCGAACTAGGGCCCCAAGCACCGGGGGTGAACGCCATACCACTGAGCCACCGTGCCTTCACAGTACTTCTAGTGTACCACTATAAATGTAATAAAGAACTAATGGCCATGTTTTTTTTTTAAATAAAAATATTCAATTAGAACTGCACAATTTACACAAAATTTGGAATCGAGAAATGAAAACGGCACGTTTCTAACACTTGTGGGTTCGAGATCTCATTTTTGAAAGGACTGGAGACAAACATATAAACTTTTCTGTGAGGAGGAACATATACGCGTAAATCTAGTATTTTAATATATAGATAATAATTGGAATAGTTTTATTTTCGAGTGCTATTTTTTAATATTGGCAATATTGAAATTTTTGAACTTACATTTTTCGCGTGTTTAAAAAAAAGAGATATCATTACTAGTAAAATTAACCTAATAGAAACATATTTATTTTTATCAATTTTTCCGGAAAATCGAAAAAACGTTTTTTTAAAAAAAGCAGGTTCAAAATTTCCGGAAATTTGACAAGATCTGTTCAGACACACTTGTACTTTGCCCAGCATTAAACTCTGCTCTTAGTTCCGACGGAGTTCGCTGTCTGTTCTGTTTTACCAGTCTGCCCAGCCTACGACGTTCGACATCTATAATGAGGTGAGGGGCGCCCAACCCCTCGACATTTGAACGTTTTTCCCCTTGGTTTCGTCACTTGTTGAAGACAATTACCACAGCACTCCTCGAACACCTGACAAGTCCTGCAGTTTCTGAAATTCTCGTGCAGACTGTTTCTGAGCTAGTACTTTCTTCAAAATAATATTAAAACTTTATTTTCGAGACATTCGAGTCGGGTCAAGATTTTTACCAGCTGTCTCGACTCGACTCGACTCCGACTCAAAAATTCGAGTCGAGAAATACGTTTGACTTGACTCATCTCGAATTTTACAAAGCGTGTCTCGACTCGAATCTCGACTCGAATTCGAGTCGAGTCGAGTCGAGATTCAAGACATGTCTCGACTCGTGCGCATCCCTACATGTATCAAATGTCGATCTGAAATTTTTACTATTTCTTCATTTCACAACTTTCTTCAGAGCAAACGGGTCAAAGGAAAATTTAAGTCAAAGAGAAAACTCTTTGATCATCTCGATGATCCATCCACTTCAACAAAGAAACCTTCATCTGAGATCAACCAAAACTTCATGCGCAATGTGTCACGAATTGAATGAAGAGCCAATTGACGAAGACTGGATTTAGTGCATTAATTGTATACGATGGTGACAGGAGCAGTGTTCGTCTTACGAAGGGGTTTGGGTTTCAAGTATGATAGGTGTTGAGTGCGCCCTCTTAGGGACCGCAAATTCACTCTTTAGGACACTGGTCATTAAGAGTGCATTTGAGTTTTTTTTTAACTTTTTAACGTTCATCCCCATTTCTACATCTAGTAGTAAACTTTTCTATTTCTTACAATGTAGCCTAAACTTCAATTAAAATTTTGTACAATTTATATAGTGTTTGCTTCATTACTTTCATAGCTATTTGAAAATGAATATTAAGTGCGTGCTCTTTGGTAACCTTATCCTATGTCCCCCTTAACCTCCTCTACATTGTGCCGTCAATGTAAAATGAAAACATTCCAGGTACGGACCTTATCTATCTTAAAATTTGATCGAGATCGGCTGGGTGATTCAAGAGTTATTAAGTTCTATTCATCTAAATTTTCGTTCTTTTTCTGTTCTCCAGAGGAAAGAATGAGAGTTTGCAAAGATGCTAAAGTCAAGATGCTAGATGCTAAAAGGGAGAGAATTATGCTAGATCTTGCACCAAGATGCTAGATATGGCTTCACTGGCGGGCTTCGATATCTAAAAAGTTTCTGCAAAAACATACAAAAAAAACAATAGCACAATAGTTTCGATAACATCTGTGTGGTCCTTCGGTAGGCTACACATCCGGTAAGAAGCTCAATCCAAAGAGTAGTTTGGACTGCACTCGTAGCCGGCTAACAAAAGACTCGTCACTGGCTTGTATAGATAACTGAATTCAAATTTTCAAGTATCCATTTACTGAATGCCCATATCGTGTATGCATGCATTTGCATGCATTATTTAATAAGTAAATAAAGTACAAACACAATTAATTATGTCAGTGATAAACGGTGTTTATTGAAAATAAAAACCCTCTCCAAACAATAAAGATTAATCTTAGACTGGTGAAATGGTTATCCTTCGTTTTCATTATCATTTGGCCATGAAACAACGCCTGACCGATATACAGCCTCTATATACAACTATGTGATGTTGGAATATATAACTCGTAGAGTATGATGCTTTACTTTTTCAAAAATTTCAGTACTTCTAGTGAAATGAAATCTTGAATTTTACGTCCCACGGTTATGCCTGTTAGGCTAAAGGAGACGGTGATGATGAGAAATGAATGAAATGGTGGAATGAAGAAAGTGGGAGGAAACGGGAGAACTCCGAGAAAACCCACGAGCAAGGTGTTTGTCCAACACAAAGTCCACACGGCGCGATCTGGGATCGAACCAGGGCCCCAAGCACCGGGGGTGAACGCCATACCACTGAGCCACCGTGCCTCCACAGTACTTCTAGTGTACCCCTATAAATGTAATAAAGAACTAATGGCCATGTTTTTTTTAAATAAAAATATTCAATTAGAACTGCACAATTTACACAAAATTTGGAATAGAGAAATGAAAACGGCACGTTTCTAACACTTGTGGGTTCGAGATCTCATTTTTGAAAGGACTGGAGACAAACATATAAACTTTTCTGTGAGGAGAAACATATACGCGTAAATCTAGTATTTTAATATATAGATAATAATTGGAATAGTTTTATTTTCGAATGCTATTTTTTAATATTGGCAATATTGAAATTTTTGAACTTACATTTTTCGCGTGTTTAAAAAAAGAGATATCATTACTAGTAAAATTAACCTAATAGAAACATATTTATTTTTATCAATTTTTCCGGAAAATCGAAAAAACGTTTTCTTAAAAAAAAACAGGTTCAAATTTTCCGGAAATTTGACAAGATTAGTTCAGACACACTTGTACTTTGCCCAGCATTAAACTCTGCTCTTAGTTCCGACGGAGTTCGCTGCCTGTTCTGTTTTACCAGTCTGCCCAGCCTACGACGTTCGACATCTATAATGAGGTGAGGGGCGACCAACCCCTCGACATTTGAACGTTTTTTCCCCTTGGTTTCGCCACTTGTTGAAGACAATTACCACAGCACTCCTCGAACACCTGACAGGTCCTGCAGTTTCTGAAATTCTCGTGCCGAGTGTTTCTGAGCGAGTACTTTCTTCAAAATAATATTAAAACCTATAGAAAAATTTTCGAGACATTCGAGTCGAGTCGAGGTTTTTACCAGCTGTCTCGACTCGACTCGACTCTCGACTCAAAAATTCGAGTCGAGAAATACGTTTGACTAGATTCGTCTCGAATTTTACAAAGTGTGTCTCGACTGGAATCGACTCGAATTCGAGTCGAGTCGAGTCAAGATTCAAGACATGTCTCGACTCGTGCGCATCCCTATATGTATCAAATGTCGATCTGAAATTTTTACTATTTCTTCATTTCACAACTTTCTTCAGAGCAAACGAGTCAAAAGAAATTTTAAGTCAAAGACAAAACTCTTTGATCATCCCGATGAACCATCCACTTCAACAAAGAAACCTTCAGCTGAGATCAACCAAAACTTCATGCGCAATGTGTCACGAATTTAATGAAGAACCAATTGACGAAGACTGGAATCAGTGCATTAATTGTAAACGATGGTGACATGAGCAGTGTTCGTCTTACGAAGGGGTTTGGGTTTCAAATATGATAAGTGTTGAGTGCGCCCTCTTAGGGACCCCAAAACCACTCTTTGGGACACTGGTCCTTAAGAGTACATTTGAGTTTTTTAACTTTTTAACGTTCATCTCCATTTCTACATCTAGTAGTAAACTTTTCTATTTCTTACAATGTAACCTAAACTTCAATTAAAATTTTGTACAATTTATATAGTGTTTGCTTCATTACTTTCATAGCTATTTGAAAATGAATATTAAGTGCGTGCTCTTTGGTAACCTTCCTCTATGTCCCCCTTAACCTCCTCTACATTGTGTCGTCAAAGTAAAATGAAAACATTCCAGGTACGGACCTTATCTATGTTAAAATTTGATCGAGATCGGCCGGGTGATTCAAGAGTTATTAAGTTTTATTCATTTTCATATATTTGCTCTCTCGTCATTTGTTATAAAATTAGGTCTACATGGCGAGCAGATTTTATCTTATCCCGAACGGTTATCGTCGAATATACGCAGCTTAAAGGAGCACTCTGATTAGCCAAATTCAAAAGACCTCAACATTTTATCCCTCTACAAGCGACGTTTTTTTTCATCGCCTGCGTGGCCAAGTCGGAAGAGCACGCGGCCAGTAATTGAAAGGTTGGTGATTCGTGCCCTCCCCACTACTGGAGTACATTTTTTACTTGTTTAAAGTGTTTTATTTGGACTCATGATATTGTAAACACATTACGCTTATAGGCGACTTTGGAGGAGTAAGTTTGTGGTTCACTAACGCTTACGGCACGGCTCAACACCGGTTGTGTGTTAAAGACGTAACACACACCCTGTGTTAAACGCCAACACCGCGGGGTATGTGTTGAACTAACACCGCATAGTGGTAGTCACGCTGGAACCACTGCCCTGTGTTGAAATTGAGTTGAATTAATACAACCATTTTTTACTGTGTAGTTTCTCACTTTAGGTACTGTATATTTACAATGAAGGAGGGTGTACCCGTTTAAATCCTAATTCAAAACTTCAACTTGAGAGAGGGGGAGAAAGAGATTTAAAAATGGTCGAAAATGACCGATATTGGTGCTGAATCTACATTTTTGGAATCGCTGAGATGAACGGTGACACTTCCGATGATATGGGCCGCAACATAGGGGAGGGAAATATAATGATCAAAAATGACCAGTATTGGTGTTGAATCTATAGTTTTTGGGATCGCCGAGATAAACAATGACACCTCTTATGCTATGTAAATCCCAATTCAGCCGCGAATCTTTGGAGAGGGGAGAGGGAAATACATAAAACGGATAAAAATAACGGATACTAGTGTCAAATCCATAGTTTCCGGGGTCACTGAGATGACCGGTGACACATTCGATGGCGTGCCGCGCAACATGGAAGAGGAGGACGGGGAGATATATAAAAATGGTCAAAATTTTCCGATATTAGTGTCTGATCCGTAGTTATTAGGGTCGCTGAGATGATGAATGACACTTCCGATCCCGTTTAAAACTAAATTCAGCCCCGCAGTTTGGGAGAGAGGCAGATAATAAAATGATCGAAAATGATTAATAGTAGTGTCGAATACATGGTATTCGGGGTCGCCGAGATGATCAATGATCTTTCCGATGCCGTTTAACTCGATGTCATTAAAAACGAAAATAGCATAATTCACACAGAACACATGAGATACGGAATTGTGCATTTAAATTTTCATTTCATCCAGCGAAGCTTGTAAATATATACTAGTAAAACTTCATAACTTTGGAACTACCGAACCGATTTCATTCAAATTTTCAACATGGATTAAGTTGGGACCAGGATGACATGTCATTTTAGTCACTATAAGACCACGCATCTGAGGCATTCTCTGCTCGTAGTGCACGCAGACATTTAAAAAAAAAACTGAATGACCAAATTGTACGTGAAGAACCAAATGGTGATGGTTCAATATCAAGTCGCGCAGCGGGGATACATCCACGGGGGTCAACTACAAAGTTTTAAATGGAAATTGGTACCAATTTCGTTTTCTTTGGAAGTATTATCTAAATTGAAACAACTTTAACGGGAAACACTTTTCGTTAAATTCTGCGGTTTGGGATCTACGTGTGTTATTTGAAGTTGAATTTCTACTATCATTCCACGTGGCACAGGCATTTTTCTCTGTTCGTAGTGCACGTTGACAATTCAAAAAACTGAATGACCAAATCGTATGTAAAGGATCAAATGGTGTTGCCTCTATATTCAGTGGCGTAGGGGAAATACCTCTACGGGGATCAACTAGAAAATTTTAAATGTAAACTTGTATCAATTTGGATTTCTTTGCAAATACTATTGAAAAAGAAACAACTTTTACAGGTAACACTTTTCGTTAAATTCTACAGTTTAGCATACGCTGTTCTTTTTTGTGAAATTGTTATTATCTGACCATACGTCCAAGGCATTTCCCTCGGCTCTTGATGCACGTAGACACTTTAAACAAGAAACTGAATAAGTAAATTGTGTGGGAAGAATGAAATGGTGATGATTTCATATTCAGTGACGTAGCGGAATACCTATAACGTCCGTCATCTCCAAAGTTTCAAATGTAAAATTTTCTTTCTTGATTTCTTTGGAAGTATTGTTGAAAAAGAAATCTGTCTTATTTCTGTTGGCATCTGTATTATTTGTTGTTGAATTGCAACTACAGAACAATAGTTTCACTTGACAACGACTCCAAGACAACACCAAATAACTCATGTTCTATCAAATATTCTGCTGGGAAAACTCTTTACAGCATTTAGTATCAAACGTTGCGACAAATTTCGTGCACGTATCAACGAAAACAAAATTACAAGACAGTATGTAGTTTAAATTCCGGGGTCGAAACCAATTTAAAACAGAGAAACAGAGAAACACTCTTTGAGTTTTAAGAAAACTACTTATGTAAGAAATTTGGATATAAAGTGAAATCAATAAAAGATCAAATGAAATCTAAAGTTTCAGACTTATGAAACTTCTGCTACTCTGTCGATCTTCTTAAAGTTATAATTAACTTTTGTATAGACTACATTTTAATTGAAATCACTTTTCGGAACTCACTGCACAAATAATTTTTCACAAATAGTACAAATAAACAAACTGAAGATAAATAAATAAGGTGAACAGCAAATTCCGAACATTCTTACCAATACATCGTACTTGGACCGAAATTACTCACAATACAGGTTCAAAGCATCGTCCAGCACGTGTGATGCACATGCAAATGTGTACCGGGACATTGTTGACTTCTTTTAACACTTAGTTAGCACTTAGTTCATGGCAGCCTTTACGGATCCTCTTCATTATATCCTCCCATGTAGTAGGACAGTCTTGGTAAACCAGGTCTTTGACATATCCCAAAAAGAAAAAGTCGAGCATAGTCAGGTCCGGAGATCGAGCTAGCCAGGAAGCAGGCTTCCTCTTCCGATCCACCTGTTTGGGAATAAACGAGCAACAGTTTGTCTGGCATCTTTTGCAAAAAGGGGAAGGGCAACCGTCTTGCGGCCACATCATTTCACGATTTGTAAGTGGGACGTGTTTCAAGAGCACACAAAGAACATCTGAGAAAAAAAACTGATTACTCTACCTTTGTTAAGGTACTGTCAAAGAAATAGACACCAATTATTTTTCCTTCCGCCAACCACACCACACGTTTAGACTCCAGATTTGTTGATTGTGAACTTCACATAACCAGTAAGGATTCAAACTGGACCAATAGTGTGTTTTGTGTGTGCTGACATCTGCATTAACCTTGTTGGTCGCTTCATCTGTCCACACAATGTCCCGGTGAAAACATGGGTTTCCTGGCACTCATCCACTGACAAAGCTCTAGTGGATATTTAAATCTTGTTCTCGGAGTTCCTGATTCAGATGAACATGGTCAAGATGGAGCACGTTGTTGAGCAGAATTCTCCAAACCGTCATGTTGCTTATCGCAGCATCCTTGGCGAATCGTGTTGATGAGATTTGGGGAACCACATGTACTGCAGCAAGGATGCCGGGAGACGGTTTATCCTGAACACGTCGCCAGATCTGCCGACGTCTTTTGTGTTGAGGAAGGACGTGCCGAGTTCTCTCCACATCAAGTGTCAAGCGACGAAGTGCCGAGCACGATTGGAAAACCGTTGACCATATAGCCGTGCAGATTCGCGATAATTATGCCGACTTCACTCAACACTATTAACATATCAAAAGCTACAATATTCGAAAACATCGTTTGGATTCCCTCAAGCACACGAAATAATTGGCAATAGGAGCCAAAATCAACAAATACATTCAACAGTTTATCTTTCAACTACAAACAACAAATATTCAACTGTTTTATATCAGATCATTTTTCCGGCTTTTTTCCTTCTTCTATTTCGTCAGATGGCACTCGTAAATGTATTTTTCGCTACTAATAACAATCATCCAAAGTTTCTCCCTTTTCTCTCCTTTTTGCAGCTTCTTTCTTGACCCCCTCTTCACCTGTATCTCATTCTTATGTGCAGGTGTAGCTTTGGCGCACGATACCTTGAACTATTTACATGCAAAATTCAATTCTTTGCATGGATAGGCATGTTTATAAGGAACTAATATTTGCAGGCAACCGAATGAAATACAAAGTAATACGCTGTATTATAGGTTTACAAGTGTAGTGGTACTAGTCTAAAATGATTACAAGTGATTTATGCCAGATATAATAAGTAAGTGTATATGAAAGATGGCACTATTAGATGTTCTTTTCCACTGGCGCATTGTACAAAACCTGCATTGTATATGTTTAAGTGCAACGTTAATAGTAAGTGCAACGTTACTAGTAAGTGCAACGTTACTATTGAAACTCGTACCATTGACAAATCCCATTCCTTTTTACTATCTTGGCTAGCGCACATATCCCCGATTGCTGACAGACTTGTTCCTTTCGGACGCACTCCCGGGCTAGCGTACGGGCCCTCCAGATTTATTCTGCTCTGACTCGAGTGGATAGCATTAGTGTTTTAATGGCAACCTAACCCAGGTTGGTTTGAGTTTTTGCACTGTAATATTTAATTACTTAATCTTTGTACTTTATCTATGCCAAGTGAGACATTGTAATGTCGCCATGGGAAACCTTTTAAGGGACAATAAGAAGGAAGTTACTGAAGTTTTAATAATTGTTTCTAGTGGAGCCCAAAACTAAACTTGTACGCATTCTTTTTCTTTCTGACTTTCTTCTCCATCTGTGTCTCAACGGTTTCTTTTAATTCTTCAGACTTTCTTCCATCATCTATTTATATCTTTTCTTTCAACTCAAGCTCTACTTCTTTTTTCTCGACTAATTCCTCTATATCTTCATCTCTTTTATCTTTACACATCCTTAGTATTCCACTATCTACATTTGTGTTTTGTTTTCTTCTGTGTCTTTCTTTCGTTACCTTATTTTCTATTCTCACCTGTTTATCATATTTGTTTTGGACTTCTATTATTTGTATTCTTTCCTTCTATCATTGTTGACCTTGTAAGTATTCCCTAACTCATATTAAGGTATTCCGTTTCTACTACCTGTTTGTCGTTGTGTCGTCTACAGACCTGAGTCCTGTATTATCGATTTTCTGGTTCAAGATTCTCGTGTTTTATCTGTGAATTTCGTTTTAAAAACTAAATTCGATTAATTACCAGTGAACATATTGTCTTCTCTGTATTAGCTACCTGAATGGAGATTAACATAAAATCACCATTGAATTAAAGTTTTGTTCATCTTCTACATTCGTATTTGCTTCCTTCTGAATATCTTCATCAGGTAACTCATTGATTCTTCTTATGTACCTATTTCTATACCTTTCGAAGAATATTGTTCAAAATTATTATATTCGTTGAAATTTCTACATTGAGCGATCCTAGCTGAACAGTGATATTTAAAATCTTTTCCACATGCTAAACAACCATATTGATAACATCCATATTTTCCGGTGATTGTTTCAGAACGAAACTTATTGATTTTATGTAGTTTGTCTTGTTAGACTTTTGTATCTTTCGTTGATCTGTTGCGACATTCACTTATAGGGAGAAAAAATGCTTTTGTACACTGATTTAACAATTTATATCGCATAGATATAGCAAATCATGTGCCATTGCTGGAAAGGGAAGTAACCATGTTTTGTGAATTTTATTCAAGAGTGAAAGAAATGAATCTAGATGCTCTCACTGTATTATTGATCTTCATTTGGACCTAATTATTTGTTCTATACTAAAAGCCTGTGCTGAATGGATACAAAATCTTTGAAGACATGGTCGTCCCTGCATCAGGAATCATAAAACTCGTAGTGGCGTAACAAGGCGGAAGTGTGGTGTAAGGGAGCTCTGTCTCCCCCAATTTCAGGAGGGGAATTGACGGTGTCCAACTTTTTGTTTTGCACAAATTAGTACCTAACTCAAGAATGCTAAGCCTTTTGCAAAAGTAAACCTGGAAACATAAACATATGAATATTAGTTCACATTTTTAAGAGAAAGGAGGTAGCCCCAGACATTTTAACACATTGAACTGCCTATTGGTAGAAAGGTGAAAAATTGCCCCGAAATAACCCTGAAATATGGAATGTGAACTTTAATAACAAACTGAAGATATCGTCATAAATGCTAAAATGATGAAATAAACATGGCAATACAGATGGCTAAATTTCACATATTTTGAATATGGGTGAGCACTAACGGACACGTAAGATGTTTGAAAAACATCACATTTACACCTAGAAAGAACAATAAGAAACCTACCCACGAAACTAACAGTGATAACATTTGTAATGGATATCCGTTGATTCAATTGAGATGGTTTCATGAACCCAGCCATCTCAGGATTCACACTACATCCAGCCTTCATTGAACGTTTCACCACAAATTATACATATAGTGGTGCTTACCTGTTAATATTTTCTCGTAGTCCGTGTGGCGGTTCATTAGCTTCTTGTGTCCTTGCTTTGTTACTTCGTTTGCGGAAGTCACTTTTTCTTTCAGTTTGCCTCTTATAAGGTATCGCACTCTACACAGTTCTTCTGGTGTGTGACGCTAAACGTCTCGCGATTTTCCGGCAATGATGATAACTGTTCACTAATTGAGAGTTCTTTACTAGTTGATGGACGAGAAGATTCTGATATCTCGGTCATATGTAGAGAACATGGATTCGTTTCAGATGATAAACAAGAAATATCATCCTTTTCCTCAACCCCTACCGAAGTTGAACATTGTGGTCATCACAATTAGTCCTAATGTATCATCTTACAACACGAATCAAGTTTACAGAGTGATAGTCGGGTTTGTAAATATCTGAGGGTTCAGTGAATATATTCCGGTGCACTCAAATCTATTGAGAGCAATATCCATGCGACACATGTTTGAATATTCCTCTGAAAGAACTTTAAAGCCGTAAATTAGTTTGAAACATAATTGTTAGCTTATTCTCAGACCAGTGGTACGGTTGCAACGACAGTAGCAACACCATGCGGCTTAGCTGCAATGCTTTTGCCTCTACCAAAATCGATGGTTATATGTAGCTTAAGATGAAAATGTAAAATCTTCTATCCCACAGCGACCTAGGGTGGTGATTTAAAGGATATCTTTCATACTCATCGTAGTTTCACGAGATAGTATAGTTGTATCTCTTTGCTTATCGCAGCCTCCGGAGTAGGTAGTTATGGAAATACTCCTTTGCCTATTACGGCTACAGAAGTTGGCTTTAAAGAAATCTCCGTAGCACAAAACGATCTCAGGAATAGTTTAGGAAAGTTAGCGATCACCACTGGAACTTATTCTTCTGTCCACTTGAGGTCTTCTTTTGTGACTGTCCTCTGAAGGGGAAATTCGTGAGGAGAGGGTTGGCCACATTCGATTTCCCTCGGAACAAACTTCGCGTCTTTCTGGTATCCTCCTTCCACCGTCTGTTGGTGATTATGTTTTGAACAGAAAACATGTGCTCGTTAATGAAGCATGCTTTATAGTAGTTGCTTACACCTAAGGTACGGAACCTTACAGCCCCCACAACAAAAACAGAATCCAGAAGATTATTTGAAAGATACAAATATTGCTCTAGAAACATCTGTTAAACGGTTCTATTTTCATGGCAAAATTCTTGATATATGAGAGTAAGTAGGAACATAAGCCCGTAAAACTTTGCAAAATTCTCTTTTGGTGGAATCTTGAATTCTGTATTGCAATTAGGTTCTGTTACCTGAAGTTGAGAAAGTCAACTACAAATTCTCATGGGTAGTTATATAATGCCTATATGAAGCATTGTGTAGCATTTGAGTTTCGCAATACTTCGTAAAGGCAGTGAGTCTTTGAAGCATGCCAGTAAGACAGAAAACCGAGAAAACAATGGTGCACATGCAGAAGCCACGGATCAAGTTTTGTGGGTGACTAATTTTGGATTCCTATGGTCTCGCTATTCTCTCATTAAATTTTGAGTTGAATCCTTTAGGAGCAAATGTATGGAGAAGTAAAAAATTCTGTAAGAGTACTGTAAATATGTGAAGACAAACATAAAAAAGTTATTAAAAAAGTGAAGCCACAGTTATTCCTAACTATTCGCATTAAAATTGAAAACATTGCATATTAGCATAAGCTATAGTTTGTTTCAGAGTTACTACGGCTAAAATAACAAAATAGAAAATTAGATTCGATTATACAAATATATTATAATATTTCAGAGAAACATAAATTTTAAATGATACAAGATTACGACGTTCAATAGTATAATAATTATAGTAACGAACTAATAGTATATTAGTGCAATAGTATAATAGTATATTTGTGTGTTGTTGCTAAGTGTTAATGCAAGTAACATGATAACGTCTTAACCTTTTGAAATCCCTTCCTTGTCAATTTTAAACTTACTGCCTTTTTCGTTTTATTGTTTTATATTCTATCTTGTTTTTCAATATTCTTGCAATTTAGTACTCCATTTTCGACGTTATAACAAAAGTATTAAATTGGATGGTACGAATAGTTAAGTTGATTTTGAATTTAACGTCCCTTTCAGCTGCGAGGCTATATGAGACGGGACCTACTGATTAACATGGAATCCTAACCGCATGAACTCCCGCCGGAAATCGAAAGCGGGTATCCCACCTGGTATGAATAATGTATCTTGTTTCGTGTTTCTTGTAGGCATATAATATTGTTCTCCCGCTGATCTTGTAGCGAGCACGTGCCTCTTTGGCCACATGGTCTGATGGAAGTATTAATAAAATCTGAACTATTATAGTGGTTCGGATTCCACCTTAACATATAAGTCTGCGTTTCATACAGCTCGGTGCTGAAAGAAACACTAACCTTCATCGAACAAACAGATATAACCCTACTTTAGTCTCGCTATTCCATTTCAAAATGAAATGATATCTTACAGTTTAACGTCCCACGATTATGCCCGTTAGGTTAAGGGAGGCGATGATTAAGGCAAGTGAATGATGATGGAAGAATTAGTGGAATGAGAATGTGGAGGGAAATGTGAGTACTCCGAGAAATCCCATCCCATGTTGTCCACCAGAAACTAACTTCTCCTTGGGATTGAATCAAGGCGCTATTCCATTCGAAAAGAAATGAAATTTCTAGTTTTACATCCCATGGTTATAATCTATAGCTTATAATAGACGTGTGATTAATGAGAGTGAATGATTATGAAATAACTGGTGGAAAGGAAATTTGACGACCCAAGAAAGTCAACAGCATTAATCCATGTGTTTCATTTGCTACAAAGTTAACTAATGTTTAAAGCAGTTGCTCTAATCGCACTGCTCACATTTACTCACTGAACTCGCATTATACACATTTTACACACAATATTCTTGTTTGTTTGTTAGTGTCTTCTTTTGTTAAAGTTACTCGTTTTGCAAATGCCCAGTTCGTTTGGGTACTAACTTCTACGCGACCAGTCAAGGTAGAGATATTGCATTCTGATGCCTCTGGGAACGTAGCTCTATCTTCGACGCAACTTTTGGAAACGTATCAGGAAAGTTGCTTCAGTACTAAATTAGATATTAATGCATACTCGGTTTTCCTATTTCCCAGCTCGCATACGCCTTTTGTAGGGTAGACAAACAGGGGTGTGTGTGTGTGTGTGTAGTGGCGGATCCAAGGGGGCTATAGGGGCTATAGCCCCCCCTTGACGCTCAGATATACATTGGATAAAACGGCAAAATATGTTTCAGCCCCTCCCTTGATCATATCCTGCATCTGCCCTGTATATATATATATATATATATATATATATATATATATATATATATATATATATATATATGTAAATGCACAGGAGAAAAGTGCCAAGAACAGAGAGCCGAATTTTAATGGGGCTTTAAAGCGTTCCACTACAATTACATTTTCGCTTGTTAAAAGTTTTCGTTAATGTGTGTGTTTGGAGATGGAGGTGAAGAGGGATGGGTCATTCTGTGGCAGATATGCTGCCTTTTGTTCTTCATTTCGACAATAGACGTTAGGCGACAATTTCGTGAGTTTTTCTCTTATCGTTGCAAGTACATTAAAAAAACTTTGCACTCAATGAGGGAGTTCGAGCCGGGTGCATCTCCCCCTAAATACGCCACTGAACAGATTTACATATTTTAGGGCTCTTATATGTTGAAAAGGCTATGTCAGTTCATGTTTTTCATGTCCGTTCGTCACGATGTATATGTGCACACTTAGAGACTATACGGTCAACGTATCGGACCAAAGTTTAATCATAAGGTTGTGTATAAGTTTCTCTAGAGTAAGGGAGGGATGCATCGAATTTAATCCTTACTCCCGTATAAAAGTAATTTTCTTATAGCTGAAAACTTGAAATCGCTCTTTCTTCGAAAATGACTCTAACAATTATAATTGTGTCATAAACAAGTATTTCATCAACAACTTCATGTAGTGTTTCTCTGGGGAAATCCCTGTAGATTTACTGAGTTTCTCTTGAAGTAAGTTTGTTCGGATAATTTTCTCAAAAACGGCTCAAGCAATTATTTTTCCACATTTTGTAAGATAACTCAGTTTAGTTTAATGTCCCATGAATATGAATCCAAGGTTAACCCTCCTTTATAACACTTCATAAATTGTCACGTAAATATAACACTGGGGTCTGAGGAACTCCATTACTATTTATATTCTCATGAGCATGTTTATACATATTTATGTAATCGAAATATTTTATATATATATAATGGTTTCATTGTAAATGTATATTAATGACATTACTCGAAAATGTGAACTATCTTTGAGCAAGAAATTTAATTATATGTAGATAATGCTATTCTACTGTTTTAAAAGCCCAAAATCTAAAACTATTTCTGTTACATTCAGAATTCTTTATAAAATTACAGCACACGACACAAAAATGAAAGGGTAATACATTAACTTTCTTCCAAATATGTGGCACCCAAAACTCTTGAGCTACATAACTTGTGCTAAACCTTGCTATGCGCTTCGCATTTTACATTGTCTACTCTTATAAGCAAAGAATACTTATAAACTTTTTAAACAAATCTAATAAACGCAAGGTAAATCAAACCGAAACTAGAAGTTCCTTTTTTTACGGGGGAGGGGATTGAGAGTCATCTGTTCTTACTGAGAACAATCAATACACAACACACTACGGTGCTCATCACGGATAGGAGTAAGGCAACTGGTACATTGCATTTTTGTCTTGCGGTCCTTCGAACGTGGGCACAGATCACATCTCTGCTTCCTTTGGAGTGTTCCTTGATTCACTACTGGCAGAGGTAGATTTAGAATATCTTGTATTGCTAAGCGAATACTTCTTCGAAGTGTAGACGTCTCCAGTCTTTTGTGTAGCCAAGGTTTGATCAAAGCCATAGCCAAGTCCTCAAGGTACTTCCTACGTGGCAGTCGCGGATTCTGCATGTTCAAACTATATAAGACCATAGAGTTTATACCACATTGATCCAGCATTGCAAACAAAATTCTCATTGGCAACCTGTTTGTCTTACGCGAAACACCAAATGTCTTACAAAGCTCATCAAATTTGTCTGTTCCTCCCTTTGTGGCGTTATAGTGAAGAACAATGCCTGGCTTTCCAGTAGTTTCGTCAATATCTGCAGAATAGTGCATGGATGACAGCAAAAGAACATTTTTCTTCTCTCTTGGGCTGTAAGATACCAGTAGTGTCTTATTTTGGTCAAATGCAAAAAGACATTTCCCTTGCCGCTTTTTAGCTAAGAACTTAGGTGGGATTTCTGGTTTGTTGTGTCTCAGTGTGCCTACCATTGTCAATTTATGTTCAGTTAGCATTTCTTGGAAGAGAGGAACAGATCCGAACCAATTGTCAACAGTTAGGTTTCAGAAAGCTTTTTGGTATAGAATGACGGTACATTTTCCTCCTTTTCAGTATGAACACGACCAACATAAGGGATAGCATTTAGCATGTAATTTAGCATGTAATGGGACCATTTTAAGAGAAGGTTACTTACCACAGCGCTTCCCAACCCGATGTGTTCAATTGACCCAGCCAAGCTTCTGAAACGGCATTATACTGTAAACTGATTGACTTTCCATTCAAAGATATCTTGATTCTGCACTTGAAATCACGTAGTTTCGTCATAGATAAGGAATGTAGCATTTGCATTTTTGTTAGCTCAATAGTAATTCCTTGAAATCGTGTTTGTGATGTCAGTTTGATTTCTTCCCTCACCAGGGTTCTGAATTACGGTTCTCGATAAGTGTCTGCTCTTAAGGATTGCTGTTTCACAACAGTGCGTAAACTTCATTCGTCAGTCTTTCCATGAAACGTTGTCGTTCTCAAGGAAGTACAGCTGATGCTGACACTTGCAGAAATCATCTTAACCGACCTTGCCAAAGGAAATCGCATTTGTTTTCATTATGAAATCCAAGCATTCAACCTATCTTGAGTTGTACTTTGTCCTTATCACAGGAGAGAGATAGAGAGAGATAGAGAGATAGATAGAGAGAGAGAGAGAGAGAGAGAGAGCAGTAGATGTTTTCAGCCTGATCACATCGGGTTGGGAAGCGCTGTGGTAAGTAACTTTCTCTTAAAATGGTCCCAGGTTCGATTCAAGGTCTACAAGATATGCATTTACGTTTGTTCTGTGGTACCGATTCGCGTTTCACGTAGCGTAACGCCTATAATCGTTCTAAGAAGCTCTGCGTGCTTTCATGATGATACGAAAAAAAGTCCGATTATGGCTGGCCAACGTCATGTTACAGTTCGGTTCGTAAGTTAGGGCTGCTGATGAGATAAAACATGATTCAACTTCATTTCAAGGAATTTCAATGTCTCGATTCGGCCATGGCTTACCAAACGGTTCATCGTCTCGAAACTTAGTCCCGAATATTTCTTCAAGACAATTAAAATTTTAAAATCAGTAAACGGCTATGAAATAAGTTATGACCAAACAGATGATTGCTATTTTTTTTTAATTTTATGGAGTTTTCTCGTCATCTGAAATGAACTTTTATGAATATAAAACTTGAATAGAGGATAGTTATTGACGAAAAGTTACCTTTACCCAAAATTGGTAATTCCCTACCTCTAACTTCTAGTTCGACCTTGAAATCCATTCATTAATTTTACACTTTGATTGGTCGAAAAGGTTCATTTGTTGTAAACTGTTTATTTCTAAGGTGTAATCTAATTAAGTGATCACTTTCAAACCTTTGCTTATTTTTTTAAAAGGTCTGTATGAAAATTTCGAATTATTTTTTGTTCGAAACTTTAAACTTTCAGTTCGAAAATTTTGGTCTGAAATTTTAGGTTCAAAAATTTGATTTTTAAAATTTCGTTATATTTTTTTTAGTTTGACACAGGTTGAAACTTTTAATTCGAAAATTTCAGTTTGATTTTCTTTCGTTTGAAAAATCTTGATTTCATTTTTTGTTTGAAAATTTTAGTTTCAACTTTCTAGTTCTAAAATTTGGTTTCAACTTTTTTGGTTCGAAAATTGTAATTTGAAAATTTCAAGTTATAAAAGTTTGAGTTTGACAGGTTGAAACTCTTAATTCGAAAATCTCAGTTCGAATTTTTCGTTTGAAAAATCATTTCATTTTTGTTAGAAAAATTTTAGTTTCAACTTTTTAATTCTAAAAATTGGTTTCAACTTCTTTTGGTACGAAAATTTTGATTTCATGTTTCGAAAATTTTTAGATTACATTTCTAGTTTGAAACTTTCAGTGTGAAATTGTTTGATTTGAAAAATTTTAAATCGAAATTTTTTATTTCATCTTTTTTGTTCGAAATTTGTAGTTTTCCAAAAATTTGTTTCGAAAACTTTTAATTCTAAAATTTGAATTTTTTCTTCGATTTGAAATTTCGAATTCGAAAAATGTTTATTTTCTTTTTTGTTCGAAAATTTTAGCTTCAACTTTCTAGTTCTAAAATTTGGTTTCAACTTTTTTAATTCGAAAATTGTGATTTGAAAATGTCAAGTTATAAAATTTTTAGTTTGACAGGTTGAAACTTTTAATTCGAAAATTTCAGTTCAGTTTTTTATTTTAAACTTTTAAGTTCTAGAAATTTTAGATTCAAATTTTCACTTGAACTTTTGGAATAACTGGAAAATAGTGAAGACTCAAAATTTAATCAAATAGTTAAATACTGGATAAGGTTTGACGGTTAACCGTGAAACAATTCCCTATTTGCAATCTCTGAAAAAATTTTGAGATCATGATTTTAACTAAACCGTCAATGTTATTTAAGATATAAATTACACGAACTAACAACATGTTCAAGAACGTAACCTTAAAGTATCGTGGTTCTCTCTTATCAACAAAAGCTTAAGAGAAGTGCATTAAGGTAGGCATATCCTCATTATATGTAATTAAAGTGACAGCAAAATCTACTTTGAAGAGCTCACACAACGTCTATGTAGAGCATAAATCCTAAACAGCACAAGAATTTAAGTTAATATCAAAGTCATATAAGCTCTCATCGAGTATCAAACTCATGACCTTCGGAGACTAACTTTAGACAGTGCATGCCTATAACACAATAAAGAGAATACATGAGGTTAGAAACCTTCCCAAGTTACATCTTTAGCAATTTTAGGTGGTCAAATACTAAAATTAGTTCTGGAGACCATGACTTTGGTTCTGCCAAATTAATCCACCAATCATGAAATTTTAGTGTTCGTTCATGTACCCATGCGCTATAAAAGCCTATACTCATGACGTCATTATTATTTATTCACGAACGGAAACGAAAGGTAGTAACTAGGTCCAGCTCATCACTTCCCTCTTTTACCTTCTCTAGAAATGAATGTATTCTTTCAAAGTAAACCATTACATATATATGTTCTTGTTTTGTCATAAGAAATAACTCCTCAATGTTATCTCGTTACATAAGTATGATTAATCGTTATTACAATGAACCAATCAGATTCAAGCAAAACGTAAATGTGACGTCACAGACGAAAAACGATAGGTACCAACTAGGTCCAAAATAACCTCATCTCATCCCTTTTCTTCTTCTCAAAGAATGAATATATTTTTTCAAAGTAAACCATTACACACTATTTGACAATTAAACACCGTATTTGTTCGAACAAACAATGCCAACGATACTGTAACAACGAATACGTAAGCATAGGTAACACGATATAGCTGACGTTTCCTTTTCAACATATGATTATAAGTCAATACACGAAGAAACTTTTTAAATCTTTCCAACAGTTTTATTTAACCCACAAACGAATACGATATAAATTATTCTTGTTAACCAGATCCGGGATCGCCCCTCCCCCTCTTTTATGCGTCTCAATAAATGTATGCTTTTCTGGACACACTTTTTGACAATTGAATATCGTTGTTCGAGTCCCATAAGTCCCGTGAATGAAGACTATACCTTAATCAAAATCAAGTATTCCTCCCAAAGTTTTCGAGTTAAGTTGATTTTGAGTTTAACGTCCCGTTCAGCAGCGAGGATAAAACCTACTAATTAACGTGAAATCCAAACCGCATGAGCTCCTTCCGGGAATCGAAACCTGGTCTCCCACGTTAAAGGCACATACGCTAACCGGTTAGCCACGGAGAAAATCCAAAGTTTTCGAGTTTCATATTAATACAAATACTAATTTATACTATTACTGGGTCTACTAATTCATAATGTAATAGGTCATCAAGAAAGAGATCAAACCTTGTTTTCGTAATTTTATACCCGTAAAAGGGAACGAAAAACCATCATAAGCTCCAAGCTAAAAATCCCAGTTCAGTAACGTCAAACGAACATATTAGCTCGAACAAAATACCTCTAATTCATTCATACCAGTAGAGGTGCGGTGGCTCAGTGGTAGAGAATTCACCTTTGCTATATGTGGTCCCTGGTTCAAAAACCGCGAAAATAGTTTTGTGGTGGGCAACATTATGCTCAGGATACTCCGATTTTCTCCCACACTTTCATTCATTTCTCATCGTCACCGTCTCCTTTAGCCTAACCGGCATAACCATGGGACGTAAAACTAAAGATTTCATTTGCACCAGTGTTAGTCCATCTCATCAAAGGGATAACAATCTCCAAATTTTATGCCATAAAAGGGAACGAAAAATAAAAAAAGCATTCGTAAACCTGTACTATTTCATAACGTAATGAATCATCAAGACCATACTTTTAGAAATTTGAAAGAATCATCATAACCTCTGATCCAAAACTCCCAATTCAATGGCGTCATAGCAGGGCCAAGGTACCTCTGACTCATTCGCACCAGCGTGCATGGCCTCTGAATAAGCATAAGCAAAATTTCAATAGGTGACGCAATCCCGGGCCAAAGCATCCCTGATTCATTCACTATGGTCCATGGGGACCCCGAATTGGATAATCAATAGTTCGATCAGGTGGGGCAATTACTACTTACCGTTATCACAACTTATTTATCTGCCTTCGATTTGCAACTTTATATAGATTTAGCATTTTTTGCGGGTTCTGTAAATAGCGGCATACTAAAAGCAGATACGTGAATTGGGTAAAAGTATTACATGCAAAATTATATTGTCTAGTTCACTAAGTTCCTGCTTTTCCATTTTTTTAGATATTACGGGGAAAACTTTAAAACTATAGGTAGTTTAATTTCGCTGTAGTCAAGACCCTTAACACCCGTAAGTATTATCCTGTATCCTACTTCTATGATTCGGTATTAAAGTGGTTACGCATTCTCATGTTCAACTAAATGCCGACATTTTCTTCGTAGTAAACTTACTTATAGTTGCCAAATGCTCTAATACAATCATTTAAAGAAACATAGTTTGTAATAACCTGTAAGGTTACAAAATTTACGGTGCATACTTGAATATAATAACTTCATACATTCCAAATAAATGACTATAAATAATATTGTAGGCTATTGAGTAGTAAATCTTTAAATAAATGTCAATTATGCTTACTTTTTTAAAATTATTGTATAAATTGTTGATTTTATTTAAGTATCCCTTTCAGCTGTAAGGCTATATGAAACGTGAACCTACAGCTTAACGTGGAATCCGAACCGTATGAGCGCCATCGGGAGTCAAACTTGGGTCTCCCGTGCCTATTGATTGATTAAGGATGCTACTCAGTTATTCCTTGTGATTGGAGACAGTACTTCGACCTTGTCTGGGATCTAAAAAATGGGTAAAATTGATTCAGATTAACTTAAATCAACAAATGAGGAAGAACATTAGAAACTGAGAAGCGAATATTCTTTCTGGAATTGGAACAAAAGAATAAGCAATTATAATATAAAATAAAAGCATATGACATAGTTGAATTGTATGGTCGGCTTAGAAGTAATATGTGTCACCATCCAAAATGATAAACAACAAAGGGCCTACAGTCTGCTAGTTAACAATGCATTTTACTACACATACATTTTTAAATTCAAAAACAACTAATTTCAGTAAAATTAAGAATGGCAGTTATTATTATTGACAACGAATGACAGTTTATAGGACCATTCTGTTCAGTGCATTGTAGACAGCTAGGGAAGCGCACGAGTCGAGTCGAGTCGAGATTTAAGCCTTTCTCGACTCGACTCGAGAAAATGTTGTCTCGACTCGTGTCTCGACTCGAAAATATGTTTCTGTCTCGACTCGACAGTTTCTGTCTCGACTCGACACGAATTCGAGTCGAGAATTCTCGAAATTCAAGTCGAGACAAAATATACGAATTAAAATATACGCACACATCAGCCAGAACATAATGACTACCTACCTAATTGTCAGTATGTCTACCTTTGGCACGGATAACAACGGCGAATGCTCTTGGCATGGACGTAATGATCCTTCGTAGGTCGCTGGAGAGAGTTGGCACCACATGTGCACACACAGGTCACCTAATTCCCGTAAATTCCCGGGAAGGGGCGATGCGCTCTGACGTCACGTTCAATCACATCTCAGATGTGTTCGATTGGGTTCAGATCCGGCGAGTTGGGGGCCCAACACATCACTTGGAACTTGCCCCTATGTTCCTCGAACCACTCTTTCACACTCCTGGCCTTGTGCCATGTTGCATTATGTTGTCGAAAAATGCCCCTACCGTTGGGAAACATGGTAGTCATGAAGGCGTGTACATAGTCTGCAAGCAGTGTGCGATACGCCTCGGCCGTCATGGTGCTTTACTCGAGCTCCACTAAACACATGGATATATAAGCACCCATATGGTTCGGGGGGAATATTCGTGCACAAATACATACACACACACACATACATACATATATATATATATATAATTCTCAACCTTTACCGACTCACTTCTGGATGAAGGTTTCTCCAATACTTTTTCACACGTATCTATTTTCGGCAGTTCGTTTCCACGTTACTCCACACTGTTTCCTAATTTCGTCACACCACATTGTATTACAACGTTTTCTGGATCGTTTTCGTTCCCTTAGGATCCCTCAAGAATTGCTTTTGTACACCTACCGTCAGTTCTTCTTGCAATATGACCAGCTCACTGATACTTGAGTCCTTTTATTTTCGCGATAATATCGGTCACTCCTGTCATCTTCCTTATCCATGTATTTCTTTTCCTATCTCTCCGGGTTATTCCAAGCATACATCTATCCATGCTTCTTTGAGTTGTATATGCTCTCTCCTTTTGAAAGTTTAAGAAAAAGCATTCTACATTAACAACTGATCACAGAAAGTTGTGAATTCAAACAAGAGTAGATTTTAATTCCTACTTTAGATTGGAAGCAGCAACATATTTCAAATTATTGCCTTTGGTATAAAAAACAATTATAAAGTTTGAATTTGCGGTGGCAGCTACATGGCATGAGTGTGAACTGCGATTCCTCTTTTCTTTCATTATTAAGAGAGTTTTATTTATTGACTTTAAGATTCACAAGCTGTAGTTAGACGTATATAATACACATTACTCACTTGTGCACGTTAAACTTTTCTTTGTTTCGACAAAAATAAATTCACAAATTTCCACTTGGGCAGGTAGTCTTCGACCTTAAATTGTCACTTTTTGAAACCAATCAGACATTTGCTTCTAATGTTTTAACCAAATATGTAGTACCGAAGTTTCGAGAAACCCTCCTGCTTTTGGATCACCATTGTGTAGTTGGAGTGTGTGAATGATATAAATACTACTCAGGCAGATATCCAGCCTAACTTTACGTCAGTTTTTGAGGATAAGACTTAAAATTAAGCTTTTGCCTCTGTGCTCAAAATTTTTTAGTCAATAGGCGGAACGCTTTTCCCTAGAATAGGCCTAATTTCGCGGAACACAATAACGCAGAACAAAAAGTTGTGCATTAGTTCTTTATCGTGCTTTAATACGGTATTAATCTGCTTAAAATATGACAATAATAAACTGAAAAGATACAAATTTGGAGCGAGAGAAGTACAGCACAGGAACTTAATTCGGACACCACACTGACTTACTGGAGCGCAGAACTGGTGCGTTCTGGCCCATTTTAAGCCCCGCTTAGCCAATCTTTCCCTGATCTTTGCCCAATCCCTCATATTGACCTGAGCCTTAAATGTTCTTAAGGAATTACCTGGAACAACCTATCAGCACAACATCCACATATTCATTTAGGCCTACCGCAGCTCTTTAGTAGTGTTTCTTTCAGAAAAAATATCCAAAGAGGGTATTTTAAAAGTAAAGAGGGGAATTATAGTTAAACATGTTTCTTGATATCCTGATTTTCTCTGAAAATTTGCCTGAAGGGTATTGTGCACTTGACTGTGTGTGTATAAAGGGAGAAGCCCCGACTCACCCTCTGAAAGGAATACTGCTGATCAATAATACAAGGAAATCACAATATTAGGAAATCCAAATATTATCCAGTAAATATCACATTTATAATTTTGAATTAATAAGTTAATATTTCACTTACCACTAAATGTAATGGTATGAAAACTGGACTTGAACTGTTAATGGAGCTGCAACCGCCTTCCTCGAAATGTTGCTTCTGAATCAAATTTGTCGATAATCTCAGAAACGTTAATGTCGTAAGAACTTTCTATGCACAACACAGCTAAACTACGAATTTTTTCTTGACCCATAGTGCTACGAACGTATGTTTTTAGCCGTCTCAGGCACGAAAAGGAACGTTCACCGGTTGCGGAAGCTACAGTGAAGTTTAAATTCGTCGACAGAAATGGTTTCAATACACAAAACGGAAACACAATCCATACTTTCTACGAGGTGTATATCTAAAATAAGTAACACACAAGCTGTTGAAGGATATATAACACGGTATATATAGATAACATCACTAGGATCACAGTCATGTTTTAAATTGAGGTACCCCAAATCCTGCATTACTTGTGCAACAGCTCACTACTTATCAAATAATTATTAAGGTACTATAGTTAAAAGACTGGATTAAAACTATATTTGAAACTAGTAGTTTAGCCAAAATTCTTACCAAACGTTTTCTTAAGCATTATTTTGCTTGGATCTTTTTGTTATTCTTATTTCATGTTTGTGTTTTGTGACTTTTCCAGAACCGAAAAAGAAGGAAGTTATTATTATGGCATTTATTTAGTGTATAGGAAAAAGAAGAGAAATGTTTAATCTGGTAACCGATTAAATTTAATAATAATTATAATAATAATTAGCTATTACCTAGGTTCTTTGTGATCCAAGGCAAAACTATAACACATTTTCTAGTAATTTCCGAGTTAATAAACAGTTGATTTCTTGGTTCAGCATCCATTTTCAGCACCAAGGCCATATGTGGTGTAGACCTGTAGTTAAAGGTACAATACAAATTTCCGTAAAACGCCCAAATTTCAAAGCTCTGCCACCGAGAATCGAACCCGAGATCACGTGTACCAAAGGCGTGCGTTCTAGCCACTAGCCAGTGAAAATGTCTAATAAACGATTGAGGATTGGTGATTGGTTCCAATATGTGCTTCAAATAATTCTTCTTCCTGTCCTCAGTCATAGATTATTGGGCAAGATGGAAATTTTAAAGCTTTTCTCTCCCTTGGGAGAGCTGTTTTATACTTTGATAAAGTGCCTTCTTCGTAAAAGCATGTAGTTTATCCATGCTCTTCCTCTTCCTGGTTTTTCTTCTGCCTTTCCCGTTATGAACACAGTGATCCAATCGGAGTGCCGAATAAGATGGCCAAGCATGCTGTTTCTTTTTTTCTTACTATCTTCAAGATCTGTCGTCCTTTATTAGCTTTCTTTAGTATGTCATCATTCCTTTTCCTTTCGGCCCGTGATATTCGCAGCATTCTGCGCCAACATCACATTTTAAATGTTTCCAACTTGGATATTTCAGCTTTTCCCAATGTTCACGTCTCTGGTTCGTAAAGCGTCACGCTTCATACCAGAGTCTCAATAAATGGTTTTTGGAACGTTCAACGACACATTTCTTGATGTTAGCAGTTCTCTATTTATATTGAATGTTTGTTTAGCCCGCGCTTTTCTGGAATTTACGTCTTTTTCATTTCTTCCATTCGAGGATTATAAATTTCCTAAATAGGAGAACGTCTTAACGTCTTCGATTTTCTTTCCCTCTAGCCATACGCTTGCCCCTTGCTTTCAAATAATTAGACACCATTAATATAAGCAAGGATACAATATATATATATATATATATATATATATTACCTTTATTTGAAGTTGAATTTCGCAAGTAAGGAAAAGAATCTTAAAAATATACGCCGATCTCTGTGTATATATTGAAAACCTCTGTTACATTTCATAATTTTAAATCTAAAAAATCTCCGCGGTCGTCGTCTTAGAGTTTTCAGTTCAGTTCTTATTTCTTCTTCTTCTTCTTCTTCTTCTTCTTATTATTATTATTATTATTATTATTATTATTATTATTATTAATGAATTATTATTAAGGTTTCCGATCTTGTATCTTATTAATGTTTCACTTTTTTAGTATTAATCAATGAAACCAATTCCGTAACAGGAATGAAAAGTTAATTTCCTTTAATCTGAATTCATTTTGCAAGATTTAGTCTACAGTTATGTGCTACAGAATAGAGAATGCATTTCAACTGGAAATCGAACACGAAACTATATGCACCGAAAACAACTTAGGAGTCGAAACACAAACAAACAAACACATAAATTATGAATAAAAAATACATATAAATGAAATATAAGTAATATTCTTTTGTGACTTCTATTTCATTTAGTGTTTAGTTAATGTATCTTTTATTTTTAAGAAAAACTGCAGAGGTGGCTGCAGTACATTTTTAACTCGCCTAAGCCGGTCCCCAGCCCGGTTGCAAAAGCAGGAGGGAAAATGTACGGCCAACACCTGGAGGAAGATTGAACGGCACCTGGAGTCAAATTTTACGAAGAGGACTGCGACTGTGTAAGTTTAATCTAAAATCAGTAAAGGTATAAAAAATTAAAATATGCATAATAAAATTGTTATTTACGTTGACTGCGTAGTTTTGTTTTAATAATTAGCCATGTTTGGTCCTTATACTAACATGACTATGTTTACAAAATAGTGTGATAACGGATAATAAGTTGCGTATAAAGAAAACTATGCATTCAAGATAAATGACAATGTTAATGTTTAATATTATTAAAAGTATGTTCATTTTAAATAGCTTTTACCTACAGATTTCCTCATGTTTGGTGAGGCTTTCCACTATTGTAACTTATAGTAAAAATATGAATCCTTCTGTCAAGAATTGAATCGAAGTCAGGATATTGTAATCTGTAAAATCAACTTCTACTTGTGATATATAGGTAGATAGATTTATATGTAAAACTTACTAAAGAATTTGAGTTTTGAATTTTAGCACTTTAACCTAAAATTACAGTTTAATTCAGCCATTAAAAAATAATATTGTTATTTTGATGTTACGGTCTAGATTTTCCGTTTGTCTTTTGAGGAAAAAAAAATAGCCTATTTGATAAGAAAAGTGGCTCACCTTGTGCCTCTGTGTTTATTACTAGAACGGAATAGTTCCATTTTCTCAGGGAATATCAGCACCATTTTTATTATTGTATAACCGGTCCTTACTTTTACGAGAGTGGTTCAGCATGCTCCGCCTCTGACCCCCGTCGGAAAACCAAACAACAGTTATTTTTCAACGTAGTTCTCTGCAACATGAACACATGTTTACAATCAGTTTTCCAGTGCTTCAATTCCAGGGGGAAAAAGAAAACATTCTTTTGATTGGTCTTGCAACCACTCATTCACAACATCCGTCACTTCTGAATCACTGGCAAAATGTTTTCCATGAATACGTTTCTTCATGTTCGGGTACAGGTGGAAGTCACTTGGGGCCAGGTCTGGACAATAATGGGCATGAGAGACAATGCTGAGACAATGAGAGACGCTGCTGCATGAATTACACCCACCGCAACTTGGGAGATGTGGGCGGGAGCAATGAGCTAACATTCCCTGGCGTTTTTCCTTGATGCAAAAAATATGTAACTGTGCAATTAAGTTTGCAAAATAAACACCTGTGATTGTCTTTCCCTATTGGAGATAATCTATCAAAAGAATTCCTTCTGTTGTATCCCAGAAAACAGATGCCATGACTTTTCCCTTTGATGGTTGAACCTTGAATTTCTTTCGTGGTGGAGAATTGTTGTATTTTCATTGCATACTATGGCGTTTAGATTCGGGATCGAAGTGATGAACCCACGTTTTATCCATTGTAACAAATCTCTTTAGAAATTTTGCTTATCAGCCTTTATTGTCCGTAACAGGTTCTGACTTACCACACAATATGTCCTCTTCCGTCGGCCGTCAGCATTCGCGGGACCCAACGTGCAGAGATCTTTTTCATTAACAAAGGTTTATGTAGAATGGAATGCACACTGCCAGTTGAGATGCCACATGAGTATGGCAGACAGTCACTCACCGTTCTGCTAAAAACATGTCATTCACTTTTGTAATCATTTCTGATGTGGTCACCGTTGCATATGAATCACTACCATGCTCATCTTTACAGGTCTACCGACTACATTTAAATTCATGGCACCATTTCTTCACTAGGTCCTATGTAGGGCTAGAGTCTCCAAGTGTTCCCACCTTATCTGCATGGATGTTGTTCGGTGTTACATTTTTCTTGAGTAAATATTTTGTCACTGCTCGGACCTTTGATTTTTCCATTTCTTCAAATGTAGCTACACTTCTTACTGATCATCAGCCTGTAACAAAAAGAGAAATTATTGTAAATTCTTGAAACTTTGTGGATATTAGTCTAAATTATGCTCAATATTATGTATAAAATTACAAGTCTCTACTGTCACTAGAAACGGGTCAGGAGCGGAGCATGTTGAACCAACGTCATACATTTCCTATTATAAATCTTGTTTTCTTTAATTAACGATTAGTGCAAACTATTCAATGACTTGATTGTGATCTTTGATTACGGTTAATAATTGTGTATTTCACGTCAATTCTCTATGTTTATAAAAAAATACCATTTACATTAACAGCGAACTTCCACAATACGTCTTTAATTTATATTCAATGCGGATGTTCCTCAATTCATTTTTGGCTGTTGTAAACACTAAATTCCACTGGCATATTTAACATTTCAAAATTTTGTGAATTTTTGGACCAAGGTCATTGAACACCTATTGTGGCTTGTGTAGTTTGTCAACTAGATTTATTCTGAAAGCTAGTTCAAATTTTTGTTGGCATCAAAGTGTGAATTTGTGAAATAATTTTTAATTGACGATTCAAGTCCAAGTGAAGGCAGTGTATCCAGTTCCAATGTTTGAAGCAATGTAAAATATCCTCAGAAAACATCTATTGAGATCCTGTTTAGGTTCCTTGATAAGACTGAATCTTAACGGTGAAGTTGTATAAAATGGAAATATCTGTGACAAAAATATAAATAATGCAATAAAATATAAATAAATATTTTCCTTAATTTTATGTTTTTCTTGAGATGTTGATGAGAAGTTGTTGTTTCATCTGTGATGTAGAATGCCCTTATCTAAGCTGAGTTTAGGTCCTTTGGACCTAATGAAAAAGAACTCAAAAACATTTCTTTCTGTCTTATTGGAACAAGGGTATAAAGCTGTGTTGCGTTCTATGTTATGTCCTGTATCTTACAGATGACTTGAGAGACCGGAAGTGGGAGGGTTCTCCCTTTCTTGGTATGTTTTTTACCTTGGTTGAAATGTTCCTTTTTGTCATACCAATATAGGATTCATTACATTCGCACGAAATATTGTAGATCCCTGAGACCAAATCATCTTTATAATGATTTTTGTATGTTGATGAGAAACTTTCGAAAGTGGTACCAGATTTTACGAGAAATTAATTCCAAAGGCACTGCCTACTTTCTTTAACTTTCCAGAAAAGACTGGCCAGAGGGATAAGAAACCCATGTTTTGTCAACTTTCGTGGTTCTTTTTTCCTTTTTCTTTTTTTAATAATATTCCCATACTGAACTTTTCCATTTTTCTAGCGTGTGTGTGACAATGATATTTTTCTTCCTTAATCAAACAGTGTTTCGATATTTTTATTGAGTTCTGTTCTTTTGTAGAATACTTGAAGGCTCTCAAAAGAAGTTTTTTCCAAATAATCTCTTTGATGGGGAGGGAATGTGCCGATTGTTTGTCAAAAAAATCTTAGGCTTTTATTTTTCCATAGACCGAAGTGAAGAATTTGTTGTGCTTCCTATAAATGTGGATGTCCAGAAAATTGCTGTTTTCTGACTTTTCTTCTGTGATGAATTTTATACTATTGCGAATGCTCTTGAATTCTTTGACTAGGTCTGAGAAGGTGTTCTGATCTTTGTAGATGATCAAAAAATTATCAACATACACTATCTACCAAAAGTCACCGGTCAGTCTGCTAAGACATTGCCGTAAGAAATCCAGAGCAACCTGCAGGACGCTAGTCATTTGTTTCGGTGCAGAAGGTGCGTCAGGCGAGGAGTCAATTTGACTGAGAATGGCGCACAGACAAGAACTTAGTGAGTTCGATAGGGGAGTCATGATCGGCTTCATATTGCGGGTTTGTCGAATCGTGCTAGTAGTGCCCAATTACGCTACCCAAAATCAACGGTGAGAGATGTAATCCTGAAATGGAAACGTCACGGTGTCACCAGTGTTCCTAAACGGTCCGGCCGACCCAAGAAATTGACGAACAGGGACCGGAGAGTGATGAAACGAGTGGTATCCAGCAATCGCCGTCAAACTGAATCTTCCATCTAGCACGAGTTTCACGCTGCATCGGGCACATTAGTTTCACTGAGCACTGTCAGGACAGAACTGCATGCACTTGGTTTCCATGGTAAAGCAGCTGCCCACAAGCCACACATCACTCCAACGAACCAAGACAGGACGTTGGCATAGTGTAAGGCTCATCGAAATTAGACCCTAGACCAATGGAAACACGTGTTATGGAGTGTGTTTCATGTCAGATGGTCGGTTGTGGGTGTGGCTACAGCCCGGGGAACGCTTCTTACCAGACTGCATTGTGTCAACAGTGAAATTTGGTGGTGATAGTGTAATGGAGTGGGGTGCATTTTGTTGGTTCGGCCTAGGCCTGCTTGTTGTTGTGCCTAGTAACACGAAGAGTGCAAATCATTTGGACGTTTTGGACAATTCAGTGATTTCCACATAATCGAAATTCTTTGGAATTCAACCATGTTACTATCAGGATGATAATGCCCCTTCCCATAAAGCTGCAAATGTTATGTCGTGGTATTACGGGAACAATGTGAGGGGTCACAAAGCTCCAGTGGCCTGCTGAATCGTCGTGGAACATCTGTGGGATGAATTGGAGCGTCGTTTAAGGTCCAGACCAACTCGTCGAAATTCAGCTGCCGCACCTGGAACCGCCTTGCAGGACGAGTGGGCTGCCATCTTACTTGATACCTATCAGCAACTGATGGAAAGTCTTCCTCGAAGGATACTGCTGTGATCCAGGCCCTACCCAATATTAGGTAAGTCACGATTTACTTCATTCCGAAAGTTGTAGGGTGACCGGTGACTTTTTGGAAGATAGTGTATGTACCAAAAATATTTCGGGAATTTGTATTTCACATTGCTAAGAATTTTCTTTTCGAATTATCCATAACTATATAGTTAAGTAGAGGAGAAAATGGGCTTCTCATCCCAAGATCTTTTTGGTTGTGAATATATTCTTCAAATTAGATAATTATTGTCGAGACAGTTTTAAAGAAGTTTTATGACTTCGTAAATGATGAGATCGAATGCCTTGTTTCTCTTAGTTTCCTCTGTGTACAGGATATAGCTAAATTGATTAGTATTGAACTAAACACAGCTTTGACGTCCAGCGAAGGTAGATGTAAATTTCATTTTCATTTTTCATTTCATTTTATTTATCCTCCATTCTGTACAAACTTGGAAATAATTTTTCGATAGTACATGGGATTCGTCATGGTTAATTGATGCAGTACATATATTACACACATTTGTTAAACATAATTCATACTTTTATACATCACATTAACTAGTGATGTGATGTCTGGAATGACTTCCATACCATTCTTGATGGAGTATTCAAAAGGTGTGGTGTCAGAAATGAAAGATGTTAGTTAATTAGCCAATTTGTAAGTTAAAGAATTTTTGCATGGCATATAGGAGTAAGAATCTGGTGATAAGTAATAAAAATGGTGCTGGTGACGTTTCCAGAGAGAAAGAAAATATTCAATTAAAGTATTAAACATGGAGGCACAAGGTGAGTCACTTTTCTTATGAATACGTACACTATAGCTTCTATAAATACGTGGGTCAGTCAGAAAGTTAGTTGCACTCTTTTGTAAATATTTTCAGTCAAAGGCTATTTTGATGAAATTGTGTGGTAACACTGCAGACACTTAGCTGTATTGTGTGACGTAGCTTCTTTCATGAGGCAAGTGGAAGTGCTCTGATAATCAGTCGTAAACATGTTTCGATAGCTGCAAGTGGCGTCCAAATTTGAAATGCGTGCAGTGATTCTCTTTTTTTTTTTTTTTTTTTTTTGTGAGCGAAAAGGTGTGGCTACACTGAAATTTATCAGCATTTAAAAGTCGACGGCCAAGTAAACTGTTCAAAGGCATTGTGCAAGACCTCATGCAGCACAACAAACGTGCGAACTTCTGATAAAGTTTAGGTGGGAAGTGTGGGATCAGCCCCCTTATAGCCCAGACCTTTCACCTTGTGACTCCCATGTGTTTGGTCCCATGAAAGACGAACTTTCAAAATTACGATACCACTCGGATGATGAGGTGAAAGCTGCAGCCCAAGAATAGTTACCGAGGATTGGGTAGGATTTCTTTGCAGAAGGCATAGAAACACTTGTACCACGCCTCGACAAATGCTTAAATAACGGAGGTAATTACATTGAAAAGTAGATTGTGAATGGAACTTTACGATACAAACAAAGTTATTGTAAAATTTCTATCCTGTTTTATTTTCTGAAATAGTGCAATTAACTTTTTGACTGACCCTAGTAGATAGTCTGGTTGATATTTTATAACCACAAATCCGCGGTTTAGGTTGTATTTGTCCATATTGAATCTTGATATGTCTTTCTATTTCTAGTTTTCAATTGACAACTATGAAGCTCATCATAGAGAATCTTACAAGTATACATTTCCCTTATTTGATTGACTTGTCGGTCGGAATTTAATGTCCTCAGTACCAAGGCTATAAGTGACTGGGAGTTGCCTCTTGAAGTAGAATCCAAACCATTCCTTCGATTTATATGTGAGGCTTCGTATCCTCACCAGGGTACAAATTCGGGACTGAGTGCATTAGCTATTTGGAGACAGGGAGTCAAAAAAACGTCACGTTTGAATATAGAGAGGAAAACTGGTACACTTTCACTGAGTTCAGGGTCAGACAGATGGAGATAAAATCGTCCGAGTGTACCCACAAAACATGTGACGAGGTTCACTGACGTTCCGCATGTAGAGTTCAATTCGTGAGGGATAATAAAAGTTTTTAAAATAGTGACTGTACTATAAAGAAGAAAAAGGAATTTTTAGATTATGTTTCGCGATGTAGTTAATATCTTTTCGTGTTGAAGTAGTTGTGATATTGAATGCAAACGTTAGAAGAATAATTGTATAATAATTGATTGCAGTTTATTATCAGAATAGCTGCCAGAAGAAATGGAAGCATGAATAAATATAGTAGAGATAACGTGAGGTTTTCTGTTAGTTGATGGAGATATTCTGTTTGCACAGAATTATTATGACTGAGAATTGTGCAGTAGCAGCTGGCATTTAGGTTATTAAGACACTAGAAGAGCAATCTCAATATTAAGAGCCTGCCTTACTAAAAATAATGCAAAATTTACCATTTTTCTTTTGCTTGTTTATTCATCAGTGAAAGGAGATAATGAAATGCAAAGTTACCACAATTATAGATAATGCTATTCTACAACAGAAAATATGAACCTAAAGAAACTTCAGTGTTGCTATCCACAGAAATGACAGTGTTGCCAGAAAAACAATTTCCCTAAAATCTAAGTTAAGGCAACGAGTAGAGGAACAAACTCAACTGCATATGGTTACGTATCATATTGTTTTGGTTTCCTATGAACTACTTTTTAAATAATAGTTGTAGTTAGTTTGTAATAAACAAAATAGTTTTAACATACAGTTATTAAAACTAAATAATACTGTTAATTAAAAGGTAGTTCACAAGAAACCAAACAACATGATACGTAATCAAATGTAGTTGAGCTCATTCCTCTACTCGCTGTCTTAACTTAGATTTTAGGGAAATTGTTTTTCTGGCAACACTATAATTTATATGGATTGCAACACTGAACATTCTTCAGGTTCATATTTTCTGTTGTAGAATAGCATTATCTATAATTGTGGTAACTTGCATTTCATTATCTCTTTTCACTGATGAATAATCAAGGAAAAGAAAATGGTAAATTTCGTATTATTTTTAGTAAGGCAGGCTCTTAAGACCAAAGACCCAATCTTACGCCTCTTGTATTATTTAATAAAATATATTCATAAATTCCCTATCAAATACTTACTAACGATAAACATACTTCGTCTAGATCAGTTACCACAAAATATATAATAACAAAACACGGAACTATTTCAGATATTTGATTAACACTTTAACGCAGAATAAAGGCATCCGCGTGAGAGAAAAAAGAAGAAAGAAAGGAAGAAAGAAAAGAAAAGAAATTGTATGCCGAAGAGAAACTTATTCATATTAATGACTCTAAGATAAGAATCAGGCGGTTTCAGAATTATCAAAATACCTAAGTAAATCTAAGCGTTCCATAAAATAAACTAACATTTTGCACAAAATTTCTTTGTTTGTAAAAAGACGTAAACGTTTCTAGAAAAGAAAATACGAATTTAGTTCTTCGTGACTAAGCGGTTAGCATACGCATCTTTGTCGTAGGAGACTCGGGTTCTATTCCCGACGGGTGCTCATATGGTTTGGATTCCACATTAATCAGTAGGTTCCGCCTCATTTAGCCCTGCTGCTGAACGGGACGTTAAAATCAACTTAAGAAATTAATCAGAACCAAGGACCGTAATTAAATTTAGATAAAGGTAGTATAGACAAGCAATGGGATGAAAAAAAGCAATAGACTCGGTGTATACAGTACACCTCCGAGTATCCAGCATAATGTGATGGAATGGAAGGCCAGATAACGAAAACGCCGGATAGGGCGGAGTTCTATGAACTAATTTCTTTGCCCCACCAATACCAAAAGACAAAGTTTTTATACCAAAATGCACTGTTATAATACAGTATGTATTTTTTCACTTCTTATTTGGCTCTGTGCTGGTAGTTTATAAATGTTCATGTACTGCACTGCACGTTTCAAGAATTTATTGAATAAAAAGTAAATTAAAGAATACGTACAGTATTTGTAAACAGTTCACATTTTAATATAAATTCTGTAATACTTAACTTAAATGCAGGAAACATTAACGTAAATGGTAGGCCTAATTCTTAAGAAAATTGACTCAAACTGATTTTACAGTACACAGATATGAAAAGGTAGTTCTACAATAAGAGCCAAAACTTACAGTTTTTAGTTTTTGAAAAAGTCCTTACTAGATGACTGCTTCTTATCTTACTAGATGACTGCTTTTTAATTAAATTTTAAAAAAAGCATATTCCAAGAACAATGTACGAATGCAGTACTGCACGTACTGTACAATTATAATTAGGAACAGTGGCAAACGTACTGCATTGAGTCCGTTACACACCGATGAAACAATGAACAAGGAGCAGAACGCTGCTCATTTCCTGTCACAACTTGTATTTTGCACACGACATATAGGAGGATAGTAGCAGACGTCCGCTTCCAATACCTTGGCAATGTTGCCAATGCAACGCCTTGCCTTCCTCATTTAATTACGATAAACGAAAAATAGGCCGGATTGTCGCTAGCCGGATGCTTGGGAGTTTAGTGTAATACATATATATATATATATATATATATATATATATATATATATATATATATATATATATGCAGTATAGACTACAAGTTGGAAACAAAGCTTATTATGCAAGTCTCAATCTCCCGAGAAGTAAAGTAGTTTCTAACACAATGAAAATACTATACACTCGTACACTCATGAGACCTATGGTGACCTATGGTGCAGAGATATGGGTTTTGACGAGGAAAGACGAGCTTGAGAACATTCTTGAGAAAGGTGCTAAGGAAAATATATAAGTCTGTAAGGCAAGATGAAATCTGGCGCGTAAGATACAATGAGGAGTTAGATATATTAATAAGAAGAGAGGATATTGTAAGACATATAAAGATTCAGAGAATTGAGTGACTGTGTAACCTGCAATGACACGCCAAAAGAATATATATAAAGGGAGGAAGAAAAGAGGAAGACATAAACTGAGTTAGCTTGATGATATAATAGACTTGAAGATCATGAAACTGAGAGGATGGAACAAGAGAAAAAATAGAGGCATTTCGATGAGGACGCCAGTCCCTACACCGGGCCATCAGGCTGTAGCGTCAGGAAGCATGTAAATTAAGTAAGTCAAGTAATGGAACTAGATGATGAATTACAACAAATAATAAACTCTTATACCTACAGGGGGCGCGGTGGCTCAGCAGTAGAGAGTTCACCTCTGGTGCTTGGGGTCTCTGGTTCGATCCCAGCTCACGCCGTGTGGACTTCCTGGTGGACAAACTGTGTTCGTGGGTTTTCTCGTGGTTCTCCTGTTTCCTCCCACTTTCTTTATTCCACCATTTCATTCATTTCTCATAATCACCGTCTCCTTTAACCTAACCAGCATAACCGTGGGATGTAAAACTTAAAGATTTCATTTTTTCATTTTCTTATACCTACAGTTATTGCATTGACATTTCATTCGAGTCAGTACACTTGAGAAAACATCCATTTAGTTCGACGTTTATAGATATAGAAACACTATTATTTAAAAAAAAAATGACACTATATACTCACCGTAAATTGTTCTGTGTTCAGTTTTGAGGTACACGCCTACTTCTGTAACTATTACTGAATTCTACTTGATGTAATGGAACATTTGCTTTTAGCTAATATTAAATGAGGTACCAGATACAGTACGAAAATTAATAGTGGGCTGGAGATACTACAACAAGAGAAAAGGAACGCTTGACATTTACTAAATCTACCCTTCATACTAAAAGATGAAAAAGGATTCGCTCTGTTCAGTAAGATAATTACTTCTCTTACTTTTCAGAAATAAAAATGAAAATAGTCTTTTATTGCACTATTGTACTTATATAAACCTTTCTGATACTGTAGGCAGATAGTTTTCCATGTCAAGTCTCAATGTTCCAGAGGCAAATCGACTGTTTTCTCTTGCAGAAACTGAACATTGAGTGAACATTGATACCAGGATGAGAATAGAGATACATTATCAAATGGACTCTTCAGCATGATTTGACGTGTTTCCAAGACGAATGGTAAGCTGGAAAACATATCTCTGAGGTGCATTGGTGGGATGCAGTGAATATTAAAATGAAAGATGGCACAATTGCAACAGTTTCGTGGGATTCAGTGTTCCGTCACGGTATACCAGAAACCGCTACTACACATACTACAGGAGCTATGATCACTTCTCTTAGAACATTGATGCTGTTAAACTGTTAATAAAAAATAGTGAGATGAATTGGTAGGAGGAAGTGTGCAGTATGAATGCTTCCTTCTTCATCCTCCTCCTCATCATCATACGTATTCTGCTATTATTGGCAGGTCACTTGCCGCAACAGATAAGCTTCCATGCTGCATGGTCTTCGCCTAACCTCTTCGTCTTCACGTACGATTTTTCTGTTTGAATATCGTCCATTAATTGTAGTCTCCATCGTCCCTCCTCTCTTTCCTGCCACCATACCCTCTAGTACGTCCCTCATGATACACTTCCTCCTTAGCCAATGTCCCAACCATTTTTCTTCCTCGACTTAATAATATCTAACATTGTTCTTTTCTCCCTTATCATTTCTAACACCATCTCATTCGTTTTTTGCTCGATACAGCTAATTCTCTCCGTTCTTCTCCACATCCACATTTTGATAGCTTCCAGTCGTTTTTCATCATTTTTGCGTAATGTTCATGTTTCTGACCCATACAGTACAATTCTCGACACGAATCATTTTATGAGTCTCTTTCTCAACTCTTTACTCAAGATCCCACAAAATAGTACTTCCTTCCTCCTAAAGGTTTCTTTCACCATCCCTATCCTTGATTTTGTTTCACGTTCATATTTCATATCATTACCAATAATACTACCCAGGTATCGAAAACTAGTCACATATTCTATTTTCTCCCGTTCTACTTCTTTATTTGACACAAACCCTTTCTTTCCAATCACCATGGCTTTTGTCTTTCTAACATTTATTTTCATCCGATATTCTTCACAGACCTTTCTCAAGTTTTCTAACATCTTATTGATGTTCCTTTTCATATTCTGCAACAAGCGCCATATCATTGCAAACTGTATACACCTAATCATTCTACCTTCTACTGAAATGCCGCCTTCATTTTGTAGGATCTTTTCCACTACCTCTTGTAGATAGATATTAAATAATGTAGACTTCCTTCTAGAGGTCAAAAAAACGTTTTATCTGTAAAACTAAGTGCTGCCAAGTAAATAGCCCTTTTTCAAAGGATATACAGGGTAGGATTCGGAAGTAATGAGCCTCACTTTATACTGACGCGTGCACATCCTGCAGCACGCCCCGCTTTACAGCGATGGTGGTCGTGGGTGTTGGCTTCACAGCGCAACGCGGATGAGTTGGCTCCCAGCTTTCGGCGCGTTAGCATCGGCCTTAACAGTAGACCGTATACGGTGGTGCGTGACACGGCGATATGGAAAGTTCGTTAGAGCAACGCTACGCGATCAAATTTTGCTTCCGGTTGGGCAAGTCTCCTTCCGAAACGTTCGCCATGCTTCAACAGGCGTTTGGGACTGGGTGTCTATCCTATTCTTAAGTCACAAGGCTTTTAGTGATTCCCGGGATGAGGTGACTGACGAACTCCGGTCTGGACGTCCGTCGTTGGCCCGTACCGTTTGAGTCTCTACCAAGTAGCTGAAGCCCTGAACTTATCGGAGACAATGGTGCAACGCATTGTTACCGAAAACTTACACATGCGGAAAGTCTGCGCGAAACTTGTGCCGAAAGTTTTGACTGAAGAACAGAAACGGAACTGAGTGCTCCGATGCGAATAACTGCTGCAATTGTGCGAAGGCAATTCTGCCTTTCTCGAAAAAGTGATAACCGGCGACGAAACTTGGACTTTTTAGTATGATCCAGAAACAAAACGACAAAGCACTGAGTGGCACACCTCAAACTCACCCCGTCCAAAGAAAGCGCAGATGAGCAAATCGAAGACGAAGACCATGTTTATAACTTCTTTCGGAGTGACGGGGTTCGTCCACTACGAGTTTGTCCCGCCCAGATAGACCGTGAATGCTGCTTACTACCAGGAAGCTCTGAAAAGAAGCGTCACGCGCAAGCGCAGGGACATCAAGAACGGCTGGAAGCTTCACCACAAAAACGCCCCCAGCCACACCGACTACCTGGTCCGAGTCAACGTTCCTGTGGTACCCCAGCCTCCCTACAGTCCGGACTTGTCGCCTCCTGACTTCTTGTTTCCGCGCTTAAAATAAGCGCTGAAAGGAAAACGTTTCGGTTCCATCGAGGACATCAAAGCAAATGTCAAGGCAGCCCTTGCAGCCATCCCGGAACAGGCCTTTGGGGAGGTCTTTGAGTCATGGAAAAGCCGCCTACAGAAGTGCATTGATGCAGGAGGTGCCTATTTTGAAGACTATTAGTCAGTTGTACCGATCAGCTCAATAAATATGTATGTTTGAACAAAGGGTCATAACTTTTGAATCCTACCCTGTACGCAAAACGACGATTCATTTCGGTATATACACAGTCTGCAGAATAGCTGTATTAAGGGTAGCCTTTACCAACAAACCAGGTACATTTTTAGAAGTTGTTTTCCGTGTTTTGCCTTATTAGTTATTTTCTGCGTTGAAAAGTCAATCGGAATCAGATCAAAGACTGGCATATGTTCAAATATTAATCGTATATACTGTGGGTGTGATACCTGCTGGAGCCAATTGCCTCGGACACAAACCCGAGCAGTGGTTCGAATCTTACTTTAAACAGTAAATAATGTCTCATATAGCGTCGATGTTGGAAAAAAATTCAACTCCAATCAACCAAACAATAATCATATTAATAACAATAAGACAAATCACAATAATGTGATATACTATTAACTGTACTGTTTCGGTGTTCCCTGACACCTTCCTCAGAAGCCTGGGCAACTCACATGTAATTCAGACCATTCCTCAGAATTTTGTCTTACACTATTTGATATGACAGCAGACTGTAGGCAGGTTATACGAAATTTTCTAACAAAAAAGAGCATCAATAACATCAGCCAAAATTAAGAAAATTGAAATTTAAACGTTTAAAAGGTTGGTTGTACACAAGCGAATGCTGGTACATAAAATCAGATAAAGAAGTTACGTTTAGTAATTTAAACAGATAAGATTACACAAAAATTAAGAACTAAAATTAACATAATTTGATTTTCGATTCTTTGAATGAAGTTTCACAGAAAGTCAGTAACTTATTGGATGAATCATAGGTCATAGATGAGGGACTAGTTAACAGTATAAATTCGCATCTCCTATTTCTGCTACCAATCTTTGGTAGCTATACCGAAAATACATAAAGAAGTTGCCCCTCTATGATTCGTAGTTCCTGATAGGAACTTCATAACTTCCATTTATAGGAAAGCGAAGTGGTTATCCTATTATATTTTTAAACACACGGAAGAAATCAAGTACATATATCATAAATAATAATTTTGATGTTAAAACAGAAAGGTGCTCATTAGTCAATGCCAGTGGTTGAAAATTAACGACATTGGACGTCATGAAAATGCATAATTTCACTCCGGTCAATCTTGCTATCAAATGCACTAAAAATGGCTCAAAATCAACCAATTCCATGATTTAGAAATAAGGGAAATTGTAAAGTTTTGGAACCTTGCCTTTCCACCAGCAATAACTTTAAAAAATAAAAGAAGAAGAAGGAATAGTTCAATTCAACTATAATTCAGTAAATGTATAGCTCTATGGAGGATGTGCAAATAATTAGAGATTCAAAGATCAGGAACAACACGAATGATCACCAGAGGGCAATAATGTCAGCAGTGAAGAATTCAACTCATGTCGTATCAGCCAGTTGTGAAGGATGACAGAGTGAGTCTGCACAGTGCAGGAAGGTCTAGAAACACAATACCTCGTCGGTGCATTAGACAGTATTACAAGCATTTCACAACATTCGAAAGGGACCGCATCGTGAGGTTGTACTGGACCAGCTGGGCGTTTCGTGCGATTGTATTCTAATGTTCTGAAAATCAAGGCAATCTCTAAATTAAAGTTTTTGTTTATTATTGGAATGATGCGTTTAAGAGATAATATGCAAAAGTTAAATCAAGTCAAAATTCCACTTCATTAACTTTTAGGCTTAAAAAGATGTTGGTGCCATGTCTATCATAGTTCTGCATGCTATTCATATCTAAAGATATAATAACACATGCCTACAGAGTGATCATAAAATCCCATTACCCGCTATCGCGTGTCCACATATTCATAGATCGTCGCATTGTATTAATGTGGGATTATGGCAGAGCATAAGTGTGAGGTAGTGTGACTCTTCTTTACTATTTATTCCAGAGTGTCTGTATGTACACCATCGTTTTCATAACAGTATGATTCTCCTCCATGTACGATGTGAAATACTCCGCAACATTGCTGGCATGATGGCAGTAAATACACATAGAACAGCATCATTAAGTTCGTCAACTGTCTCGTAACGCGTGGCACCAACCTTTTGTTTTATGAACCCCCATGATGCATTGTCGCAAGTTGTCAGATCAAGACTTCGGGGTGGCCATTCCAAAGGTGCACGCAAATTGACAGAATTACGTCTAATCCATTTATCAGGAAATACCTCATTGTGATATTCTCTAACGGCAAAGCATAACGGGCTGTACTCCATCCTGCTGAAACCGTACACGACCGAGAAGTCCCTAATCTTACAGATATGGAATAAACCACTTTTAACATAGTGAGATATGTAATGTGATTCACAGCACCCTTAAAGAAATATAGATCTGCCAAGTGGGTTGCAGACATTACAGTCCAGATCATGACATGTGGTGGGTTATGTTAAATTTCTTCATAAAAATGTGGATTTTCTTTACTTCCGAAATAAACGTTCCTGGCCTTTTCACTGCGATATATTGCACACTCGTCCGAGAAAAACACTTTCTTCTTGAAGGAAGAGTTGTAAAGACACCGAGCATTCGTCCACAAGCTTGCTGACGTTTTTGCATGTTATTATCACTCAATTCATTTACAAACGAAGGTTTAAATGTCTTTGAGTACAAATCTTTCTTCATATGATTTTGTAATGTCGAGTATGGAACACCCAATTCCTGTGACCGCTTACTAATGGACTTTTTTTGGCGAATGTTCGATAACGTTGAAGATCGTCTTGAGAGGAGTTTATAATTTATGCAACCACTTGCAAAGCGCTTTTTCTCTCACAGTAAAATTGTTGGTTTTGGAGGGGAAGATTTCTGAAAACTTAGAGTGAAATCGTGCTGAATATCTCTCATTGATTTTCTTGTATGGGGTCGTTCGTGAGCCCACATGCTTATTACGATCCGTTCCTCTATGGCGTAAGTGGACTCATCAGTCATGATTTCGATGTTAGTCAGCACCTACAACAGTAAGAAGCAACAATTCATTAACATCTATGTACGATCGTAAAGTTTTAATTATCACCAGGAAGTTATTAAGATATGATGATGAAATGTTGTCTGTGGTGTTACGTTTGGTTCTCATGTACATGATATTAACGAAATTAGCACCTAATATATTTTTTAAAGAGTGTGCCAAAAATGACCAAAGTGCAGGATGGATAAGATTGAGACTCACAGTGTGACAAAATACCTACATTTGAAGGGTAATAATCCAGACAAATTCATGACGAGATGAAGGCCGTGTAGGCGGTGATTGTCCATCTGATAACACCATTGTAAAGTGGAAAAGGAAATTCCAAACTGGTCATATGTCCCTCACAGACGACCCAAGACCTGGAACACCATCTCTGAAGGACGATGTAGCCATTGTGAAGAAAGTGGAGTGTTTAATTCTCGAAAACAAACTTGTAACCATCCAAACAATTATGAATGAGGCTGGTCTCAGTCAGTTATGGTAGTGTGTGTAAAATTATCCATGACGAACATCACAAGTCTAAGGTATCTGCGCACACTGAGTTCTTCTTTTGCTGACACCTTTCTAGAAGCACCAGCTCATTCATCTCAAATTGCTGTCTACGAAGCAAGAGCGTGTGGCTTCCAGATATTGCAGCATTCACCTTATTCTTCCGACCTCGCACCCAGTGACTTTTTCTTGTTTCAACAAATGAAGAATCAATTGCATAGTCGCCATTTTGACAACACAGATGACGTCATTCATGAGGTGAAAGAGTGGTTTAAAGCACAATGTCCAGACTTCTACAATGACGGTATTGGTAAAGTGAAGGAACGCTGGGAGAAGTGTGTAAATCTGGGTGGTGACTACATAGAGAGGGGTTAACAACTACAAATCATAACAATTCCTGTATCCTGATTTTTTTTTTACCACGATAATTAAAACTTTACGATACTCCCTCGTAATACATAGGAGTAATGGGTTTAGATGTACCACACCTGCAACAATAAGAAACAATTCATTAACATCTATGTGATAGGTAGAGGGTAACAGGACTTTGTGATCACTCTGTAGGTGATAGATCCCATCAATAAAACATGTACGCTATATACACAACAACAACAAGTTAAGCCAGAAACTTGCAATAACTACGAGTAGATAGCTTCTTACTTGGAAATAAAGGATATGTTCAAATAGCAGCAATCACATAACGTAATAAATAGAAAAAAGAAATAGTAATAAAAAATAACAGAGAAAATAGAGAGAACAAATATAATATAAATACAAAAGGAAACATAAATATAAATGGGATTCCAATATAAATAATAACAACGTTTAAATTCAAATGAAGTTTAATATTCATATACAGGTGAAACGAAAGACAAAATTATCTATGTTAGGCATTTCATCAGCCGAGCACACTCCTCAGAATCCAGAAAGAAGTTTAGGAACGTAAATTAAAGTTAGTTACCCAAATCTTGAACATTTCATAAGCCGAGCACACTCCTCAGAATCCAGAAAGAAGTTTAGGAACGTAAATCAAAGTTAGTTACCCAAATCTTCAACAATACCGTCTGCGTGGGTTCTCCAGCTTCCTCTCACATTTTTCATTCCACTATTTCATTCATTTCTCATTATCACCATCTCCTTTAGCCTAGCTGACATAACCGTGGGACGTAAAACTTAAAAAGATTTAATTTCATTCCATTCCCAAAACTTCAACAAACTACAAGGAAACCTCGCAACACAAAAAATTGAGAAAATAGTTCCATCGATCCAGCAAACAGAAGAAGAAACCTCGAAAAAGTTATAGCTATATTGCTACTTAGTCATAAGTTGGTTAAATATTTACTTATATACATTTCCATTTCTACAAATTCTTCTCAGCAAGTTACAGAAATGTGTAATCACCCAAATTTAAAGTGTAAAATTATAATAGAATCTTTACAAAGTGCCTATTGGAAGTGAGGAAGATTTCTATGAACTATCACAAAATTATAAGTTTTCATAAAACTTTTCTGCATAAGCTTTTCACAGCAACTACACCTTTTAAAAGGTGATTTTAGTGCAAGATATTTGCATGATCATATTAACAAGTTTTTTTTTTTTTTTTATTCTGTTATTTTTATTTTTTGATATTTTTGTACCATGCCCACCAAATATTGCAAAATAAAATTCTGAGAACTGAGATAAGTTGTACGTCAGTTGCAGAAATCTGCTGAGAAAGGTGTCATAGAACGCTGAAACAGTACAGTTAACACATTCCATTCGCAACCCTTGGTTGTGAGCTTTGTCCCTCAGGTCGGAGGATTTCGTCACGTTTTTCTATCTTTGTAAATAAACTATTTAGAAAAATTTAAATAATCTAATCTTTGTTTTATAAAAATATACACTCAGAACAATAGAATACACTATATACAAACCACTTCTGTATATTTTTCATTGTGTTATTAAAATTATGCTTTTTACATACGAAGAAAAAGCCCGACGAACAATACACGCGAATGTTTGGATGATTTTACTTATATTTTGTCCATATGACACTGTCTGAAATGCTTTAATGATAAAAGTACTAAATTTATAAAATAATTTTAAAGATATAAGTTGTCAATCATTCCATTTCAGAATAACCAATCAGATAATTCACAGTAAAGATTTGTACTGAAGAAGGTAATAGCTTTTCTCCCGAAATGTACACAATTAAATAATCTTAGATGCTTTTTGCGTAAGTACTTTTTAATGAGTAGTAATTATTGAAAGAAGCTGTTGTTATAAAAACGGTTTGTTTTACGATTAGAACACTCATCGTAAAAAGTTTTCTCGAACTTCAGGCGCATTGAAATAAAACATTATTTGATGTGGCTAAAATGTCTGATTTTACTTCAAGTAGAAAACTCTTTTATGTAACGCGATCAATAAATGAATCGAGATCTCAAATTTCCTACATGATCAGAAAACAGGTTGAGGAGTCCAGTCACTTAGGAAACAGTGAATTGTTGATAAGGTTTGTGTAAAAGTGCACCATGGAGAACACATAATAAAAAATAACTTTTCTTTATGAATTCTAACGGGACATTCTAAACATAGCCCTGAAAAATATTAGCAATGCATTTGAACAAGTAGCGGTGAATTAATGTTATTGGTTTGTGAAATTTTGTGCCTGTGACACAACATTGATAAATGAGTCTCGGCAGAATCGGTAAGTTGAAAACTGTGACTCATGGACAACAGATGAGTTGACACCAGCCGACAAGGATTCAGTCTTAAGGTGTGCACTGCACTCCGTGTAAGGAATAACTGCTTGCATAGTATTGTAATATTAGATGAAAGATGGTATGACAATCGTAAACTGTCAGAAGAGTGATTGGATCATATTCAACAATCAGGTCGATTGCCAAAACCATGCCTCTAACCGCAAGTGTTGCTAGTGTAACAGGCCATGATGGGAATGATCCATCACGTTTGCTCTGTCAAGGCGAAACCATCACTACTGATCTTTACAACGCTGAAGTTCATGAAACGTGCTGCAAACATCCAGCAAGTCAACAGACATAGGTATTCTAGTGTTGCACTACAATTAACACTTGCATATTGTGGCAAATTAAACTATCTATGAATTGTAATTTGAAACCTATCATTACACCACTACATTCTACTGACGTCTCTTCCACCGACTATCAAATCTCTTCCAGCATCTTCAGTTTTTAGCAGGGAAGATCTTCTCTGATGATCGGATGATGAAACTTGTAGTTGAGAGCAACTTCACATTTTCGATTCCAGACTTCCTTCGTCATGGGATCTAATCGTTGGGTGATCGACGGCAAACGTACGTAGCTGCAGCCACAGACGTTTGTTAAGTAACCACGTATTGTTGTTTTTTTCCTTCCTTTCAAAGGAGCAAACGTCGGTGGGATACTTAATCGCCCTAATCCAATAACAGAGATAAAAAGAAATGAATTTAGAATGTTTTATGTGCAATAATTACACTTCATCGAAACAATTTTATTTATCTTTACTGAAAAGTGAAAGAATTTTTAAGTTCCTTTATTTTTTGTATTATGTGAAATATTTGATTAAAAGTTTCAAGAAATTCTTTGATTTATTCAGACGAAAATAAAAATCACATTTAGAAGATCCAAAGAATAGATGGCGAGAAGTATAATAGAAGTGTTTAGTTTATGTTGCACTTATTAGCTAAATATTTTATTTATTTATTTATTTATTTATTTATTTGTTGGACACCTATTACAGGAAAAGAATATTCCCATTTACAATAGGCTTACATAATTACAAGCTTTATAAATATTGAAACACACAACAAAAAGAAAAAATAAAATAAACATGCAATTAACATCACGAACATGAGAAAACACAAGTAAGAGATATATTTGTATTAATTCCTTCAATAAGAAATGCAAATATACAAATAGAACCTAGTAAAGACTATGAAATCAGCCCTTCGTGACAAAAAATGAATGAAATACAAACAGAACATAACAAAAATATAAATATCCAAAATATAAATGTTGAAATAAGATTTCTGTCAAGAAGCAGAAATGTTTTCATTTAATAGAAATACTCTTTTAATTTCAAAATACCATAATCAATGTCAGGTTCGAATTGAAAATCTCCCTTAATCAAAAATTATATTTAAGAGTTTTTACATAGACTGAATAAGGCATACCAAAATCTAAGTCGACATTCTCCTGTATCAGCTTGTTGTATAATCGACAAATTCTCGTAATAGGTGAGTTTAAATGTGCCATAGTTTGAGACCTGTTGCAGATAAAAGGTAATCGATTTCTTAATATTTTAGATTTTATATTAAAATTCAATAGCTTTAGGCACTCTGAACTGTCGACAATTCCCTTCACTAATTTGTAGAGGAAAATTAGCTGCGAGCGATCATGTCTAGTTGCCAATGAGCTACAACCAAAAATACTCAGAAGAGATTTGTACGGTAGCTTTGCTTCATAAGAATTGATATTAAAAACCTTATAATACAGATATCTCAAAAATTTATTTTGGATACGTTCAACCTTGTTAATATAGTTTTTGCAATAAGGAGCCCAGACTATAGAAGCGTAATCAAGTCTACTTCTAACAAGGGTATTAAATATAGTTATTAGAGCATCCACATTGTGGAAGTCTCTGGTGTTCCTCATTACAAATCCCAAAAGCTTAAAAGCCTCATTACATACTTTCTCAATATGTACATTAAAAGACATCCTATTATTGATAATAATTCCCAAATCATTTACCTCTTGGCATCTTTTGATATTTAAGTTATTAATCTTATAATCAAAATAAGTGGGATTATTTTTTCTTGAAAAGGTTATTGCAGTACATTTATTGATATTGAAATGCAGTTTATTTTTAAGACTCCAGTTATTTTTAAGCTATTTAAATCATCTTGAAGCTTCCAAACATCATTAGGTTCTCTTATTTGTCTATACAGTTTCATATCATCTGCGTACAATAAGCAATTTGAATTTTTGAGAACAGACGGCAAATCATTGATAAATAATACAAAAAATAAAGGTCCTGAGTTAGATCCTTGTGGCACACCTGGGTAAACATCAAATAAAGTAGATCTTTGATTATTGAACACCACATATTATTTTCTGTCTTTTAGGTAAGATGAAATCAATAGAAGCAATTGTTCTGAAAATCCAAAACTAGACAACTTCATAATTAATATATCGTGATCCAATTTGCCGAAAGCTTTTGAAAAATCTGTATAAATTGTATCAACTGAATGATTATTATTGAGGGAATCTGATATATACTGAACGAAAGTAACAAGATTTGTAACTGTTGATCTCCTGGGATAAAAACCATGTTGATAAATTGATATATATGGTTTAACATGATTAAAAATTTTATTATAAAGGATGTGTTCAAAAACTTTAGCTATTGTAGAAATTAATGAGATTGGTCTATAATTTTCTATTGCTGTAGGATTTCCCTTCTTTAATATAGGACGGACTTTGCTAATTTTCCAAACATCAGGATAGAGAGAAGTTTTTAATATGAGATTATAGATGTGACATAGAGGTATCTTCAGAACTTCCCCACATCCCTTAACAATGTACGAAGGAATTAAATCAGGACCAGAGGATTTAGACGATTTTAACTTTTTAATGGCATTCACATAATCTTGTTCAGTAATGGAATTGATCACAAGACAGTTATTAACATTTAGGATGGGAGAATAATACCCATTATAATTTGGACGACATGAAGAGTAAACGCTTTTCAAATATTGAGCAAAATTATTGGCAATGGCAGAATCAGAAGTAAGTATTTGATTGTTATATACCATATGACTGACTTCTAAATTATTACTCTTTTTGCTCTTAAGGTAATTCCAAAAGCATTTAGGGTTTCTCCTTAAGTCATTTTCTGATTTCCTTATATAAAGTTCGTAAGCCCTATTAATAAGAGTTTTAGCTTGTTTTCGTAGCTCCTTAAATTTATTCAAATTATAAACTGAAACATGCATATGTTTTCTATAGTAATTTTTTTCTTTAAGAATACTAACAATTTCCTGCGTAAACCAGCAGGGGTGACGGTGCCTTTTGAATATTTTCTTCTTGGGCACATTACTATCGATAATAACATTTAAAATATTATAAAAGTAATTCACTGCTAGATTAACATCTTTTATAGCAAGTAACTCTGACCAGTTTTGTTGCCTTAAAGAACTATATAAATTAAGGAAATTAGCTTTACTAAAATTATATGCAATACTAGTAGTATGTTTGATACGCGAAATAGTGTTATTAAGGTACAGTTGACAATGTAATGAGGGATGATGTTTATCTTCTTCTAATAAGGGATGCATATTTCTAGATACGTTAACTTCCAACTCAACACTAGAGAGAACTAAGTCAAGAGTTTTACCATACGCATTCTTTACTGAGTTCATTGATCTTAAATTATGAAATGAGATAAAGTTTGCCAAGGACTTACAGATAACGTCACCATCTAACAAATCAAACAAGCAGTCTATAATTGAAGGAATATTAAAATCACCAACTATAACAATAATCACTTTATTTCTGTTATTGTTAACAAATTAACAACTCAATAGCTCAACAACACCAATATAACAATAATATGATCCCACAATCTTACAAATGATCAGTTTACCTGAGAATTATATTTTATCAGTGCATCCCAGTTCAAAGTTATTCAAAATCAGATCATCTATTGCCTGCTTCAAACCTAGAAGGTAGTTGGTAGCCAATATTGGTACTAAAACTTTTGTTTAGTTTAACAGCAATCTCTTCTTTGATGTAAGAGATCCAAATTCGACTCCCGGCGGAAGCTCAAAGAATTCTATCTTAAAGTAAACTGTACGTTCAGTACTCTAAGCAAACAAACAAATAAAAACGCTTCTCAAAAAAAGAAAAAATAACTATTGTTATTCATTATGAATGTTTCAAAACAGTAAGAGAAATTTTAAAAATTACTTAGTAGATTTGCGTTGAAAAAATATATATATATTTTGGAAATTTATGTAAAAGATTTGCACATGTTCTATACCAAATGTGATTTTATTTAAAATTGCAACTGTGGTGTTATGATATTTTGAAAAGTTGCATTTGAACGTAAATATATCCTGAGACTAGTGATATAATAAAATTCCATTGATGAGTAGTACTTGCTCTGATGTGTGGAAATTGAGGAATTAGCTGTATCTGTCCACTGTATAGCATGTAATTAAATCTGATCATCAACGATCGAGGAAGAAGTGTAAGAGAAATATTAAACAACTTTCCAAGATTTTCACATATTCTTCTTTCATAGATATATTGTTGCCATTCGTACCCGAAAATTCGAGACCATCACGGAATCGAGGTCTGTGCCCCGGCGTCCCGAAAATATTTCTCGGGATGCTTAAATGTCCCGGATTTCAGCGAGGTAGAAAGGAAGGAAATATTATAATCTGTTTTTTTTTTCCCACAGGAGTAGGTATATAATTATTCTCTTCAACTTCTGAGTATGGCAATTCAGAAGTTAAAAGGAAAAAGAAAAAAACGTGAATACATAAAACATGGATTTAATTAAGTTGACGATTTAACTACTTTGACATTGAACGAAGCATTCGTGCGAGCTATTGAGTTGTTAGTTTGTTAACAATAACAGAAATAAAGTGAAAGTTCAGCGAAAGAAGTTTTTTGAAGATAACAAACGCCGCCAGAACATACTAATCGTTCTAAAAAAAAAAAAACAAAAAACAAAATAAAAAAATAAAAAACCGAACAGACAAAACATGTTGAAGGAAAAATGATACCTTAAATGAGCTAAAACAAACTTTGAAAGCCACAAAACATAACAGATGTTTACTAGCGGGGAGGGGTAAATCAAAACTGCTTACGCTTGCTTAGCTATGGAGGAGAAGGTCTACTAAAATTACTAAAAATGTGATTACGTAATACTTGAAAAACTCGATCTAATAGAAGAAATTAAATTAGTAAATAACACTTCTTTTCATTTTAAGTATTTCAAAAATTCTCGTAATTTACTAGCGTCCCGGATTTTAATTTTTGAAATATGGCAACTCTATCGTAGTATCAAGAGCTGTAATGCTCTCTCATCTTTGGCAAATGAAAAACAAAATGTAAGTTTGAAATGGCTCAACTCCTCCAGACTGCTAACAAACTATTATTTGCTGCTAACAAACTGCTTACAATGTGGAAGTGTAAGTATGAAACGAAGTGCCGTATATTTTCTTTCGCACTTTTTAAATATAAATAACAAACATTAATTTAAAATAAATATAAACAAAAGATAAAAAAATACCACCTTTACTTTTCATATTTCGTTTCATATTTTCATAATTTTATTTATTATTTTCGATAATTTTGATCTTTCAATCCTTTTCCCCTTATCATACCTTTTTTTATCATTACACTAGCCTGCGAATTTTAACTTTTGGATCATTGCATGAAGTATAGTATGCTACGTTTCATATTTCGGGTGTACCGAATTCAGAACAAAAATCGGTTTAGTCATTGCACATCAGGTTTTCTTGCAAATTGCATATTAATATTGCCAATATCAATGTATCTAATGGTTTATTGCTATGCATAACACTGCTACGAATACTGGTACACTTACTAATATAAACAACATTAATATCTTATATTTGTATTCCTAGTGCTGTATGCAACAGTAAGTTAACTCGTAACCACGATATTAGAAACAAACAAGGCATGAAAATGCGAAAAAAAAGCTATGTTTACGGATAAGCATTCACTATAAAACAGTAAGACTCTTAAAGTAAGCAAACGTAAACTCCATATTGTTTTTGAATTTGTGCTCTCATCTGCGCCATTTTAAAGGATGAAATAACGCACCCATAGGTCATGCATGACATGTCGCACAAAAATCCACACTAGTGGGTTTTACGCCTCTTCCCTGAGAAACTGCGTCTTGTCGCGGCACGCTTGTGGCTAGTGGCAGAACCGTCTCTCTGCAACAACCAACAGTAGTCTGCAAATATGTTGCAATTTCACTTTCCTTGATAACGACGTTCGAGTTCCTTGAGGTCCTGATGAAATTTCTCTCCTTGTTCCTCACCCACGACTCCAAGATTGTCTGGAAAATAGTCCAAATGGGAAAACAACATATGCACTTTCAAACTCATGTTACAACCCAGTTCTTTAAAACATAGTAGCATTCTTTCCACCATGTCTTTATAGTTTGGATCCTTTCTGTTGCAAGAAAGTTTTTCGCTACATCTCGGAAAGCTTGCAATGCTGAACGCTCGTTCGGGTTCATGACATTTTCAAAATTTGTGTCACCAAAAAGTTTCCTAATACCTGCACCATCGAAGATACCCTCTTTAATTTTTGCATACTGATACCATGGAATTTTTGACACAGATGTTTGAAGTACTCACCTTCAGTATCTAGAGCCTTTACAAATTGTTTCATTAAGTCAAGCTTGATGTGAAGGAGAGGTAACAATACAACCATGTGTATTAACAAGACTTGCGCGTTGTAAGTTTTTCGAATCAACATTCCACTGCCTATCTGGCCATTCCTTTTGAGTCCAGTGGACTGTCCTTGCCCGACTGTCCCACTCACACAGAAAACATGGGAATTTGGTATAGCCTGACTGTTGACCCAACATAAGATCGATGACCTTAAAATCCCCACATATTTGCCGTTCATGTTCGTGTTACTTTATCTTGTTCAACATCAAATCAAGATTTTCGCAGCTTTTCCTCATGCCAACAGAATAAGCAACTAGAATGTATGTTAGCCTCTTTCCGTTGTGTAGAAGTACATACTTTAAACTCCACTTGGAAGAATCGATGAAAAGTCTCTATTGGGATCGATCATAGTCAGGCGATCCTAATTCTAGTATTAACTCCGGAATGTTGTTGGAAAATACTGTATTATCTTCTACAAAAGAAAGCAACAAATTCTTTTTCATGATACCTGTATCAACAGTACGTCGTCTTAGGCATCAAGGCCTTTAGTCGTGATCCTAGTAGTTCGGTAGATTCCTTTGTGAGACCAAGGTCAGGAACTAAATCATTTAAACCACTCTGTTCGAAAAGTATAATCTTTGTTGATTCTTGTGGGTCAAAGTCCGAATCGACATTGTTGCCACGAGGAGATTCGGAAGAGGCTTCGTTTAATTGGTCTGATGGCTGTGGGACAGGTATGTCAGGACTATGGGATACTGGTAAACTGACGGATGGAATTGTAATTGGGTAAGCAATTTTAGCCCTGTTCCTACCGTTGAAACCTTCCACATTCACAGAACAAAAGTAGCAATTGGTGCTGTAGTCAGTAGACTCACGCCACACAGTGGGAATTCCAAACGACAATGCTCGTCTTTCACCTTTCATCCATAGCCACAGTTGTTCGATGCATGTTCGACCAAACTTATGTGGTGCCCACGACTTGTCCTGATTTCCCAATGCTGTACCAAAATACGCAAGATAAGCCTTTCGCACCAAGGAAGTTATATTTCGCCGTTGTTTCATTGGCACGAATGTCCCACATATGTAACAGAATATATCTGGATTATTCTTACAACCTCGCCGCTGCATTCCGAAAAGTCTGAGAACAAGCACTTCACTTTCGTCACTAAATACTAAGCACAAACAACGATATTAGGGACTTCAAAGCACTGAGCACAACTAGGTAGTTTACAACGAAACTGCATAAATCATTCGCAGGAAAAGCAATATACTAAACAAAACAATGCCGCTAGACGTTACTACCGTGCCGTACCGCTAGGCGGACATGACAAGCTGTTGTTTAGCTACTGCTACAACATTGCAGCCATGAGAGTAATAGCATTTCAGCCAATCAGGATGTTTAGCTTTCCTGGCTTGAGACACATATGAATGAATAGGTAAAATGATTATCTCGATTTTGTCACAAAATGTGATGTGATGAGACAAAACTAACCTCATTTTTAGGCTTAGGTGGCAATCAGCACATCACAGAAATATATTGCACTTATGCAATAAAATCATCGCAGGCTAGTGTTATTATTCCTTTGTTCCCCTGCACTCCTACAGACCTACTCGTCACATTATTTTCCTCCACCAAACTGCATCATTTACAATTTGAATACTACCTCATGATCTTACATTCCAATATGGGCGTCTATCTGAATGCCTTTCAGCTATTTCTGTGATTTTTTTCTCCAACTTCTCCATATGATGAAGTAAGTTAGCGAAAGATCTCTAATGTAGATTTTACTGTTGTAATGATGTTTCCCTATTTTATGGTAAATAATTTATTATACTTTGTGTGACATACGCAGAAGTAATGCTAAATTTGTATTTCATAAACGGAATCAGATGCACTAAATCGGTTAATGTTGTATTGAGACACCATCCTTTCTCTCCATCTGCATGAAGTTTAAACTCGCCCAACCTTGGTAGTTCTAAATAAGATGTCACTTCGTGAACATGTGTAACCGCGCTGTGTCGGAAAATGGCTAGTGTGAAAGTGAAACAAAGATTCTTGTGAAAGTTAAAAAGTCGTCAACTAAAACATTCCGAATGCTCATCGAAGCATGCAATGACATATATATGCCCACTATACAAGTCTTTCAGTGGTGTAAACGTTTCGCTGAATGATTTTACAGACACACTAAGGTCTTCAGTTAACTAATACAAATTTCAACAGAATATGTGAGAAGGTCAAAAATGACCGATGAAATGACTGAATTGATTGAACTTGGAAAGGAAATTTGTTTGGAGGATTATCACAGAAAAAAATTAACACAAAGAAAATCTCTGAAGAGAAATCTCTCGCAGGAACGAAGAGAAAATTGTGTGCAGCCATGTTACAATGCATCTAAAAGGAACCAGGCTTGTTGGAATCTGCAACCATCTTCGTTGAAATATATATAATTTGCCTACAACCCAAATCGGCAATCGGCAATCTATGGAGTAGAAATGCCCTGGTTTCCCAAGTTCGAAAGAATCGCGCATCTACGCTCAAAAGTTCAGGCAATGCTACTTTGGTTCTTTGATGCATAAAGACAACCAAGAAAGTTCTATCACTTTCTCACCCACCACCTTCGAACATCGATATGTCACCTAAGACGTACCTCGAAGATCAAAAATAGTCCCCATCAGCATCTATGACCCTCTGCCAACGTTCTGGAAGGCCATGAATTCCATCGCGGTAGAACTTGCTGGGCCGTGAAGTGAAGAATGTATCAAGTGCATTTTGCACCTCTATTAGGGATTTGAACTGGCGTCCAATAAGGTGATTGTCCAAAGAATGGAACAGGTGATAATCGGACTATGCAAAGTCCGGAGAGTATGGCGGATGCAATAGTGTTTCCCATTCAAGGCGTAGAATGGTGTCCCGGGTCATCCTAGCCACGTGGGGCTTAGCTTTGTCCCGCTAGAAATCTACCAAACACACAGGAGGATCTTGTGGTGCAGTGCTAGTTTCGGCTGTTTTGGACCGGTTCATGGGATGCTAACCAACGATGACGGTGCCGTGGAGCTTCGTACAAGACCTACTTCTCATCACATGCCAACACACTTTCCAGAAATGGCTCCTTCCTTAGACAAGACAGCAAGGAAACACAGGTGTCTGCTCGCGTTGCCTTCTGGCCCGGAGTCAAATCATGTAGGACCCATCGACCCAACTTGTAGTGCTTCCCAAGTTGATGGAGGTGCTGCCGAATACTTTTTCCACTTACACTGAATTGTAGTCCCAGTTCCTCACATATTTGGCTACTGTTCGCCTCAATTGCTGCCTGAAGATTTTCATTTTGTACATGTGTTAATCTTCCGGCACGTGGTCCGTCTTCAAGTGTTTCGTCACCGTCCTTAAAATCGTTAAACAACTGCTGCACTGTCCTCGTAGCTACGACATCCTCACCAAAGACCTGGCATGTCTTCCATCCCGCTGAAGCGGCGTTTAATACCAGTTTGAACTTATACAGCGTACACGCCTTTATGACTCTCTGTAGAGCTCCCATGTTCACTCTGTCCCTCTGTCCCAAGTTTACGGTGTAACTGAACTGCCACAAGCAGGTAGTATGTTGGATATACCTATACCAACAACTGACCTTCGCCTACCTCCACTCGCATTAAACTCATAGTGTGAGGGCTACTTGAACACAGACCTTCACAAAAAGCGACAGAACGTTCTTGGTTGCCTTTATATATGAAATTGTAATATTTGAGTGGGTTTCTAGTCGGAAAACAGTCAATCGGAAAACAGTCAATCGGAAAACAGACATCGCAAAAAAGTGAAAAGAAAGAGCCCTCACTGTGGAACAACGGGTGGATTCTGTAGCAGAACAACGCACCGGCCTATAAGGTTCTTTCTGTCTGCAACAAAATTACTTAGCATACTCACCGACTCTCGCAATACATGAGTTTTTTTTATTTTTTTATTTTATTTTATTTTATTTTTTTTTACTTTTCAAAGCAAACTCGTTATGCTTCAGTTGAAGAAGTCAAGTCGAAAACAGCGAAAACGTGTCCGTGGGTTTCCTGAGGATTCTCCCATTTCTTCCCACCTTCAACCATTCATTTTTATTAATCATCCATCTTACTTAGCGTAAAGGACATAAACATGGGACGCAAAATTAGAAAATTTATTTTATTTCGTTTTTAGGAAGCGTCAAATCTCCTAATTGAACTGGCAGAAAATGACTTCTAGTATTCTTCCCAACAGGGCAACTGCATATGCAAAAGAGTGCGAATGCCGAAAGAAACTACTTCGAAATTGGACCGTTCATTAAAATCTGTGAAGCTTCTTTCAATCCAGGACCATCTATATATATTGATGAATAGCTCGTCGAGAAAGACATTCAGTTCATCTACCTGTTCCGTTGTCTCGGAAACCGACAGTAAATGATGGTCCTACCTTCTACGCATCAGAAATGGTGTTGAATATATCGAGAAAAATGCATTTATTCAAAAGTTTACAGAGGGTGTTCGTGTTGATTTCATGTGATAAAACAGGAAGACGTATTCCTCATGCCATCAAAGGGCATAAACATGAGGAAATTTCGTTAGCTAAGTTGGAATAAACGGAAAACTTATGTAATATTTATCGAAATTTCGAATTTAAATAATTACGTCTTATACAAAATTTCATCATAATCGGAAACCCCTCTTCTCCCAAGCTATAACACTGCCTCGACAATTTAACGAAAGGAAAAGACAATAGGCATCACAGAAATCAGTTATTACCTATTCTCAACGTTTACATAACAATAAAAACATCTAAAGCTAGAGGACAAATTGCTCACACATGGATGTTTAAATCTGCTGTGTGATAAGGGGTGTATGCTAAGGGAATAGAAGAGCTCAAAATTAATGCCGGAATTTTATATATTGAAATGAGTTCTGTACAGATGGATATAATAGTGATGGGCTAATTCCTGGAAATATATTTTTCGGGAATATTCCCTGGAAATATTCCCGGGAAGATTCCCCAAAATGGGAATTTTCCGGAAATTTATGTACAGTCCGCAGCAAAAGACCTGCAACATGTAAGTTTATTGTGAAACGACGAACTCTTTTGTTTCAAAATAAATGTGCAGGGGGGGGGGGGCGACTGGGGCGTAGAGATTTCTTCTGGCGTGATTCGTGCCACTTAGACTTTATGTTGATTCCCTGCGCTGTTAGGCGTAGTTTTACAATAAACTTGCATGCTCACGTTGTAGGTTTTTTGCTGCGGAATGTACAATCAAAGAAAATTGCATTCTATTACTATATTATGATTTCAAAGTTAAATTCGTTTTTTTTATCACAGTATATTATTACAGTTGCGTGCAGAGAATTCAAATAGCACTATTCTAAGGTTTGTAGATATTTCGTTATGTTAATTGCAGCCACTCTTTATTCCATTTTTATCAGCACTGATGAGATGGAAGATCAGCTCTTTCTGCAGTTGACTTTATTCCCAGATGAATCGTCCACGTCAGAAGCCATGTTTAACAACCGTGTCGTATTCTCCCTCTCTTTCGCTTCCCATATACCACACCTTCTTCTACGCTCACATGAGCTTGCTCTTTTTGTATCATTAATTCACGAAAATGGTGTGTAACTAATCTATATATCTGATTCGAAATATATCTTCGCATATAATAATTTAATTTCAATAGTTTTTGAAAAAAAGTATTGGAGCATGGACTCTTGACGGTAGATTGGAATCTTCTGTAGAGACATCTCATGATAATTTCACAGCGTAATTGCTCGTCTGAATGCAGGGTTGAATGAGACGTGATTGCGTGCAGTGTGTTGTATGATCACCGTTGTATTGTTAAAGGGATGATGTGTATTCTGTTTTTAAACTTCAAAAACCTACTACAGAGACTACGAAATATTGCAAGTACCATTTGATGATGCATCAATGAGTCGTGCAACGACCTTTTATTGGTTTGCATGTCTCCAAACTGGAACAATATCCATGGAGGCAATCACTTGTCTGTGAGTCTTAATGAGGAGAAAATTGCCCAGGTGACTGTACTTGTAAGTCGTACCATCGTACCTCGGCTCGGCTCCATCGTACCATCTACTAACACCGTGAAATTGTTGCGGAAGTTATACATTTCCATTAGCTCATGCCAGGAAACTGAAGGAAACAGCCACCAATAATCCGACATTTCCTGGCCAGTACATTACAGAGGATGAATCATGGAAATCTGGTATGACCCACAAACCAAGGTAATGTTGTCCCAATTGAAACCACCTGGATTGCCTAGATCTATATATATATATATATATATATATATATATATATATATAAAATAAGAGACAAGTCCGACACACGGGTGAGAGTGATACGTACATTTTTTTGGAACATATTCGGAATCGTGCATCACGAATTTGTTCTACATGGCCAAACTACCAATAAGGAGGTCTACGTAGTTGTGATGCAACAATTACGCGATTCTGTTCGTCTTAAACGGTCGGACATTTGGGTATGTGAACAACGGTGTTTGTACCATGATAATGCTCCGTGTTATACTTCAAAAATAGTGTCCAATTTCTTGGCCAAAATCATCTTCGTCGCATACCATCCTCCTACTCTCCGAATCTAGCTCCGTGAGACTTTTTTCTGTTTCCTATGCTAATATCTATCTTAAAATGAAAACGATTTGATACCATCCTAAACATCCAAGATAACACGACGAGGGAATTCTGGCATATTCCACAACAGACGTTCCGGAACTGCTTCCAGATGATCACGTTAGTATCTGTGTGTAGAAGCAACAGGAAAGTACTTGGAAGGGAACAAGTACGAATAGGTAGTAAGTCATCATTATGATTTATTACAGCACCATTCCGGGAATTAAATGATCATCCTCTGTAAAAGATAATGAATATTTTAATCATTTTTTTTAATTTTACGTGACATATCAGTCTTGATTTGTATAAGTAAGATATCAGCTCTTTCTTTGCTGTCCAGATATTTTATTTTAAAAGCAATGCAATTTATATCCTTTTTTCTTAAAAAAATGAAAGAAAGAAACCAGAAAGATTTTTCATGAATGAAATCATTTAAACCAAAACTGATTCATTAATAGTTCAGTTTATATAACTATTTAATCATTTTATATAACTATCTGAACTTAGAACTATCTGAACAGTTCTAATACGAGCGTGAATGTCCTTCCTACTTCTCACTATATCTGTCCAAGTCCCTTTACGGACACAAGTAAAGGACACGATGACCTCAAAGGGAGTGAATTGCTATAGACTATTATATTGCTATAGAATATAAATGTAGTATTTTGATATATAGAATGTTGGGGGGAGTTTGTGGCTAGTAATAGATGATACAAAATGCAAATTTTTTTCTTATAATTCCATATCCGTATACACCTCATTGTGGGTTCACAAGCCTTGCAAGCTGCCAGCTTGTAATAGGTTTTGTGATTTAGATTAGAGCAAAGCACCTGAAATGTCCGTCAACCCGTTATACGTAGCTCCTTCACCGGTTGCCTTTCACAATTGTATTATCCTTAACATCCTAGTGGCAACAATAAACTAATAGGAACAAAACGACGTCTAAAATGTGGAATACAAAAATAAATATATTTTTTTTTCTTTTTGAAAATTTGAATGAGAACTGGCAAATCTACACAAAATTTGGAATCGATCAGCGAAAACAGCACGTTTCTAACACTTGTGGTTTCCGAGATCTCATTGTCGACAGGATTGGCCACACATATATAAACATTTCTAGCATTTTAATACATAAATTTAAAAAAAAATCTTACTAAACCTGAAATAAAAATGGCTTGAGAACCAATTTTTTTTTTTTTTTTTTTTTTGCAAAGGTATTGGGATTTATAAAAACAACGGAAAAGAAAGAAAATTTTTCTAAATTATCAAACAATATGAACAAATAAGGATACAACCAATCAAACTAATTTTTTTAGTGCCAATTGACATGTAATGGTATTTGTCAAATAACAGTCGCGGGTTGTTAAATTTACGTGTTGTTATAACAATAGTAGACCATTTTTAGGTTTATATCTGAGTGTTTCTCAGTTACTTCAGAGTTGCGGACTCCTTTTTATTTTTAAGGCAATCTACGGACTCCATCCTTTTACATTTTGGTATCTACGTAACAACATTTTGTATTGGTATCAGGAAATTACAGACTCTCAGTTAAATTACAATATCCAAGAATAGAACAAAAATAACAAAACAAACATGCATATAATAATATTAAAATAAATCATACATTAAAGTAACATAATAACACATATTAAAAAAAACATTACTCAAATTAGAATCGAATTATAAAAGATAAAACCATTCACGTACAATGATATGATACATAAGAACCAATGTAATTAAAACAAGAAAAAAAACGCTTATGGTAAATGGTAGGCTATAAATTTCTTTTGAATAGAAGGAAAATTAGGAGTAAAGACATCAATCATAACATAAAAAATAAGTTCATTTGTAGCTTAGAAAGTATGTTCGTAGGCTACCTTGAATCATTTCATTTGAAAACCATAAGAAATTTAACTTAAGACTATTAGTTGGTCAGAATAATAAACGCAATTTTATTTCCACTAAGTATGTATTTGGCCAAACTGGCCAATCAGAAATCAGTTTTCAACGAAGTGCGTCAGTTGTGTTTGTTTTTAATACATTATCTTATATATATCAAACAAAGAATCCTGTAGCTTCCTGTAGATAAACAAAATAGATGTTATGTGTTTTATGAACGAAAGAACACGTAAGCTTATGGATTAAGAAAATGTAAAATAACTTTTTTACCTTAAATTATACAGGGTGTTTTTCTTTAAAACTTGGTCAGTACGATTACTGCTAAACCGAAAGAGGGACAGAAGCGAAACTTCCCACGAAACAACAAGAAGAGGGACAAATTCTCACGTATTGGACAGCACCACTTAATAAACAGTGTTGCCAATCCACATCTTATTTTTCAAATGGCACTACGTTTATTACAAATTTGAAATCTACGAACCAAAGAATACAACTTATTGTTCAATGTTGCTAACTAATGGCGTTAGAGTATCACAAATATTCAAAAGCCAAACTTTGAAGGCTTATACAACATTAATAATGCAAGTGAAATGGATAAGGTAAAGCACATCGAAAGTGCCTTAATGTCAAATAGTACAATCATAATTTGGTACATTTGTATTAAAAAGGAAAAAAAGTTATAATGAGTTCAAAATTTGACTTTTCCAAAAGGCTTTATTTCGAAAAAGTGCATAGATAAATATGACATTTAATTACGCAGATTGTTTTCGAAAATCATAAAGATAATAACGATAACTTATTGTAATTGCAATAACCAAAACTGTCATTGAAGTGTCAAGAACCGAAAAAAAGCAACAACCATTTTAAAAATTTCTCGCAATAACGTGATTTTAAGCAGTAATTCTACTAACTTTAAGGGGATCTGATACCTCTTCGCTTAGGTTTCTAACACTCCATTTGATAACATGTAAAATTTAATATGGCAATTTCTAACAAAGTATAGCAGGTAGTGACTTGAAATGTTTAATACAAATACACAAGAGCCATATAAATCCAACCACGGTCTCCAATTTACGTTACATGCTATAGATTAATTGTAATATATTCTTCAGTAAGTTTGGCAACTATGCTGTATATAGTATATGGGTAGATCTTTTTGAAGGAATTGAGAGCCCTCGGAACCTCTAGCCCTACTAGTCTTCGCGACACGTGGTAGTGATTTATGAGCGCTTCAGGCTAAAAACCAATGTCGCCTCTGATCCTTTCTGTCTAATTTTCTTTCTTTTTTTCCTTTTTTTCAAAAACTTGTTTTGGGCAGCTTTGCCCTTTTGTCGGCTGTCTATAGAAATAGCAGTCATACTCCCTGGAATTGTTGATTCTCGGTTGGGACAGTCACTTTCTCTCCGTCGTGAACCTCAGTGTTAGATTCGATAAACAAAAATAAACTCGAAGACAGTAAATGTAAAAAGACAACAGCAGCAGTAGTTTGTATTAAAAATTTTGAACGAACAAAAATATTGTATCTAAATAACGTATTTGTGCTAAATGTATTTTATCATAATAAGAAGTTCTATATTGTTCTCGTATAAGATGCTATAAATGCTCTACTTTGTAATAAAACTAAAAATAATGTCTTTGAAAGATGGTATTAGACTTGGCAAAAATTGGTTTTGTGGGGTCAATGTAATAATTTCATACATACAATATTTTTATTCAATTTTCAGACATTAGTGTATTGGTAATATACAAAGTGTACAGTACATGTAGTCAGTGTACAATATTAAGATATTTTATTGATAATTGCTTTTTGGATGAGCTAACTTCAAGCATATAATCATTCTATTCTTTTCTATAATGTAATTAATATAAATGTGTACACACAGTATAAATGTTGTTTGACAATAGTAACGTATTTTGTTGGGAAAAATGCTTTTTGTAGGATCGTTTTAATTTCAGATATATAGTTTCGTTTTCATAAAGTAATTAATATAAATGTATCAACAGTATAAATGTGGTTAGTGTTAGAAATGTAGTGAAATATTTCGTTGATAATTGTTTTTTGTAGAATCATTTGAATTTTAACCTTATAGTCATTCAATGGGGTTTCATAGTCTAATGATTAGAGCGTTCGACTCCTGATCGCCTGGTTCTAGGTTCGGTTCTCTGCTAGAATACTCAAATTATTGGCGTCTGCCCATCGTCGTGAGGCAAGCTGGGTAGCCATGTGATTAAAAGACATGACAGTCTATATAATTAATATAAATATATACACAGTACAAATGTTGTTTGACAGTAGTGAGGTATTTCGTTGATAATTTATTTTTGTAAGATGTATACTATTTTTATAATGGTGAAATGTGTGTATACTATTTATAAGATGTAGACCTATACATTTCTTTGTATAGACTTTTATAATGTATAATGAATTTTTATAATCAAGAGCGAAAGTTTAAAACCTTAGAATGGGTGAATCTTGCCACAAAAGCGAGATGTACTCGTAGAAAGATTAATAACAATAATAATAATAATAATAATAAGGGAAGGAATGAAGATGTACTAAAGGAAGCTAGTAAAGGACGACAGATCATGAAGATAATAGGAAAGAGAAGAAAGAGCATGCTTACCTATCTTATTCGACACTCAGATCGGACACCGCGTTGATAGAGGAAAAGGCAGAAGAAAAACCAGGAAGTGGAAGACCAACGATAGAAAAATCTATAAGTTTTACGTCCCACAGTTATGCCTGGTAGGTTAAAAGAGCTAGTGATGTTGAGAAATGAATGAAATGGTGGAATGCAGAAAGTGGAAGGAAACGGGAGAACCCCGAGAAAACCCCCACACATGGTGTTTGTCCTCCACAGAGTTCACTTGGTGCGAGCTGAAATCGAAATAAGAACACCATGCATTAGAGGTGAACGCTCTACCACTGAGCCCACGCGGCCCGACCAAGGATAAATGCAGTAACGAAGAAGAGACCTTATCAAATTATAAAACAGCTCTCCCAGGGGAAAGAAAAGTTTTAAAATCTCCTTCTTGCCCATCAACCTATGATTGAAGTGAGAAACATTATTATTATTATTATTATTATTATTATTATTATTATTATTATTATTATTATTATTATTATTATTATTATTATTTTATCGAGAATGTACTTCTGGGTTTCCTCCTAAAAAAATACACACACTATTTCCAACTATGGTTATCTTACTTTTTACAAATTTGTGTAATTCAATATTGGTTTAAATAGTAGTTTTCAAGCTAATTATATGAGTTCTTTGACTAACTGAATAGTGCACGCCCCTTGTGGCTCACTTGCCACTATTTAACATTAAATTTCAGATGTCTCGATATATTTGCATAAGTTTATTATTTCTAAAATAAACATTACGTACAAGGTCTATTCAAATTGATATCAAGTTTTTCTGACTTGTGTATATTACGCATATCTTTCTTAATTTGCATTACTCACATTACCCCAGAGAACGAACAAATTTTAGAGTTCTGGTTTGAACTTCTCTTACAATAATAAGCAAATATACGAGGAACAAATTTACCATTATAGACGATGCGGAGGGGAGGAGATTTTCTGGACTAGGAAGGAATGTGCGCGGGTGCAGAGCAGAGGTCTGCACGAGCCGGAACTTTCAGCCCGGGCCCGGCTCGTGGATTTACAATGTGAGGCCCGACCCGAGTCCGAAATATGTCTTAGCATTTAGGCCCGAGCCCGGACTGAGCTATGTGATAATCAAATGAGCCCGAAATAAGCCCGAATTACAGAAACTTAATAATTAACGCAAAATTGTATTTTTATTTACAGCAATTCGAGGTTTGATTTTGCAGTTGTGGTTTAAAAGTCCTCCAGAAAGAAAGGTGCAATTTATATCGTTTTACACAATATTTACAAAGTTATGCCAAAAAAAAGTCCGAGAAATATGGTTGTATATTTAAAAACTCGCTAAAGCTCGCTGGGGGCTCCGCCCCCAGACCCCCGGTCATGGCTTTGCCATAAGGTGTCAAGTTCTAGAAAACTTCCTTAAGGAATTCACTTTTCTTTACAGCACACACCTGTTACCAACACATACTTCAATTGAACCGGTATTATTTCTTCCATTTAACTTTGGACAGCAAACACACAATTTATAAGAAGAACTCTATTACTACTTCTATTCTGGCAATCATGTACATGGCTAATTATATACACTTTGCGCACATCTATACATGTTAGAGACAATAACAGAATTTATTTTCTGAAACATAAACAGCGGAAACTGTCTTGCAATAGCCTACCAATTAAACCTTTCATTTTCCGAAAACACTCACTGTTTACAAATGTGAATTTTTCCACCCTTTTAAATATTATGTTTTGCAGTGTAATTTAGTACGTACAATGTATTATAATAGTGTCCCTGTTGTTAATTGTACACCTTGTCTCAAAAAGGTTGAGCGCATTCTTTATTGCTGTTTCGAAAATTTTCTAAGTCCAACTTCGGGTATATTCGGGAAAAAGTAAACCAGGTTCGAACCTCGAAGCCAACCTTTGCAATCGGGAAAAATCTTGCAGATGTGTTTTTCTTCTTTTAAATATAATAAGACTTGTTACCAATTATATGTAAAAAGCAACATTGATTGAAATACTTAATCATACAATATTTCGAAACTTTGTATTATGTCAGCACAAGCTTGTTTGTCATTTTGCTCTCCATACTTAATGGAACATTTAGATACGTAAACGAATCTTTCCATATGTAAAAGAATGGTGAAAGTTAAGATATAGAACATTATTCTCTCCTGAGTACTAAAATAAAAGTCAAAGTAGAACAAAAACAGCGTTTGCAGTGGATATGAATGTAATTATTATCTTAAATACAGCTATATACCGCTAGAACTATTTTTCGTAAAGCGCTTGTGTTAGCTCAGTGGTACGCCGTTAAATTATAAATCGTAAGGCTGAGGGTTCGATTCCCATGTGGGCCATTGCTTCCTTTTATGAAATTCTATTTTCTGCAATGCATGAAAAATTATATAAAATAATTACATTAAAATACGTCAGTTGTATATATATAACATATAATCATTGCAGAACATAGTGATTATTATGTTTAAAATATAACAGGTGTTCACAGTACGTTGGTATTCTATGATATATGTGAATGTTAAATACAAATTAAGAAAATAATATCATCGCAATGAATAAATTATGTAGTGTATTTATTTGCAACTATTTGTCATCGGAAGTTACTTCTGAATTTTCTCTTTACAGCAAGTGATTTACGCTTTCTGAAAGGTAAAGAGACTATTCGGGTATAAACAGAAATTATTATACAAACTCCAATCTTCGTTACAGACACAAAACTCCCGATCCCCAAACTATGTAAACAGGAAATTTACGAACATGAAGTCATGTCTAAGAGACTTATTTATACTCGAAAAAGAAGGCAGAATAGGATTTCTTTCCAAAGGATTTCAGTTCAATAATCTGCAAGGCTTTTGTATATGGATGTGGTCCCTTTCTCTCCGCCTCTTATATATATATATATATATATATATATATATATATATATATATATATATATATATATATATATAAAGTAAAAGCGATCGATATTAGTGTCGAATCCATAGTTCTCGTTGTTGCAGAAATTAATAATTACAACTCCGAAAGCAACTTACAGTCCAAATTTAACTCTCATCGTAAAGCTCCTTTGTGGTTAAGCGTATAGCGCACACGCTTTCGGTGTGGGAGACCCAGATTCGGCCCCCAGCGAGAGCTTATGTAGTTCGGATTCTACGTTAATTAGTAGGTCTACGTCTCATATAGCCTCACTGCTGATGGGACGTTAAACTCAAAATCAATTCAATCGATTCAACACCCATTAGTATGGCGGACGATAAAGGATGAAAAATAAAACGTCTCTAGTGTCAAATCCATAGTTTGAGTTCGTGACACTATTACAAACACAATGTTATTGAATGCCACGTTTTGGTATGAGCGACTATGCCACCTGGATTTTGAATTTACAGGAGCAACATCGAAAGCATTGCTCACACAGCTCCAAATGTTTTGATGTATGTATACGTGTATATTCCAGCGAAACTCCGGAATGTCTGGAGCAACTTTTACCTAACATGGGAGACATATTACTTTCAATCTTAGAAAAAAAATATTGTGGAATTCAGATACCTCAAGGGATGGAAGTTGGGAGGAGTGACATGTAAAAATAGTGTAAAATGACTGATTGTAGAGTGTTATCCATTGTTTTCTGGGTCGTTGAGATGAGTAGTGAGGCACTCAATGGCGTTATATCCAAAGTCATCCCCATCTTCACAGGATGAGGGGCTTGGAGATATGATTAATAAAATGTAAAAACTTACTTAAATATTTGTCGAAGTAATAGTTTTCTGGGGTCGCGAAAGCGTTTCTAATAATTTTGGAATGTAGTTTGTAACCACTTCAAGATGGGCTCTTTAATCATATCAATTTCTCACCTTAAGAAGAAATTACCATCTCAACTCGTATATTTTTATCAAGGCTATTCGCAATCGAGAAAAAAATGTGTAGATGTATGTTTCGTCTTTTAAATGATATACTAAATGTAAAATGAGAGATTGAGTTGGTCGGTGGGTCAAATGGGTCAAGATTTGTGAGTTGGTCAGTGGATCGTAGATCAACAAGGTGTGACCCACTGCGGAACACTATCACTGTGACTCACACTAACCCATTGACCCACCAACCCATTCTGCTCAGTGCTTTCTAGATAGCATTTTCTGAACACTGGCAAGTTTGTCTACGTTTTACTTTCAAGATCTCTATTTTTCTTCTTTTTTTCATTTGGTTATAATGAAGAAAGAAGTTCAGGCTCTTTCGGATTTTGATATTTCCAGTTGTAACAATGGCAATAGGATTTACTACTTGGCTTTTGAGATGCAAGCTACGAGTTTTTAGAGGAGCTAACTACTGGAAAAAATTGGTTTAGTACAAATATAACCTCTTAAGTCAGTAAAGAGGATGGTGTGGATAATTTATCAAATTTAATGACGTTGCATTTTAGTGGGTCGGAGTTCGTCACAATGGTTCAGAGTTTTTTATAGTTGGTGGTTTGTTCAGAGTGGGTCATGGTGGGTGAATGGTTCACGTTGGGTGTTGAGTCATTGTGGGTCACGATGTGTGCTGGGGCAGTATGTTGTGGATCAAGGCTTCATTGACCCACACCATCTCTGGTCAACATTGCACTCAAGAGGAGAGTTTCCGAAGGTGCGCGTCGGCGATTTTCTCAAATTTTGCACATAGATAGTACCCCACCAGAAAGCAATAAATCTCGAAACGGTTCACAGTACCATCTCACAGAACTCAAGATAGAGGGATTTGTTTGATTGGTTAAATTAAGACCTCAACAATTTATTCTTCTACAAGCGAGATTTTCTTCATCGTTTCCGTGGCGAAGTCAGAAGAATATGCGGCAAGTAAACTTAAGGTTGAAGGTTCGCGCCCACCTTGGGATACTTGCTTTTTCCCCTAGTGTTTTTTGCACTCACCTGAATATAAACAAATCAAGCATATGGGCGATTTAACATATTTTGGGGGAGGAATTTTGTGGTTCGTTGGCGTTTCGTCGAGTCTCTGCCGCTGGTGGTATAATTTTTAAAACCGAAGTGGGGCCACCACGGATCGTAGCTGCGGGATCCAACATTTGGCGAAAGGCCGCCAGTTGCGCATCGGTGGTCCACTAACGCTTACGGCATGGGGGCTTGTATCTGAAAACTAAGAGAATAAAGAAGCATGGTATCCATGAAGCCCGTTGACACTAATAAAAGTCTGAAACGATGAAACAGATGTCAACACCGGAAAACATGTATTTTATAATTTGAAAGGTACCCCGTGTCGAGGAAAAAGATTTGCCCCAAGGTTCCCCGGAGGGTCTCAGGAGGGGTGCAACTCAAAATTTGAAAATGGCAAGGGGAATCAAGTAGTATGTCATTTAAGAGTATTACTAATTTTTTTTTTTAATGGTGGGAGTCTCGAGTCTTTATGCTAACTTGTACAAAATAGCGAGCGTTCAAGATGGTAATAAATCCTTCATTGAAAACTTCGTGACCACCTCTACAAATGTGAAACTGTGAAACTACCCACAAGAGGTAAAAACTTGTCTTACCATTGCAAAAGTATAATGCACCAAGGTAAAACAAGAAGCGACCCATTATGGGCTTATTACATCACTAATATTAAATTCTACGTTCCACGATTGTGTCTTTAAGCTAAAGGACAGGGTGATTTCGAATTATGAAATTAATGGTAGAATACAGAATGGACCCACCACCAACTATGAACCACTCTGAACCATTGTGGCTAACTCCGACCCACCAACGTAATCAACTCTGACCCATGATCCACGTCCTTCTCACCATTGACTAAAGAGGTTACACTTGAAATAAAACAAGACTGTGAAATTTTCACTTATCGGAGTTTGAATTCCTACCGTCAATCGCTCAAGCACCGCTCTGTTACAATACCGGTGGATCTGACCTTTACGATATACAATGGTAAAGTGTTTCTCATCTTTCAAATTAAGATGAATTTAAATTTATCATATATAATTATTTCTTTCTTGGCTTACATATACATTTCAGTAGAAAACAGGATGAAATTTGAAAGTATCAAATCAAGATAAAATAGACCAACGTAAGAAAAAAAGAAAGAAAAACTATTTTTCCATATAATTAAGCATGCTGTACTATTTTAAAATGCCCATGAAATTAGGCTTGGAATACAAATGTTATGTCAATTTTTCTCACAACTTTATGGTTTGATTGCCTTATGCTCTGAACGATCCATATATTAGACACCAGCTTCAGCAATTATTATAATAGAAAGCAGTGGGTATAAAATGCAAAGGACTGTAGTTTTCATTCCTCAATTAGTTCCTCAACTAATATCAATCGTTTTCGATAATTTTTACAACAAATCAACCCACTACCAATTTCCAATATATAGAAAATCCCCCCCCCTTCGCTCATAAAACACATTTTTAAAAATGCCAGGACACGTTCTGTTTATTTTTATTAAAGAGTTATATACTGAATTTCAGCTCTTTAAGTTGAACGGCTTGTAAGATACTCAGTTTCTCGCAAAAATTCGGACACCTACTCCCTACTAAGTATATGTGTTATAATGAAAGTGATACGCGTATGATAACTTCCCAGTTGGGATTGGGGCCTGATTGTATACCAAATGTCGTTTCATTTGACTTTGCAATTTGACCGTGATAATCACGCAGACATAGTTACTTTCAGTTTTTTATACTAGGTATAATAATTCATATATTACAGGTGATTCAATTTTTTTTCCAGCAGTTAGCTCCTCTAAAAGCTCAAAAGCTGTATCTAAAAATTGAACTCCACTCTTACAATTGCAAATATCAAAATCCAAAAATGCCTGAGCTTTTTTCATTAGAAACAAATGAAGAAAGAAGAAAAATGGAGATCTTGAAAGTAAAATGTAGACAAGCTCACCAGTGTTCAGAAGATGCTGTCTACAATGCGCTAAACAGAATGGGGCGGTGAGTAGTTGGGGGTCGTTTCGTCCAAAGATATTTCGTCCAAAGGATTTTCGTCCAGAGACATTTAGTCCAAACACATTTGGTCCAGGGACATTTGGTTCAAAGGTCAATTTGTCCAAAGAACATTTTGTCCAAAAGACAATTGGTCCAAAGGACATTTCGTCCAAAAGACAATTGATCCAAAGGACATTTGGTCCAAAAGACATTTGGTCCAAAGGACATTTCGTCCAAAACACAATTGGTTCAAAGAACATTTCGCCCAAAAGAAATTTCGTCCAAAGGACATTTCGTCCAAAAGATAATCGGTCCAAAGGACATTTCGTCCAAAACACAATTGGTCCAAAAGACAATTGGTCCAAAGGACATTTCGTCCAAAACACAATTGGTCCAAAAGATATTTGGTCCAAAGGACATTTCGTCTAAAAGATATTTGGTGCAAAGTACATTTCGTCCAAAAGACAATTGATCCAATTGACATTTCGTCCAGGGATGTTTAGTTCAAAGCACATTTCGTCCAAAGAACATTTAGTCCGGTAACGCTTGGGGGTCAAGGGTTTGCTTCTCTTAGAAGAGTAAAAGTGATGCATATAACATTATGACTCACAAGTAATACCTCCCAAGTGTAACACTCCAATTTTGAAAAAAATAGGCAGGTATATACTACACATAAAATAAACGAATACGTGTTTTTCTGCGGAAAATGGTTTTAGGGGGGCAAAAACCCCTACTCAAAATTTTGAAAGTTGACGCCCGAAAGGCAAGAAGAAGTGGACCGAAGTGAACGAAATTGTGCACAGATATTGCAGACATAAAATGAGGGAATACGTGTTTCGTATTTTCCTGGAAAAAATGGTTACGTGGGGCACAGACCCCTCCAAACCTTTGATCACGAAATATCAAAAGTACTTATAATTGTATGTCAGATGTGTGTAAAGAACATGAAGAATTGCAACGAAACTTTGAGTAGGGACAATACGCAAAAAATAAATAAATACGTTTTTTATTTTCTGTGGAAGAACGGTTTTAGGGGGCAAAAGCCCCCATTCAAAAGTTTGAAACTTGAGGCCCGAAAGGTCACAAGAAATGAACCAAAGTGAATGAAATTGTGCAGAGATATTGTAGACATAAAATAAGAGAATACTGGTTTCGTATTTTCCTGAAAAAAGAAAAAGGTTTGGGTGGGACACAGACCCCTACAAAACTTTGATCGTGAAATATCAAAAGTGCGAATAACAGTATGTCAGAAGTGCTTAAAGGACATGAAGAATTGGAACGACACATTGGAACGACATTACGCAAAAAATAAACGAATGCGAGTTTATTTTCTGAGGAAAAACGGTTTTAAGGACAAAATCCCCCACCCAAAATTTTGAAATTTGAGGCCTAAAAGGCAAGAAGAAGTGTACAGAGTTGAATGAAACTGTGAACAGATATTGTAGACGTAAATTAAGGTAATTGGGTTTCGTATTTTCCTTTTAAAAAAAAAAAGCGGTTGCGTATATCATGGACCTTTTAAACTGTTGATTACGAAATGTCAAAAGTGCAAATAATTATACGTCAGAGGTTCTTAAAGAGTATGGAGAATTGCAACGAAACCTCGTATAGGGACAATTCGCAAAACAATAAACGAAACGTGTTTTAATTTGTGCGGAAAACACTGTTGGGGCCTAGGCCTCCTCCGAAAAAAAAGTAAATATTACCGTAATACCGCAGGAAGTAGTGGACCAAAGCAAATGAAATTGTGGGTAGACATTTTAGAGACCCTATGTAAAGTAAGGTCTTGCGTGTAAGAATATATTTCACACATGTGTATTTTTCTATTCTCAGTATTTCTTCAAAGATACTTGACACATAATTTTTCACTTTTCTAACACAAGGGTTTGAATAACTAATATTTAGCTTACTCAAATTTAAACTCCATTAATTTTAGTTACCGATACTTATTTTAGAACTATTTCATTCACAACATGAAAATTTTAGATGTCATGTTAGCAGTTATTACAGCAACATACTTCACACTGCAACCTTTCCCTCACTCCTGTTGTTCGGCCATATTGTTTTCAGGCGTTTACGTTTTTCTGAATATCTCAGCATTATTTGTTCTATCGAAATGAAAATTGCGGAATAAATCTCTATTTCAAATTTCCTTTAGAAATAAGAAGCTACTGAGTCATAATGTTATATGAATCACTTTTACTCTTCTAATAGAAAAAACCCTTGACCCCAAAGCGTTACCGGACCAAATGTTCTTTGGACGAAATGTGCTTTGAACTAAACATCCCTGGACGAAATGTCCTTTGGACCAATTGTCTTTTGGACGAAATGTCCTTTGGACCAATTGTATTTTGGACGAAATGCAATTTGAACCAATTCTCCTTTGGACGAAATGTCCTTTAGACCAATTGTCTTTTGGACGAAATGTCATTTGGACGAATTGTCTTTTGGACCAAATGTATTTGGATTAAATGTCTCTGGACGAAATCTTCTTTGGACGAAATATTTTTGGACTAAAAGGGTGGCCACCCGGTGCGCCCGTGTGAGTCACGGTGAGTGGTGTTTCGCAGTAGGTCACGTTCTTTTGACCCACGATCCACTAACCCACTCACAAATCTTGACCCATTTCACCAACTTACCAACCGATCCACTGACCCACTCCATCTTTGATTTTAACATGTCTTGTTTCATTTAAAAGACGAGACTCGGGTTCGATTCCCGGCGGGAGCTCATGTGGTTCAGATTCCACGTTAATCAGTAGGTCCACGTCTCATATAGCCTCGCTGCTGAACGGGACACTAAACTAAAATCAACTCAACAACTCAACTCTCCTTATTAGATGTGCTGGGGGATCTCACTCCTACTGGAAGTTGAACTTAAACTTAAAGGTCATCAGAACTGCTCCCAATGAACTTGGCGGCCACGAAAGATATGGGTTATACTGTATACTAACATTGGTCATTTTCAATTATTTCTACATGTCGCAAATTTCACAAACTCCTTCATTGTGTTAATGAGGGCTTAACTTACATGGCATCTGAAGTGCCACTCTTTATCTAAGAGACCCCCAAAATTATAGATTCGACATTAATGTAGGTCTTTTTTTTATAATTTTGATGTCAGCCTCTTTCATTCCTCCTAGGACAGCAAAAGGATACCGCCACCGCTAGGACTAAATTTGGTCTTAAATCGCATTAAAATTTCTACCAATTAATTTAGCGAACAGTGCTGCATGTAGAAGCTCGGCGTGCCTACGCACTTTTGCTCTCGGCGCCCCCAATAACTACATATTTCTCCGCCCCTTGATCCCTAACTTACAAATAAAACTTAATTCGAATATGCTTAATTAGTGAATTTATTGCAGTTAAATACCACTCACTAGATGCTACAGTTACAACTACGTAACAAAAAATAAATGGGAAATATGTTCTGATTTTTTTTTCAGATTTCTTACGCTATCATTAAATATATTAGAATAGTAAAAGAGGATTGCTCATGAAATAATATATTTGCTCTCGATTTTTAAAACTTTTTCATACGAAAAAAATTAAAATTTTAAACTTTGCGCTCTTCAAATATGTTGCCCTATAGGCACTGGCCTAGCTGGACTAATGGGAAATGCGGCACTGAAAACTTACCCTTCGACTCTAATATCGGTTGATTTCGATATTTTTTTGTCGCTATGTAACCACCCTGGATGCTAATGGGAGCTTAATTGGACTTGAAAGTAGAACTGTTTACCTAAGCGACCACGAAACTATGGATTCGATACTAATATCGATCCTTTTCTAGCATTTTTAATATGTATCCCGACAGTATTCTTTTCCAGATTGTAAGAAATATGGTTAAAATTGCTCTAGACATATCAGAATTATGTCGAAACACACACATACATCCACTTTCATATATAGAAATACAGAGTGAGCGAGCGAGAAAGTGAGAGAGAGCGACCAAAGGCATCACGACTTCCACATTGCAAAAGCATATCTCAGGTATTGAATTGAAAATCTATGTAAAGACCTTCTGCTGTGGCATGCTTCATAAGGACAATTCCAGTCTGCTCACGTGACCTTTGGGGTTCATGAATTTCTTGCGAGCGTTCCGACTTTGGATTCTCTGGTTATACCCTCTTTTTATGCCTTGGATAATTTTTCAAGAATATCAATGACATGCTGTAATACGAATGTTGAGAAGTAACCTCTATATGACAAATACCTGCAAATAAATACACTTCATAATTTATTTATTGCGATGTTATTATTTTCTTAATTTGTATTTAACATTCACATATATCATAGAATACCAAGGTACTGTGAACACCTGTTATATTTTAAACATAATAATCACTATGTTCTGCAATGATTATATGTTATATATATATACAACTGACGTATTTTAATGTAATTATTTTATATAATTATTCATGCATTGCGGAAAATAGAATTTCATAAAAAAAGCATTGCCCCACATGGGAATCGAACCCTCAACCTTACGATTTGAAATCCAAAGGCGTACCACTGAGCTAACACAAGCGCTTTACGAAAAATAGTTCTAGAGGTATATAGGGTATTTAAGATAATAATTACATTCATATCCACTGCAAATGCTGTTTTTGTTCTACTTTGACTTTTATTTTAGTACTCAGGAGAGAATAATGTTCTATATCTTAACTTTCACCATTCTTTTACATATGGAAAGATTCGTTTACGTATCTAAATGTTCCATTAAGTATGGAGAGCAAAATGACAAACAAGCTTGTGCTGACATAATACAAAGTTTCGAAATATTGTATGATTAAGTATTTCAATCAATGTTGCTTTTTACATATAATTGGTAACAAGTCTTATTATATTTAAAAGAAGAAAAACACATCTGCAAGATTTTTCCCGATTGCAAAGGTTGGCTTCGAGGTTCGAACCTGGTTTACTTTTTCCCGAAGATACCCGAAGTTGGACTTAGAAAATTTTTGCCTCGAAACAGCAATAAAGAATGCGCTCAACCTTTTTGAGACAAGGTGTACATATTACCTGCACTAAAAGTAATTCACATCTGTGATAGAGTGCGAAAATATTTCAGGCTCCCTGCATATTTATTCTTGTATTTACAATGAAGACTACAATTTACTAGGTAATTTACAAATATGAATATTGTTGGAAATTATTTAAATTTTTTCATAGCATTTGAGTGAACACTACTTTTGTACTGTAATGTAGTACAGTGGATTATAACGGAAACCTTGGGCGTAGTTGCACATATTACATGCAGCAAGACTTTTTCAAATATTTCATATTTACTGGACAATTTCTTGCAGTCAACCTGTATCTCTCGTCTTCTATTTTCAATAAAGACAACAATTTGTAGGTAATTTATAAAAATGAATTTTGTTAAGGCTTTTTAAACATTAGTTCATAACATTTGATTCAACACTAGTTTTTGCAGTGTAACGTAGTACATCTTATTATAATGGTGTCCTTTGGTAAAAAATGTACTTACTGGGCAGCAAGACTTCTTGAAATGTTTATATACACTGGGCAATTACATAAAGTCTTCGTGTATCTTTACTCTCATATTTCCAATGAAGACGATTATTAACTAAGTAATTTAGAATATGAATCTTATTAGAGGCTTTTGAAAATTTGTTTATAGCATTTTAAAAAAACCACTTTTTGCATAGTAGTATAACTGTATTAGAATGGTGTCTTTCTCACTTCTTAATACAATTAAATAACAAGACATCATTTCCTTAATGATACTAAAAAACGCATATATAACCCGATTACTATTCCGATTTTAGAGGTGTAATTCCATACAGATGCCGGCCGCAACGTACCAGTATTATGTGAGCAGTAAGAACGAAGTCGAAAATCTAAGCAAATCGGTAGCGTAGGGGATTGACGTGAGCCTACTGGACAGGAGACCTGGGTTCGATTCCTAACAGTCTTTTTCTCACTTTTTCCTTCTTTGAAAGTTTATTTTCATAGCATATATTGTTTGCCTATAAGGTTGAGTCTATTATAAAACGCATTTCACTGCAACCGGTCCTGTAAACAAACTACTGAACCGAAAGAGCCACTTTTCCACGTATCCCGTATATTATAACTATATACGCTGCCAACGAGAAAATTGTCAAAAGGTGCATATATATCTATATCTATCTATCTATATATATATATATATATATATATATATATATATATATATATATATATATATATATATATGTGTGTGTGTGTGTGTGTGTGTATGTGTGTCTGTGTGTGTGTGTATTTCCTTAAAAGTTATAATCTTATACTTTTTCAGTTGTGGTATAGACTTCAAACTTGGTATACGCATCTATCTAAACGACCAGTATAAAAAGGGAGATTGTTTGCAATTATTTCCGGTTCGAAGCACACACTATCCTCGCGAGACAAAATGTATTTTTGTCTCGTCTGTATACTATATCGTGGAAATGATGCTCAATGTTTTTTCCAAAATGTTTTTGGGGGGTACACTGCCTCCTTGGGGCTCTTAGAGTGCCCCCGCAGGAGACCAAATAATACGTGTATAATAGAATAATAAATAGAATACTATGAGCAGTGCCCCTGGGAATACTAACTGTGATCCTCAGGAACATTGTTTCTGAAAGAAACACTGGTGTTGCCCCATCTCTAAAGCTACATATATTTCTTTGCAAATAGTTGAGTATCGTCTCGAAGCTTCATACGAACATACTGCCTAGTTTCGAGACGATATCAACAGTTAGTGTATAAATATATTCCTTTCGTCTGTGTCTGTAATAACGAAAATATTTTGTTCACGCAATGCCAACAGAAACTATTTTGATAAAACGAAGCAACGTGATAAGAAAAAAATAAATAAAAAAGAAGGTTCGGCGGGGAATCGAACCCTGACCTGCTACTCAGAAAGCAAACCCTTTACCGCGGAGCTAAATTACTACGTTGAATTTTGTTTGTTTTATTCTCCTCAATATACCACATAAGAGTCCAAATGAAGGCAATTCAAAAATATGGCAATTTTGCATTCAATATGGCGACTTCTCCAATGATTTGTTTCTTCACTTAAACTGAACTACGTCCTTAATAACATAGCGAAACCTGGCTTATCTACCAAGAGCACAACTTACAGTTTTCATGGTTACAAATTTTTGAGCCGCCATTTTGAATCGAAGATGGTGACTTTTCCAACATGTCGGATTTTTCCCCTCACATGCCCTGTAATCTACACACTTGAACGCAATTTCGTAATTCCACCATATCTACAAGTTGTGTAGAATTAGACGCCTTCTTATAACATTCCTAGCACTTTCTTACACCGAACATGACTATTTTTTCAAGTTTAAGGGCGGATTCGCAAACTACGCATCAGAATAAACATCACCTCGAAAATTCAACGTCCTACATACAGCCATTACAAATTTCACATTTTTTCGATTTGCGCCGCGAAACGAAAACGAATTTTAATGCTCTTTTTTGTATCATAAACTATGTTTCTAGCTTCACTGCCTGACAAAATATGACGTTTCTATGGTGTGCGGAACTACTCTAAAAACCAGCATTTCGAAACGACGAAAATTTTCGACACTTCATTTACATGGAAAATGTCGCCTTTTTCGTGATATCGGAATTTTCCCATTACTCACATCCCATGACGAACAAGTATGCAAAATTTGGTGTTTGTATGTTTTGTGGAAGTATGCAAACAATTAAGTGTGTTTCCGATTATAGAGGTATATAATTCCATACAGATGCCGGCCGCAACGTACCAGTATTATGTGAGCAGTAAGAACGAAGTCGAAAATCTAAGCAAATCGGTAGCGTACGGGATTGACGTGAGCCTACTGGGCAGGAGACCTGGGTTCGATTCCTAACAGTCTTTTTCTCACTTTTTCTTTCTTTGAAAGTTTATTTTCATAGCATATATTGTTTGCCTATAAGGTTGAGTCTATTATAAAACGCATTTCACTCCAACCGGTCCTGTAAACAAACTACTGAACCGAAAGAGCCACTTTTCCACGTATCCCGTACATTATAACTATATACGCAGCAAACGAGAAAATTGTCAAAAGGTGCATATATATCTATATCTATATATATATATATATATATATGTGTGTGTGTGTGTGTGTGTGTGTATGTGTGTGTGTGTGTGTGTGTATTTCCTTAAAAGTTATAATCTTATACTTTTTCAGTTGTGGTATAGACTTCAAACTTGGTATACGCATCTATCTAAACGACCAGTATAAAAAGGGAGATTGTTTGCAATTATTTCCGGTTCGAAGCACACACTATCCTCGCGAGACAAAATGTATTTTTGTCTCGTCTGTATACTATATCGTGGAAATGATGCTCAATGTTTTTTTCCAAAATGTTTTTGGGGGGTACACTGCCTCCTTGGGGCTCTTAGAGTGCCCCCGCAGGAGACCAAATAATACGTGTATAATAGAATAATAAATAGAATACTATGAGCAGTGCCCCTGGGAATACTAACTGTGATCCTCAGGAACATTGTTTCTGAAAGAAACACTGGTGTTGCCCCATCTCTAAAGCTACATATGTTTCTTTGTAAATAGTTGAGTATCGTCTCGAAGCTTCACACGAACATACTGCCTAGTTTCGAGACGATATCAACAGTTAGTGTATAAATATATTCCTTTCGTCTGTGTCTGTAATAACGAAAATATTTTTTTCACGCAATGCCAACAGAAACTATTTTGATAAAACGAAGCAACGTGATAAGAAAAAAAGTAAGAAAATAAGAAGGTTCGGCGGGGAATCGAACCCTGACCTGCTACTCAGAAAGCAAACACTTTACCGCGGAACTAACTTACTACGTTGAATTTTGTTTGATTTATTCTCCTCAATATACCACATAAGAGTCCAAATGAAGGAAATTCAAAAATATGGCAATTTTGCATTCAAGATGGCGACTTCTCGAATGATTTGTTTCTTCACTTAAACTGAACTACGTCCTTAATAACATAGCGAAACCTGGCTTATCTACCAAGAGCACAACTTACAATTTTCATGGTTAGAAATTTCTGAGCCGCCATTTTGAATCGAAGATGGCGACTTTTCCAACATGTCGGATTTTTCCCCTCACATGCCCTGTAATCTACACACTTGAACGCAATTTCGTGATTCCACCATATCTACAAGTTGTGTAGAATTAGACGCCCCCTTATAACATTCCTAGAACTTTCTTACACCGAACATGATTATTTTTTCAAGTTTAAGGGCGGATTCGCAAACTACGCATCAGAATAAACATCACCTCGAAATTTCAACGTCCTACATGCAGCCATTACAAATTTCACATTTTTTCGATTTGCGCCGCGAAACGAAAACGAATTTTAATGCTCTTTTTTGTATCATAAACTATGTTCCTAGCTTCACTGCCTGACAAAATATGACGTTTCTATGGTGTGCGGAACTACTCTAAAAACCAGCATTTCGAAACGACGAAAAATTTCGACACTTCATTTACATGGAAAATGTCGCCTTTTTCGTAATATAGGAATTTTCCCATTACTCACATCCCATGACGAACAAGTATGCAAAATTTGGTGTTTGTATGTTTTGTGGAAGTATGGAAACAATTAAGTGTGTTTCCGATTATAGAGGTATATAATTCCATACAGATGCCGGTCGCAACGTACCAGTATTATGTGTGCAGTAAGAACGAAGTCGAAAATCTAAGCAAATCGGCAGCGTAGGGGATTGACGCGAGCCTACTGGGCAGGAGACCTGGGTTCGATTCCTAACAGTCTTTTTCTCACTTTTTCTTTCCTTGAAAGTTTATTTTCATAGCATATATTGTTTGCCTATAAGGTTGAGTCTATTATAAAACGCATTTCACTCCAACCGGTCCTGTAAACAAACTACTGAACCGAAAGAGCCACTTTTCCACGTATCCCGTATATTATAACTATATACGCTGCCAACGAGAAAATTGTCAAAAGGTGCATATATATCTATATATATATATATCTATATCTATATCTATATCTATATCTATATATATATATATATATATATATATATATATATATATGTGTGTGTGTGTGTGTGTGTGTGTGTGTATGTGTGTCTGTGAGTGTGTGTATTTCCTTAAAAGTTATAATCTTATACTTTTTCAGTTGTGGTATAGACTTCAAACTTGGTATACTGATCTATCTAAACGACCAGTATAAAAAGGGAGATTGTTTGCAATTATTTCCGGTTCGAAGCACACACTATCCTCGCGAGACAAAATGTATTTTTGTCTCGTCTGTATACTATATCGTGGAAATGATGCTCAATGTTTTTTTCCAAAATGTTTTTGGGGGGTACACTGCCTCCTTGGGGCTCTTAGAGTGCCCCCGCAGGAGACCAAATAATACGTGTATAATAGAATAATAAATAGAATACTATGAGCAGTGCCCCTGGGAATACTAACTGTGATCCTCAGGAACATTGTTTCTGAAAGAAACACTGGTGTTGCCCCATCTCTAAAGCTACATATGTTTCTTTGTAAATAGTTGAGTACCGTCTCGAAGCTTCACACGAACATACTGCCTAGTTTCGAGACGATATCAACAGTTAGTGTATAAATATATTCCTTTCGTCTGTGTCTGTAATAACGAAAATATTTTGTTCACGCAATGCCAACAGAAACTATTTTGATAAAACGAAGCAACGTCATAAGAAAAAAAGTAAGAAAAAAGAAGGTTCGGCGGGGAATCGAACCCTGACCTGCTACTCAGAAAGCAAACACTCTACCGCGGAGCTAACTTACTACGTTGAATTTTGTTTGTTTTATTCTCCTCAATATACCACATAAGAGTCCAAATCAAGGCAATTCAAAAATATGGCAATTTTGCATTCAAGATGGCGACTTCTCCAATGATTTGTTTCTTCACTTAAACTGAACTACGTCCTTAATAACATAGCGAAACCTGGCTTATCTACCAAGAGCACAACTTACAATTTTCATGGTTACAAATTTTTGAGCCGCCATTTTGAATCGAAGATGGCGACTTTTCCAACATGTCGGATTTTTCCCCTCACATCCCCTGTAATCTACACACTTGAACGCAATTTCGTGATTCCACCATATCTACAAGTTGTGTAGAATTAGACGCACCCTTATAACATTCCTAGCACTTTCTTACAAAGAACATGACTATTTTTTCAAGTTTAAGGGCGGATTCGCAAACTACGCATCAGAATAAACATCACCTCGAAATTTCAACGTCCTACATACAGCCATTACAAATTTCACATTTTTTCGATTTGCGCCGCGAAACGAAAACGAATTTTAATGCTCTTTTTTGTATCATAAATTATGTTTCTAGCTTCACTGCCTGATAAAATATGACGTTTCTATGGTGTGCGGAACTACTCTAAAAAGCAGCATTTCGAAACGACGAAAAATTTCGACACTTCATTTACATGGAAAATGTCGCCTTTTTCGTGATATCGGAATTTTCCCATTACTCACATCCCATGACGAACAAGTATGCAAAATTTGGTGTTTGTATGTTTTGTGGAAGTATGCAAACAATTAAGTGTGTTTCCGATTATAGAGGTATATAATTCCATACAGATGCCGGCCGCAACGTACCAGTATTATGTCAGCAGTAAGAACGAAGTCGAAAATCTAAGCAAATCGGTAGCGTAGGGGATTGACGTGAGCCTACTGGGCAGGAGACCTGGGTTCGATTCCTAACAGTCTTTTTCTCACTTTTTCTTTCTTTGAAAGTTTATTTTCATAGCATATATTGTTTGCCTATAAGGTTGAGTCTATTATAAAACGCATTTCACTCCAACCGGTCCTGTAAACAAACTACTGAACCGAAAGAGCCACTTTTCCACATATCCCGTATATTATAACTATATACGCAGCCAACGAGAAAATTGTCAAAAGGTGCATATATATATATATATATATATATATATATATATATATATATATATATATATATATATGTGTGTGTGTGTGTGTGTGTATGTGTGTCTGTGTGTGTGTGTATTTCCTTAAAAGTTATAATCTTATACTTTTTCAGTTGTGGTATAGACTTCAAACTTGGTATACTCATCTATCTAAACGACCAGTATAAAAAGGGAGATTGTTTGCAATTATTTCCGGTTCGAAGCACACACTATCCTCGCGAGACAAAATGTATTTTTGTCTCGTCTGTATACTATATCGTGGAAATGATGCTCAATGTTTTTTTCCAAAATGTTTTTGGGGGGTACACTGCCTCCTTGGGGCTCTTAGAGTGCCCCCGCAGGAGACCAAATAATACGTGTATAATAGAATAATAAATAGAATACTATGAGAAGTGCCCCTGGGAATACTAACTGTGATCCTCAGGAACATTGTTTCTGAAAGAAACACTGGTGTTGCCCCATCTCTAAAGCTACATATGTTTCTTTGTAAATAGTTGAGTATCGTCTCGAAGCTTCACACGAACATACTGCCTAGTTTCGAGACGATATCAACAGTTAGTGTATAAATATATTCCTTTCGTCTGTGTCTGTAATAACGAAAATATTTTTTTCACGCAATGCCAACAGAAACTATTTTGATAAAACGAAGCAACGTGATAAGAAAAAAAGTAAGAAAAAAAGAAGGTTCGGCGGGGAATCGAACCCTGACCTGCTACTCAGAAAGCAAACCCTTTACCGCGGAACTAACTTACTACGTTGAATTTTGTTTGATTTATTCTCCTCAATATACCACATAAGAGTCCAAATGAAGGCAATTCAAAAATATGGCAATTTTGCATTCAAGATGGCGACTTCTCCAATGATTTGTTTCTTCACTTAAACTGAACTACGTCCTTAATAACATAGCGAAACCTGGCTTATCTACCAAGAGCACAACTTACAATTTACATGGTTACAAATTTCTGAGCCGCCATTTTGAATCGAAGATGGCGACTTTTCCAACATGTCGGATTTTTCCCCTCACATGCCCTGTAATCTACACACTTGAACGCAATTTCGTGATTCCACCATATCTACAAGTTGTGTAGAATTAGACGCGCCCTTATAACATTCCTAGAACTTTCTTACACCGAACATGACTATTTTTTCAAGTTTAAGGGCGGATTCGCAAACTACGCATCAGAATAAACATCACCTCGAAATTTCAACGTCCTACATACAGCCATTACAAATTTCACATTTTTTCGATTTGCGCCGCGAAACGAAAACGAATTTTAATGCTCTTTTTTGTATCATAAGCTATGTTCCTAGCTTCACTGCCTGACAAAATATGCCGTTTCTATGGTGTGCGGAACTACTCTAAAGACCAGCATTTCGAAACGACGAAAAATTTCGACACTTCATTTACATGGAAAATGTCGCCTTTTTCGTGATATCGGAATTTTCCCATTACTCACATCCCATGACGAACAAGTATGCAAAATTTGGTGTTTGTATGTTTTGTGGAAGTATGCAAACAATTAAGTGTGTTTCCGATTATAGAGGTATATAATTCCATACAGATGCCGGCCGCAACGTACCAGTATTATGTGAGCAGTAAGAACGAAGTCGAAAATCTAAGCAAATCGGCAGCGTAGGGGATTGACGTGAGCCTACTGGGCAGGAGACCTGGGTTCGATTCCTAACAGTCTTTTTCTCACTTTTTCTTTCTTTGAAAGTTTATTTTCATAGCATATATTGTTTGCCTATAAGGTTGAGTCTATTATAAAACGCATTTCACTCCAACCGGTCCTGTAAACAAACTACTGAACCGAAAGAGCCACTTTCCCACGTATCCCGTATATTATAACTATATACGCTGCCAACGAGAAAATTGTCAAAAGGTGCATATATATCTATATATATATATATCTATATATATATATCTATATATATATATATATATATATATATATATATATATATGTGTGTGTGTGTGTGTGTGTATGTGTGTCTGTGAGTGTGTGTATTTCCTTAAAAGTTATAATCTTATACTTTTTCAGTTGTGGTATAGACTTCAAACTTGGTATACTCATCTATCTAAACGACCAGTATAAAAAGGGAGATTGTTTGCAATTATTTCCGGTTCGAAGCACACACTATCCTCGCGAGACAAAATGTATTTTTGTCTCGTCTGTATACTATATCGTGGAAATGATCCTCAATGTTTTTTTCCAAAATGTTTTTGGGGGGTACACTGCCTCCTTGGGGCTCTTAGAGTGCCACCGCAGGAGACCAAATAATACGTGTATAATAGAATAATAAATAGAATACTATGAGCAGTGCCCCTGGGAATACTAACTATGATCCTCAGGAACATTGTTTCTGAAAGAAACACTGGTGTTGCCTCATCTCTAAAGCTACATATGTTTCTTTGTAAATAGTTGAGTATCGTCTCGAAGCTTCACACGAACATACTGCCTAGTTTCGAGACGATATCAACAGTTAGTGTATAAATATATTCCTTTCGTCTGTGTCTGTAATAACGAAAATATTTTGTTCACGCAATGCCAACAGAAACTATTTTGATAAAACGAAGCAACGTGATAAGAAAAAAAGTAAGAAAAAAGAAGGTTCGGCGGGGAATCGAACCCTGACCTGCTACTCAGAAAGCAAACACTTTACCGCGGAGCTAACTTACTACGTTGAATTTTGTTTGTTTTATTCTCCTCAATATACCACATAAGAGTCCAAATGAAGGCAATTCAAAAATATGGCAATTTTGCATTCAAGATGGCGACTTCTCCAATGATTTGTTTCTTCACTTAAACTGAACTACGTCCTTAATAACATAGCGAAACCTGGCTTATCTACCAAGAGCACAACTTACAGTTTTCATGGTTACAAATTTTTGAGCCGCCATTTTGAATCGAAGATGGCGACTTTTCCAACATGTCGGATTTTTCCCCTCACATGCCCTGTAATCTACACACTTGAACGCAATTTCGTGATTCCACCATATCTACAAGTTGTGTAGAATTAGACGCTCCCTTATAACATTCCTAGCACTTTCTTACACCGAACATGACTATTTTTTCAAGTTTAAGGGCGGATTCGCAAAGTACGCATCAGAATAAACATCACCTCGAAATTTCAACGTCCTACATACAGCCATTACAAATTTCACATTTTTTCGATTTGCGCCGCGAAACGAAAACGAATTTTAATGCTCTTTTTTGTATCATAAACTATGTTCCTAGCTTCACTGCCTGACAAAATATGACGTTTCTATGGTGTGCGGAACTACTCTAAAATCCAGCATTTCGAAACGACGAAAAATTTCGACACTTCATTTACATGGAAAATGTCGCCTTTTTCGTGATATCGGAATTTTCCCATTACTCACATCCCATGACGAACAAGTATGCAAAATTTGGTGTTTGTATGTTTTGTGGAAGTATGCAAACAATTAAGTGTGTTTCCGATTATAGAGGTATATAATTCCATACAGATGCCGGCCGCAACGTACCAGTATTATGTGAGCAGTAAGAACGAAGTCGAAAATCTAAGCAAATCGGTAGCGTACGGGATTGACGTGAGCCTACTGGGCAGGAGACCTGGGTTCGATTCCTAACAGTCTTTTTCTCACTTTTTCTTTCTTTGAAAGTTTATTTTCATAGCATATATTGTTTGCCTATAAGGTTGAGTCTATTATAAAACGCATTTCACTCCAACCGGTCCTGTAAACAAACTACTGAACCGAAAGAGCCACTTTTCCACGTATCCCGTATATTATAACTATATACGCAGCCAACGAGAAAATTGTCAAAAGGTGCATATATATATATATATATATATATATATATATATATATATATATATATATATATATATATGTGTGTGTGTATGTGTGTCTGTGTGTGTGTGTATTTCCTTAAAAGTTATAATCTTATACTTTTTCAGTTGTGGTATAGACTTCAAACTTGGTATACGCATCTATCTAAACGACCAGTATAAAAAGGGAGATTGTTTGCAATTATTTCCGGTTCGAAGCACACACTATCCTCGCGAGACAAAATGTATTTTTGTCTCGTCTGTATACTATATCGTGGAAATGATGCTCAATGTTTTTTTCCAAAATGTTTTTGGGGGGTACACTGCCTCCTTGGGGCTCTTAGAGTGCCCCCGCAGGAGACCAAATAATACGTGTATAATAGAATAATAAATAGAATACTATGAGAAGTGCCCCTGGGAATACTAACTGTGATCCTCAGGAACATTGTTTCTGAAAGAAACACTGGTGTTGCCCCATCTCTAAAGCTACATATATTTCTTTGCAAATAGTTGAGTAACGTCTCGAAGCTTCATACGAACATACTGCCTAGTTTCGAGACGATATCAACAGTTAGTGTATAAATATATTCCTTTCGTCTGTGTCTGTAATAACGAAAATATTTTGTTCACGCAATGCCAACAGAAACTATTTTGATAAAACGAAGCAACGTGATAAGAAAAAAAGTAAGAAAATAAGAAGGTTCGGCGGGGAATCGTACCCTGACCTGCTACTCAGAAAGCAAACACTTTACCGCGGAGCTAACTTACTACGTTGAATTTTGTTTGTTTTATTCTCCTCAATATACCACATAAGAGTCCAAATGAAGGCAATTCAAAAATATGGCAATTTTGCATTCAAGATGGCGACTTCTCCAATGATTTGTTTCTTCACTTAAACTGAACTACGTCCTTAATAACATAGCGAAACCTGGCTTATCTACCAAGAGCACAACTTACAGTTTTCATGGTTACAAATTTTTGAGCCGCCATTTTGAATCGAAGATGGCGACTTTTCCAACATGTCGGATTTTTCCCCTCACATGCCCTGTAATCTACACACTTGAACGCAATTTCGTGATTCCACCATATCTACAAGTTGTGTAGAATTAGACGCCTTCTTATAACATTCCTAGCACTTTCTTACACCGAACATGACTATTTTTTCAAGTTTAAGGGCAGATTCGCAAACTACGCATCAGAATAAACATCACCTCGAAATTTCAACGTCCTACATACAGCCATTACAAATTTCACATTTTTTCGATTTGCGCCGCGAAACGAAAACGAATTTTAATGCTCTTTTTTGTATCATAAACTATGTTCCTAGCTTCACTGCCTGACAAAATATGACGTTTCTATGGTGTGCGGAACTACTCTAAAAACCAGCATTTCGAAACGACGAAAAATTTCGACACTTCATTTACATGGAAAATGTCGCCTTTTTCGTGATATCGGAATTTTCCCATTACTCACATCCCATGACGAACAAGTATGCAAAATTTGGTGTTTGTATGTTTTGTGGAAGTATGCAAACAATTAAGTGTGTTTCCGATTATAGAGGTATATAATTCCATACAGATGCCGGCCGCAACGTACCAGTATGTGAGCACTAAGAACGAAATCGAAAATCCAAACAAATCGGTAGCCTAGGGGATTGACGTGAGCCTACTGGGCAGGAGACCTGGGTTCGATTGCTAACAGTCTTTTTCTCACTTTTTCTTTCTTTGAAAGTTTATTTTCATAGCATATATTGTTTGCCTATAAGGTTGAGTCTATTATAAAACGCATTTCACTCCAACCGGTCCTGTAAACAAACTACTGAACCGAAAGAGCCACTTTTCCACGTATCCCGTATATTATAACTATATACGCAGCCAACGAGAAAATTGTCAAAAGGTGCATATATATATATATATATATATATATATATATATATATATATATATATATATATATATGTGTGTGTGTGTGTGTATGTGTGTCTGTGTGTGTGTGTATTTCCTTAAAAGTTATAATCTTATACTTTTTCAGTTGTGGTATAGACTTCAAACTTGGTATACGCATCTATCTAAACGACCAGTATAAAAAGGGAGATTGTTTGCAATTATTTCCGGTTCGAAGCACACACTATCCTCGCGAGACAAAATGTATTTTTGTCTCGTCTGTATACTATATCGTGGAAATGATGCTCAATGTTTTTTTCCAAAATGTTTTTGGGGGGTACACTGCCTCCTTGGGGCTCTTAGAGTGCCCCCGCAGGAGACCAAATAATACGTGTATAATAGAATAATAAATAGAATACTATGAGAAGTGCCCCTGGGAATACTAACTGTGATCCTCAGGAACATTGTTTCTGAAAGAAACACTGGTGTTGCCCCATCTCTAAAGCTACATATATTTCTTTGCAAATAGTTGAGTAACGTCTCGAAGCTTCATACGAACATACTGCCTAGTTTCGAGACGATATCAACAGTTAGTGTATAAATATATTCCTTTCGTCTGTGTCTGTAATAACGAAAATATTTTGTTCACGCAATGCCAACAGAAACTATTTTGATAAAACGAAGCAACGTGATAAGAAAAAAAGTAAGAAAATAAGAAGGTTCGGCGGGGAATCGTACCCTGACCTGCTACTCAGAAAGCAAACACTTTACCGCGGAGCTAACTTACTACGTTGAATTTTTTTTGTTTTATTCTCCTCAATATACCACATAAGAGTCCAAATGAAGGCAATTCAAAAATATGGCAATTTTGCATTCAAGATGGCGACTTCTCCAATGATTTGTTTCTTCACTTAAACTGAACTACGTCCTTAATAACATAGCGAAACCTGGCTTATCTACCAAGAGCACAACTTACAGTTTTCATGGTTACAAATTTTTGAGCCGCCATTTTGAATCGAAGATGGCGACTTTTCCAACATGTCGGATTTTTCCCCTCACATGCCCTGTAATCTACACACTTGAACGCAATTTCGTGATTCCACCATATCTACAAGTTGTGTAGAATTAGACGCCTTCTTATAACATTCCTAGCACTTTCTTACACCGAACATGACTATTTTTTCAAGTTTAAGGGCAGATTCGCAAACTACGCATCAGAATAAACATCACCTCGAAATTTCAACGTCCTACATACAGCCATTACAAATTTCACATTTTTTCGATTTGCGCCGCGAAACGAAAACGAATTTTAATGCTCTTTTTTGTATCATAAACTATGTTCCTAGCTTCACTGCCTGACAAAATATGACGTTTCTATGGTGTGCGGAACTACTCTAAAAACCAGCATTTCGAAACGACGAAAAATTTCGACACTTCATTTACATGGAAAATGTCGCCTTTTTCGTGATATCGGAATTTTCCCATTACTCACATCCCATGACGAACAAGTATGCAAAATTTGGTGTTTGTATGTTTTGTGGAAGTATGCAAACAATTAAGTGTGTTTCCGATTATAGAGGTATATAATTCCATACAGATGCCGGCCGCAACGTACCAGTATGTGAGCACTAAGAACGAAATCGAAAATCCAAACAAATCGGTAGCCTAGGGGATTGACGTGAGCCTACTGGGCAGGAGACCTGGGTTCGATTGCTAACAGTCTTTTTCTCACTTTTTCTTTCTTTGAAAGTTTATTTTCATAGCATATATTGTTTGCCTATAAGGTTGAGTCTATTATAAAACGCATTTCACTCCAACCGGTCCTGTAAGCAAACTACTGAACCGAAAGAGCCACTTTTCCACGTATCCCGTATATTATAACTATATACGCAGTCAACGAGAAAATTGTCAAAAGGTGCATATATATATATATATATATATATATATATATATATATATATATATATATATGTGTGTGTGTGTGTGTGTGTGTGTGTATGTGTGTCTGCGTGTGTGTGTATTTCCTTAAAAGTTATAATCTTATACTTTTTCAGTTGTGGTATAGACTTCAAACTTGGTATACGCATCTATCTAAACGACCAGTATAAAAAGGGAGATTGTTTGCAATTATTTCCGGTTCGAAGCACACACTATCCTCGCGAGACAAAATGTATTTTTGTCTCGTCTGTATACTATATCGTGGAAATGATGCTCAATGTTTTTTTCCAAAATGTTTTTGGGGGGTACACTGCCTCCTTGGGGCTCTTAGAGTGCCCCCGCAGGAGACCAAATAATACGTGTATAATAGAATAATAAATAGAATACTATGAGAAGTGCCCCTGGGAATACTAACTGTGATCCTCAGGAACATTGTTTCTGAAAGAAACACTGGTGTTGCCCCATCTCTAAAGCTACATATATTTCTTTGCAAATAGTTGAGTAACGTCTCGAAGCTTCATACGAACATACTGCCTAGTTTCGAGACGATATCAACAGTTAGTGTATAAATATATTCCTTTCGTCTGTGTCTGTAATAACGAAAATATTTTGTTCACGCAATGCCAACAGAAACTATTTTGATAAAACGAAGCAACGTGATAAGAAAAAAAGTAAGAAAATAAGAAGGTTCGGCGGGGAATCGTACCCTGACCTGCTACTCAGAAAGCAAACACTTTACCGCGGAGCTAACTTACTACGTTGAATTTTGTTTGTTTTATTCTCCTCAATATACCACATAAGAGTCCAAATGAAGGCAATTCAAAAATATGGCAATTTTGCATTCAAGATGGCGACTTCTCCAATGATTTGTTTCTTCACTTAAACTGAACTACGTCCTTAATAACATAGCGAAACCTGGCTTATCTACCAAGAGCACAACTTACAGTTTTCATGGTTACAAATTTTTGAGCCGCCATTTTGAATCGAAGATGGCGACTTTTCCAACATGTCGGATTTTTCCCCTCACATGCCCTGTAATCTACACACTTGAACGCAATTTCGTGATTCCACCATATCTACAAGTTGTGTAGAATTAGACGCCCCCTTATAACATTCCTAGCACTTTCTTACACCGAACATGACTATTTTTTCAAGTTTAAGGGCAGATTCGCAAACTACGCATCAGAATAAACATCACCTCGAAATTTCAACGTCCTACATACAGCCATTACAAATTTCACATTTTTTCGATTTGCGCCGCGAAACGAAAACGAATTTTAATGCTCTTTTTTGTATCATAAACTATGTTCCTAGCTTCACTGCCTGACAAAATATGACGTTTCTATGGTGTGCGGAACTACTCTAAAAACCAGCATTTCGAAACGACGAAAAATTTCGACACTTCATTTACATGGAAAATGTCGCCTTTTTCGTGATATCGGAATTTTCCCATTACTCACATCCCATGACGAACAAGTATGCAAAATTTGGTGTTTGTATGTTTTGTGGAAGTATGCAAACAATTAAGTGTGTTTCCGATTATAGAGGTATATAATTCCATACAGATGCCGGCCGCAACGTACCAGTATTATGTGAGCAGTAAGAACGAAGTCGAAAATCTAAGCAAATCGGTAGTATAGGGGATTGACGTGAGCCTACTGGGCAGGAGACCTGGGTTCGATTCCTAACAGTCTTTTTCTCACTTTTTCTTTCTTTGAAAGTTTATTTTCATAGCATATATTGTTTGCCTATAAGGTTGAGTCTATTATAAAACGCATTTCACTCCAACCGGTCCTGTAAACAAACTACTGAACTGAAAGAGCCACTTTTCCACGTATCCCGTATATTATAACTATATACGCAGCCAACGAGAAAATTGTCAAAAGGTGCATATATATATATATATATATATATATATATATGTGTATATATATATATATATATATATATATATATATATGTGTGTGTGTGTGTGTGTGTGTGTATGTGTGTCTGTGTGTGTGTGTGTATTTCCTTAAAAGTTATAATCTTATACTTTTTCAGTTGTGGTATAGACTTCAAACTTGGTATACGCATCTATCTAAACGACCAGTATAAAAAGGGAGATTGTTTGCAATTATTTACGGTTCGAAGCACACACTATCCTCGCGAGACAAAATGTATTTTTGTCTCGTATGTATACTATATCGTGGAAATGATGCTCAATGTTATTTTCCAAAATGTTTTTGGGGGGTACACTGCCTCCTTGGGGCTCTTAGAGTGCCCCCGCAGGAGACCAAATAATACGTGTATAATAGAATAATAAATAGAATACTATGAGCAGTGCCCCTGGGAATACTAACTGTGATCCTCAGGAACATTGTTTCTGAAAGAAACACTGGTGTTGCCCCATCTCTAAAGCTACATATGTTTCTTTGTAAATAGTTGAGTATCGTCTCGAAGCTTCACACGAACATACTGCCTAGTTTCGAGACGATATCAACAGTTAGTGTATAAATATATTCCTTTCGTCTGTGTCTGTAATAACGAAAATATTTTGTTCACGCAATGCCAACAGAAACTATTTTGATAAAACGAAGCAACGTCATAAGAAAAAAAGTAAGAAAAAAAGAAGGTTCGGCGGGGAATCGAACCCTGACCTGCTACTCAGAAAGCAAACACTTTACCGCGGAGCTAACTTACTACGTTGAATTTTGTTTGTTTTATTCTCCTCAATATACCACATAAGAGTCCAAATGAAGGCAATTCAAAAATATGGCAATTTTGCATTCAAGATGGCGACTTCTCCAATGATTTGTTTCTTCACTTAAACTGAACTACGTCCTTAATAACATAGCGAAACCTGGCTTATCTACCAAGAGCACAACTTACAATTTTCAT